>NW_022987828.1:10272320-10965653 GCF_902827165.1 Trematomus bernacchii
GACCAAGACCTATAAATAAAAGGGTTGCGTTATAAAACAATTCACTCAACAATTAATAAGGAATCTAACTATATCCCGAATAATTTTTATTGCATCCAGGGGTAGAAACATGTTTATTTCTGCTGTAAAGTTGGGCATTTTAACATGGGGTCTATGGAAATTCCTCCTTTCTGCAGTCATCGCCTATCGGCCAATAGATGAACTGCAGTTTGTGGCACTTCCTTATTGGCGTCCCGGCTCTGCCCCAGAGTTTGCCGCTTGGGTACAACTCATGTAGTACTGAACACATAACATGAACGTGCCGGGCGGCGCGGTCCCGTGGGTTAGATCCGCGTTCATAATGCAGAGGAAAATAACTTGCATGCTCTCAGAATAACGTTATTAGCACATTTTACAACTTGAGGACCGAATGTTTATAATAAGGGCTATACAAATCTTCATACTGGGTAGTTTATTTAGTTTAAAAAAAATTATCCAACGATTTACAGATCACTCTTTCCCAATGTAAGTCAATGGGAAAAAGTGTTTCCGGGCCCAGCAACCTATACGGAAGTGTAGTACCGCCGTTTGGCCACAACGAATATTTTCCTCAGAGTCCGGCGCACTTCCTGGGGGCTTGGCTCTGTCCCCGTTGTTTTCACAAACACCCCCGCCTCTGTTAGTACACATTTACTGACATAAACATTTGTATCATCTGTTGTAGACCCAAATACATTAAATACAATAAGAACTCACTCTCAAACGCCATTCTTAAAATGTATAAACGAATAATAGTTAGATTAATATTGATTAGAGTGCACAATAGAAATAAAATAATTCAGAGAAGAAAAAGAGATGTTATCTATCAAAACCCAGTAAGATTAACATTCATTGGACTGCACACTTTGTTTGTTTGTGTGGATATAGCAAATTAACATTTTAAATAATACTTAATGAGTGACTGAATGGAAATGACAATAAATGAAAATGTAAAACGAAAAAAGCAATCATGAAAATGTTTCCAATAAATGAATAAAATGATTTTTGACCACTTTGTTGTTCAGATATATCACATATTTGTAACTAAATTATACATTAATTGAAACAAAACACAGTATAAACTGAGGAGTGACTCTCGTGAGTTTCATGTGTTTTCTTAACTCCGCTGGGAAACTGCTCTCATGTCAAGAAGCCTCAGATCAGTGCATGCGCTGCATCGTCCAATCAGTGAGCGATACACAGTAAGGAGGCGGGGCGAGTATCTGAGGATTTCACCGGAGGATGGTCTGGTAGTTCCTCGATTATCGCTCCTCGATCCTCGGTCCTCCGGCAGAAATAAGCGCCATGGGACGCTAAGATGGCGCAGACAAATCAACTTCCGGTGATACAGAGGAGCGAGGAGCGAGGAAATGAAAACCATGCTGCAACCATTTCAGGAAGTGAATGTAAAAAATTCATTTGTATTTGTTCTGAGAAAAAAAAGAATTCTGAGATTAAAGGTGGGGTAGGTAAATTTGAGAAACCGGCTCGAGATACACTTTTTGTTATATTCCATGGAATGCTCTTAGCATCCCGATAGCAATGAATATCTTAAGTGCTTTGACAAAAAATCCATAAAAAAAATTCATCTGTGGAAGCCGTAGTACTGTAAAAAGCACGACCAATCATTTTAGCCGGCCCGGCTAAAATAACTGGATGGCCTACCTGCCTGTCAGCCTTCCATCTGTGCACAAACTTATCTCGTGCCCTCATTGGTCATGTGCGCGTTTGTGTGTGTTGGAGGAGGGGCTCTGTAAGGAAGTAGCAGATTTCTTCCGGCTGTGTATTTTCAAATGCTAGCGCTAGCGTTTCTCCAAAATTACCTATCCCACCTTTAAAGTCAGAATTCTGACTTTTTTCTCAGAACAAATACAAATTAATTTTTTTCCACATACCCCAATTTTAGTTTTTTATATGGCCCTAATCGTCTTCCGTAGGAGCGAAACTGAAAGCAAGTAGGAACAAAGGGCCAATCCCAAACCACGCCCTACACCCTACCCCTACACAATACCCCTCCGTGACGGAGTGCACTCCGTGGAGTGACACTCGCAGCTCAATGAGGCTCCCTCCTGTCAGATGGAGGGAGTAAATACAGCGGCAAGCTTTGGGACAAACTCCCCTCTCTCCGGCAGAAACAGGAAATGCCGTAACTGTATGTAACAACGGTTTCAAATCAGCATCTCTTAGACAAAAAATGTAAATTAACCTGTTAAACCCCATCCCTGTTTTTCAGGTCTCAGGCTCGAAAATGACATTTCCAGAACAAATTACCATAACTACACTTCTAAAAGGGGAAAATGAATAATCTTTTTTCTCAAAGTAATGATAAACCTGTGAGTTGGATGTAGAAAAGTCAGAATCAATATAGATGTTTTTCATTTTAAGGAAAATTCAGATTGAACATAGTAGAAAACTGTAAATTATAGTGTCCGTCCAAAACTTCTTTTTTACTTATAGTGAAAACCACCCTTGAATGATGGGATGGTAGACTAAAAGCTTTAGGAATCCAAAGTACAACATAATAAGTACCCTGTATCAAGATTGATACAAAACAAGTGACATTTGATCTTTTTAGAGTGGTTTAGCAAATTAAACTCCACCTCTGGGGTCATTTGGGTGGAAATGGGCGTTTTTGCCGTTTCTCTGGAAACCATTGGTCGATTTTGATGATTGACATCTCTTTTTAACCGTTAGAGCCAATAGAATCGAAGGGGAATTTCCACATACACACCAACGTTACCATTGTGAAGTGGGGGCTATGCGCACGCAGTTTCCCCAAATCGAAACCTGTCTCACGCTCTGAAATCTGAAAACTTAAAAGTAGGTTTATTGCTGATGGATTATCAGAAATCATTTCAAAGTGACACAGACACATTGGATTAACCTATGGATTAACCTTCAGCAGCGTTTTTATCGTTTTAATGCCATTGAAGACAACTTTTGATCAGACAACGACAAAGGTAAGACATATTGCCGTTTTGGCTACCTAGCGCCAGGTGTTGTGATGTCTGTTTTTGTTTGTAATGTCACGAGTTCTTATCATGGAGTGATGATATATGTGACCTGCTCCATCGAAATCAGTCGCATTGACCCAAAGACACATTTTGAGTTGTATACACTGTTGGAAAGAGGAGATTCCTAGCTTTCTAATGATATCAGGATTGTTTTTGTACTCCAAATATTAAGCAAAATACGTCACATTATATAATGACTGTCACCGAGTCATCATGTTGAGAAAAAGGCCTTCAAAGTTTCCTCTTCTCTGGAATCCATCGATCTGATTGATTATTAGCGGAGCAAATGATCAAAATACTACGGAGGGAAGATATTTTCGTTTGGATTGCTGCTCTGGGGGAAGCTCGCGAGTGTGTGTGTGTATACGTGTGTGTGTGTTTGTGTAATTTTGCATTTCTGTGTATTGTTTGATTCCCGGGGAAAACACTCAGGAGAAACACCGGCTGTTGTTATGCCTGCTGTGACTTTAAGTTACTCCGTTCTCCGCTTGTAACTATGCCGTTACAAGCTTCAAAGTTGTATTTATCATCTGAATTTGCCGAAACAAGTTTAATATTCTGAAAGCCAAGACCTTGTTTAATTGAAATCAGATGAAAACAAACTGTAACGGACCCTGCCGTGTTATCTATGATTACTATACGCCTTACATTCATAATGTCAGCCGGAGGGAGGGGAAGCTGCGCCACGGAACAGCAGAGTGGCGAAGGAGAGCTGTCATCTTCCCTTTACAAGCTTCAAAAATGTATTTATCGTGTGATTTTGGAAATAAAAGTTTCATATTCTGAAAGCCAATACTTTGTTTATTTAAAATCAAACAAAACACCCGAACCCCGAAAAACTATTTTTTTATGCAAATCCTGGTTTATTTTGAAATGAGCCGTTGCGACTTCCGACTGATTTCGATAGAGCGGGTCACATATATACCTATCGATTCTGTGTATTCTCACGATGCTTATCGATATGTTGAATGTGCAGTTACGATAAGTAATAAGGGTGTTATACCGTGTTTTCTGTGCAAACGGCGTTAGCATTTTTTCGCCCAGGGCTAATTCAGAGGCTCAGCGTTAGCTTTGTGTTTTCTTTTGCAAAAAAAAAAGATCAGTTAGCTGAGTTTCTTCCCGTTACATGGATATGAAACATTCATAGTTTATTAAATATTAAGAAGCCCTCAGACGCTGTTTCCTGCAGATGATGCGTTTTTCCCCCCGGTGGCGGGGGGATGGGGTTGAACAGGTTAATAACTAAAATAAAACTCCAAACTCCAAACATCTTTAATTGTGTTTTAAACCTGATGTTTATAAGCTTCTTAATGTTTGCAACAGTCTGTAAATATACACAACTTTATAATAAAATGCACACATTTACCTTTTTCTAGACCAAACACAGGTATACGATCCTAAGTTAAAAAAATATGAGGTTATCATGAGGTTGTTAACATCGCAATTTATCAGCGGATGTTTGCTTTTCGCAAACTGCCGGAGATTTTTGGAGACGTCCGTGGCTGCCTTGTGCACACAGACTGAGGCTCGGTGCGCCCTCCGCAGAATGGCCGAGGACGTCGCTCGCCATTCCCACATTGTTTCGGCACTGGGGGACAACAAGCCTTCCGACCACATGGAGACGATACACGACCTGCTATGTACGGAAGAGCCCGACTTCTTTTTCATAGAACTGTTTCTTCGGGACAAATCGACAAACAACCGAAAATCCACAAGACGTGAATTACCTGTACTCGCTGCGCCATATTGTCTGTTGTCTGTTCTCTGTAAACCTCCATGTCTGATTAAGGCCCAATCCCAAACCGCCCCCTACACCCTACCCCTACACACTACCCCTCCGTTTGCGCGTTCGCGCGGAGGGTCCGCCACATTAAGTGCTGTTCCAAACCAACGAGTGTGGAGCGGTGTGGAGGGGGAGTGGGCTATCAAGCCCTCAAAGGTGCTGACTGGAGACCGGTCTCTACGGCCCAATCCCAAACCACTCCCTCGACCCTACCCCTCCGTGACGGAGTGAACTTCGTCTGTAGCCACACTCGCAGCTCAACGAGGCTCCCTCCTGTCAGATGGAGGGAGTAAATACAGCGGCAAGCTTTGGGACGGCCTCCCCTCTCTCCGGCAGAAACAGGAAATGCCGTAACTGTATGTAACAACGGTTTCAAATCAGCATTAGACAAAAAATGTAAATTAATAACTCAAATAAAACTCCAAACATCTTTAATTGTGTTACTTTTTTGTAAAGCTCTTTTAGTTTTAAACCTGATGTTTATAAGCTTCTTAGTTTTTGCAACAGTCTGTAAATATACACAACTTTATAATAAAATGCACACATTTACCTTTTTCTAGACTAACCACAGGTACGATCCTAAGTTAAAAAAATATGAGGTTATCATGAGGTTGTTAACATCGCAGTTTATCAGTGGATGTTTGCTGGAACTACTTTTTAACAGCGTGTAACCTGACGGACACACACAGCGTGACTCCGGTCAGGTAGAGACCATGGATGTATAATAAGAACTGGATACAGCGTGGGAGGCGGGGCCTCATTCATTCCTATGAGAGTTGCTCATTCGCGCATGATGATAAAATGGCCCAACTTTTGAGAGAGCGAAACGTCACAGATTACCCGGCATGCCTGAGAAGTACCCGTATGTGCGCTCATAGCGCATGCGCAACTTTAACCATGCCCCCCAAAATGCTCGTTCACATCAAGCACGTCCATTTGCGTACACGTAACAGCACCGCACGTTCATGACAGCATGGTAATGGATTGTTATTATGATGGATTTGATATTAACGAGGCGGCAGTTAGCAGCTAGCGGCTAGCTAGTAATTATGCTTATTTACACATCAATCGTTATGTACTTTTATATTACGCTGTAACAGGATCTAGTGATATCCAAGCAGCAGAGCTTCATTTAGCATGAAAGAATTATTGCACTGTATATATATATATATATGTATATGTATGTATATATATATACATATATATATATACCTATACATATATGTATATATATATACATGTATATATATATGTATATATGTATATACATATACACATGTATATATATATGTGTATATATGTATGTATATATGTATATATATATATATATATTTATGTGTATATATATATGTATATATATGTATATATATATATATATACAGTGCAATAAACTTCTTAGTGCAATAAGAAGCTACAGGGACGTTAATCTACGTCGGTAATATTAACTTTATTTAATACAACATTTACGGCACAAGATTTAATCATACAGTCCATGTAGTATAATATTTGACAAATGATGAATTACAGCAAACATGTGCAATATATCCATTATTACAGCTCCGTGGGCTGGCAAATATGGGTCCGTTCTTATTGTGCATCCATGGGTAAAGATAAACGCATGTAGTGCTGAACACGTAACATGAACGTGCCGGGCGGCGCGGTCCCGTGGGTTAGATGCGCGTTCATAATGCAGAGGGAAATAACTCACAGAATAACGTTATTAGCACATTTTTACAACTTGAGGAACGAATGTTTTTAATAAGGGCTATACAAGTGTTCATACTGGGTAGTTTATTTAGTTTCAAAAAAATTATCCAACGATTTACAGACCACTCTTTCCCCATGTAAGTCAATGGGAAAAAGTGTTTCCGGGCCTGGCAACCAAAAGGAAGTGTAGTACCGCCGTTTGGCCAGCACGAATATTTTCATCAGAGTCCGGCGCACTTCCTGGGGGCTTGGTAGAGACCGGTCTCAAGTCAGCACCGCTGCAGACCATGGATGTATAATAAGAACTGGATACAGCGTGGGAGGCGGGGCCTCATTCATTCCTATGAGAGTTGCTCAATCGCGCATGATGACAAAATGGCCCAACTTTTGAGAGAGCGTAACGTCACAGATTACCCGGCATGCCTGAGAAGTACCCGTATGTGCACTCATAGCGCATGCGCAACTTTAAACATGCCCCCCAAAATGCTCGTTCACATCAAGCACGTCAATTTGCGTACACGTAACAGCACCGCGCGTTCATGACAGCATGGTAATGGGTTGTTATGATGGATTTGATATTAACGACGAGGCGGCAGTTAGCAGCTAGCGGCTAGCTAGTAATTATGCTAATTTACACATCAGTCGTTATGTACTTTTATATTACGCTGATGTAACAGGATAGATAGATAGATAGATAGATCGTACTTTATTGATCCCAAATTGGGAAATTGTTTTTGTTACAGCAGCATAAAAGGCATTTTACAATAAAACAAAATATACAAGAATAGAAATAAAATAAAATAAAATATAAAATAAAATATAAAATATACATGTCAAAATACAAAATAGAAAATATACATACAGATATTATATATATATATATATATATATATATACAAATATACAAATATATATATATTCAAAATATATGGAATTATGGAGTATTAAATATGAAACAGATTATGTGTGAGTAAAATGTACAAGGTGGTTTTATTTCTAGAGAAACTATGGAGCAGAGAGTTCTCTTCCAGCCAGAGGTGATTTGTTGTACAGTGTTATTGCAGTGGGCAGGAATGTTTTCCAGTATCTGTCCTTGTGACAGGGGAGCTGCAGCAGTCTGTTGGAGAAGGAGCTCCGTTGACTGTCCAGCTGCAGGTGGAGAGGATGGGTGGGGTGATCTAGTGATATCCAAGCAACAGAGCTTAATTTAGCATGAAACTTGTGTGGGTTGTAGCCTACATGAAACCACTTGGTAATATATAAAAATATATGTATTTTGAGTTATGATCAATTGTGATTTAAATCTTTATCTAAAAAGTAAAGCTGATGATGGATTACTGTGGTGGAGTTAAAATAACAATAGCCTATTTCTCTTTGAAATGTGATGGAGTAAAAGGATAGTAACTGTGATTATTCATGTTAAGTACCCAACAAGTAACTAAAAACGTATAATACTTGAAGGAAAGGTGTAAAATGTTTCCATAAATACCAATATCACACAGTACAACACCCCTTGTTGTTAAATACCAACCATGTGTATATATATATATGCCGCTAAAACTGTGTAATATACCTGGCTGCTAAATCCTCCAAACTGTTACAGGATGTGTATTTTGTAAAATGTGTAACTGTTTTTATTATAATTTCTTGTTTTTAATCTTTAATACTTTTGGTATGCATACTTTAAGTAACATTAGGCTGTCTTTGGCTCTTTTCTGCTGTAATAATGTAAATGTATTCTGATTCTGAACTAATTGATATGTTTTTGTCACAGTTTGTTTCCCTATATTGCGACACTTGTTTTGTTTAAGATTATTTCTCCTTTTTTTACAGACATCCCCAACCATAGTGGAATGCTGTTGTAAAGGATTGCATTGATCCGTGCATCAATACCTTCACCCAGCTTTGAGGCCTCTGTAGGAGCCACATTTGAAGTAGTAGTTTCTGTGTTTATTACGGGACATGTTTTTGAGTCACTTTAGGTGGTGGGCGTGTCTAAGGATTTGTGTGGTGACGTTTGCGGTTATATCCGGTTGCTTTTACCTGCACATTTTGTGATAGATGGAGGGGGAGTGAACTGGAGAAGGACAATTTTTGTTGATCGCACGCACGCACGCACGGACGCATGCACACATGCACGCATAATATACATATGGATATGGACTATTGAACTTTTGCTAAGAAAATAAAAGGTCAAACGCATACTGTTTGGAAAGACTGAGTTTTTGCGCGTCCACAGTGTTTTTTCTCTTGTTTAGTCCCTCGCAGCACTTTGTTTGAAAGTTTACTGCCGCAATATTAAGTCAACAAAAAAACTTGTACCACAGCGTGGATCTACGGAAATCGAGGATATATTTACGGGGATTCCTAGGATCGAGCTGGAACGCTGTGGAATTAAAAGGAAACATTGAAACGCCGTTATCGCCGCTGTATTGGAGAGCGGTTTAAGGAAACTAACTTCAGCGTGCTGCCGCGGGAGGATAAAGACTGACGGACAATCCACACAGCAAGGAGCGAGCGGTATGTAACTTCTTCATTCATGCTGTGTAAATGTTTGTTTGAACACAGTGTGAATAAGTTACTGCTGCGTGTCCATTGGGGACTGACTTTTGCTTGCGTGTGGTGGTTTGTGCCGCTAGAGGTTGTCTATTGTCGGCAGCAGTGATTTACTGAGCGTTTGGCTGTGTGGATTGGAGCATTTGTTGTTCATTCATTAAAACATTAAAGGGATATGTCAATAAATGGATCAAATTCAGATGTCAATGTGGCAAAAATGGATGAACAGAAGAGAGAGTCGATACTCACTGCCAAGGCTTTGGCAAATAAAATGGAAAAGCTCCAAAAGGAACGTCAATCAAAGGTTCACAAAATGAAAAGTGTGATTAAGACAATGAAGGATCTCATGCAAAGGGATGACAACGCCTCACAAATACAAACTCAACTTGAGCATTTCATTCAACTGGTTAAAGAAACCACCCTGTTACACAAGTCTGTAATTCCTCTTCTTCCTGCAGACGAACAGGAAAAACAAAATGTATGGTTTGCCAAGACACTGAAATACAATAATGGATTTATCGACGATGTCAAGCAATGGCTTTCTGAAACTGGGAAACAACCGAGCAGCACCATTGCACATGTTCCCTCAATTGAGATATCTGATGAACACCAACAAAGTATGTCTCATGTTTCAAAACACTCTGGGAGAAATGTTGAAACTTCTGAAGCACAAGATGAAATAAAACCAAGCGACAGTGTTTCAAACATAGGAAGCATTGGGTCTCGCAAGCGGAGCTCTGCTGGAACCAGGTCCAGTGTTTCAACTACATCATCATGCACCAAAGCTGAGGCTGACATGGCCGCTCTCTTGGTACGACAAAGGTTATTAAAAGACAAACATGCATTGGATGAACAAGAGGAAGAGCAAGAGGAAGAGCTCAGGAAAAAGAAGGAAGAGCTCAGGAAAAAGAGGGAGCAACTGGAAATGGAAGTGGAAATAGCTGCATCAAGGGCTAAAATGAATGTGCTAAGACGCTCTGGAAGGTCTCGTGCTGCAAGTAACACATCTGTGAGTCCCAATGGCATGCATTCTTATTTGGAAAGGGGACGAAAGGAAGCCATACTCAGTGCTGGAGCAAAAACATTTGTGCCTGACACAAACAGGCCTACAGGTGGTCAGTCTGACGTACAGTTTTTGCACAGAGAACATGAAGCAGAATATGGACATCTGCAACATCAAGCCACAAGAAGCTCAGAGGCCAATATACATCAAAGTTCATCACAATCACATCCACAGTTACAGCAACAAAGCAATCACCCAGCAGCACCGGCACCAAGCAGCAGTGCTCAGAATCCTTTAATTAATGTCTTGGAAAGACAAAATGAAATAACATCCATGTTGGTTCAGCAACAGTCTCTTTCTTTTCTGCCTAAAAGAGAAATTCAGATTTTTGATGGCTCTCCGTTTCAATATCAAGCATTCATAAGAGCTTTTGAGCACAGCATTGAGGAGAAGACTCACAACCCTAAAGACTGCCTGTATTTTCTGGAACAGTACACCAGGGGGCAGCCTTTGGAGCTTGTCAGAAGCTGTCAGCATATGGCCCATGACAGAGGATATGCCAAAGCAAAGGCTTTGCTACAGGAGCATTTTGGTAATGCACAGAAAATTGTTTCGGCCTACATGGAAAAGGCTCTTTCATGGCAGCCAATAAAAGTAGAAGATGTGCGAGCTCTGCAAGCTTACGGTCTCTTTCTGAGAGGATGCTGCAACGTCATGGAAGAGTTTGAATACATGTGTGAGTTGAACATGCCTAGCAATATGCTAGCCATCATAAAAAAGTTGCCCTACAAATATAGGGACAAATGGAGAACTCTGGCCTATGACTTACAGAAAAGGCAGGGCCGGAGAGCTACATTCATGGATATTGTTAATTTCATTGAAAGACAGGTGGATATTGTGAGCGATCCACTGTTTGGAGATATACAGGATACTCCACCGGCAGCCAACAAAGATGTGAGGAAAGCTAAGTTTGAACCTCGTTCAAGGATGAGGGGAAGCAGCTTTGCTACTACTATTACGACAGCGGAAAAGAAAGTGGAACCTGAAATAAGAATGAAGGAGAGAGGCTCACTAGGTACAAGTGTTTGCCTGTTTTGTGGAGGTAGACATATACTGGATCTGTGTTTTCAACTGGAAAGAAAGGCTCATAGTGAGAAAATCGCTTTCTTAAGGGAACACGGTGTGTGTTTTGGATGCTTGTGTATTGGGCACATGAGTAAAGACTGTAGGAAACGCCTCTCGTGCAAAGTATGCAGTCTGAAGCACCCAAGCATACTTCATATCTATCAGAAAGAGAAAGAAACTGACACAATGCAAGCTAAAGGAAAAGCTATAAGCAGTGCTCTTATCTCCGTTCAGTCCAGTGGTCTTACAGGGGCCGGTGAGCCAGATTGTACTCTCTCCATAGTGCCTATTCAAGTAAAGTCTAAGAAGGGACATGAAACATTCCTAACATATGCCTTCCTGGATCCTGGGAGCTCAGCATCATTCTGCACGGAGCGGCTGATGAACAAACTGAATCTCAGGGGAAGAAGAACAGACATTCTCCTTCGGACAATGGGTCAGGAGAAAATAGTTGGAAGTCACATTGTTTCTGACCTGCATGTGGCTGGATTAGACAGCAGTCATTATTGTGAGCTGCCTGACACCTACACCCAGAAAACTATGCCAGTTCATCGAGGCAACATTCCTCGGCAGAAAGACCTTCAGAGATGGCCTCACCTGAAACATGTAATGATTACTGAGATTGATTCAGATGTGGACCTGTTGATTGGGACTAATGTTCCTGAGGCACTGGAGCCATGGGAAGTTATTCGGAGTGTAGACGGGGGCCCATATGCAGTCAAAACTATGCTGGGTTGGACTGTCAATGGACCTCTCAGAGGAGACAGGAGTAGTGAAATTACTTGCGGACAGCCAGATGTCACTGTCAATAGGATATCTGTTGCAAACCTTGAAGATCTGTGGAAGCAGCAGCTAAAGGCTGATTTCCCTGAATGCAGTCAGGATGAGCAGATGGGACCGTCAAGAGAGGACTGTCACTTTATGGAGTACGTCACAAAGTCTGCTAAGTTGATGGATGGCCATTACTGCATTGGCTTACCTTTAAGGAAAAGGGATGTTAGTATGCCAAACAACAGGAGAGTAGCAGAACAACGTACACTGAGCCTCAAGAGAAGGTTTGATAAAGATGCTTCATTTCATGCTGATTACACCGCTTTCATGAATGACATCCTTTCAAAGGGCTATGCAGAGAAAGTGCAAGTTGTAGATCTGGAACGCAGTGACGGCAGGGTATGGTATATACCACACCATGGTGTATACCACCCAAAGAAGAAAAAGATCAGGGTCGTATTTGACTGTGCAGCTACATTCCAGGGAACATCGCTGAATGCGCAGCTCCTACAGGGACCAGATCTTACCAGCACACTGGTTGGAGTCATGACAAGATTCAGAAAGGAACCTGTTGTACTCATGGCAGACATTGAAGCCATGTTTCATCAGGTTCGAGTACCAGCTGAGGATTCAGATCTGTTGAGGTTTCTCTGGTGGCCAAATGGAGATCATCATCAGAACTTAGAAGAGCACAGAATGGTTGCACATCTGTTTGGAGCTACATCGTCGCCAAGTTGTGCTAGTTTTGCCCTTAGAAAGTGTGCAGAGGACCATTGGGAGCAGTTCAGCCCCAAAGTAATCAACACTGTCCTGCACAATTTCTATGTTGATGATTGTCTAACATCTGTGGTCTCAGAGGAGGAGGCAGTGGCACTCTATCATGACCTTAGTGCACTTTGTGCTCAAGGGGGTTTTCATCTCACAAAGTGGATTAGCAACAGACGTACCGTGCTTGCTGCTATACCTTCAATGGAGAGAGCGAAAGAAGTTAAGGATCTGGACTTGGATAATGACACACTCCCTGTGGAAAGAGTATTGGGCGTACAGTGGTGTGTTGAGTCAGATGTCTTTAAGTTCAAGATCATGGTCAAGGACAAACCCATAACCAGAAGAGGGATCCTTTCCATGGTCAGCTCAATCTTTGACCCATTAGGAATATTGGCACCTGTGGTCCTATCAGCCAAGATGATTCTTCAAGACTTGTGCAGAAGGGAACTTGGTTGGGATGATATTATACCAGCCTCAGCTGCACAAGAGTGGAAAAGTTGGCTGAAACCGGTGGATTTTGGGGAAGTGACCTCTGCTCAGCTACACCACTTTGCAGATGCAAGTGAAGACGGCTATGGAACAGTGACTTACCTGTTATTACATAACATCAAAGGACAAGTGCACTGTGTCTTCATTATGGGAAAAGCTAGAGTGGCCCCATTGAAACCAATAACCATCCCTCGAATGGAATTGACGGCTGCCGTGGTTGCAAGTCGTATGGACAAGATGTGTAGGAAGGAGCTGCAAATGCAACTTAAAGACTCCATCTTTTGGACTGATAGTACTTCCGTATTAAAGTACATCAGTAATGAGACCTTAAGGTTTCGTACATTCGTCGCAAACAGGGTTTCAAAAATACGCAGTGTATCAAATCCATCTCAGTGGAGATATGTTCCCACCGCAAGCAATCCTGCCGACTGGGCTTCCAGGGGAGTCAAAGTGGAAACGCTCCTGAAAGATGACACATGGGTGTCTGGACCTCAGTTCCTCACTGGACCTGAAGAACAGTGGCCTGTGAACCCTGATGGCTCTGAAATGGCACCAGAAGACCCTGAGGTCAAGATAAGTCTGAATGTGAACGCTGTGCTGGTTGAAAAAGAGATGGATGCTGTAACCCGATTGATCAATCACTTCTCTTCTTGGATCCACCTGAAGAAGACTGTTGGTTGGATCCTTAGGTTGAAAAACCTGGTGCTGTGCCTTAGTCGAAAAAGGAAGCAATTGAGTCTGACTCTTGCTCAGTCTGGCTTGAATAAGGAACAACAAGACCGAGAGATGAAAAAGGAAATGCAGACTATCAAGGCTCAGGTGGTCTCTGGTTTTCTTTCTATTGAGGACCTCCAAAAAGCTGAGAAAGAAATTATCTGCTTTTGCCAAAGAAAAAGGTTTCCTGAGGAAATCAAAGGCTTGCAAAAGGGAGAAGGTGTGAAAAGGACTAGTCACATCTACAAGCTCAACCCAGTACTTGAAGATGGTGTTCTGAGAGTGGGAGGACGTCTCAGTAGAGCAGCAATGCCTGAAGAATCTAAACATCCTGCTATATTGGCAAAAGATCTTCACATTTCTGACATCATTCTACGGCAAGTACACCAAGATGTGGGACACGGTGGTCGTAACCACATGCTATCTAGCCTGCGACAAAGATACTGGATTCCTGGTGCTAGTGTGGCTATAAGGAAAACCCTGTCAAAATGTATTGTTTGTCGGCGACTAAATGGAGCTCCAGGAATGCAGCAAATGGCAGATTTACCTCGAGACAGAGTTTCTCCAGATGAACCTCCATTCACTCGTGTTGGAGTTGACTATTTTGGACCTTTTGAGGTCAAGCGAGGAAGGAGTACAGTTAAAAAGTATGGTGTTCTCTTCACATGCTTAACAGTAAGAGCCATCCACATCGAAGTAGCTTCATCCTTGGATACAGATTCCTTTGTTAATGCTCTTCGACGCTTCATCGCAAGACGTGGACAAGTATTGGAATTACGCTCAGATAATGGAACCAACTTCGTCGGAGCTGAGCGTGAATTGAGAGAGGCAATAGAAAGGTTGAATATTGCTAAAATCAACAACACCCTCCTTCAGAAAGGAATAAAGTGGACTTTCAATCCCCCTACTGGATCCCATCATGGAGGAGTATGGGAAAGGTTGATCAGATCTATGAGGAAGGTTCTGAATTCCAGCCTGAAGGCACAGAACCTTGATGAAGAGTGCCTTCACACGGTTCTTTGTGAAGCCGAATCCATCATCAACAGCCGTCCCATAACAAGAGCATCCACAGATCCCAATGACTTGGAAGCACTAACCCCTAACCATCTTTTGCTGCTAAAAACCAAGCCATCTTTTCCACCTGGACTGTTTCATAAAGAGAACATATATGCTCGTCGAAGATGGAAACAAGTTCAGTACATCTCAGACTTGTTTTGGAAACGATGGATTAAGGAGTACTTGCCTCTACTCCAGGAACGACAGAAGTGGTCAAATGTCAAGCGCAACTTCATACCAGGAGATATTGTGCTCATAGTCGATGACTCAGCACCTCGCAACTCATGGCTTACAGGAAGGATTGTACAAACCATTCCAGACAGAAGAGGACTTGTACGTCAGGTGCGAGTGAAGACAAAAACTAGCTATCTGGACAGGCCTATCACAAAGATCTGCCTTCTACAGGAAGCAGAAGAGCCGTGAGGAAATTAGTGGGTTATTGAACTTCATAGACCTTGACATTGACGTTTTTTCTGACTTTTTACCAAGTGATAGTTAAGATCACTCCTTCATAGGCTAACAAACTATATATTTTTCTTTTTCTATTTTTTTTTTTGCCTATAGAAGAAAAGGACACTAACAAAGGACGTTTTTATCCTTACATTTTTTTTCCTTGATTGTCTCCTACATCATTTTTCAGTTGTGTAATTATTATGTTGATATAATTAGAGGCCGGAATGTAGGAGCCACATTTGAAGTAGTAGTTTCTGTGTTTATTACGGGACATGTTTTTGAGTCACTTTAGGTGGTGGGCGTGTCTAAGGATTTGTGTGGTGACGTTTGCGGTTATATCCGGTTGCTTTTACCTGCACATTTTGTGATAGATGGAGGGGGAGTGAACTGGAGAAGGACAATTTTTGTTGATCGCACGCATGCACGCACGCACGGACGCATGCACACATGCACGCATAATATACATATGGATATGGACTATTGAACTTTTGCTAAGAAAATAAAAGGTCAAACGCATACTGTTTGGAAAGACTGAGTTTTTGCGCGTCCACAGTGTTTTTTCTCTTGTTTAGTCCCTCGCGGCACTTTGTTTGAAAGTTTACTGCCGCAATAGCCTCCAATGAATGAAATCATCTTGTGGCTGGGAAAAATGTGAAAAAATAAATCTCACAAAGAGTGACTTTCTGGTGTAATCATTATAATATCAAAGACAAGCGCATTCAGTAACAATATATAAAATCATTCAGCAGCAGAGGTTGGGGTGGAAACAGCATTTCTAACTAAGATGATTACAATATTACAAGTTAAACATCAAGATGAACATACTATTATTAATTTAAAAAGTACATGGGAAACTTAAATATCCTGCAATATACCATTAGCAGAATAGGAACAAATGTGCCAAAACATTTCTAACATTAACATAAACTGAGGGCTTTCTTCCTGAGCCGCTGGGAGTAAAGCTCCTCCATGGATGGCAGCTCCGTCCTGGTGATGTTCTGTGCAGTTTTCACCACCCTCTGTAAAGCCTTACGATTAAGGGCGGTGCAGCTGCCGTACCAGGCCGTGATGCAGCCGTGTCCGTGATGGACACAGAGGAACCTGAAGCTGCTGACTCTCTCCACCGTAGTCCCATTGATGGCGATGGGGGCGTGTCCCTCTCCCTGCTGCTTCCTGTAGTCCACAATCAGCTCCTTGGTTTTGCTGACGTTGAGATGGAGGTTGTTATCCTGGCACCAAGATGTCAGGTTTTCGACCTCCTCTCTGTACGCCGTCTCGTCGCCGTCTGTGATCTGGCCGATGACGGTCGTGTCGTCAGCACGTAGGCCCGTACCAGTGTCTTGAAGTGGCTGCGCTTCCTCCTGGGCCACATCCAAAATTGAGAAGAAAGAGAACAGACACCACAGCTGGGTGAGGCTGGGGAGGCTGGGGAAGATGAGTAAAACAACTCAAGAGTAAGAGTGGGTAACTCAAGAGTAAGACTGGGTATGTATACATTCACTCCGCAGCTGCTTATAATCAGCTCATCACAGGCGTTCTCTTTAACCTATTACATTCACCTCATTCTCCAGCAGCCAATCACCGAGCTGCAGCCAAACTTTAAAATGGTTCTCCTCTCTCCTGCAGTCAGCTGTGATTTCAGGTGTTCATGCTGCCGCCCGCCTCCTCCCCATCCACCTCCTCCCCATCCACCTCTTCTCCACCCACCTCCGTTCATCATATCCAGAGCCAGGAGAGCTAATCCAAAGACGTCATCACACCTCCTCTTCATCCCATCTCCTCATCAAATCCAGATCTTCATCATCATCACCAGTGTCTAGACCCCGGGGAGGTTCCCTATATGCTCACGGCTGCATTTCCCCCTTTAGATATAAGATTTCAGGATCGGGGTCTAATCGCCAAAGACTTAACATTTATCATATGACATGTGTCAATAAATGTTCTTTAAACAAAATGAAGTCTCTCCTGATTTAACTGTCTGGACCCCATCCTCAACTTTTTTTCAAACCACAACATGCCTTCAGAGGGCTTTCCTGTTGATCATAATTGGTGGATCTTTTAATCTAATAATTGCAATCAATATTATATATATTACCTTTTAATCTATATAAATTGTATTTACATTTGTTGTCACTATTTTTTCCACCTAGTTCTACAATGCCAGCCATAAGAGGTATACATTTCTTATTTTTGTGAATTTCTATATAAAATGCTGATTTTCTACCTGAAAATGCTTATGTATTTTTAATTACATTTTCGTAGAGCTTTGACTTTTTCAGCTGAATAAATATTATAACTAGATGGTTTTGTTCAGCATTGCCAGCTTCACTTTTGAGCTTTATGTTGTGCCCAGCATTCTCCTGTCCTCTGAAATCAAAATGTGGATAAGCATAACACAACACTAAAATAAACACTACAATACAACTTGTTATTTGACACACACAAGGTTGTTCATTTGTGTGTATAAATATAAAACACAGGCTATATATATATATATATATATATATATATATTAATTATACTTGTATATGTGTATATATATATATATATATATATACAGTGTATATATATATATATATATATATACACATATACAAGTATAATTAATACAACTGTTAATTTGATTAGAGCTTTGACACATATATCTTTATTTATATATGTATAAGTATGACGACTTCCTCGGGCGATATCATGGTATAGCTAATTAATCTGGGTCAAAACGTGTTGTGCCCACATGCAAAGGTTGTAAACTCTGGTTTATCCCTGCGTGGTATTATAGTAATAGCAAACAGCAACGTTCAACTCCTTTAATGGTATATTGCAAGTGCAATAAGAAGCTACAGGGACGTTAATCTACGTCGGTAATATTAACTTTATTTAATACAAGATTTACATCATACAGCCCATGTAGTATAATATTTTACAAATGATGAATTACAGCAAACATGTGCAATATATCCATTATTACAGCTCCGTGGGCTGGCAGTAAGGCGATATGGGTCCGTTCTTATCCATGGGTAAAGATAAACGCACACACATGAACGTGCCGGGCGGCGCGGTCCCGTGGGTTAGATGCGCGTTCATAATACAGAGGGAAATAACTCTCAGAATAACGTTATTAGCACATTTTTACAACTTGAGGGACGAATGTTTTTAATAAGGGCTATACAAGTGTTCATACTGGGTAGTTTATTTAGTTTAAAAAAAATTATCCAACGAGTTACAGACCACTCTTTCCCCATGTAAGTCAATGGAAAAAAGTGTTTCCGGGCCTGGCAACCAAAAGGAAGTGTAGTACCGCCGTTTGGCCAGCACGAATATTTTCATCAGAGTCCGGCGCACTTCCTGGGGGCTTGACAATAGGGCGTTAACTGTAAGCAGTGACATTTTACTTAATAATTAACTTTATTATAAAAATAAGTACGATAACATGAAGACAGCTGATTCAAGCAAGTTTCCTTCGTGGTTTTTCATCGTCGTTTTGATTTCTCTTCGATCTGTGTAAGTAAAGTTACCACAGAGTGGACGTTTATCAGCTTTAGACACCCGATGTACAGGCGCTAAGTCGCTATAAAAAGGAGAGGTTCAGATCGATGTGTGACAGAAATCACCTGAGATCAACATACGTACAATCTAACTGTAAGGGAAGCGATTTTATTAAACGTTATTGTTATACCGTGTTGACATTGTGATAGACATATTGTTGTGTAATACTTTAGTTTCAGTTTTGTTTTTTGGTTCGCAGTCTTATATCCAGGTAAAAAGGAAAACAAAAATCAGGTGATCATACAGAACCACTGTTCGCAATATAAATATATACACAGCCTATAATACGAATGTTAAAATACAATTTGGCTACATATAAAGACGGAAGTGGACCACGTTCTTGGATATAAACACGTACTGTCTGAGGTTTCAGGGAGAAACGTTGCATCATTTTCCAAACGCTTATTTATTTTGTTTATTAAGTGCTTTAAGAACAGTTCTATGAGAAAATGTGAAAATTAAGAAATGATTTTCAGATGTATGTATGTGTTTTTTTTCCCAGGGACTTGTCATCTGCTCTAGGGGAAACCCAGCAGTGTGTTGATGGCACGTATGAGCACGAGGGTGTGACCTGTTGTCTGTGTGGTGCTGGTAAGTGTCAGGGGCTATATGTACACTTAATAGAAATATAATAATCAGGTTAAGGTTTAGCTGTTTCCTTTTTTTAAGAAGCTGGTTTATCTTGGATAAAATTGGATTCATAGCTAGATTCAGTATGTAATGAAGGACTATGTAGGATTAATATTTACTGAGCTACTTAAGATCCTGAATTAATAAATCAATCAATAAGGTTTTTGAGGGCACTTTCAGATTATAGGGCCTCAAGAAAAAGTGCAGGAAGTATGACCTTATCGTTTATTTTTATTTTTGATCTTCAATGAGACCAATGCAAACAAATGTCCTTTGCCTTGAATCTAAATAAATGACTATTGTAATCTGTATCAGATAGTTTGGACTCTAGGCACAAAGCACCCCTGAGAAGAAATATATTTTGGCCCTTTACTTTATAAACCAGCATTGTCTTTTGAAATCAATTATTTGACCTACAGTACAGGAAACCAATGCAGCTGTCTAATCTCTTGTATTAGGACAACTGTTTAGATGTCACCACAAAGCCCCTGCTGCACAGGTCATGGTCTTTTAGGCCCTTTTTTTCTATTTGGGGCCCCTATACATTATTTCTTGGCATAATTCTATTTCTGTTGTATTTTTTAAAATAGCCAGTTATGTGCTAAAATGTGTGTTAAATACAATTGTATGATGGGTAATGAAAGTTCTTGTGTTGTTGGACACAGAACCTTAAGCTAAGCTAAGGACTTTTCAATGTGTTAGTGTCTGTTTTGCCATCAAAGAGGCTACAATACTAACTTACACTTGGTTTGCATATAGTGGGTGTGTAAATCATAAGCTGGCCGCATATATTTTCTTCTGGCTCATGTGTGTTAATGTTGTAGGTACGTACTTGGAGAGCCACTGCACTACGACTCAACTTGGAAAATGCACAAGCTGTAGTCAACTGACATACAGCAGTCACCCTCATTACCAGGAATCCTGTGAGCCATGCACATCCTGCTCACATCCCAATGGTAAAGACATAATGGGACTTCACCGGACTTCACAGAGAAAATACAGTTTGAAAGCAATGCAAAGTTATGTCAGTCCTTCTAATGTTTAATGTGTTTTACGGTCCTTTTAGCCAATCTAGAGGAGAATGTATCCTGCACCCGGGCCAGAGATGCAACGTGTCAATGCAAAAAGGATCACTTTTGCAGCAGTAAAGAAACCTGTATATTATGCTACCCCTGTAAAGAGTAAGTTCTGATCCTTCAAATGTAAACTATAAGATTTACGAATAGCTTCTTTAAAGAAATGTCTGCAAAACCGTGTCACATGGTGGATTCCTTTTTCACAATAAGCTGACAGCATAATCCTTTAATGTTTTTTTTTGTCTCTCATACTTGCTTTTATTTTGGTTCCAGATGTACTGAGGGTGTCAAAGTAGCCTGTACAACCACCAATAACACAGTCTGCAGTGAGAAAACTGAAGGTATGCCATAGTTAGGCATTATTGCATTCGGGGGGCTTCAATTATTACATTGCCATCTCATTTATAAATTGTGTCTTGTGTTTTCAGGGGGGACTAACACTGGGTTGATAGTTGGCCTAACTGTCCCAATTGTTTTAATACTTCTTGGACTTCTTGTATTCTTCTGGATAAGGAAACGCAAACGTGAGTATTTCTACTACTTTACCACTATATGTAAAGACCAGCAGAGGGCACTAAAACTGTGTGTTCCTCAATAAAAATAGGAAAGCAAAGGAATAATACTAATGTTCACATTCTATTTCTTACATTTATTTAAATTTTTATATCAGCAGCATAACATTAAACATTGTCAAAGTGCTTGACAGAGGGGCTTTTCTTCTTTTCTTTTTTCACTTTTCAAGCACACCTGTTCAAATCCTATTATTGTTTCAAGTCCATCATAACTGGATACAATATATCCTTCTTCATTTGCTTTGATATGTTCCATTCTGTATAATTGTTTTGAGTCTTTAAGTCCAGTGCACTTTCAATTTAAATCAAGAAACCTTCAGATGTAATTGCTGCTTTCGTATCTTTTTAACAATGTGTCTTGTTTTTTGATTATTTGTCTCACAATTGAAAGGAAATAATACCCCAGACGAAGAAAGAAATGTCCGTAAAGATGGTGGTTTGGTAAGCTATTCATCAATGTGATCTCTTTTTATCCATTTATGAGATGTGTTGGCTTAGTCCTGTTTTAACTCACCTCAGCACACATGTGCACGTATGATTTACAATTTTCTGTCTCTTCTCTATTATTGGCAAAACTGCCCCTTTCTGTAGGAGGTGCAGGTTAGTTTTCTGAAACCTTTGGTGTAAATGTTAGTGTGCTTGTTTTGTGTCTGTACTATTGTGGCATGGAAATACTATTTGAAATCTGTAAAGATTGTGTAAGTGGTTTGTTATTTTATTAGAGTTGTAATTTGTTTATTAACATTCATTCTTCTTCTGTTTCTCAGGAGATTCTGCTCCTTAATGGTAAGAAAAACATCAGTGCACCTTTTTGAAATTGATGCAACATTAGAGGTATAATTGCTATTTCTCTATATTTTGAGTTGAAAGACTGGACTGACATTTATCATTATTCACTCGGATATTGTGTTAAAATCCTTCTTCGTCAACATGTTAGCTGCAGTAGCAGTGACAGGAAGCAGTGCAATGTATTAGTTGTCATGGCTATTGAAGTGATACGTCAATTTATTCCCAGTTGGTATAATCTGTAGGTCGAATAACTAAAACCTGTAAATCTCATATATGCTATTTTACCATTTCTTTGGCAATTTACCTGTTGCGTTTTTTATAGTTGTATTATTTTGTATGGCTCTTACACAATCCTGCCTACAAAGCTCTGGTTGCCACGGGTGTCTTTTTTTAACCACTGTGTACTATTACAAAACCAGACTTATCTGAGTAACTGGAGAGGTATGAAATCAGGTTGGATTGCAGTATGGATTGTGCTTGATTTCCGTTTTACTTTGATACTTTTAAATATTTAAAATCTTTATATCAAAATGCCCATACAATTTCAATAAAGTTGTGATGATGTGTGTTGTGATTTGTTATAATAAGTGCCTTTTCCTTTGTTTCATGTTAGAACCACTTCTTGATTGCGACCTGCTTGACCTTGCTGAAATAATTGGATGGACGGATATGAAGGCTGTAGCAATGCGCAGCGGTATGCGAGACACTACTATTGAGAATTGTAGGCTGAACGACGTTGGTGATGCTCAGGAGCAGACATTCAAACTTCTAAAGGAGTTTGTGGAGAAGGAGGGCAATCAGGCCCAAACTACCTTGATCAAAACCCTGCAAAAGAGTGGCAAAAGAGGAATAGCAGAGAAGGTTATTGCTAAATTAAATTTAAAGGCAAGTAGCAGGAACATGAACGTAGCAATAGCAAGTGAACACAGCAGTGGCAGCAGCAGCATAGCGAGGCAGAGGCAGGAAGACCTGTCAGCTTAAATAGAGCAGCATGTTTAGGAGAATGTGTTTGGTTGGTTGTAAGAGGGACGAGGTGCGTCACGTGTTAATGTATCATTGGTGCTCCAGTTGACTGCCTGAACTATAGCTTGCAGGCTTCGCCCCATTTGTTGGTATGAAATTGTTCCAAAATATTACATTGGTGAACATTACATTGCCTACACATAATTGTGCCTCCCTGACAGTGTTGATGTAATGATGTTGGTCAAGATATTGTGCAATAAAACTCAATACAAGTTTTATTATCAAAGTGTTACATCCATTTTGGTTTGTTATATGTTGTGAAATTATGACATGTCTATTTTAGATATTATAATAAATCTTTCCTAGAAACTGTCTCTAACTAATTTAAAACTGCAATACCACAGTACATCTTATATCCACTATTGCACTCTCTCAATATAAAAACACTGCTTCCCTCAATTGCTTTATTATTTTTATTAAGTAATTATAAAGTGTGCTAAATCCTGATTATTCTCATATCTCTTTTCTTCTCCTCTACCTATCCTTGTTCATGTTTCTAAGTGTCTACCAATAAGTATTATTTGATGGGAACTAAGTCTTGAACTAGAGTGTAGGAATACTACAAGTAAAAGTCCTGCATTAAAAAAAAATGTTACTCAAGTAAAAGTTGATAAGTATACTGATGGAGGTATTAATGTGTTTATCATAGCTGGTAAAGGTGGAACTTATTTTAATTACTTTATTTACTGCTGGGTAGCTTGTGAATTAAATCAAAGTGTTATGCCTAATTTTATTTCATTAATCCATATCTGCAAAGTAACTTAAGGTTTAAAGTACATGTAATGGAGTGAAAGTAGAATATTTACCTGTGAATGGTTGTAGGGTAGAAGTACAAAGTTGCAGAAAATAGAGGTACTTTACTCATGTAAAGTACAAACACCTCAAACTTGTACATGAGTAAATTTAGCCTGCTTAGTTACTTTACACCACTGGCTTCAAGTAATGATTACTTTTAAGAATTGATCGTCTTACAATTACTATGCCAAATGTATAATTTGATCCAAATAAAGTATCAGGCAACAGTGAAAGAAAGCAGGTTTGTATTAGTTCACTATCAAATGCAACATATTAAATATACATCTTCACATTTCAAAAGCTGAGAAAATAATATGATAATACCAGGAAATACATTGAAAAGTTTAGGCACAACACTGGACTCCTATGATGGCTATTTTGGTTAAGGAGAAGAAGCTGGGCGGTGTCTTCCTTTATGGGTGGAGCACAAAGTCAGGAAATGAGTAAGAGAACAAAACAGTTTCCCTCCTTTACATGAGCTGAGGATGTGTGAACCGGAGAGCCCAACATATACGTTTATCAGGATGGACGTAACGGGAAAACAGCATAAAGGTAGGTTTGAATAAACTATTTGTACACCATAGTATTCTTAATGTTTTACTAAACAGGGTACAACGACAAAGAGTGCGTTCAAGCGTGCAATTACGTCCCCCAGATTATGCCTGGTGCTTATGTTTGTCTAAAAGGGAAACAATTTTGACTTTGTTGTTTTCGTCAAATCTTTACACATCGACACACAGAGTAGTGTTTGTTAGCTGTAAAGGGACTCATGTTTCCGGTGTGTGTGTTTTTCATTTCCATGATGAGCGCTTACTCAGTCACTATTGTGTTGCCTAGAGGGGTTCCCAAAGTGGGGGTCGCGAGATGATTAAACTTTTTTTTTTAAATTAGTATTGATAATAACGTGTACATAGACATTTTCACAGGTTCAAATTATTAATCAAAAATGTTAATCATCTAATGGATTCTGAGGTAATATTATGGATTAATAACGCTTGCCAGCGTGCTAAGGTGCACCGCCACACGAAGGCCCCCTTGGAGCAATTCCTAGTGCCTGATGAGGTTTGACCACGTCAACATCGATCTGGTTGGTCCATTACCCTCCTCCCAGGGTTTTACCGACCTCCTAACTATGGTGGACAGGACGACCCGGAGGCGGTCCCACTCGCGTCTCCATTGCTCCATGAAGGCGGCCCTCAGGGCCGGCCGGCCTGACGCCGCGCCTAGGAGGATCTGCAGTGCTCCACGGCTGAGATAGTCTACGGTCAGCCACTGAGGGTTCCAGGGGATTTCCTCCCCAACCCATCGGCCCCCTGGTCGGCGACGGCCCAGCGAGTTTTCCTGCAGGACGCCGCTAAGGCTTTTGCTCCGATCCCCACTGCTCAGCATGGCACTCGGGTGTCCCGGGTTCCCGTGGAGCTTCGCTGGGCGGAGCACGTGTTCATCCAGCACGACGCTCACAGAGGCCCCCTGCAGCCCCCTTACGACGGGTCTTTCCGGGTCTTGGAACTTAGCACTTAGTGGTCGACCTGGGTGGCAAGGCCGAGCACGTCTCGGTGGACCGGGTGAAGGCTGCTCACCTGGACTTGGACCAGCCGGTGGTGCTGGCACGGCCTCCGCGACGGGGCCTCCTCCCGGCCTTGACCCCTGTCACCGAATTGGGGCCTGCGGTTCCGGTCCCACCTCTCCAAGCGGCCGCCCCTGCAGGGGTCGCCTCCCCGGCTCCCGTTCTCCGGAGTCGTGGTGGTCAGCCTGTCGTTCCTCCCCGCCGCACAGACTTTGTGTATGGGTGAATTCTGGGGGGGCTTGTGTGGTGGAATATTATGGGACATAATTCACCATTGTATATAGTGTGTGTTGCACCACGGACCTGTTAGAGAGTGGACCTGTTTGTTGTGTTCATTCTAGCTTAACAGCAACATTTAGCAAGTGATTCGTTCCTCTGTAAATCTAATGGAAAATAAAGTGTGGAGTCCCATACTAAACACGCCGCCTCCGACTCCCATTCATCGGCTCTACAATACTGTACTTAAAGTGGACCTATCATGCTATATTTGAATAATATATTGTAGGGCCATACCTATAAAACATGTCTGTGAAGTATTTTTTTCAAAATACCAAACAGATCATGCATTTTAGCCATGCCTCATTTCACTCTATTTGCTCTTTGCCAGCCCTGTTTTTGCAAGGGCTGATTCTGTGAGAAGTCTTCTTCGCTGCTTTTGTGGCAGACTACAGCACCACTTACAGGCCTGGCATATGTACTACAGCGTTTCCAGCGCTTTCGAGTGGCAATGGCCGTGGCCGTGGCCCAACCCCCCATTCCCCTGATAGGTGGAGAGTTGCCCATATAGGCGGAGCTCCCTGTTTCTGACGTCAGAACAATTTCAAATCTGTATCAGCTCCGTTGCAGCCCCGTTTTTAGAGATTTGGGTATGGAGGAAAAGAGAGAGGGTTGTGTTTTCTGACACTTGGTGAGTTCCCTGACACACCGGGGACACATATTCATGTATAAAAGACGTACAAAAGTGCATTTTGCATCATAGGTCCCCTTTAAGTACAGTTCTTAGAGTAAACGTATCAGCTGTAACATACTAATTTGATGTGAATATGTTTAAATACAATAACATAAACATTGATAATACGTATGCACTTAGGAGTTTTACTTTAACCAGACTATTTTTATATAGTGGTAAGAGTATTCAACTCAGAAACAAAAAACTAGCTAAGGATTCAGGCTTTATATTGCCTACATGTTCTGTAATAAATACCTCTCAAATTATTTTTTTATGAAATGCAGTACAGTCCTCTCTCTGTCTGGATTAATGTTTGTTTGGATGGACTGAGCCCTGTTGGTGTTGGAGAACAGCCCAGTGAGTTAGTCTTGGGAAGTTTCCTGCGCTCTGTGGCCTCACACACACACGCTGCCACTTCTGCTGTCATTTTAAATGTCAACTCTGACAGAACAGCTCCTAATCTTATGATCTTACAGTGAGATCATGATATGTGTGAACGTCCCCTTTCATGTTTTACTTATTAAAAGTCCCATTTGAGGCCACTATATGTAGTACTTTAAGAGTATAATGATAGTAAAAGTAATTCAGTGCGTCCTTAACAGAGTAGTGTGCAGTTGTCTCTTTAACTTTTACCAAAAGCTTGGAACATAAGCAAGAGACTTGTGTCATTTCCTGTTCTGTACAGTTTATTGCATTACTTCTTGCTTATTTGATGACGTTCAGGAAGGAAGATAATAACGTCAATGTGAGTGTTCCCTACAATTGTTCACTTAGAAGCCAAATTTCATCATCTATAATCTTTTTGGGATATTTTTCAGGAAGAGGGTGTTGTTCTCTTTTTTTTGGGACAAAATGTTAACAGGATGTAAATGCTAACAGGCACACAGTTGTAACAAAATAAGTTTATCAGAGAAGGGCAACAAAAAGGGCCTAATCTTCCTTCCTCCTGTGTTTCACACTCTGATACTGGACGAGTGCCCCAATCAGCCCACTGCCTATATATTTAGAGCCGTGTCAATCTTTGTTTCCCACTAGGATGGAGGATATTTTTCATATAACGTGTTCTTTATGTTTAATTCAGCCTGCTAACATTTATATTTGTTTTAAATCCACTCGTCTTCTCAATAACATCCAACTGTTTTTGTGTTTGTTTCAGGATCTGAGCTACATCTGGCCAGACATCTGTGATGTGCTTCAATGTGTGTGTGTTAGAAACAAGCTGAAGATGCAGGGGGCCATTGCATATGACCTGGGGGCGATAGGAGGCGGAACACATTGGCCGAGGATGATAATGTCTTTCCAAAGAGCTGAAATCTGCAAGCTGCACTTCTCCGCTGGTGGTTTTGACGTTATTTGGTTTTGTTGCAGTACAGCAGAGTGGAAGAGAGTCGTGGCTCTTATTGCGGCCTATTGAAGCAGTGTTATATGCTGTTTTTAGCCCACCTACAACAGAATGAGGCACCAAAATGAATGTTTGTGCCAAGACGATCAGGACCAACTCATCCACTTATGTATCCTGAATATAGCAGCTGAGGGAGAAGGCCATCGGATTTACTTCCTACATTTGAAGTTCATGATCTCCATGTTGTGTTAAAATCCTTCAAGGGACTTTTTATTCCCTTTTCATAGCTCATCTTGTAAACAGTTTCTTCTTTCAAAATTAAAATAAATGATAGTGAAAAGGCTCCAGAAATAAATTAAATGTTACAGATTTTTGCTTTCCAAAACACGTTACCCTTCAAATGAATGCCAATATAAAAAGGATCTAGGACGGAGGAGGCTCAGTGTTACTTTGAGCTATATCACCATGCTACAGTAGCATGTTTACAATGACAATGTTATATAATGTTTTTCATGTTCACTATCTGAGTTTAGCTTGTTGGTATGTATGCTTACATTTGCTGTTTAGCACAAACATAAAGCTGAGACCGATGAGAATATTTTTAGTTTTGCACGTATTTATTCATAAATTTAGGATAAATTAAGTTCTGATCAGGTGATAGCACTAGTTGAAAAATAATCCAACCGTGTATAAAGTTAACCTCCCACTGGGACTAGAAGAAAAGTTAGTCGTCTTCATTGTCTGGGGACCAAAGTGGTGGAATGACCATGTAACCAACATTTCAATTGTGCCATTTTTGGTGCTAGCTTAAAGAACTGAATTCTGGATAGTTTTTTTAAGTGTGTGTGTGTGTGTGTGTGTGTGTGTGTGTGTGTGTGTGTGTGTGTGTGTGTGTGTGTGTGTGTGTGTGTGTGCGTGTGTGTGTGTGTGTGTGTAAACCCTTCAAGCCTTCAGCAATATCACCATCTAGTGGCCCAAATTGAGTTTAGCTAAAAAAAAAAACAGTCACAGTGAGGCAATCTTCCAACCATAAGTAATGCTGACTTTCCATTCATTGTCAATTATTAAAAAGAAAAATGGAAAGAGCGTGTGTCCTTTTAACAGGAGCCGCACTATTGAGGTCGCCAAAGTCATGTTGGTGATATCGCAATGATATCATAGTGATATCATAGTAGGCTATTAGTTGATGTGTATTGTGTCTTAATAATCTAAGCCTACAAAGAAACTATAAGACCTTGGAATGGTAGCCTACATTTATTTTCCTCCAAGTAGAAATATAAAGTATGATAACATAAAAATACTAAATTACAAGTAGGCTTATCTTAGAAATTGCACTTAGTTACAACATTAGCCTACTTTCACCACTGCATTTTTACACTTGGTAACATACAGAACACCTCTCAGTTGTTTACTTAATGCACAGGTTTTATTGAAATGTATACTAAAAAAAGCATGCTTAATTTTCTATTGGGGATCGAAACTGAAAGCAAGTAGGAAAAACAAACAAACAATGAATCCCGCCTCCACAGTTTCAAGTAGGCAGTAGGGCGGTACTGTAGCTGTAAGCAGGCATTTACTTTTTTAATTCGGTTACAACATTTTATAAAGATACAACATGAAGACAGCTGATTCAAGCAAGTTTCCTTCGTGGTTTTTCATCGTCGGTTTGGTTTCTCTTCGATCTGTGTAAGTAAAGTTACCACAGAGTCTAGGGCGTTTATGAACTGACACCCGATGTACAGGCGCTAAGTCGCTATAAAAAGGAGAGGTTCAGATCGATGTGTGACAGAAATCACCTGAGATCAACATACGTACAATCTAACTGTAAGGGAAGCGATTTTATTAAACGTTATTGTTATACCGTGTTGACATTGTGATAGACATATTGTTGTGTAATACTTTAGTTTCAGTTTTGTTTTTTGGTTCGCAGTCTTATATCCAGGTCAAAAGGAAAACAAAAATCAGGTGATCATACAGAACCACTGTTCGCAATATGAATATATACACAGCCTATAATACGAATGTTAAAATACAATGTGGCTAGCTGGCTACATATAAAGACGGAAGTGGACCACGTTCTTGGATATTATAAACATGTTCAGTGAGTCTGAGGTTTCAGGGAGAAACGTTGCATCATT
Organism: Trematomus bernacchii; assembly: GCF_902827165.1. Classification (NCBI taxonomy): domain Eukaryota; kingdom Metazoa; phylum Chordata; class Actinopteri; order Perciformes; family Nototheniidae; genus Trematomus; species Trematomus bernacchii. The sequence goes on from NW_022987828.1 coordinate 10,302,205, forward strand.
TTTTTAACGCTTATTTATTTGGTTTATTAAAGTGCTTTAAGAACAGTTCTATGAGAAAATGTAAAAATTAAGAAATTATTTTCAAATATATGTATGTGTTTTTTTTCCAGGGACTTGTCCTCTGCTCTAGGGGACACCCAGCACTGTGTTGATGGCACGTACAAGCACGAGGGTGTGACCTGTTGTCTGTGTGGGGCTGGTAGGTGCCAGGGCAGGGGTTAAATGTAAACTTAATACAAATATAATAATCAGTTTAGCTGTTTAGCGAGTAATCCAAGTTATCCTGGATAAAATGGGATTCATATTTAGATTCATTTTGTAATGGAGGAATATGTAGGATTAATATTTACTGAGCTACTTAAGATTCTGAATTAATTAATAAATCAATAATGTTTGTGATAAAAGGCACACATTAAAGGGCCTCAAGAAAAAGTGCAGGAGGTTTGACCTTACCGTTTATTTTTATTTTGCTTTAGTAGCAATATAAAATAATGATTTGATCTTCAATGAGACAAAAGCAAACAAATGTCCTTTGCCTTGAATCAAAATAAATGACTCTTGAAGCAGACCTGAAGTGTTTTTGGGACTCTGCATCAGATAGTTTGGACTCTAGGCACAAAGCACACCTGAGTGTCCCTTTACTATTCAGTGGTTTATAAACCAGCATTGTCTTTTGAAATAAATTATTTGACGTACAGGAAACCAATGCAGCTGTCTAATCTTTTGTATTAGGACAATTGTTTAGAAGATGTTACCACAAAGCTCATGCTGCAAAGGTCATGGTATTTTAGGCCCTTTTGCATCTGGGGCCCCTATACATTATTTCTTGGCATAATTATATTTCTGTTGTAGTTTTTAAAATAGGCAGTTATGTGCTAAAATGTGTGTTAAATACATTTGTATGATGGTTAATGACAGCTCTTGTCTTGTTGGACACAGAACCTTAAGCAAAAGCTGAGTCAGCATTAAACGTTGTGTCATCATAAATAAGGACATTTCAATGTGTGTCTGTTTTGCCATCGAAGGGGCTACAATAACTTACACTTGGTTTGCATATAGTGGGTGTGTAAATCATAAGCTGGCCGCATATATTTTCTTCTGGCTCATGTGTGTTAATGTTGTAGGTACGTTCGTGGAGAGCCACTGCACTACGACTCAACCTGGAAAATGCACAAGCTGTAGGGAAGGGACATACAGCAGTCACCCTCATTCCCAGGAATCCTGTGAGCCATGCACATCCTGCTCACATCCCAATGGTAAAGACATAATGGGACTTCACCGGACTTCATAGGAAAAATACTGTTTGAAAGCAATGCAAAGTTATGTCAGTCCTTCTAATGTTTAATGTGTTTTTACGGTCCTTTTAGCCAATCTAATGTTGGATGTACCCTGCACCCGTGCCAGAGATGCAACGTGTCGATGCAAAAAGGATCACTTTTGCAGCAGTAAAGAAACCTGTCGAATCTGCTACCCCTGTAAAGAGTAAGTTCTGATCTTTCAATTGTAAACTATTAGATTTACGAATAGCTTCTTTAAAGAAATGTCTGCAATACAGTGTCACATGGTGGATTCCTTTTTCACAATAGGCTGACAGCATAATCCTTTAAAGGTCCCATGTCGTGCTTTTCCGGTTATTACCTGTCCCCTTGTGTGTTATGAAGGTTTTTATGCATGTAAATGGTCTGCAAAGTCATAAACCCTCAAAGTACACCCTGTAGCGAGTAAAACTCTAACACAGAAAATACCTGTCTATGCTGCCCCAGAATGCCTCGTTGGAGATTTCTCTTTTTCTATTGTTTTCTTCCTGGGTATGCTGACGTGCCCATACCCAAATGGACCAATCCGTGGAGCCGTTACGTTACGTTCCTCACACACACACACTCAATCTTTTCTCAGCTGCAGCTCCGCCGATTTCTCCGCCTGAGACGGCGGGACGCGGCGAGGCTGTGAGTCGGTGTGTGAGCACACACACAAACTCACAGCTAGGCTGTGGGTGTGTGTGTGTGTTCGGGCTGGGTTTCGCTGTGTCTCGCTGTCTCGCAGACGGCCACTGGGCTCATAGGGAGGGGGGGGCAGGAGCTCCAACAAGCCATTTAGGACAGAGAGTGAATACACATACTATACAGAGATGCTGTATGAGAAACCAATGTGATTTTGGAAAATTGCACAGTATAAATGTATTTTAGTAGACCTCAACAATGGAATTATGATCAGTAGAAATGGCCATGACATGGGATCTTTAATGGTTTCTCATACTTGCTTTTATTTTGGTTCCAGATGTACTGAGGGTGTCAAAGTAGCCTGTACAGCCACCAATAACACAGTCTGCAATGAGAAAACTGAAGGTATGCCATAGTTAGGCATTATTTCATTAGGGGGGCTTCAATTATTACATTGCCATCTCATTTATAAATTGTGTCTTGTGTTTTCAGGGGGGACTAACACTGGGCTGATAGTTGGCCTAACTGTCCCAATTGTTTTAATACTTCTTGGACTTCTTGTATTCTTCTGGATAAGGAAACGCAAACGTGAGTATTTTTACTACTTTACCACTATATGTAAAGACCAGCAGAGGGCACTAAAACTGTGTGTTTCTCAATAAAAATAGGAAAGCAAAGGAATAGAATAGAATAATAATACTAATGTTCACATTCTACTTCTTAAATGTATTTAATACAATTTTATATCAGCAATATAACATTAAACATTGTCAAAGTGCTTGACAGAGGGGATTTTCTTCATTTTTTTCACTTTTCAAGCACACCAGTTCAAATCCTATTATTGTTTCAAGTCCATCATAACTGGATAAAATATATCCTTCTTAATTTGCTTTCATATGTTCCATTCTGTATAATTGTTTTGAGTCTTTAAGTCCAGTGTGCTTGTAATTTAAAGGGGACCTATCATGCAAAATGCACTTTTGTACGTCTTTCATACATGAATATGTGTCCCCGGTGTTCCAGGGAACTCACCAAGTGTCAGAAAACACAACCCTCTCTATTTTCCTCCATACCCAAATCTCTAAAAAAGGGGCTGCAACGGATCTGATAAAAACTGATCCAGATTTGAACACTGTCCTGACGTCAGGACAGTGGCGCTACGGCTATTGGGCCAACTCCACCAATCAGGAGGAGACAGCCACGGCCATTGCCGTTCGAAAGCGCTGGAGACGCTGTAGTACATATGCCAGGCCAGTAGATGGTGCTGTTCTCACTGAATCTGCCCTTGCAAAAACAGAGCTAGAAATTGTCAAATTGAGCAAAATGAGGCATGGCTAAAATGCATGATCTGTTTGGTATTTAAAAAAAAAAAAAGTATAAATATGCCTTATATAGGTATGGTCCTAAACTATATTATTCAAATATAGCATGATAGGTCCACTTTAATAAAAAAAAACGTCAGATTTAATTGCTGCTTTTGTATCTTTTTAACAATGTGTATCTTGTTTTTAAAATATTTGTCTAAAATAAGAAGAAGAAGAAGAAGAAAGAAATCGCCGTTTGGTAAGCTATTCACCAATGTGATATTTTTTCTTCCATTTATGAAATGTTTTGGCTTTGTCCTGATTTAACTCACCTCAGCACACATGTGCACGTACTGTATGATGAACAATTATTTGTGTCTGTACTATTGTGGCATATAAAAAGTATTTGAAATCTGTAAAGATTATTAAGTGGTTTGTTATTTTATCAGAGTTGTAATTTGTTTATTAACATTCATTCTTCTTCTGTTTCTCAGGAGGATCCGTCCCTGAAAGGTAAGAAAAACACAAGTGCATCTCTTTGAAATTGATGCAATATTAGAGGTATAATTGCTATTTCTCTATATTTTGAGTTTGTTAGAAGAAATAACTGCTTGATGGATAATCAGACAGGTCTGACATTTATCATTATTCACTCGGATATTGTGTTAAAATCCTTCTTCGTCAACATGTTAGCTGCAGTAGCAGTGACAAGAAGTAGTGTAATGTATTAGTTGTCATGGCTATTAAAGTGATACGTCAATGTATTCCCAGTTGGAATAATCTGTAGGTCAAATAACTAAAACCTGTAAATCTCATATATGCTATTTTGCCATTTCTTTGGCAATTTACCTGTTGCGTACATAGGTTGTACTATTTTGTATTGCTCTTACACAATCCTGCCTACAAAGCCCTGTCTGGCACGGGTGTTTTTTGTTAACCATTGTGTACTAGTAAAAAACCAGATTTATTTGAATAATTGGAGAGGTTGGATTGTGCTTGATTTACGTTTTAACTTTGATACTTTTAAATATTTTTTTATTTTCTGTTTAAATCAAAATGCCCATACAAGTTCAATAAAGTTGTGATGATGTGTGTTGTGATTTGTTATAATAAGTGCCTTTTCCCTTTTTCACGTTAGAACCACTTCTTGAGCGCGACCTGCCTGACATTGCAGAAATAATTGGATGGACGGATATGAAGGATGTAGCAACACGCAGCGGTATGCTTGACACTGCTATTGAGAATTGTAGGCTGAACCACGTTGGTGACGCTCGGGAGCAGACACTCGAACTTCTACAGGAGTTTGTGAAGAAGGAGGGCAATCAGGCCTCAACTACCCTGATCCAAACCCTGCAAAATAGTAACAAAAGAAGAATAGAAGAGAGGGTGTTTGCTAAATTAAATTCTTCTGCTTGAATGTGTTTTTTGTAAGCATTTTAAATATTTAAAGTGTTGGATTTCTTTTTTTATCAGTGTAGATGTTTACATGATGTAAGAGTGTATGTGTCCTCCTAACCCGAGTCTTTCTGTCTCTAGTTGAACTTTGTAAAAGGCGAATTTAGATAAAGGAAGTATCTGGCAAGAAAATATCTCCATGGAGAAAAGCCATGACCGTGAGAACAGCAAAAACAGAGTGTAGAAAAGCTGAACGCAGGTGGAGAAAAACAAATCTCCAAGTTCACTTGGAAATATATAAAGAGAGACTCTGCATCTATAATCAGGAAATAAAAAAGGCACAACAGTTTTTCTTCTCTGACATCATTACCAAAAATAAAAACAACTCACGCGCCCTGTTTGCAACCGTCGACAGACTAACAAACCCAGGGCCTGCAATGAATTTGCCTCCTTCTTCACTGACAAAATTATGAAAATTAGACAAGCAGTCAGTGCCTCTGTACCAGGTACAGCAAATGTTTTGTCCCTGTGTCCACCTAAAGTCAATTCAGACATCATGACACAATTCCGTCTGATAAATTATAAAGACCTGGAGGACATTATTCAACATCTGAAATCCTCCTCCTGCTGCCTTGATATTATTCCAACAGTATCTTTCAAAACTGTTTTTCATTGCTTGGTCTCAGATCTACTTCACATAGTAAACAAGTCTCTCCACTCGGGTGTATTTCCACAGGCTGATACAACAGTATCCAACTGTTAATACTTTTGAATCGAGATTAAAAACATATCTTTTTGAGGCTGCATTTGGATGAGAATTCAAACTGCAGTATGGCTTTTTATCCATGTATTTTATACCTGTTGTGTTGATTTGATTATCTTTGCTTTTTAAATGCCTGTTTTTAAATGTGCTTCCAGTGTATTTGTTCTTAAATGTCTTTTATTTTATTTTGTAAAGCACTTTGGGTTACCGTGTGCTGAAAGGTGCTGTATAAATAAACTTGCCTTGCCTTGCAAGTTTCGAGGAATCCTGTGATCAACATGGTATTATAGGGGAAAATTTATAATATATGATAAGTAGTTTATTCAATAATGGGTTAAGAGGTCTTGCGCCACTAATGTTAGCAGTTGTGAAATTGTATGAAATTGTTCAAAAAGATTACATTGCCTACACAGAATTGTGCCTCTGACAGTGTTGATGTAATGATGTTGGTCAAGCAGCTTGTGTATATTGTGCAATAAAACTCAATACAAGTTTTATTATCAAAGTGTTACATCAATTTTGGTTTGTAATATGTTGCGAAATTATGACATGTCTATTTGAGATATTATAATAGATTTTTCCTAGAAACTGTCTCTAACTAATTTAAAACTGCAATACCACAGTACATCTTATACCCACTATTGCACTCTCTCAATATAAAAACACTGCTTCCCACAATTGTTTTATTAAGTAATTATAAAGTGTGCTAAATCCTGATTATTCTCATATCTCTTTTCCTCTCCTGTACCCACATCCATGTTCCTGTGTCTAAGTGTCTACCAATAAGTATTATTTTATGGGAACTAAGTCTTGAACTAGAGTGTAGGAATACTCTGTTACTGTCACGATCTGTCTGTGGTGTGTTTTGTCTTGTCTAGATCTATCTTTGGTTTCCTGTCTGTGGGTGTTTCTCAATCGCGAGTACGCTTGCTTGGTAGCACATGTCTGCCGAGCATCTTGCTTCAGAAGCAAGGCAAGAATACTTCCTGCCATTCGGAAAACAAAGAGTGGAACAGGTTAGCAAGTGTGCAGGTGTGCGTCATATGAGAGGCCTTACATCTTCCGCCACAGATTTGGGGAAATTGGTCCGTGCGCAAAGCATTGTGGGGATTTTAAGACCGCGGAGTCTACTCATGTGCAGCCTCGATATTTCTCCAAACGGAGTACGCCGGGCTCGGTAGATTTCCAAGTATGCTGGAGATTGGAACAGTACTTCGGCGGCACTCGATGACGTAGTATGCTTGAAATAGTGGCTCTGAAGCAGCTTTACTCGCGATTGAGAAACACCCGGAGGGTGTTCCCTCCTACCTGTTCCCTCCTACCTGATTTCCTGATTGTGTTCACCTTGTGCCCCTGTGTTTTATCCTCCCTCCTCACCTGTCTCTTATTTCTTTGATTAGTCCTGTGTGCATTTAGGTTCGTTTTTCCTGTTGGTCTTTGTGAGATCCTTGTTTGTCTTTGACTGTGTTCACGGGGAAGAGTTCTGTTTGTTTCTATTTAACCTTGAAATAAAGGTATTTTCGGTTAAATCTGCATTTGGGTCCTGCCTGCTTCGCTCTACCCTGACAGAAGGATCTCACCAAAGATGGACCTAGCAGTGTTTTTTGAGGATGAGGTTGGCAAATTATCCTCAAGGTTCAAGGTTCTTTATTGTCAATCTGACATAGCTACAGAGTAATTATGTAGTTGAAAATCTTATGTCACAGGCTTCTCCAACAATGCAACATAACATAATAACATAATAACAATAAGAGCAAGAGCAATACAAAAAGAATAATAGTTATAAAATAAAGTGATGATGTGGAATAGTGCAGTACGAGTCTATATACAAGTTATTGGAATGATATATATATATTAGGTATTAGATACATAATACTGAGTAGCAGATGAATGTTTGAAGTTGTTTCAACAGTTCAATTTTTTAACAGTCTCACTGCCCGCGGGAAGAAACTGTCTCTGAATCTTCTTGTCCTTGCCAGGATGCTGCGGTAACGTCTGGCAGACGGCAACAGAAAGAACAGTTTGTGGCTGGGGTGATGGGGGGTCTTTGATAATCCGTAGTGATTTCTTCCTGAGCCGCTGGGAGTAAAGGTCCTCCATGGATGGCAGCTCCGTCCTGGTGATGTGCTGTGCAGTTTTCACCACCCTCTGTAAAGCCTTACGATCGAGGTCGGTGCAGCTGCCATACCAGGCCGTCATGCTGCCAGTCAGGATACTCTCTATCGTGCACCTGTAGAAGTTGCAGAGTATCCTGGAATCCATTTTGAACCTCCTCAACCTGCGGAGGAAGAAGAGCCGCTGTCGAGCTTTCTTGGTGATGGTGGTGGTGTGAAGAGACCATGTCAGGTCCTCAGTGATGTGGACCCCAAGGAACCTGAAGCTTTTGACTCTCTCCACCGTAGTCCCATTGATGGCGATGGGGGTGTGTCCCTCTCCCTGCTGCTTCCTGTAATCCACAATCAGCTCCTTTGTTTTGCAAATGTTGAGATGGAGGTTGTTATCCTGGCACCAAGATGTCAGGTTTTCGACCTCCTCTCTGTACGCCGTCTCGTCATCGTCTGTGATCTGGCTGATGACGGTCGTGTCATCAGCAAACTTCACGATGGTGTTGGAGCTGTGTGTGGCCACGCAGTCGTGGGTGAACAGGAGGTAGAGGAGAGGGCTGAGCACGCAGCCTTGAGGGGCACCGGTGTTTAGAATCAGGGTGGAGGATGTGATGTTTCCCACCCGCACTGCCTGGGGTCTGCCCGTCAAGAAGTTCAGGATCCAGTCACAGAGGGCGCTGTTGAGCCCGAGGTCTCTGAGCTTGATGGCCAGCTTGGAGGGCACAATGGTATTGAATGCTGAACTGTAGTCAATGAACAGCATTCTCACATATGTGTTCCTGTTCTTCGGGTCCAGGTGTGAGAGGGCAGTGTGGAGGGTGAGGGCTATGGCGTCGTCTGTGGACCTGTTTGCTCTGTAGGCAAACTGCAGGGGGTCCAGAGATTCTGGGAGGGAGGAGGTGATGAATGATTTGACTAACCGCTCAAAGCACTTCATTATGGTGGAGGTGAGTGCTACTGGGCGGTAGTCGTTGGGGCAGGTGATGATTGTCTTTTTCGGGACAGGAACGATAGTGGAATGTTTGAAGCATGTGGGGACTACAGACTGCAGCAGGGACCTGTTGAAAATGTCTGTGAACACCTCTGCCAGCTGAACTGCACACACCCTGAGAACACGGCCAGGGATGCCATCAGGTCCAGGAGCCTTGTGTGGGTTAACCCTTTTAAAGGATTTACACACATCTGCCCTATTTAAAACAAAAGGGCAGGGTAGCTCCTGGTCCCTCTGTACCTCCACAGCCCGGCTGCTCTCAAAGCGTGCAAAAAAACTGTTCAGCTCATTTGGGAGAGATGCGCACGCAGACACTCCCGCAGCACCCCCCGCTGCTCCTTTGTAGTCAGTCATTGTCCTTAGTCCCGCCCACATATTCCTAGTGTTACAGCCTTTGAAGTCAGATTCCACCTTCTCTTTGTACTGTCTCTTTGCATTTTTAATTGCTCTCCGGAGATCATACCTAGACTTCCTGTACTCCTTCAAATCTCCAGCTCTGCGCGCGATAGTGCGCGCTTTCAGCTTGCAGCACACATCGCAGTTTATCCAGGGCTTTTGATTTGGGAATGTCCGTACAGAAACCTTCGGTACCACATCATCGATGCATTTCCCAATGTAGCATATGACAGTGTCCGTGTGTGTGTTGATGTTATTGTCCTCAAACACACTCCAATCCGTAGATGCAAAGCAATCCTGCAGTGCTGCATCTGACTCCTCGCTCCATCGTTGTACTGTCCTTGTTACCGGTCTGTCCCTTTTAAGTTTCTGCTTGTAAGCAGGCAACAACAGTAGTGAGATATGGTCTGATTTGCCGAAGGGAGGGCGAGGGAGAGCCTTATATCCATTCCGGAAAGGGGAATAAACATGGTCCAGTATGTTTCCCTCGCGCGTCGGGCAGCTGATGTGTTGGTAATATTTTGGCAAAACCTTCTTCATGTTGGCGGTGTTGAAATCTCCGGCCACAACGAACGCCGCATCTGGCCGTGAAGTCTCGGTTTTATCAATAATCCCAAACAGCTGATCGAGTGCCGTGTTGTTGTCGGCGAGCGGCTGCGGGGGGATATACACTGCTGTTATCACAACAGATGTGAATTCCCTCGGCAGATGAAAGGCCCGGCATGAGATCATGAGGTGCTCTAGATGTGCGGAACAGTCCGATTAAATAATCTTCACATCTGAGCACCAGTTGTTATTAGTCATTACACACACACCGCCTCCCTTACTTTTCCCCGAGTTAGCAGTCCGGTCCTGACGAAAAATAGAGAATCCATCAGGAACAATGGCGGAGTCCGGGATAGCGGGGTTGAGCCAAGTCTCAGTGAGAATTAACACGTTACAGTTCTTAATGTCCCGTTGAAAAGCAATCCGGCTTCTGAGTTCATCTAGCTTATTTTCAATGGATTGAACATTAGCCAGAAGAATACTCGGAAGAAGGGGTCGATTCTCTCGTTTCCTCAGTCTGACCAGCAGCCCGGCCTGGCACCCGCGCTTTGTCTTCTTCTTGCGTCTCTCAGGTAGAACAGCAACAGGTAGCCATGGTGAATCTCCATTGTCTGTCGGAGGGTTATTATTGTCCACGAAGTTTCGCAATTGAAGAAGTTCCTCTCTGCTATATTGTATGGCAGAGTAGGTGCGGTCGGCTAGCATGTTGCGAACCATGTTAAAAGTAAAACGGCAAAAGTAAAATAAATATGTACAAAATATGAAAATGGGCAAAGTTGGAGAGGAGCACAAAGACGATGCGGCCATCTTCACCGGCGCATCCTGCAAACTTTTATGTTTTCTTGGAGAGTGGATGAGGGCTCATGGTAAAGAGGCTCAGGAGGCTGCTCTTTCACGAGCACGCCGGGAAGTTGCAGATAAGCCCTGGTTAAGGAGCTCACTGCCTGAATTTTTAAGGGACTTTGTGACTCCTCCCGATAAACTGCACGCCTGCTTTAAACCTCGAGACCCAGGTGCCATGGTTCCAGCTCCAGTACCGACCCCTGCAGCCATGGTTCCGGTTCCAGTACCGGCCCCTGCAGCCATGGTTCCGGTTCCAGTACCGGCCCCTGCAGCCATGGTTCCGGCTCCAGTACCGGCCCCAGTACCAGCCCCAGCAGCCATGGTCCCGGCTCCAGTTCCGACTCCAGTACCGGCCCCAGCAGCTATGGTTCCGGCTCTCCGGCCCACTCCAGCTCTCCGTGTCCTGTCCGTGGTCCGGCCCTCTCCAGCCCCTCGTGTCCTGTCGGTGTTCCGACCCACTCCAGCTCCCTGTGTCCTGTTGGAGGTCCCGCCATCACCTGTTCTGCCGGGGGTCCTGCCAACTCTGTGTCCTGTCCTGTTGGAGGTCCCGCCGTCACCTGTTCCGCCGGGGGTCCTGCTGACACCATGTCCTGTCCTGTTGGGGGTCCCGCCGACACCCGTTTCGTCGGGGGTCCTGCCAACTCCATGTCCTGTGCCGTTGGGGGTCCCGCCGACTACTGTTCTGCCGGGGGTCCTGCCAACCCCATGTCCTGTTCTGTTGGGGGTCCCGCCGACTACTGTTCTGCCGGGGGTCCTGCCAACCCCATGTCCTGTTCCGTTGGGGGTCCCGCCGTCACCTGTCTCGCCGGGGGTCCTGCCAACTCCTTGTCCTGTTTCGTTGGGGGTTCCGCTGAGGGTCCTGCCAACCCCATATCCTGGTCCGTTGGGGGTTCCACTGGGGGTCCTGCCAACTCTGTGTCCTGTTCCGTTGGGGGTCCCGCCGTCACCTGTCTCGCCGGGGGTCCTGCCAACTCCTTGTCCTGTTTCGTTGGGGGTTCCGCTGGGAGCTGTTCGACACCAGTCCTTGTTCCGTCTGGGGTCCAGTCGACACAGCCCTTGCCCCGTCCGGGGTCCCACTGACACCAGCCCATGTTCTGTCCAGGAGCCCGTCTGTGCCAGTCCCGTCGGGGGTTCCGTCTGCACCTGTCCCGACGGCTCTGTTTCCTGTCCGGCCGACACCGGTTCCTGTACCACCGGGGGTTCCGCCATCTCCAGCTCCCAGTGCTCCCGATCCCTGTGCTCCTGCTCCGGCGATCCAGCTGACCCCGGAGGGCCCCCATCGCGGCCTACGCCGTCTTCCTACCCGTCCTCCGGAGGTGTCCCGTCGCCGCCTTCTTGCCTGTCTTTGTGCCCGTCTTTGTGCCCGGCCCCCTGAGTTCCCCAGCCACGGCCTTCGCCCTCGAGCTCGGCCCCCTGAGTGCCGTGGCCTTCGCCCTCGAGCCCGGCCTCCTGACTTTCCCAGCCGCTGCCTTTTCCCTCGAGTCCGGCCACCTAATTTACCCCGACGAGGCCTTCACCCCTGTCTTCGGCCCTCTGAGTTTCCCCGCCGCGGACTTCCCTGCTCTGTTGCTGTTCCCCCGAGCCGTCCGCACGAGTCCCCCTTCTTGGCCTCTACCTTGCCCCAGGGCCATCCGCCCGAGTCCCCCTTCTCGGCCTCTGCTTTGCCCCCGGGCAGTCTGCCCGAGTCCCCCTTCTCGGCCTCTACTTACCTACCCTACCTTTAAAGGTGGGGTAGGTACGTTTGAGAAACCGGGTCGAGATACACTTTTTGTTATATTCCATGGAATGCTCTTAACATCCCAATAGCAATGAATATCTTAAGTGCTTTGACAAAAAATCCATAAAAAAATGTCATCTGTGGAAGCCGTAGTACTGTAAAAACTAAAAGTACGACCAATCATTTTAGCCGGCCCGGCTAAAATAACTGGATGGCCTACCTGCCTGTCAGCCTTCCATCTGTGCACAAACTTATCTCGTGCCCTCATTGGTCATGTGCGCGTTCGTGTGTGTTGGAGGAGGGGCTCTATAAGGAAGTGGCAGATTTTCTCCGGTTGTGTATTTTCAAATTCTAGCGATCTCAAGCCGGTTTCTCAAACTTACCTACCCAGCTACCTTTAATATAAAGTTGTACCGCTTATATGATGAACATTGATATCTATGTGCCTTATTCTGTATTTGACATTGTTTCAATAAAAAAAATATATAGGCCTATAGGCTAATGAGATATAATGAGATGGCTAAGTCAATATATTGAGATAGCTAAGTCAATATATTGAGATAGTAAGTCAATATATTGAGATAGTAAGTCAATATATTGAGATAGTAAGTCAATATATTGAGATAGCTAAGTCAATATATTGACTTACAGGATTTTTATTTATTTTTTCCTGTGGCGCAAACAGGCTTCCATAGGTTTGTATTAGTTCACTATGCGATGAAGTAAATAGGCATCTTGACATTTCAAAAGCTGGGAAAATAATATGATAATACCAGGAAATAAATGGAAATGTTCAGGCACAACACCGGACTCCTCTCAGTTTTAAAAGATGGCTATTTTTGTTAAGGAGAGGAAGCTGGGCGGTGTCTTCCTTTTATGGGTGGAGCACGGAAATGAGTAAGAGAAAAAAACTGTTTCCCTCCCCTTACATGAGTTTGGTGAGGATGTGTGAACCGGAGAGCCCAACATATACGTTTATCAGGATGGACGTAACGGGGAAACGGCATAAAGGTAGGTTTATCAATTATTTGTACACCATAGTATTCTTAATGTTTTAATAAACAGGGTACAACGACAAAGAGTGCGTGCAATTAAGTCCCCCAGATGATGCCTGTTGTTGCGTATGTTTGCTAAAAGGGAAACAATTTTGACTTTGTCGTGGTCGTCAAATCTTTACACATCGACACACAGACAGAGTACTGTTTGTTTAGCTTTAAAGTGACTCATGTTTCTCGTGTTTTTTACTTTTTTGCCGCGATATTTCTATGATGAGCCGAGCGGTTACTCAGTCACTATTGTGTTGCTAAGACAACCAAGGAGGTAACCTTTGGCACTGTGCAATAACTGTACAAGTACACAGACACGTCATAGTGTGTGATGGAAACACGTTACATTTATGCTGCTGCTTAGTACATGTACTTGTACTCAGCAGGGGTAATAGAAGTTTTCAGATATGTTCTTCAAGTAGCTACAAAGCAGCAGTGGAGAGTAAAGAAGTACATTTACCAGTGGTGGAATGTTATTACCTAAGTAGCCTACATTTACTCAAGTACTGTAGGCCTATAGACAATTAAGGTAATTGTACTTTAGGCCTACTTGAGAACTTTCACATGATGCTACTTGATACTTTTACTCCACTACATTTTGTTGGCAAATCTTGAACTTTTTTGCTCCACTACATTTATTGCACAGATGTAGTTACTAGTTACTTTGCAGATTTAGATTATTAATACAAAATCTAAATCAACTAATATGTTATCGCATTGCTACTTTTACTTAAGTACATGTAAATAATCTGAATACTTCTTCCAACTCTGAAAGTTACTCCTGTAGTAGGACTACAACTGTTATTTGTTTACTCCACAACTACAATTTGGAAGTTAATATTGCTATACCTTTTTAGTAGTTAGAAGTTGCAGGTTCAAATTATTAATACAAAATGTTAATCAACTAATGAATTCTGATGTAATATTATGGATTAAGATACCTGGCAGTATACATCTGAAGTTATAATCCAGTGATATAATAAATATTATTTAAAAAGTGGCATATTGAGCACTTTCAGTGGTTATCAATGCAGTGCATTTTGACTTTATGTTTGATTGAAGTCACTTTGATAAAAGCAGCAGCTAAATGGAATGTTGGCTTATGATTAAAGGGTAAAATATTTGCCTTTGAAATTAAGTGGATAAGAATTATGAAGTAGCAGAAAATACAAATACTAAAGAACAAGTAACTTAAGACTGTACTCAAGTACAGTTCTTAGAGTAAACGTACCAGCTGCAACATACTAATTTGATGTGAATATGTTTTAATACAATAACATAAACATTGATAATATGTATGCATTTATAGGAGTTTTAATTTAACCAGACTATTTTTATATAGTGTTAAGAGTATTCAACTCAGAAACAAAAAACTAGCTAAGGATTCAGGCTTTATATTGCCTACATGTTCTGTAATAAATACCTCTCAAATAAAAAATGTATGAAATGCAGTACAGTCTTCTCTCTGTCTGGATTAATGTTTGTTTGGATGGACTGAGCCCTGTTGGTGTTGGAGAACAGCCCAGTGAGTTAGTCATGGGAAGTTTCCTGCGCTCTGTGGCCTCACACACACACTGCCATTAGTGCTGTCATTTTAAATGTCAACTCTGACAGAACAGCTCCTAATCTTATGATCGTACAGTGAGATCATGATGTGTTTGAACTTCCCTTTTCTTGTTTTACTTATTAGAAGTCCCATTTGAGGGCACTACATGTAGTACTTTAAGAGTATAATGATAGTAAAAGTAATTCAGTGCGTTCTTAACAGAGCAGTGTGCAGTTGTCTCTTTAACTTTTACCAAGAGCTTGGAACATAAGCAAGAGTTGTGTGTCATTTCCTGTTCTGTACAGTTTATTGCATTACTTGCTTATTTGATGACGTTCAGGAAGGAACATAATAACGTCAAGGCGAGTGTTCCCTACAATGTTTCACTTATAAGCCTAATGTAATCGTCTAGTCTTTTGGGTAATTTTTCAGGAAGAGGGGTGTTGTTCTTTTTTTGCTGGGACAAAATGTTAACAGGATGTAAATGCTAACAGGCACAAAGTTAGTTACAAAATAGGGTTATCAGAGAAGGGCAACAAAAAGGGCCCAATGTTCTTTCCTCCCATGTTTCACACTCTGATACTGGACGAGTGCGTGACTCAGCCCACTGCCTCTATATTTAGAGGTGTATCAATCTATGCTTCCCAATGGAGTGTTTTACAAAAATAGCTGGATTGTTTTTTCATATATCGTGTTCTTTATGTTTTATTCAGCATGCTAACATTTATATTTGTCTTAAATCCACTTGTCTTCTCAATAAAATCCAACTGTTTCTGTGTTTGTTTCAGGATCTGAGCTACATCTGCCCAGACATCTGCGATGTGCTTCAATGTGTGTTTGTTAGAAACAAGCTGAAGATGCAGGGGGCCATTGCACGAGTGTGTATGGTGGTGACTGCTGCCATATTAAACCACCCCTTGCTCTTTCCCCAAGAGACCACCACACCTCCAGAGCAGGAAGATGAGGTGATCGCTCGAATGCGGGAGCACCAGGAGAGGCTGGAAATGGAGCAGGCAAGGCTGGAGAATGAGCTTTCACAGTTGGACTCAAAGCAGGAAGAACAATCCAGGTCAGAGGAAGGATACAGTTGGTACTTGTGGAGCACCGTGTCTTTCGTCATTTTCTTCACGATTGAGATGTGCAGGGTGAATCTTTCTGACACAGAAATACGTCCGGTTGAGGATGAAGACCTATTATCAGAGAGTGGTGCCATCACCCCCAGGACGATGGTGCTGGATAAGGTTGTCCTGAGCAACTTCTGCGACAAATCCAACTACACTTCGTCTCATGAAAACTGGAGAGTGAGGGAATTTGTCGAGGGTTTTACCGATGACTTGCTGGAGTCGCTCAGGAGTGTCTGTGACGGGGAGGCAGACATGGAAGTTGGGGACTTTGTCGGGATTGGAAGCATGTTTGAGTCTTGGAAGGTGTGCAAGCCACTGACATGCGACCTTATAGTGCCTTTCTCACCTCCAGATCCGTACTCCTTCCAGTTTGACTTGTGGTGCAGCCCCTCCTGTGACATGCCTCCAGACATGCAGGGCTGTGGTAAGATAAAAGTGGATGGCTTTCGGGAGGACAAGGAGGGATGTCTATGTGGCTCTGCTAACCTGGGGGAGGACATGCTCTGTCTCTTGCATGGGGGGGAAGACACAGTCCAAGTGGAACATAGTCCTGAGGAACTGCTGTGCTCTAGGAACACTCATTTGTTAACCAAAGATCAAGTCATGAAGTGGTTTCAGATCACTTTAACCAAAGCGTGGGGCCGCATCTCTCACAAATACGACTTTGAGGTTACATTTGGCCACCTGGATGCAGCCGGTGCACTCAAGATCCGATTCCGTTCGTGGAAAGTCATCGTAATGAACATTATACCCGTTGTTCAGCTGGAAGGTACAGATGCTTATTTTGTCCCACACTTTCCATCAGATTATGTCAGCTCTCCCGACCCTTACTGGACCCTCTCACTTGCTGTCTACGAGAGGAGTTTGCTGAAACATTTTGCTAAACGCCTGCCACAAAACTCCTGTCATTTACACTGCCTTCAGATTGTGACTTTTCTACACAGAAAGCAAACGGTACTCACGGGGAAAAGTGCCCTCACTAACTACCACCTAAAGACTGCCCTGTTGCACTTGTTGCTGAGTAAAAGACCCTCTGTGTGGGGCATTGAGGATACTGAGCAAAGGCTTCGGGATGTGCTCAGCTTCTTGCAGAGGAGCCTACATGAGAAGAGACTTCATCACGCTCTGATTGGGAACAGTCAAGTGCCGGAAGAAGTGCAGCTGCCTGAGGTTATTTGCAAAGCAGAGCCCATCAATCTGTTCCGCTCTTTATTTTTGCAGAGGGAGCTTTATGCCGCAACAGTCAGGCATTTCAAAGAGATGTTGAGAAATGCACCTGTGCTCATACAGGAGTTCACACCGCCCTTATCAAATGGAGGTTTACACCACAGGCTAGAGGAACGTTTGTGAGCTTAGGCCAGGGTTTCTTCAAAACTAAACCACCAACTGATCTTTAAATATCATTCAATGTTACTAAGAACAATGTTGTAAATAGTTACACCAGACGAGTACTCAAATGAAAAGGTGAACATACAACAGTTCTCTTGAAATCATGTGGTGACTTGAGCTGTTGCCTTGTTAAATTAAGTCTGCAGGATCGCTTCTGAAGCTTAAAGGTGGTAGGGCTGCACAATTATTCGAAATTATATCAAAATTCAAAGTATAGACAAGTGCAATATTCAAATTGCAGGAAGCACAGTATTTGTCTAAATACGTGTTGGTATACAATTTTGAATAAAGTATTGTGCAGCTGTAAGAGATATCCCAGCCAACAAATCCTACTCTACAGTCTTACCAACACATTGTTAGGTATGGATCGTCTATACAATTAATATACTTTCCAATGAATATATTAAAAATAAACAATTCCTTCAGTTTTTGTAATCATATCGCAATTGCAATATCAGTCAGTTGTTATTTGTAACAAATCATGCAGCCCCACTTAATTCATATTGCTTGTTTACCTGGAGGAGAGATTTTCAGTAGATATCCCTCTGCTTTAAGTTATCTAATTGAAAGTTGGTTGTTTCAGAAATGATTTCACCATTTAACAAAAAATACCCAAATAGCTGTTTTTGTTGGGGTAACATTTTACAGAAATACCTCTGATAATATGCCGGTCTAACCAGGGAATCTTTTTCCTAACAGTAAAGCTGTGTTTTTGTTTTCATTTATATCAATTTAAATCTCATGGCAGCTATTACATTTTGTGATGTTCAATGTTTTTTTATTGTTTATTATAAAAGCAAAGTTTGTTATATTGTTGTGCCTATTACATTTCTACTGTGTTGTCAATTTATTAAATTGGACAACCTTGATAAGCAAGGAGTAAAAACATTATTTCGTTTTTGTTTATTAGTGTATCACACAGACTAGAGTCATATCATCTACATTTTTTATTAGAAAAAAAAAAGTGCCACATTATTGAAAAAACATTGAGTCATATTTTCCTTTCTGTACCTCATTAAGGTTTATATTTAATATTCATTTAATAACAAATCAAGACTTATTTCCAATAAACATAATCCCTGTATCCATTTCATGTTAACTCATCATGATATCTGCTGCAAAATATTTTCCTATGACAAAGTTGTAAACACAGACATGATCCCAAACCTGGATATGAATAAAAAAATGGGACGGTTTTAGATTTGATCACTTCTGTTCTACAGGCCGTAGTCGTAGTCGGGCTTCCCCTCCTGGTAAGACTTGTAGAAGGCCTTGTAGGTTTCTGCACTGTGCATGCAGGCTTTGACCGCCGCATCCTCCGTCATGCGCTCTGTCCACTTCTTCAACTCAGGTGTGCCACCAAGGCAGCTGAAATGACAACGGGAATTGAATAAGTAGTTCAATCGCAACATATAAACACAAGATGCATATATCTGTTCAGGTGAGATTCCCTGCTCTTCAAGTCTTACTTCTGGACTTTACCTCATATTTGAACAGTTTGCTCTTCTCTATGGTTACCTTGAATGTTTTGGAATGCTTCCACAAATAAAATCTATTTATTTTGTAATGTCCTGAGGAGTTGTTACTTACTGTTTGAGTTCCATAAGCTCCAGCCTCTCAAACCACGGCCACATCATGTAGTCGATCATTGTGATGGAGTTACCACCAAAGAACCCGGTCTTCTTGTTAACTAGGTCCTGAAAAAACACCATTATGTTTATGTTGTAAAACACTGAAAACTAGCCAGGTACAGACATCGAAGACAGACACTTGGGTGAACTCACTCATTATCTTTGACGGTTATTTACGATCCATAAATAATCAGTTGTGCTTAAACTCTTTCCTTGTGACAATCTACCACATCACATGTCTGGTGAATGTGTAAAGAAGCACTCAACTTTGCAACCTACCTCATTTAATTTGGCAAACTTCTCTTTCAGTTCTCCTTCCAGTGCTGAGACATCCTCGCCATTCTTTCTCCCCATTGGGATCTTGTAGAAGTAAGGTACTACCTGTAGAAAACAAAAGCATTATTCTACTATCTCATGGTCCTAACAGTAGACATGTACTCTAAAAAAAGAACAGGATTAAGAAGTCCTTATATAAGATACCTTGGAAAAATGCTCCAGCATCATCTTCTGTTGGGCTTTACCAAAAGGAGAGGGAGGAAGCAGCTTCTTCTCAGGGTAAACTTCCTCCAGGTACTCGCAGGTGATGGGAGAATCATATACCACCTCCCCAGAGGGGTTCTCCAGGGTTGGGACTAGCCCGAGAGGATTCTTCTCAAGAAACCACTCAGGTTTGTCCTTCAGGTTGATGTTCATGGTTTCATGCCTGAGAGGGAAAACAGGTTTTGCATTTTTAATCAAAAGCATGGATTACAGGTATTTATTTTAATACAATGGCAATCTATAGATCTATGGAAATGTAAAGTAAAGCATCATAAAATGTTTTTTTACTTGATCCCTTTGGCAGCCAGCACTAATCTGGTCCTTTGGGCGAAAGGGCAGAATCTCATGCTGTAAAGTCTGATTTTGCCATCCGGGACTGGACCAGGTGCAGCACTTCCTGTGAGAACAAGAACATGACAAAGTGCTTAGGGAAACATGTTAATTTATGTATTCTACCATTTATATATTATGTAAAAATGAACATTGAATCTAAACCTTCTGTTACCGTCTTGTACTTAAATCATTGTGCCCTACATCCACTTCATTTACGTATCCATTTCATGGCACTCTGCTTTGTGCTGTTTTATCCTTAGTTAGTGTTTTGCTTTGTTTTTAGTTAGCTAACACTGTTTATTATGTTTTCATTAGTTTAGTTTGTTTTGATTAGTTTAGCAGTAGCCTGCCACCCCATTAACTGGCCTCATTCCACTTTTAGTTTTGAACCAATTTGTGGAATAAAGATAATTTTAACTGAATATTTCTTGTTTTCTAATCAATAATTTTTTATCTTGCAGCACCCTTTCCTGAGTTTCCTTTTTTTTGGATTACATTTAATAAAAATTACTTACTTTTATAGGCACATGTATGAGGGACTATCAGTGGCGAAGGCTGTAATAATACAGTCTTCAATTAAGCATTACACAATTCAATGAAAGGACTTGGTCATTTGTAAAGCACTCCTGCTCTACTGTCGGCTTTATGGGCTCAGCTGATAAGATTGCATAATGCATAGTCATCATGACTCTGCAGACATTTCGCATCGGTCATTGCTTGTCAAGTTTTTGAAGCATGACAGCAATATTCAGAGAGGAGGTAAAGAAAGGGATCTCAAACATCTGGCGGGATGTAAAAATCCGTAAAGAGAGTTTAAATATAAAATAAATGCAGTGTAGTAAAAGTGCACGATTTACTGCAGTAGTAGAAGTACAAAATAGCAAAAAAGTACAGTACACGTCTCTCAAAATTGTACTTAATTAGAGTACTTGAGTAAATGTACTCGGTTACTTTACACCACTGATATTTAGCAATGCATGCAGTTGAATATATATATATTATATATATACCTTGATATATTAGTGACATTTTAAAGGAAGTGAAAATGAACACGCAATTTGGCTCGCTAACAAAATATGACTTGCTCCGTCAGTTATCCAAATCATTGCTGTTCATCTTACCTTTGGCGAAACTCTTTTCAGTAGACATGTTTGCACTGTAGCTGGTAACCTCAGTACCGTCAGAAAAGGTGTGTAAAAGACGAGAGTCTTCTTATTATACATCCATGGAGTGAACTCGTCAAGCTTGATGTGGCTGTTTATTGAATGTTTCCTGTACTTCCGGTATGGGCGCGCCGATAACGTTTCAGCCAATAGTATTAAGAGTTTTTTGGTTGCCAGGGATACGCAAAGACTCACTCTTTCTTTTGTCGGTTGTATCTGTGGGGAAACAACTTTAATTTAACTCTGCCATGTTATTTTTGTATTAAAATGGATGACATTGGAAGTTTAGATGTCAGGTATGTCACCACTTCAAATTTAAATCTATGTATTTCTTCTCTGTCGCATATTCACTGTTAATTCAGTGTTTTCTAGTTTGTGCCTCACGCATTAGCGTACATACGGGTCGCAGAGGGGTAGTATGCTAACCCCAATGACCCGTATGTATGCTAGCTAATACCTGGCTGTCTTGCTCCCTCCAGGTGGATACAAGGTTTTACAAACAAATGTATAGAGTTTGTCGACAACAAGACAGTATGTTATACATGTGGGAGTCATATTTGTTTCCTCAACCTGGAGACAAAAAAGCAAAGTGTGCTTCAGAGTCCTGGCAGAGGCATTGGTGCCTTGACAGCTAATAGCAAAAATGGAACTTTTGCTTTCTCTGAAGAAAAGCTATCCCCGTCTATATTTGTGTACTCTTTTCCAGAGTTACAGTTGAAGAATGAATTAAAAGGTAAGAATTTCCCCTCCCAGTTAAGATCACATTATTTTACCAACAGTATTGGGTTATGAATGTTGATGTTTGTGCATCAATAATACATTTATATGTTTCAGATAAACACTAAATAATTCCCATTGATTTTTCTCCTATAGGAGCTGCACAAACTGACTACAAATCTCTGACATTAAGTGAAAGCGGTCCTTATTTGGGATGCTGTTCCTCTTTTCCAGACTACACCATAACAGTGTGGTAAGCTAATAAATACTCTTTATATTGTGTACTTCACATTTCCCGTTATGTTTATTTAGGCTAAGCAGCTCTGTTACTGTAATCATGACTGTGATCCAGGAACTGGGAAATTGCTGAGCCACTTTGTACACAACCGCAAGCTGGGCAGGATGTCATTTATTTGGTGTTCAACCCTCTGAATTGGCTCCAGCTCTGTGCTTTGGGCACTACAACCCTCACTGTCTGGAATATTGAGAAGAGTGACAGCTTTCATGTCCTCAAACCAAGGTAAAGCAGACTTAGCTGTACAAGCAAGTATTCAAAAATCCAAATTGATATATGTTAACGAGAATTTCTTTAAATTTTTGATGTAAAATGTATTTAACTGATAAATTAACATAGATTATCTGCATTTTTACTGTTCGCACCATAAGCAGCAAGTTCAATGTGGACTGAAAAACACAAGCAGCACCTACATAATAAGGTGTCATACAATAATATGTACGTTTATCACACTTTTTTTGCATTGCAGTGTGATAGAGCTTCCAGCAAAGGATGGTTCCTTTGTTGAGAGATTGGTGCCCCCCTCTCATACTGTCAGTGACAAACTGCCCTATTTTGGTCTGGAGATGCCTCCAACAGCCATCTCAGGGCTCAAGGGAAACAAAGCAGAAAGCATTGTGGTACTGTCCTGTCCTTAATACACCTATCGACCAAAGAAATACACTCTCACCAATTAATATTTTTGTTGGTGTTACAGTTGTAATTGTTAGATTTAAAAATCTACTTGATGGAAAAACTATTTTGTTTTCAGGCACAAAAAACAAAGACTACATTTAAACTTTTACCCAACTCCACATGTGTTTGCACAGACTAAACTGTGCACCAAAGCCAGAGTCACTCCTACTGCCATCTGCTGGACAGCCACATCAGAGCTTTATGTAGGCTGTGAGGAAAGCTTTCTGCTCCTTGTTGACCCAGACAGCCTCTCTGCCTCAGTCCTCTTCAACCCCACAAGTAAACAAACACACACACTACGACACTTGGATGTAGAAGAAATTAAAAAGAGAGACTTAACCAATTTATTTTGGCAATAGAAAACACAATTTACATCTTTATATGTTCTTTACAGCTGCTGATGCCACACCTGAACTGAGACATGGCAACTTTCAAGGTTTAACCCTTGACAAGAATGGTTTGATTGCTGTCGGAAAGGTACAATGCTCTCATTTACATCTGGTGACTGATGATTAAATATGTAATGACATATAATAATGAAATCTTCTGCCAATTGGTGATCTGATTTATAATTCCAGGCATCGGGAATTCTCAATTACTCCAATCTGAAATGCTTATGTTTTACAGGAGAGTGTTGTGCACTGTCTGCAAATCAAAGGGTCTCAAATCGACATCACACATACGTGGCAATTAGAAGGACCTGTCACAACTGTGATGTACTCCCCTGACCATGAGATATTACTTTTATCTTCTAATACAGTAAGCACTTGCATGTACCACAGTGTAAATTATTGTACATATAGATACTCACCTAATAATAACATGTTACATATTGAAAATAACTACTGGGAACATGACAGTGTTTTTGTCTTTCAGGGGCAAATCTATGTGTTGAACCCAACTGAGTCGGACAACTTTTTGAAGGTCCTGGATGTTCTCTGCGGAAACTTTGTGGCTGCGCATTTGTCACACACTGGCAAGAACATTTGTGTGGTAAAACCTTTGTGTTGCTCAAGAAGTGCCTTGTTGTGATTGCAAGTGTAATTTCGGTCAATGTCTTTTATTGAGCTGTGATGTTTTTGTTGCTTTCAGTCGGTGAGAGACTCTGGAGAACTGCAGCTGTGGTCTGCAGATGGCACTATCCTCGGTTCTCTGTCCCTTCAAACTGAGGTCAGTGTCACAACATGACCATTTATATCATATCAGAATCAGAATCAGGTTTATTACCAGGTAGGTTAACTCATACGAGGAATTTGACTTGGTGTTGTGGTGCATACATACAAATAAAACAAAAATTAAAAACACAGATAGAAAACTATTTGAAGAAAACTATAATAACATAAAAAAAATATAGTAAAATATAGCATTATTTACATTGCATATGATTGAAATCGTAGAAATAGAATTGGAATAAAATATGTGCAGTAATGAAAAACATTGTGTGCATTAATATAATTATGTAATGTTATATCAGTAATGTCATAGTCAAAATCTGAAGCTTGTCAGAATGAAGAGGTACTTTCTTATCAGAATAACTGTCTCTGTTTAGGTAACAAGCATGGCCTGCTGTCCTATTGCGCATTATGCAGCTGTTGGAACAGCTTCAGGAAATGTCCTCTTCATTGACCTGAACATGGAGCATCAGCCTCGCCTGGTGCACCAGGTTCATCTGTACCCTACTCCTGTGGATCACCTAGTGTAGGTATCCTCCATCCCTGTGATGAGTTTAGTTGCTTGTAACAAATACTGCCTTATACTCTACGTAATGTAAATACTGTCAGATGTATATATTTATACTATACTTAAGATCACTATGCACTTTACTACTGTTTTGCACTTCTGTTTTGCACTTCTGTTTTGCACTTCTGTTTTGCACTTCTGGTTGAATGTAAACTACATTTCGTTCTCTTAGTACTTTTATTCTGTGCAATGATAATAAAGTTGAATCTTAATCTATTTTAACAAAGTGTGTCATCATAGTCACAAAGTAGAACCAATAGTTATCTGTAAGGTAACTGATATTCCACTTTTGGTCAGGAAAGCAAACAAAATGTCAGTTTAAATGGTCAGATGCTTCTTCTTTTGTGCATTTACTTGATGAATGTGTGTGTGCATGTGTTTTTTGTTGCAGTTTTGATCAAGAGGGGCACTACCTTCTTACCACTGCCTCAGATTCACACATCTATGTACTTGATGCAAAACCATCAAATAGATTTTCAGTCATAGGATACACAGGTAGATACTCTTGATTTAATCATTTGACATGTTAATGCTGTCCTGTATGTTCAAAAACACTTGAAAAGGAACATTGGATTTGGTAATATTATGTTTAAATATTAGGGAGTGAGCTAACCCGCATCCTTTTTCTCATTTGATTTTCCTTTCTAGTTGTTCCTGGACCCATTTTGTCACTTTCCACTCAGTGCGTCAGAGATTGTGAGCAGGTGAAGGTTCTTGCACTGTGCAATGGACAGGAGCTCACAGTGTTCTCTCTGCCAGCCAAGAACCTTGCAGGTACAGCACTGATGGAGTAGATTCATTAAGGAATTTGTAGACATATATTTTTAGAAGTATTGTTTTGGTTAGCACTTGTTGAGCATCATAAAATGATCTGGTTCCGAAAGAGAGAGAGCTTTAAATAATAGAACATGTGATTAATGTCTAGTGTCTAGTATTACATTGCTGTCTTTGAGGGACCAAGATGCATTGCACACATGAGAGGAGTGATGTTCAAGCCTTGAACAAAAGATACAAATTAACTTTGCAACCTTCAGTTAGTAAATTATCTTCTACAGCTAGTTGGTAGAAATTATAATAGCTTGTAACTTCCTTTACGTGACAGCTTTACACAGTCACATCTTTTAGCAGTAAATAATGGAGTCAAAGTTAACTAGACTTCCACTTGCCTTCTGGTCTTAACATTTTAATGATGGGAATCTCATTATTCATCCATATCCGAGTATCAGCACTAAACTGGACATTTTTATTAAACTGTTTAGACATGTTGCCCCAAACACTGGGAAAGAGAGAAAAACGACTGGGCGGTTTACAGGAACACACCCATTGTTTACGCAGCCTGTAAAACTATGTTGAACAAGACGAGCCATGAGACAGACGGGCCTCTAGAGGAGAGTGAAAACATTAACTAGGGTGTGGCTGCAGATTAAAGTCGGCCCACACATGACAAAAACAAACATGACTGTTGTGTATTTTTAAGGTGCTATGTACATGAAAGGAGACTTAAAACACATATATTTCAAAAAATATAATACATAATTCTACACAAAAGAAGACACATTAACACCAGCAGTAGGTACTCAATGGTGATGACTGATTAATGGTTGTGTGGTAAGGGAGTAAACGTGTCCTTGCGGATTTAAACATTTTATTGCAACAGTGACAAACGATTTTATGTAGATATTTCTTTGCATGTGCCTTTTACTCTTGAGGGCAATAGCTGAACGTGCTGACTCAAGGGATGGCTGTGGTGATAAGGGCTAAACTGTTAAAAAAGCAGGTGGAACAAGGCAGTAGGATCGTGTGAATAATGTTCCTGTAAATCTATACAAAAATACAACACAGTAAGGGAGTCTGTTTCCAATTGTTTATTTTTTACTACATTGATGATGTGCCACTCCTGACAGGTCCAGATTGTTTAGACCGGCATGGTTGTCTATCCGCTCACATCCTCAAAGTATCCCGATACGAAGTGCCCCATCCTCTTGATTCCTGTGTTCTGGGAGTCAGTGAGGTCTTTGCTAACTGCCGCGAGAAGAAAACTCTTCAGCGATTTCAACTTCCACAGGTTTACTTCTGTCTTTATCCACCTGAAATACCATTGATACAATTAGAGAAAGCTATTATTGGAACTAAAATGTAGAAAGATATAAAGAAACAGTGGCAGTGATTAACACATTATCCTCCTCCCTAGGACACAGAGAGTCTCTCCAGTCAACAGGTGGTCCAGCTTGAACCAGAGCAGGAAGTGGGGGGCCACCCTCTGGGCCCCGCCTCTCTCGCTTTGTCTCCTCACCAGCTGTGGCTGGCTTCTGTGGGCCGAGATGGCCTCCTACGCATCAGAGAAACTGCTAACATGGTAGGGGCTTACTTTAAAAAAAAAAAATTATTAAATATTTTAAACGTTTTGAACATTAGTGGAAGAAATACCCAGATGTTGTACTTACATAAAAGAAGAAATACCATGGTGTAAAAATACAAATAAAAGTATTGCATTCAATGTATTATTTGTCATGCAAGGCATTTGGATTTGCATTTCAGGCATCATAATCTAAATATATTAGTACCATTAGTACCAATATATTAGTACCAGAAGTAAAAGTACTCATCATGCTAAATGGTTCATTTCAGAATATATTATTTGATCATAATTATTGAAATATGAATGTGTTCATCACTTTAATGTTGCAGCTGTTTTACATTTTTATACATTATTCTCTCCCCCTTGGAGTCAATAAAGTTTTATCTTAACCTAAAATATTACATCTTAATTTATTTCATATTTATATTATTTATTATTTATCTGAAGCTTCAAAGTTACTATTGATCAAACGGTCAAATAAATGTTAAAATGTACGTTTTCTACATTATTAAGAAGTAGAACATGGAAATACACACGTAAGTTACCTCAAAATTGTATTTAGGAACAGTGAGTAAATGTGACTTTGCAGCCCTGTGTTTGAACCATCTTTTCCTTGTCTGTGGTGTGTGTTACGATGCTGTTGCTGCACCTACAGGAGCAGTGCCTTGAACTGCAAAGTCACTCAAGGCATCTGGGTGGAGTTCAGAGCGTGTCCTTCTCTGCTGACAGCCAGACTCTCCTCACTGCGGGCTTTAGAGACGGCTCCCTCCTGTGCACCGATCTCAGGTAGAGAAGCAGTCAGTCGGTCATGCTTACATAATGCACAGCTGTGAACAGCAGAGGGAGGTGTTGCTCTCAGCGGTGAAGCCACTCTTACAGTCTGATGTAGACCCGCTGTATTTTTCCTTTCTTAACCTCGGCCTTCAGGACAATAGTAATTAATAGAACAGAAGTGGTCGGTCGAGAGGGATCATGGTCATCATCTGCAGGAAACAAAGATCATAGAAACTTTACAGAACAATTCATCCCGTTCCACATCTTCCTCTGCTGGGTGCAGCTTCAAAATATGTTCTGCCTTTTTCCTTAGCCCTTAAGACTCGTAACAACACTGTTTTATTGTTCCTCTTATTATTGGTTTACTGTATGTCTATTCAATCGGCTGGGAAAATGTGCCCCCAGGTTTTATGAAATAGCTTTAAAACGTTTTAATTTATGAGTAGTTTTCAAAGTTTTATGTTGAACACATAAAACTTTGAAAACTACTCACAAATTAAAACGTTGTAGTAGTTTTCAAAGTTTTATGTTGAACACATAAAACTTTGAAAACTACTCACAAATTAAAACGTTTTAAAGCTATTTCATAAAACCTGGGGGCACATTTTCCCAGACGATTGAATAGACATACAGTAAACTAAGAAGAAATGGGTTTGGTGCAGAGAGCCGCAGACAGGGTAGGGAAGTCAGAAATGATATAGTATAGAACTAATTTCACTGCTGCTCTTTTATCAGATTTGTTGATGGTATTATAAAATGTAGACAATCAGAATTCTTAACCTTTAAGGTTATTCTACCTTTAAACTTGATTGTGTTTTACAAATAAGTAAATGGCAACCTAATGATGCAGAAAATAGCAATGAGCAGTTAATGTTGATTCCTACATTTATTTGGATATTGTGGATCAACTGGCCATCACTAGACCTCCTTAACAACAACAATCATATATCTGCTCTATTACTGTAATGGTGTATATCATGTATTTTTCATGGCAGGTTTAAAGGTGTGGACGCTGATAAGGTGAATAGAGCTGCTCAGTACAGTCAGTCTTTGGATAATTTCTTGAAAAATATATTCAGAACAGAGAATCGCATCCTCATCAACATGCCTGAGTGGGGTCAAGGGTTTCGCACTGGTGCTGAAAAAACAGAGGAAAGTGAGGTAAATTCTTCTCTTTTGGTGTTTGCAGTAAACCACAGTTTGTTGCTTTTGAAATACCACACAGTACGCTGCAATTTCATACAATACCCAGAAACTGAAACTAATGCAGTGTAATACAGCAGCCCTGCAATAAATTATATCTTATGTACTGTAATGTTATACTGTTTAAATGTGGTGGAAAATAATATTAAAAACACGTCTGAGTATAAGGCAATACAATTGAACAGCACCAAGGACTACAGCCTAAAAAATAAAAAAGGAAATGTAATCAAAGCCTCTCAGATTTAGATTAATGATTAAATAGTCCAGCTTTACTGGACAAGAGATTATGTTAATGTAATAAAAAGTGTGCGGCATCCCAGCACATTTTAAAAACATAACGATTAAATGGAAAATGTTTGTAAGAATATATTTTTATATCTGAGCCGTTTCAGTGATATACAGCTCAGCCCTATGTGGTCTTTATTAAAGCATGTGGTATACATCTAGTATGAATATTACACAATTTGATACTAAATCATTTGATTTATTTCTTATGTGAAGGCCTGGTATTAACTAAAGTAACATTTCAGCAATGTGTCAAAGCAAATGTTTTTTTTTTGTATGTATATCTGATCATTTTTTCCATACGTGCTGCTACACCCTGCAGGTCAGTGGTGGGGTAGATGCTTTGGATGTGACGGAGCAGGATGAGAGTTATAGCAGCCTGCTGTCTGCTCCACCTTCACACCCCACCTGGCTGGAAAGCAGGCGAGAAGCGGTGAGTGACTAACATGCTGTAAAATGTGCGGTTATGGCCTGAGATTTGGGATCATGTTTACTATGTTTAGAAACTTCTCCTGTGACTCAATGTTCCAGGTGAAGGATTTAGAAAGTGCACATCGTACCTGTGTGTGATATTTTTGCTGTGTTGCTTTTGGCACGCTCTCTCTGTGCGACAGCTTGATTTATCGTCCCGTCATATAGAGTTATAGGAGCCAAGCAATTATAAAGCAGATAAGCGTTTGTAAACAAATGTTTAGTACTTTGCCGACTGACAAAGATTCTTGATAACAATAAATTGATACTGAAGGCGTGGCAGACTTTGAATTGTGGATTTTACACCTCGTTGTGTCAAGATTCTTGATAACAATAAATTGATACTGAAGGCGTGGCAGACTTTGATTTGTGGATTTTACACCTCGTTGAAAGTCATGCATGAGAAGCGGGTAGATGCACTTTGCAGCATGCTTTATGCCAAAACATGATTCCAATCAGTCTGTGATCTGTATGCACGGTTTAAAAGAGGCTGCATTACATTGAGTTATGAGGTGATGTAATGTTTTTTAACAGGTTATAAAAGATGACAATGAGCAATATTCTGAGGCAAAGAGCAACATGAAGAAAACTTTCAAAGAGTTACGTGACAATGTAAGTGAGTTTTATACATATTTGTTTACTGTGAGCACAAATACTGTATCGTTAGACATGTTAAGCTAAACATGTGGAATTATGCTAAAAGATTTGTTATACTATATCTGATATATTTTTCTATCATTATTTTTTAAATATGTTAATATATTAAGTGATCAAATGGTATTTAAAGCATCAGATATGATCTGTCTAATTAGCTTTTTAATTTATTTACTTTGAACCTTCTCATGTATGCTTGAAGCCCCTCCATGATAAAAATGTAGCTCAAAAATGTTTATGAAAAGTTTGTCTAACTAAACATGACAACTAAACCGTCTTTCTCGATTTATTAGATCCAGGAGATGATGCGTGAAAATGAAAACCTCCCGGATCTCGAGCGTTTGCCACAAAAGGAGTTCAACCTGTTTACAGAGGAGCAGAAGAGACTGGGGGCCATGGTGGAGCAGGAAGTTAAACGGGTAAAACACAAACACAAAACCAATGAAGCTTTAAAGGTCCCCTATTATACTCTTTTTCATCAATATATTATAGGTCTCAGATATATACAAAACATTTCTCTGAAGTGTTTGGCTTCAAATACAGATGAAAATAAGGAGCCACTCCCGACGCCCCTCTGAGAGATATTTGGTTAAAGAGAACACAATGGTGCTCTAGGAGGAGATTCAGGTGATAAGGGGGGGGGGGGGGGGTTACCTTGGTTGGTGATTGGCTAATGGTTACACAAGCCAAAAAATCGTTATGACATCATAAAGTGGCCAAAATCTGATCAGCTCATTTTCAGACAGGTTTTTATATAAATGGATCAGGACAAAAAGTGAACGAATCTTTGCTCCTGAAACTTTCAGAATCTCTTTCCACAGAGGGGTCACGTGTTTATGTATAAAAGAGAGGAAAAAGTGGATTTTGCATAATAGGTGACCTTTAATTTAGCTTTGAGGTCATGATTTAAGGTTGTGATTTTCTTAACACATTGTAGGTGAGGAATGAAGTCGAATGGGAGATTCTAGCAAACTGTTACCTCCGTGATGTTCTGAAGAGAGAATGCTGGGATTCAATGAAGGTCAAAGGCAAAGCCATTAAGGTGAGATGGCTCTGGAAGTGTTGCATTTCTTAATAATCACAGCATGATGTGATCTGTACTAAGACATCTCCTCTGGCTGTCTACCGCAGGCCTTTTACTCTGAACATGAGGTGAAGAACTACCCTCTGAGAGAGCGGACAGAGAAAGAGGTGGAGGACCTGCTCAGGGTGGAGAACATCAGGAAGCTTGAAAAGGCTGCTTGCACTGTAAGCATCTACAAACATTCTGTGGTTTAGATTCTTGTTAGCGCTGTAATTAGCAGCACATGTGATGAGTAGATTAGATGATCTGTTCACTGTTTTTAATTTAAAACAGCATGCAAACATTTTCTAAAAACTGTGATGGTGCAAACTTCTTAGTATGTGGGTTTTCACTCTCTTGAAATACATTTTTATGGCGAAACCATTCGAGTCTAATTAATTTGATGCATGGAATCACAGTCCTACGTTTGACCTCTCAATGTTGTTACTTTTTTAAATGCTTGAACACGTGCCAGTCCGCCAGTGTCAACACTTTTCTAGATTTATGGCTATGTGGCCAAGAGGTAGTTAACTTAACTACAATATTCTTTAGATGAAGTTTATAATCTTATAGCCACAGATTCAGTTCTCAAAGTGTATTTCAGTTCCCTCGTTAAAAGTGTTTCTCCCTGCAGCAGAGCAGCCTGAAGAAGAGCTCCGACACAACCAGCCCGAAGGAGGGAGAGCCGGGGAAAGAAAGCCTCGAGGCAGAGACTCCTGTCGTAACGGGAAGCTTCTCCGCTCAGTTAGGATATTCAAATCCGTACATCTACGATCAGTTCCGCCTGCAAACCACAGAGCAGAGGATCAACCAGATCATTCTGCTACAGGTTGGCTCCTGTTCCAAAAACTGCTGGATCAAAGCAAAAGTGTGATAATGATGCCATTGTGTTATACAATAATTTAGCAAAACAGTGCCTGCAACATAACATTATGAGATAACACAACATATGTTATTACATGTATTTAATTTATTAAAAGTGGCGACAGCTTGAACGCAACAGGAAACACATTTTCCTCACATTTCGTAATATATTTGTCTTTTTTTTATAAATATAATAATAACTGCATTTATATTAACCAATTTCAAGAACGTACCTAGTACAGAGAGTGCACTGGTACTTTGAGAGGTGCCAGTTCGCCTCCTGGGCCCTCCCAATGTGCCCCTGAGCAAAGCACTACATACCCACAATGCTGCCTTGGTGCTGTAAAAGAGCTGCTCACTGCTCCTAATATTAATATAGGTTAAATGCACACTGTGCCGAATAAATTAATACAAAAAAAAAAACGTATATCCATTTTGCTGGGTTTTGACTACATTTTCTTGAAGCAATGTGCATCTCCTGCATTTTTATAATTACCACAAATATAATAAATAATTACCACAAATATAATGAATGTTGACTAGTTTTGAAAAAACCTGGTGTTGTAACTATGCGAAGTAACATTTTTTATTAGAGAATAAAATAATAAGTGATTTATAAGAAACATGTGACTCATACATGTTTTTTTGTCAACCCGATCGTAAATCTTTTTTTTTTGTTTGCCAAATTTCACCCGTCTCTGAATGCAGGACGTGATTTATCGCATCAAGACGGCTTTCAACACGGACTTTGAGGCCGTGCACAGGCAGAAGGTGCAGGAGCTGAACCGAGTGAAGGACAGGAACACGAACATCAGGGACATCACGCTGGAGTTGGACCTGAAGGACACGCTGTGGGAGCCCAGCCTGACCAGCAGCGAGCGGCCGGAGGGGCTGCTCACCGTGGACGACTCCGAGGTGACTGTCCTCTCGGGGAAACAGCTAAACAGTTCACAGAAAGTTCAAGAAACAAAGAGTACACAAGAGCTGCTCTGTGGTTTGGTTGTTTTTCTACTGAAATGTGAAGCAGCCTGTGGTCATCATTATATGAGATGCTTTTCACAGTAAACCAAAGGAGATGTGCACTTGTGTCCCACTGCAGATAAAAGCAGAAAGGTACCTCACCCCAGAACAGAAAAAGGAGAAGGAGAAGAAGAAGTTGGAAGAGCAAAAACGTTTGGCTGCCAAAGTATGCCGCCATGTTGTCTATTTTGTCCTTTTCAACAAATTCCTTAGACAAAATTCAATAGACAAAACCTTTTTTTAAATTGATATTGACAACAGTAAGATTACATTTAAAACTCCTACGTCTTTGTGATGTACATTCCGAAAGTTATAAACACAGTTCAGTTCTATCTTTATATTGCAGGACGATAATGACAAAGACAGAGCTCTCGATGACATGATGGAGGGAGTGCTGGAAGTCAAAAAGGAGGACATCTTGAAAATAGTGGGTCAAAAGATTTGAATTTTTCTTTAAGCATTTATAATGTTTTACATTGATCCCTAATGAATAATTTCATATACATGATATACAAAATGGAAGCCATATTAGTGAATTGGCCATCTGCAACTGTTTCAATTTATTGTCAGTCATTTTTCAAACATTCCCTTGCTCCAGCCTCTCAGATGGGAAGATTCAATGATTTTCTATTTCATATATGACAGTAGTCTGAATATGTTTCCTGATATTTTATTTAGTAAATAATAACTCTATGAATTTTATCATTTTTTTGCAACCATTTTTTTGCATTTTTTTTGAGCAAAAGAAAACACTTCCCCACCTCCTCCAGATTTCTTTTTATGAAACTTACAAACCCCCACATCTCACTGCAGCTGAAATTAAATACTTAACACTCACACAAGAAAGTGTTAATTCTTAGGGTTGGTATTTTACTTTTTTTTTAGGAAGTGTCAGTTGAATTAGACAAATCAAAATGAAGTGCACATAGTTTCTTTTGAATTAACTCCACAGGAAATACCTCCGCCTGAGTTTGTTTTGACCAAACCCGAAATCCAATGGAATGAGGAGGAGAAAAAAGTCTATAAAGACTATGAGAAGAAAACCAAAGAACTGACTGAGGAGAAGGAGAAATACAAAAAGGTAATTTGAAGAAACATTCACAATTCTTCTGTTTTGCTCTAATTTGCTCTATGATTAACATCTGGTTGCTTATCAATACAAATCATTTGTAATTGCAGTCATTGGAAACTGAAATGAAAAAACTGCAGGCATCCAACAAGGAAGCGACCGAAAGGTTTGATGAAACTTTGACAAAGTTGTTTGAGAAGAAAGTAAAATGTGAAATGGCTATATATCAGGTGAGCACACACACACACACACACACACACACACACACACACACACACACACACACACACACACACACACACACACACACACACACACACACACACACACACACACACACACACACACCAACGTAGGCCAAGAATACAGTCAAGTGCAGTCAATCTGTATCACATTCCTTCCTGTGGTTTTCTTGTTCTCATTTCCCTCACAAGGATGAAGGGTCCTCTGCCCTCATTGTGGTTTCCTCCTTGAGATCATTCTGCGATATGATATCTTGTGTTTGTTACAACTTGACAAAATCCTGTTTACTGATGCTTTCGATGTGTTTTTTGCAGGAAGAGCTCAAGAATACTTATCTGGTTTATTCGGTCCTCATAGAAGACGAAATGAGAAATCGAGAGCTGGAGCTCAAGCTCAAACTTGAAAAAACTTTGGCGCACAAGGTCAGAAAGCTCAATACTCAGTAATGCTGGAGGAATGTATGACTGGCAGCTTCAGATTCTGTAATTTGTGATCCACCTGAATTAATAGCAGTGATGTTCTTTCACATTTTATTATTACATCTCACCCATCAATCAGGCTTATTTTGCAAGAGCCAACCTGTGTAATATGCAAATGTCTAGACCAACAGTCATTATTGTCATTACATGTTGCTCTGGTTTAATGGACCTGTGTTTCTCTGACAGGATGAGCTTGTGGAGGAGGTAAAGAGACATGAGGAAGACGTAGAATTGTTTCAGGAGTCTTATGAAAGCGTTGTAGCTGAGGATAAAGTAAGCCAGCTGGTAAAAAAACATCTTGGCTGCAAGTGATGGTGCACACACATAATATAATATCCTTCATGTCTCCCAAGGTTCTTGACAAAGAATTCAGTAAAGAGTTCTTCGATGTACCGAACCATGTGGTTGACCTTTTATACAAGTTATTCAAGCGTAGACCCAGGTTGGTAAGACTCACTTTCCTTGATATCCACATTTTAAGTTGTTAATCATCTGCTCAGTTAGTGTTCGCCGTTTTGTTTTTTATGCCTCAGGGTTCAAAAGATGAGGACAGAGACCGACAACAACTTGAGTTTGTTCAAAGAGCAGCGTCTCTGCGGCTCTATGGCTCCAGATGCACTCGGCAAAATGCTGAAGGCCATGGAGGAGCTGGATGCTCCGGAGAATATTCCAGAAGCCGTGAGCCAACCAGTCTGGGAGAGGTTCTGCCTTGTCCGCAACACAAAAGTAAAAAGTGAGCACAAGGTAAAAACAAGCAGAGGTTATAGGTTGGAAATACAAAAACACATTGAAAGTCCATTTTGAATAATAAGGTACTGGAGTAAAACCACCAGTTTTATCCCACAGGCCATACGATTGCTAAACACCTGAGCTCTGTTAAGTGCCTCGATAAACACAAATCTGTTTGTCATCTACTTTATCATTTATTTATTTTCATTTAATCGTTTATTTGAACCGGGACAGTGCACATTGATGAACACTTTAAAACAAAAATAATGCTTACAAGTGTAAATGAGCCGGATTTTAGCTTTGAGCTCATTTCCATCCGTAGTCCCGTCACATAACATATAAGAACATGACATTTATATACATAGCAAAAATAAATACATGATATGCAGAAAGAGCAGGAGCAGCACACAAGCATTTACCACATGGCAGTACAATGTAGCAGCTATGATATATAAAGTGCAAGAGAAGATAAAAGTGCTACATAAAGTGCAAGGGGAGATACCCCTGTGAACACGTCTGTTTGTTGCTCAACCATACTTTAAGTTGTCTTTTAAAACTATTGAGAGTGGGACAATCCCGTCTCTCAGTTGGGAGGCTATTCCACAATGAGCTGCCTTTAATGGAGAGTATATTTTGTCCAAAAGTTGTCCGTCTACGGTGGACTTCACAGTCTCCTCTGGTTTCTGACCTAGTGCAGCATCCAGTGAGTTTTTTGTGGATGAATTCCATATAAATAGTTATCACCGCAATAAACCGTATTCAATTTGTTCTCCTATTGAACATTATTTAATTTCATGTATCTAGACTTCTTGCACTATTTCTTTTTGTATTTTATTATTTATGTTGCATTGTTGGAGGAGCTCGGGTCAGAACATTTCATTGCCATTTCTACACTGACGCTTATGAGCATATGACAATAAAACCTTTGAATCTTTGAAAGGGGACGCTTTTGACAATACCAATATGTTGTGTTTGCAAACCCAATTGAAGTTACAAACAAATGAATCTTATTATTTGTATATTCATGAACCTCACTGTACTACATGTTGTATGTCTTTTGTGTAGTTGTCCACTCACTGTTTGTCTTTTTAGGTAAAAGTAAAAGCTTTTACTTTCGCCGAGATGCAGGCGTTCCTTCACAAGAGGAGATATGAGGTTCACGCCACTCAACAGGAAATCAAAAATCTATCCGAAGGACTGGAAAGGTATGACTGTGATGGTGTCAGTCGTTCTGATTATAGTAGTTGTTTTAAATACCAGTGGTGGAATAAGTATTCAGATTCTACTTTAGTAAAGTACAAATACCACACTGATAAATACGCACTACATGTAAAAGTGCTATCAGCAAAAGAGGGTACTTAACGAGTTGATTTAGTTTAATAAGTAGCTGAATATCTGAAATAACTTTCACTGGAAAAGTTTTGTAATCAACTCTTTTTTTTTTAAGCAACTTAAGCTGTCAGACAAATGTAGTGGAGACAAAAATATCATTTGTATATGAGAATGACAACAGTTTTATATTTTGATTTCTCACTTAGGGAAGACCTGATAGGATGGCACTTGAGCCACAAGTCAATGTGTAACATGAAACAGTAGCAGACAGTGATACAGTATATTGAATACAAAAGGAAATACAGTATATTTTGTTCTATTTCTCTAAGGGAGAATGATTCTCTATAAGGTTTATGTTATCCTGCTCCCTTCTAGTCTGCATGAGGAGAAGAACCGCTCCCTGACGGACATCATGGTGCAGGTGCTGCTCAAACAGGGCCAGGTGGAGGTGTACACCACAGAGCTGACCCCCGACTACACCGACTGTGTGCATCTCCACAGGACCGTAGTGGAGGACCTCAACAGAACCATCAGGGTCAGCACATACCAGCACACACCAACACTCTTATGATCTTAGGATTGATCTATAACCAAACATGCTTGAGGAACACTCAATTACAATATAAATTAAATACTAACAAACCATTTTCTGTTTGATAAAAGGTGCCAGAAAGAGCCACATTCAAGTGGTGGTCAAATATATTAAGTAATATAATTGTGTGTGTCAAATGGATTTATTTATGAACAGACACTGGGAGATCAGAAGATTGCCTCCATGGTGGAGTGTAAAGATTTCCGTAAGGGGATCATCAGGCAGCAGTGGGAGCACAGGATGTTGACGATGCAGATAGAAGACTTCAACAACAAGGCGAGAGACGTCCAGATGTTACGGCTTTCTGAGGAGCAACAGGACGTACGTTTATTTAGATACTGAAATATCCTTATTCTGTTGTTTAGCTTCTTTCAGGGACCTAATTTATTCTCAAATACTATGGAAATAAGCATTAAATAACATTCTCTGAGAAATAGTGCTACTGGATAGTGAATAGATTTGTATCTTACCTCATGGTAATTATATGTCAAAAATATTCAAAAAGTTACACATCAGCAGGAAGTGGCAATGAGGTATGCATTTATGGTGCTTTTTCTGGCCAAACCTCAGTCGCTGATATCAAGGCAGGTATTTTGGTTTTGGCAGCATCCGATGTTTAGTGAGCTGAAAATTGTTACCATGCCTGTGTACAGATGGATGTGTGTGTCTGTCATCGCTGACACACACACTAATCACACAAGCTACCAAATCTTCTCCTTATCTGTGCATCTTTTGAAACTATTACGGATTAGGTGGAGACTGGTTAAATATACACTAAATTAATGTTTACTTTACTCCTGCTTTTACAATTAAGCTCTGTTTAAAAAATTGGTAAACAGAGAACTTTCTCTGCTTCATTTAGCAGCAGATGTCAATGCAAGGCGTAAACAGGCAGTATAATAAAAAACAGACCACAAAGAAATGACAGGAACTTTGCTCCTGGTTACGATCCATTAACCCCTTCTTACACTATTATAAGTTGTTTCAAGAGTTAGTGATACAAAAAATAACAGGTAGGTGGTGGTTGATATAATAAATCGAATTAGTCAATCAGTATTTTATTTTCGAAAAGTAGATGAGCATGAAACATGTTTTCATGTCTGAATGCCAGTTTCCCCTGGCAACATGTCCAGGTAGCTCTGCTGTGGCGTGGCATGTAGCTTCCTGTCATTGTTTAAGCCTCCGAACCCTTGGGAGGAAGACATTTTGAATATAAACAAATCCATCCTTTGAATCTTGAACATTTTATGATGAAGCAGTTATACGACAACCATTTTAAGTTCCCTGTCCATACAAGTCAGTGATTGCCTTTCTTTCTTTCAGTATCTCAACAAGACAGATCATGGCAGTCGTGTGTCGCACCAGGTTCTTATTCTGGAAAAAACTGTAGCTTTCCAGGAAAAGGTAACAAAAAAGTTGCTATGTAACCTCATGAATACGCTTTGCATTGTGTACTTTAAATACCTGACCGTTAAATTAATATACATATTGTGTTCTACTTTTAGACTCATCGCCAGAGTGTGCAGCATCGCATAAAAAAGATTGAACAGCTTAAAAGGCAGGCAAAAATGAAAGCTGAGAAGAACACAACTGTAGAAGAGAAGCTACCCAATATGCAGGTGACGATGGCAGAGACGAGCCACATCTACGGAGGACTAGGTAATAAAAACAATATTTTCTAATCTTTGCAAACGGAGATTTTAGACTATTTTCACACTGACATTGTGACATGTTTGGGTGTTTAGTTTCAGAGGCAAACCTGGCAGCTAGAGAACAGAAGCGCTACCAGGAAATCGTTCAGAGGAAGAACTTGGAGGAGTTTGCCCGAGCGCAGGGGGAGGAGCTGGCGTTCCTCTGGGCCGAGGTCGAGCGTTTGAGGATGAAGAGCTTTCCTTCACTTGATCAGCTGAAACACAACTGAGCGGAGCCTTCTCTTTAACAAATAATAATTTTATTTACACTTCTCTTAGCAACTTAACTTAACATGAAATGTACAACTTAAGCTGCGTATAACAATAGAACAGCAGCAACAAATGAAACAATGAACTTAATAAACATATTTGAAATCTGAACGGTTTTAAAGCTCTTTTGTTTAGGTAGTGAAGTCCTCCTCTATGCGGTCAAAGTGCAGGATACCGTCTTCCAGGCCGAAGTGGTCAATGAGGCTCGACAGGCTGATTTTTTGTTTGTCTTGGGTGCCATCTGTCTGGAGCTCATACAGTGCGGCCTGAGCACAACTCCTCCACTTGGCAATCAAGGTTTTGAGCTGCGTTAGATCATTCTGGGGAGACAGGGAACGTGTCATATACAAATAACCACTATCAGTCTAGTTAAGCAAAATACATGATAAGGTACTTGTGGGTTATCTGTCACACCTTTTTTGTTTTTTTCAGACCCTCTAAATACACACTTATTTTGTTTTTTTCAGATTCTCTTAATAACCCTAACCCCTAGGATTCATGTTTGTTATTTTGAGAAAAGTTAATGTGGAGGAGCCAGCTACCCGCTATTAAAAAGTGGCGACAGATAACCCACAAGTACCGTTGATAATATTCCCGTTAGGAGCAGATTAAAGGCAGCTGATACCTTGCTCCTGTACATGTGAACCATCTTGAGTCTGCGCAGAGTCTCCGTCTTCTCTTTAACCTCCTTCCTCAGTTGGTATGGTTGTTGTGCCATTTCTTTGGAAAGAAAATGTGTTGGCTCGGGATTGGGTCCAGAAAACCTCTCCCTCGCTGATCTCTCATTTTTTCTGTTTACGTCAACATTGGGTACGATCAGTGGAGAGTTATTAACTGTCTCCCTGGAATCTGCTGAAACTTGTCGGCCATCATCCTCCTCCTCATCAACACAAAGGCGTTTGGCTACAGAGAAGGGCGAGGTGAAGGAACGCCTTGATCTCTTCAGCCTCTCCTTCAGAGAGGAGCTCAGCTTTTGTAGATGCTGTAGGGGTAACAGTGAGTGAATGACAGGGCCGGCACACAGAGTGATAATGGCAGATGTTGGATTGCAGTTTAACACATTTCGACATAAATCAATTTGATGATATATTGAGTAATAGTAACAACTAGTAACATGACAGCAAATTTCATTGTCACCTACCTTTTCCTCTTTATATGCACCCGGGCTTGACTCCACTGAATCACAAGGTGAAGAATACACTGATTTTATTTTCTCTGCTTTAGGAGTGATCTCCATCTTGGGAATGTACTTTAACTCATGTGGGCTAACGTTGACTGTTTTTACTTTGGAAGTAGATGGCGTATATTAGAACCTATCGAGATTTAGCGTACTTATAGCTTCAAACACGTACAAAACAAACTAACACGAACACTCAATCTTACGAATTTATGAACGCCTACCTAAAAACTAGCGAGCAACGAACATAGTTTTTACAAAACGCTAAATTACGAATCAAAAACTTTAACCGCGGAGTGAGTTGTTTCTGTTTCCTGTTGCTGCTCAAGAAAACCTCCAAAGTCAGTGATTGGACAGAATTTGATGACGCGTTAGCGAACAGGATCATGGGAACTGTAGTTGATACCGGCTTGATACTTTACAGTGCAAACCACAGCTTTTCAAACCCAAAATGTCGATGTTATTCCTTTTACCTAAAACCTAAAACACAAGAATTCATCACATCCCTCTCTTTGGTTTGGTACATTATATATATACATGCTAAATAATTGGATGGATGGAATAAAACAGTTTATCTTACTTGAACTCAAACTACTGTAGTATACATTATAATAATAGTATGATATATAATAGTATTAGAGTAGTTCACTTACAGTATATAATAATAATTATAATAATAATAAATAATAATAATAAAGAAAATAAATGTTTAATATAAATAATAATGTTGACAATGATAGTATCTTAAATGAAAATAAAAAAAACTAAGATAAATCAATGTAGATGCAAAATATAGGCTTACTTGCATTAATAAAAAGTGATTTCTTTTTAGGTGTATTGACAGATTAAGTGTTGAAGCAGTGTTTGTTCGACTTCTCCTTGTTACCAGGGTTGACTCATGTGGTGATTCAGCTCTTTTCATCATTGTTCATCTCTATTAAAGGATTAATGGAGAACTCATACAGACCAATCTCTGCTTGCTTTTTAGACAGGTCTCCATATCCTACATTACTGTAGCCTTGAGCAAAAAGGTGTGAATATAAACATGCATTAAAATGAAATCTTGCCTGTACTTGAGCATCAGTACTTGGCTATCTGATATTCCACACCGCAGGGAACAGGGATTTTTTTTAACATTTTAAAAGGGTGAATCCTGCAGGGCGGGGAGTTTAAGATAATTTATGTGTGTGAGTCAGCAGAGTGTTTTTTGTGCTTTTCAACTTTTGAATAGTTGGCATGAAATACTGCTCCCTACTCAGCACAGTGTGGGTTTATAGAATCTAGAGGCTATGTGAGACACTGAGTGAGGATGCCAGCTTTTCATAATGCAGGTGTTGCTTTGCACAGATAAATAAATCCACATTGTGTTTTTATGAAGGCTGATCATTTTTTAAAGATGCACATCAGGGTCAGCTGTATACTATTAAACCTTTAAATTCAGTATCAAATACTCAGTTTGCTATTGAAATAGATGAGATTATACCATGGACTAATGACGTTGACTGCAGTGGTGTCACTTGATTTGGTTTAGCTGAAAGAGTGTTTTGTATTCTGGGTTAGTAGGTCATTTTTTCCCTGTTTCTCTATCTGCTGTCTGTTTTGGAAATGTTCCTTTTATGTGGTGCCAATTTCTTATCTGCAAAAATGTGATCTAAATGGATATTGATAAAAGAGAGCTGTAAAATAATGTTTTGCACATGACCTTTCTGCATTGCCTTATTGGAATCTAATATTGCAGGATGTGCCTGAGTTGATATGGTAAAGTGAACTTAAACACACAAATAAAAATAAATCAACAATAGTAGTTCATTACGTTGGAAATAGTGACAAACCAAAACAAACTTACACTAACAGAAAAAGTGTAGTCTTAAGAACCAGCTTATTGTTTTGAATAATTCTATATAAACACAGGCCATACAAAACATTTATAGTACAATAACTTCTTTCTGTACCCAAATCTTGTTTTAGCGCAGGTTGAGTTAACTGTTGGATAAGCAGGAGAGTAGAAAAGAACAAAGGTCACTGAAAAGAAGTAAAAAATGTATTCTTACATGTGCTGTCCAAAAATGTGCCTGCATCACTTTCTCTCAGCCAAGTATTCAGGTAAATAAATCCAGATGAAATCTTTTGTGAGGCCACACAAAAAGGGCCTTCCTGGAATGTGTTATCTTAACCAGCTTAACTTGGAACAAGACAGGAGATCCATGAAAAAATGAACCTCAGCTTTGTCTCTTTAAAGCTCTCAAAACTAAATATAAAGTTGAGTTAGTCTCTAGAGTTTTCCTATACGCTATCTTTCACAGTTTACAATCAATAAAAGCAACGTGACTGGCATGAAGTTTTGCCCGCGGGAGGTTTGAGCAGACAGATAAAGCTAACAGATACCTTTATAAACCACAGAAGAAAAGTTATCTATTCCATCAGTTTTTGTAATGCAGCATGAGGAGTGATGTCTTCATGTTCATCTGTAAAGATCTTGTGGTTTCTTTACAACACCAGTACTGCCAAGGTTCACTTCCACACTCCATAATAACTGCGTTCATGTTACAAACCTTGAATGATTAAGTTCTTTGCTATGCACCACACTGTATACTAATTTTTGGCACATATTAAACAAACAAATCCTTGTCCCAGAGACACAAGCCCTTATGTGGGAGAGCTGTTATCCTCAACCCAAACATGAGTGTGTTTCAGGACAAAAGGTCTGCACAAGCCAGTCAACTGCTTCTTTTTCACCATCCTGGAATCTGTTTTGTTAAACCAGCCCCCTTCCATTAGATTTGGCATTATTTAAGCTTGCACATAGATGTGAGCGGAGCAGCTCCTCCTCCGTTTCACTGTCCTTTGGGCCATTTGTTTTCCATCATTTGAGCAGATTGGAGTCATGCTGGCTGTGAGTCATGCACAGTGGGTGGATGTCTACACAGGGTGTGGTGGGTGAGGGATCTTGGTGGTGCTTGTGGCTGCCAGTAAAGGAATAAAGCATCCAATTTGGCTAAAAATTGCATAAATGCAAATGAATGGATAGGGAACTTTTATAATGATCATAGAGAGTTCAAAACAGCTCCTGTGGGGGTGTTATTTTCATTCTCAAAGTAAAGAAATCTGATCCTTCAACAGCTGCACAAACATGCTGATCAGACTTTTGTTCAAAAACCTGGAAGTGAGTTACACAGTGTGTGAAACCATGTAGTTTAAATCTGTTTCTACTTCCATTGTGAGCCCCAGATGTGTTCAAGCTGCATGGATCTGCTG
The DNA here is from genome assembly GCF_902827165.1 of Trematomus bernacchii. Classification (NCBI taxonomy): domain Eukaryota; kingdom Metazoa; phylum Chordata; class Actinopteri; order Perciformes; family Nototheniidae; genus Trematomus; species Trematomus bernacchii. Next base: position 10,345,934 of record NW_022987828.1, read on the forward strand.
CACACAGCGGACCCTGAAAGATGGTTGCACGCCAGTCCATAAAAAGAAAGAAGACGAAAAAACACACCTCCCAAATCACTCCTTCCCACCTCCTCACAAAACGTTGCCAGTTCGAAAAAGTGGTGACTGCTGCAGGAAGGGAGGAGTTCACCACTTTTTCTTTTTCAAAGTCGCCTATCTGTCGAGAGGAGTCCGCAGAGGCGAGTGAAGTTAATTGGTTCCCTCAGGCGTTGTTTTCTTTCTTCCAAATTCAACTTTTCATGCCGTCTGCTACACCTGCCTGCCAATGGGCGCGGTTGGGACCGATGCCCAAGTCTCTGTTTTGACTTGCCTGGGAAAGTTGAGCTAAAAGGCACAAAGGGACCGAGGATCGAGAAGGACATCCCACCCGCGCGTCAACTTGGTATAACACATTATCTCTCCCGTGGACGCGAACAGTCGCTCCATCTTGAGAGGACCCCGGATTTGATTGTTTGTTTCTCGAGTTGGCTGAAGGTATGGATTTCACACTGGACTATCCTGGAGACTTTTTTTTATATAAAAAAAAGTTGTTTATGTTGGATGGTGTGGGGGTTTCTTCCCACCTGGCTGTTGCATCTCTGCTCTAACTAACTGCACTCTGGGACTTTGGTGATGGGCTGTCGAGCTACTTTTTTGGCTTTATAGTTATATGAGTTGTTGGATGGATTTGCGCAAAGTCCCATAAAGAAAGCTACATATACTTCATAGGTTGTCTGTTAAGCTCTGTAGTGAGTTTACAGGATCCCTTTTCTTCCTGTGGTATATAATCAGTCTGTTATAGTGATCTCAGGATACTTTTACATTTACTTTTGCTGTGCTATTTACATCCCTCTAAAAATATATGCCAGGAAATGACCTGGCTGCAACACCAGCTTCACCAAGCTTTTATATTTGCTGATCAGATTACTTTCAGGATATACAATAATACATGTGTTTATGGTAAGAAGTAGGCCTAAGTGTTTTTGACACATGTTGTTTTTATTCACTTTCACTTGTGCTTTTCTCTGCGAGGGAAGAAACTTAAAGTTTTTCACGATTGTCGAACTTTGAACATTGTGGTGATTCAGGATTTGAAGAAAATGGAAAAAAGCCATTCTTCTGAGTATTTAAGTTTTTTTTTATTTGAAAAAGTGAGGTTAGATGGTGCAGTAAATAGAGCACATGCTGTTAAATGTCCCTGGCTGGCAGGGTGTGGTGAGAGGATGATCTTTCAGAGCTGTGCAGTGATTCACCGGACCCTTTTGTCCTGTTGTTAGTCTTCAAAGACACAAAGTGAATCCGATTGAAATCTATTGAAATGTATAGACGATGCTTTATAGCTCCTTGATCCTTCATTGTGATAATGCACTATTCAAAGTTAAACAACACTTTTAAAATACTGTATAGATGACTTTGTGTACCTGATCTATTGTACGCCGACTGCGGAATTCATGTTTTAAGATCAGTCAATCAGAATGTTTAAAGGAAAACTTTGTCTTACTAGATTGTAGTTTCTAAAATATGATCATGTGACATTTTTCTGTCTCCAGTGGAATGACATTTCCAATGAATGCAGTAAACATTAGACTCAAGCAGCCTGGTCTTGAACCCAAATCATTCCTAGAATAACGTTTTACTTTCCCCATCAGATGTTTGCTAAATATCCTTTAAACCACAGTGAAGAAATAAACAGACTTTTATTGACAGTTGGCAGAGAACATGCATGACAGTGGTCAACATTTTATCATCTCACCAGATAAAATGGGATGGACGAGTTAACAAGACAGATCGACTTCTCAGGAGGCTTGTCAGGAGAAAGGGGTGAGATTTCTGAATTTATTTCTGAAGTTTTTGAAACAAGTCCACCGGAAAAACACAAGGTAAAGGGTTGGTTCATCCAAATCACAAAAAAAAGAAAAAAGAATGTCACACCTGTTGCTTCAGATGTATGCAGATATTTGGGTTTTTATTTGCAGAGTTTAGAAACGCCACGCAACTGCTCTGGCCACGCAAACAAAATGGAAACTTTTCCATAAACAACACGGTTTATACAAATAAAATGATACAAGATTAAAGTTCAAAGACAGATTGGCAATGTGTTACTCTGCATCTAAAGGCCAAAGCCCTCTGAACTTTCTTGGGTGATGCTTTTGTCTTTCTTTTTTTGGTGGCTTACTATCACTAACAACATGGCATGCCTTGCCTGGTGTCAGTTTCCATTTCTGATCCTTGCTCTCAGGGTGTAAGTCATCCTCTGGGTTTTCCTAAAGTTATAACTGGCTCCTCTTGGCCTAATGACTTTTGACACAGAGGGGTATGGTGAAGCCAAGAAAACGCTTGATTATATGTTTGACTCTCGAACTCAGAGAAACATATAATCACCCATCCTGGTGTCCCCATGTTCTTCCCCTGTTTTATGTCATTTCTAAAAGAAGGTTAGTTAAGTTTGAACATGTGTCACTTTTCAAACCAGTTGGTACAAAGTACTTTAAAAAAGAATTTGAAGGACAGACGGCGATAGAACAATAATGTGGTTTGGACACAATATACAAAGTTGATAGATCATTTAAAAGAAAGCCAAAACAAGTCAATTTAAGATGACTTTTATGCCCCGATTTGGCTTCACTCTGACTTTGTTGAGTTGTTTCAAAGTCAAGGAGCAACAGAAGCAAAAGCATGATCATCTTTAGTGTTTAACCTTGACTCTGAAACACACACAAGTCCCTAAAAGGAAGGATACAATGGAGGAGGAGCGGGAGGACAGGAGCTAGGCAGCATGAAATTGTATTGGAATTTACATTATCTGCAACCATTAAAACTCAACATGCTGAGAACAAGACACCTCCTAGTGGACTTGAAGTGTTATTTGTACACATTTCATTATAAACATGACATGATTAGCACACATTTTATTTGTTGAATTTGAGGCCTTTTGTTTATATATTGTCAACGGTTTAACTGCCTTCTGAGAGAAAAGGGACAAACATATACACAAATAAAAAGTTAAGTTTAGCATATTGACCTTTAAAATAGTATTGTAACATAAAATAAATCTCAGCACAAAGACTAACTTACTGGAGATGTTCCAGGACATTCTTTAAAACTGTTGAGCTGTTGCTCCATGTCTTATGATAACAAATTAGCCATCTACATGACAGCGGAGCAAGATAAAGCCTTACGTTCTGAAGGAAAGGGACGTTTTTCTTTTTGGTTAAAGTAAAAGCAACCTTTGACCCCCCCCCCCCCAGAAAAGTCTGATATATCAGACCATTTTACTGTTACAGACACTGTGATTAATGAGTTATTCTCAAGAGAATGTATTTAGTCATCCAAATGAACCTGAAATGTAATATGACAGACTAATCTTTCAAAACTGAAAAACGTTATTAAATACAACATTCAGAAACATTGGTACCGCTTTTTAATTAGCATTTTTTATAAAAGCTTGACAAGAATCAGAATCCGGTTTATTAGTAGGTGTTCACATACAATGGATTTGACAGAAACAGAAATAAATAATATGGAAACATGATACAAAACATTTACATTAGTATTTCAAATTAAATAAATACAAGGAGATTTTTGAAATAGAAAAGGGCAATTCATGAATGTGCACATTCTTCTGAGGTTTTATAAAGTTAAGAGAAGTAAGAATAAAACTCTTGAAAAATATGCGATGAAAGACTTTTAAATGGATAATAAATGATATACGGGACTAATGCTTTATTTCATAGTTATAGACCATTGATAGGAGGATTATTTTAGGTTGCGCTGTTGCTGAAAATCTGTCTGGTGACTCATTTACAGTCAAGGTTACTTTAAGTCTGTGAACGTCTCACTTTCTCATAATCCATCAAGTCTGCAGTAATACCTATTTAGTAAGTCATTAATAATAGGCTTTATCACTGTTGAGTAAGCTTCTTATATGGATTATATTATTCACTTTTTAAGCATTTTCTTTTTTAAATATGTAAATAACTTAATTAAACTGAGTGTTATCCTATAGTTTAGAGGTTGAATGATCCAAAGCAACTGTCCTGCTGTATGAGGCTAAACACCCATATTAATGGCCTTTACTAATATATTCAGCACTCTTATTGAAAGATGTTATCTTTTTTTAAAGCTGTTAGTAATTGTGTTAACCCTCTATTAGAAGAAGTTATTTAAAGTTTAACTACAGCGCAACAAGTCGGTAAATCCGTCAGCACCGTCATCATATGAGTATCATCATATCAATCAAAGTCACATTAGTTAACCTCCAGAGGCGTAAAACCTGTCACCATGCCAGTCACTCAACACCCGCCCTATAGGTTAGTGCTGATAACTCTGTCCATACTGAAATAATGTCTGATTTCTCTCATGTGCTCAGTTGTGACAGAAACAGTAACCTCCACCACCAGACTGTCTTCTCTGCCACCAAGTGAGACTCTCTTTCTTCCAGTCATGCTTGCCTTGATGATAAACTTAACACATAATGCTATAATTATAGCCCAGCATTTCTGAAGGTTGAGTAACAGCTTCCTCGTGTTTTGCTTTGTGTCTTCTCGTTGCTAGAGGGAACCAGCGGATCAAATCACAGGAATATGTCCAGCGGTGCTGGAGGGCTGGGCTTGGAGAAGAATGTCTTAACCCAGAACAGCAGTGGAACTTATTTCTCCTCATGTGAGAGCAAATTTCCACCCATGGTTTAAAACTGGGAAGTTGTGGGTTTTGTCTTGGGACACATTTTAAGAAGCTGAATGTTTTTATTTTGTTTCCCCAGCAAAAAGAAAGAGAAGTACTCATTTAGATTTGTTTCACATCACTTTCCGTTGTTTTCAATTTTAATTATGTTTTTAAGCACTAAAGATCTTATACATAAAGTACACTACCCAACGGTATGCACATAATTAGCTAATTAACCAAAAACTACACTGACGAAAGATTACGTATGATTAAGGGAACGTTTTAATGATTAGTTTGGTCAGTTTGAATGCAAAAGTGTGGAAAACAAGAAATGAGACCAGCTTGTCAAATGTAATTTCCATTTTTTTATTATTATTATTATTATTATTTTGTATTAATTACATTTTTGGTTATTTAATTATTATTATTTTTTTCTTTGTATTATTTCAGTATTATTATTATTTTATTCTTTATTATTTTATTATTATTATATATTTTTTAAATGTTGTTTTAGATTTTCCAATAGTTAGACATAAACCCAGCAATCATTTAAAAAGGAAAATATGATTTAAAAAAATGTCTAGAGGTTAGTATAAACTTAGTATAAAATATATACGGATAGAAAAGTTACCCATAATAAATCAACAACTAAATAGTTTGATATATGGATCAGTGCTTCCAGTCTTAGTATCGTTATGAGATTTTCTATGCAAATCAAAGTCAGACAAACAAGTGTCTACTAGATCGTTCCTGGAAATTCCTATAAGATTGTTAGCCAATTACAGTGCAATTTGAACTCGTGGCACGGGGTATACATAGCATGTCACTTTTATGACCCCGTCTTGTCTAAACATGTGAACTTTCTTACATCTGATTTAATGCCCAGACTTCAAGTGCAATACTTATAATTAGACACCCCTATAATCATTTACCACTCTTTTAAACTACTGCAGTGTTAGTTAGTTTAATGCGCAATGCATCATATCGTATTTTAGGTTTCTTTTTTTATACTTGGAAGGTGCACATAATTATGTCATTACTCATTACCCCTAAATAAACAAGTAGAGATGTATTGTAACAGGTTTGAGCAAATTGCTTTTCTCTGCCTGTGGTCTTTGGAAGGTAGGTAGAAGAATAAAATAAAACCTCCTAGACTCACAAGACTGGACATTTAAATAGAGAACAAAACAATACTAAGATAGTAGAAAAAAGCTTTGTTTTGTATGAGAACATTGGTAAAGTCACTACAGATATATGGCAGTAAAAGCGAAATATTTCCCTCTGGCATGTAGTGGAGTTGTAAAAGATGCTAAGTAAAGAAATAGCATTGAAGGGGAATTCTCATGTCAAACACAAGTATGTAAAAGTACTTAAAAATCCTAACCCTTCATGACTCAGGCATATTCCTGTCCTGTGGAGGTGATTCAGTTTCAGGAAAAATAAAAATAGCTTGTATGCCTCATCCCTGCAGCCTCTGGAGGAGTGAACGCCAGCAGCTTCAGCTCCTCCTCGGGAGTTTACCTCGGGGGAGACTCCTCGGGAGGTGATGGAGGAGGGATCTTCATAGACGGAGAGGGGTATGGAAGAAGAGGAGGAGGAGGAGGAGGGGGAGGAGGAGGGGGAGGAACTGGAGGAGGAACTGGAGGAGGTGGAGGAGGTGGAGGAGGTGGAGGCAAAGGCGGCAGTTATCTCGTGAGCTCGGTGTCAAAGGTCAGGTCGAGCTCGTCTGGCGGTACCAGGAGAACTGCAGGCTCATCAGGAGGTCTGTCGCCATCTTCCCGGGAGAGGAAGGTCACATCCAGCCGCTCAGGAGGTTATGATGGTGAGATCCTGTTAATAAAACAAACTTGGCATTAGGGGTGCCTGAAACAGAAGTTTGAAGGAAACTGAGGTACATGAGGGCGCTGTTAATATCTCTGCTGCCATTGTGTTTGCTTGTCTAGGAAGTTCCAGCGCTAATTCCTCCCCAGAGTTTGCACGCAAAGATTATGGAGTCTATTGTAAGTGAATGGGATTATATACTTTCTTATAGCACAGTATTTTTCCAGCTTTATCCTCTTGGCGTGTCTGTGTGTGTGTGTGTGTGTTTATGTGTTTTGTCCCCTTCTTCTGTGTGTTTTCTCTCCAGGCTCCAGCACCCAAAGAGGGAGGAGCGAAAGCAGAGGTATTTAATAATAGTTTTATTTCTTCCCTTCATTATTTCTGGACCATCTGACTCTGAATTGTTCTGGCTTGCTGTTTTATTGAATCAGAATTCCTTTGTCCATTGTGTGTGTGTGTGTGATTTTTTTCCCCAGAGAGCGAGATCAGAGCCAGATTACAGAGCGCCTCTCCCAGTGCCAGCAGATGTAAGACCACTTGAGACACATTGATCTATTCACTGTTCGTTATGCAATTCCTCATAAACCAACAAAAGCATCCATAGTTGATGCGCTCTAAGCAGCACATGGGTAGTGAAACACTTTTACTGCAGTTTCTCAGAACAGAATGTTTTTAGAGTTATGTTACTGTCAAATGCTTTGGCAGGATCTCACCGACCCTTCACCTTTATCTCCATGAAATATCAATTAGTTACACATCTGCCCTTCCCCCAGATAATGTACAATACAGAAGCACAAAGAAAAGCGTGAGATTTAAACAAGGAGGATCATGGGTTTGTTTGCATTGTGTTCATGTGGGGAAGAAGTAATGGGGCAGATTTGTGGTGGCAATAATGGCACACATGAGTCACTGTTTGCAGTACCGCCCGTTTGAGGCTAAACCGAGGAGAGTGAGAGATCTACAGACGCTGATCGCTCCCCCTGCTGACATAAATTCATAATGCGATTATTTAATCCACAGTTTTTAACATTTAGTCATTCTGTGCCACCTTCACCCCATGTCAGCCCCTGGGAATGAAATAGTACTGTACATTTCGTATAATATTTGTAAAGTCCATTTGATTCTACTTTATACTTCGAGTTCACTACTTCCCAATGGAAAATATTAATTGATTGGCGAACAACAATTACTCTTAAACTCTTAGAAACAAACACAGGATTCCCCCTATACTGTATGATGCCTTTTACACAAAAACTACCCAGCAGTAACCTATATAAAAAGTAAACTTCCACTACACTACAAAAGGTACGATATAAAATGTATTGCATCCGTTATAATAACAGCTGCCTTACCTTAATGGTTCAAGCTCATCTTACTTCTACTTAAGTGTAATTAAATATGCAGGACTTTTTCCTTTTGCTACTTTCACTTACGTAACATTTGTATTGCTTCTTCCACCACTTTTAAAAACATATTAGTATTATTTATCACCCACATATAGGTACTAAAAGTAAAAAATGGTATCACTAAGAACTGCTTTTAGTGGTAGAGTAACACATATGACATTGTTAATTATTGTATTCTATACATTTCAGTATAATTATTAAGAGTTATCAGACAGAGAGATATCTAGTACATTTGAATTCTATATGAACTGTACTAATAAATCACAATTAAGGTTATTTTCTTAATCTATTTAGTCAAATGGACAAGAAAGCTGAGAGAATGTTTTGTTGATATATTGTTTTTGCACACGGCAGAGTGCAGTAGGCTATCTGTATTTTAAGTTATTATTTAGGTTTTATGGCAATGTTTTTCAGGTGTAAAATAATCGTAAAATGCAAAACATGAACACATTACAAACAAACTCAATGTCTTTTACAGTTTCCTGTCCACCCTAAAAAAATGTTTTTCTCAATTATACTGCATACAGGGCGATATGTTTGTCCAGTTCATGTAATTAAATAAAAAGTGCTATGTTTCATCATCACATTTTTTACTTTTACCAAATTACGGTTGGCCAACTTGAGTAAGTGTCCATTCCAACTCTGACTTTTAAAGATTTAACTACAGTAATGCACTAGAATGTATTGCTTAGAGATACTGTAATGCAGTATTATATTTTTAAAAACACTGTTTGTTTTGGTTGTGGTTTACAGGGACGGAGCTGGACGACGTGAAGAAGCTTCTGAAGGGGCGCTCCTGCAGCGTCAGCCCCACTCGCTCCAACGCCTCCATCACCCTGCCGGTCCCTAAAAAGGCCAGCGTGGAAACCAAGACTATCTCAGTGGCCTCTCAGTCGGGTAAATACCCTTACACTCTTACAAGCGTCACAAACATGCGCATAGTTAACATGCACAGACACCTTGTCTCCTTCCTAATCTGACCTCAGTGTGTGCCTGTGCTGTGTTAGCAAGTGACAGCTCCTTAAGATAAATGCATTCTGAAGACAGACATTTAACACTTAAGACAGTTACTGTATATTTCCAGTATACTTATTCTCTGCTGCACAATAAAAAAATAAAATACAGTATCCTTTTTTCACATTTTGGATAACACTCAGGCATGGTTGGATGATAATACAATAAGCTCCTGGTCACAGACAATTCCCTGAGATTTGTCCTATATGTAGGAGCTAGACACACAGACTTTGTAGTTTAAACTCTTTTTGTTTTGTTGATATTTTTATCTCTTTGTAGTCGTTTTGTGTCTGTTTTTAGTTCTTTCTGGGTCAGTTTTCATGGTTTTTTTGTGAGTCTCTTTCTGTTGTTTTGTAGCTTTTTTGCATTTCTTTGTGGTTATATTGAGTATGTTTCTCTTTGAGCACCACTTTATGTGAAAGACATTGGGACACGTAGTCTCTGTGGCCAGTAGGCCTCTCATTGAAGTCAAAGTCAACTTTAATGTCAATCTTTCCGTTTGTGTGTACAGACAGAGAGATCAAAATACTGTTTCGCACAATCCAGGAGTAAACAAAAATATATATAAAAATATCTATAAAAACATGTATATACATATATATATATATATATACACACACATAATCAACATACACATATATACATATGCACTGATTAAAAAGGCATGGATTGAACCATCCATGCACACTAGCAAAATATGAATGCATTATTATTCAGGAAAAAATAGATGCTTTTTCTTAATGTTCGTCATTTCTTTTTGTCTCTTTCCAGCAGGTTCAACTTCCTTTGGCTCTGGTGTTAGATCAACCGGGTTCCACACCATTGATACATCAGGCTTTTATGACACCGGTCTGACATCCGGGCGGGTTGATACTGGTGTAAACTCAAGCCAGTATGATGTCACCGTGACATCAGACCACTATGATACTGGTGTGAAATCTGTCCCGTATGCTGTTGGTTTAAAATCAGGACCGTTTGATACTGGTGTGAAGTCAGGACAGTACGACATGAGTTTGAAGTCAGGGCAGTATGATACCGGCATAAGATCAGCCCAGTATGATACTAGTGTCAGATCAGCCCAATATGATACTAGTGTGAGATCAGCCCAATATGATACTAGTGTGAGATCAGGCCAGTATGATGGTAGTCTGAGATCAGGCCAGTATGATGGCAGTGTGAGATCAGGCCAGTATGACACACTGGACGCCACACTTCCTACTTTCTCCTGGTGCACCACCACGCTGCCCTCCGCCGCCACCACGGTGATGGCTGCCAACACCAGCAGCTACGCCTACCAGGCCGGGAACAACAACATGGCTGGAGGAACCGCTGCAGTTGGTCTCACCTCACCCTCCTCCCTCTCCGGTAAGACTTAACATGGAGTGAATATTACCTGTTACCTGCAGGTGAAATATGGACCCATCTGTAGGTAGTAATGGATGTGTTGCGTTTGGTTTTGTCTCTGTGGTGCCTTATTAAAGACGACATAAGTGAGAGAGATTTTCCGGGGATCGATTTTCTAAGTCTGATCTAAATAGTTTCCCCCTGTGCTTATGATGTAAAACAGGTAAGAAAAAGGTTATGCCAAGCTGCTCTCTGCATTCCTTTGCAAAAAATGACATGTGTGAAACAGCCGGGAAAAATATTTCTTTTTCTGCCAGGAACATTTTTCTAAGTGTGTTATTTTTTCCATCTGTGAAACATTAATATCTTTACTTCGAACATGGCGTAGTGCTGCACCTTAGCATCTTGTGCCCAACATGAATATTACAAACACTTTCAATCACGAGCCAAACATTTTTTCACCTGTCAAAACGTTTTTCCCCACCTGTTTCACAGATGACACAGATTTTCAAAAATACGCATTATGATTTCATTTTCTCTTACTTGCCTAAGAGCTATAGTATTTGGAGATGATTACAAAAGAGCAAACTAAAAGATGGCTACTTTTTCAGTTTGTTTTGTTGTAAGCAATTACGTTTTTGATTATCCCTGTGCGTCCTGTGAGCAAGTGTGTGTTTTCATATGAGTTTATGTTACCTAATCAACTGAAACCATTTATATCTGTTTAGTTTACGGCTTCCAGAATAACCTGGCTCCCACCTCTTCCACTGTGCTCACCACCAGTGGAGGAAACGTGACTACTAACCTAGGAGGTACGGCAGCATGTTATCTGACAGTGTTCTTTATTTAAAAATAATATAAAATAGCACATTTCTTATCAGAGTTTTTATCTGTTGGGTGTTTATTTTTCAAAGGTTATGGCGTTCAGAAGAATTTGTCAAATGGTGGGGGTGTCGCCAGCACTGGAGTCTCTGCAAGTAAGTCCACAATACTTTTATAAATCACATCTAACAATTCTGAATCCTCAATTAATCATGACTTTCTTTTGTTGCCAGCCACTAGAACCCAAGTTGATGATTCCTATAAGAGAGACTATAAGAGACTGATCTCTGACAAGGAGAACGTGACGGCCAAGAGAGACACAGACATGCTGATCATGGCTAAAGACAGCGGGAAGCAGTTCACCACCAGCAGTGTTCAGATGAGTGGAGGTGAGACTGCTGCATCCTGCTGGAGAAACACTGGTTTCTTTCACAACTTAATAAGGTTTCTCAACTTTTCTTGGACCAATTTTGGATCCTTAAATTCCTGATGACCACAGCAAGTTGTTGCGCATACATACACCCATCATATTTTAAACAATAGCACACCATGGTGCAATCCTGCTTTCTGGTCATTTTGAGGCCAATAATGGACATAACGTTTTGATAACATTGTGTGAATCTCTCTCATTTCTGTTTCTAAATGAAAAAGCCTAATCAACCTGAACTGAATTTCCGCCTCACTGGGAAAGACTTTGCATTAGTGAGATTTCCATAGCATCACCAATATTCAGTTTCTTATCTTTTCAGGGTCGCTGTCAGGAGACTCGATGAAGAAAGAGAAGCTTATTTCAAGCTACGTTGAGACGGCGCCACTGAAGACAGAGAGTGGCAACTCTTACTGTGAGTGGTAATCAAAAACGTCTCTTAAAAACAAAAATAAACTTTAATTATTATTAAAGAAATGAATATGTGATGTTTATTTATCCCTACGTCAGATGGGTCATCTGGGACGTCTGGAGTTGTGATGAAAGACAAATCAACCTATGCAGGTATTTTTGATTGCATGTATGATGATATTTATATTAATGATGAATATGTTGGTATTTAAGGACTCCTTATTACAGAACACATTGAGAGTGTTTTATTAATAGTAACATATATTTATTAGATATAATGTATAGGTAAGCTGAACCAGTTAAAAGTGTTTCACATACTATTACAGTTTCACATTTCACAGCATTCTTCAACAGTGAATTGTTCAAATTGTAGGTGATGTACGGGCACAAAAATGAGTAGGAATAAAGTAAATTAACTAAAAATGACGTCTGTGTTCAGAGATCGACCGGGACAGCGGGATCTTCGGAGGCGGAGGAGGATTCTGCTGCTGCTCGGACGCGTGTTGCTCCTGGTGGAAATGGCTGCTGGGTCTTCTCCTCCTCTCCCTGCTCCTGCTGGGACTCTTGTTTGGGCTCATTGCACTGGGTAAGGCTGTTGTCTCAACATAATGAGATTTTAATCGGGGACAATAAAAATGTCCCCAAAGTTAAAGCATTTAGAATCACAGGATACTCTGTGGAGCAGCTTGGCAGTAAATCGCCTGGGAGTGAGTGTTTTTAAACCAATAAAAAGTGTGTTTTAGCTTCAGGATACTGAGCATTTCTTCACAGCGCTTTCACTGTGCTGCTTAGACACTGAATGTAATCCCCTCCCTGGAAATTTGACCTTTAGACCATAAAGTGGGTCTGGCTTTCATTGTCAGTGAAGCAGCTCCAGCAAATCGTTGCTTGATGACATCAGAGGCTCCAGTTTGCTTTCCTGCAGCAGGAGAGTTGTTGATGAGGATTTTTCCTGTAGAAAAATGTGCTAAAGAAAGAGAACCTGAAATCACATTTGCAACTAGCGTGTAGAAGTTGACATGTCTAAGCCTATTGAGCAGATAGTTGAGTAAATCTGATCCTGTAGAGTACATACAGTATATATACTGTCTATAGGGGCAGTATGTATTATTGTCAGAAAGTACATCACGTTTAACTGCTCTGTTAAATGTAGATACAACATTTTTTTAAGGTTAGATATTTTCAGAGACATAAATCACATAATCATTTTAATTTGACTTGAAAAGTTATTCACTGTCTTTTATATTTATTATTTGATACATTGTGTTTAGGAGTCAGTCAATGTTCCCTTTTATTAATTATGTTTATTTTTAGGAGTTAACTTTTAATAAGTATAATGTTATGCTTTTAATAATAATAATGCAAATAATACAAATATATCTTTTTTTTTTCATTATTATGACAATACCATTTTCAATAAATGCCGACCCAAGGGCTTTGTGTGAGAGAAGGTCAGATAAATGTGTAACCTGTGGAAAAGAGAGAATCATTTCCCATCACTAATGAAACCTCACCAAATTTGAATCCCTTTCTCAGCTGAGGACGTGAGAAAGCTGAAGAGTCGAGTGGGTACGCTGGAATCTGAGTCCTCCGCTCGTACCAGCCGGCTGTCAGGAACTTCAAATAACATCAACGTCTTCGGAGCCACTGGAGCTGGAGCTGCAGGAGCTGGAGCGGTTGGAGCTGCAGCTGGAGCTGGTGCTGCTGGAGGTGGAGCGGTTGGAGCTGCAGCTGGAGCTGGTGCTGCTGGAGGTGGTGCAGGTGGAGGAGGTACCTCCCACACCGACAACACGCTATATATGGGGGCTGGAGGTGGAGCTGGAAGTTCGGGATCCAAAACACAAATCGGTGTTGCAGCTGGTGCTGGTGGCTCTACTGGTGGAGGTGGAAACGGCCTTGACGTCAGCATTGGTGGTGGTTCTGCTGGAGCCAGTGGAGCGACTGGGGCAAGTGCTGGTGGTGCCGGTACCAGCGTCAGTGGCAGAGGTGGCAGTACTGGTGGCGGTACTGGTGGCGGTACTGGTGGCGGTACTGGTGGCGGTACTGGTGGCGGTACTGGTGGGGGTGCTGGTGGTTCTGGTACCCGTCTCAGTGGTGGAAGTTCTTCTGGAACCTCTTTCACTGGCTCTTCTGGTAGTTCTGGTAGTTCTGGTACCGTTCTCAGTGGCAGTGCCGGCAGCACCGATTCTGGTTTCAGTGGCGGTGCCGGCGGTTCTGCTGGTACCGGCCACAGTGGCGGCGCTGCCTTCGGGACCGGAGTGAGCGGAGGACACATGGAAGCTGCCGCTCTGCAGATCATGGTCCAGCAGATGTTAAGAACTGAAATGCATTCCCAGTCATACAGAGGTACTGCACTTATATTGTGACAACTATTAAACACACACACACACACACACACACACACACACACACACACACACACACACACACACACACACACACACACACACACACACACACACACACACACACACACACACACACACACGAGTATTGAACTGTTCTTTTCTGTCTCAGCTTTTCTAGTGTCGTCAGTGCAGGGAGAGAGAGGACTGCCTGGACCTAAAGGTGACATTTTACTTTAAAAGAGATATATAAAATCATTCCATGTTCCCTTGTTTTCAGATTGTCAACATCACTTGTGTTTTAGCATGCGCATTTATTTGTTATTCTTTTTAGGGGACCCTAGATACTGCTACATATCTTATTCAGATTGCTAATTCTGTAGTTTTCATATTTAAATGTATATTTTACTTCACAGGAGACTCTGGTTTCCCTGGAATTCCAGGTGAGGAATGATGGCTAACTTTTCATTGAGTCCTTACCGGTGTTTTATATTTACTTTACTGACTTTGACCTTTGACCTCAGGTGCTCCGGGCTCCATGGGACATGCAGGCCCTGAGGGTCAGAAAGGACAGAAAGGAGGTCAAGGTACAGAGAGCGCTTCAGCTCAAACAACATGATGCAAGTATGTTCTTTAGCTTAATAACAGTGAGACATTTTATCTGTAAATCGTCTGGTCAGGTGATCATGGGCTGGATGGGGCACCTGGCGTCAGGGGTCGCGAGGGCCAGTTGGGCCCCAGAGGTGATACAGGACCTGCAGGCTTTGGAGCGAAAGGTGAAAGAGGTAGGGCTCAGATTCCCAGCAGGCAAATAACTTTAGTTTTTATAATACAGTAATAACAGCCAGTTTATCTTGAATGTGTCACGTCAGGATGTCTTGTTCTGTTCATGCAGGTTCTCCCGGGGAACCTGGGTCTGTCGGTGCTAAAGGTGAGATTATTGAATATTACTCAATGTTCCTTAGAAAAAAATACGTTTGTGTTTTAACATCAGAATACTATTGGTTTTATGTGCTGACACAAGGTACATCTGCAACAGTATGAACTGTGACAACCACCAGGTGGCAGCGTAGAGTCAGTCAGTGAATAAAGACTACAGTATCATTCACTGAAAGCAACACGATATTCCTTCAGGTTGATATATAATATACAGTGGTTAAGAATACAAAAATCCCAGCCATTTTTTGTGAACGATGAATTCAAACTTATATTAAGTTTCTGCTACTTATACTGCTTGGAAAACAACAAATCACAAAAATGTTAAGGCATAACAAATATTAAAATACACTACACTCACACACTTACATTAAATGACTAGAACACCACATTGCTTCAATAGCACACATTTTTTGCAGCAAAAAACATTATGTGTCCCCCCCTCGTGGCTTTAACTCTCTCAACGTTTTCCTAAACTAGATTTTATTCTGCCGATCCATTTTTTCAGTTTTTAATAGGAAAAGTAACTAACTCAGACACACTCAAATCTTATCATTCCCAGATTTACACTAATGTCTGTGTCAATCCTTAATTCAATTGTAATTTTTACTCCTTAATTATTACATTTTCCAAATGCTATTATAATGTTGTTGTTTACCAGTGTTTTTACTTTCTAATCATTTTAAATCTATTTCCAAGGCTCAAGTGGAATTCCTGGTCTTCTTGGAGCACCAGGTCAGTTTTCCCTGTTATTCATTGATTACAACCACTCCAGAAATACCAGCTGAGCTATCTCAAATGTGTGATAATATTTTTAACAGTGCCTTGTCTTAATTCCCGGCGTTTAAATTCGATTTCTTTTTTATATAGGTCAACCAGGTTCTCAGGGTTTCCGTGGCGAGACAGGACCACATGGGCCTAAAGGTTGGTTACACTGAAATACTTAGTTAATTTATGTCATGTATTATAATGTTACTCACAGTCACAGGGCTTGCTGGAGTCCAGGGACTTAAAGGTTTGTTGTAACCACATCAGGCTTTTATAGGACTATTGAGGTCAGATAATCTTTCTAACCGCAGTTTAATTAATGTGAATTTTAGGTGACACTGGTGGTACAGGTGCCAGAGGTGTGAAAGGTCAGTACAGCATACCATATTGGAAGTCATTATTGTTATTTAGGCTGTGCTGTTTCCTAATCCAGTTGTCCCGCTCCTCAGGTGATGGTGGTATACCGGGTCTGCAAGGGCTGGCTGGAGAGAAAGGATCAACGGGTGAGTTACAGACCTCCGGCCTCAGATAATTATTAAAAATATATAATGTAGGTAATTAGCGGTTTTATAGAGGGCTTTGTTTGTGTGTTTCTTGGCTGGAAGAAGTTACTTCCTAAAGTCTCTTCAGGTTGCAGGCCACCGTTTTCACTTGTTCTGAATGACTTGCCTGAGTAAATAAAGGTTAAATAAAACGTTTACTTGGGAAACCCCTCAAATTGTTATCATTTATTTTAGTGTTACTTGCAATGAATTATGGTAATCATGAGTCTGATCATAACTAAATCAAATATCATACTAACAATGTATTGTATCTATTGAGATTTAACATTTGTTCAATTATATAGCATATTTATCTTTATCATTTTATAGAGCATGATATTAATAATGTAATGCAAAAACCTTACAAAGGTGAGGCGGTAACAAGAGTATTTAAAACATCCTCCACCAGGGGGCAGCAGAGATTAGTTTTCTGAAAAAGTTCAGATCAATAAAACTTTTTTTTCAACCAGAGTAAAACGTATGTGCAGCAGATGCAATACAGAGTGAAAAGACTGCACATATATAGAATCTAATCTTAAAAGCATATTGTAAATATATATAAAAGAAAGCTTATTTTAGTGTTCATTAAATACATTACATACACCTTTGATACTGGCTTTACATCAAAAGTATGTTTTCAGAGCAACTTATGAATTCACATTCCATTAAACAGTTGTTTTGCTTTTTACGTCACCAGGGTTGGCTGGAGCTGATGGATTGAAAGGATCAAGAGGTACACAAAAGTCAACACATACACATTACATATACAACTGTTCAAAGTATTGTTACATAATATTGGAGAGTACACAACTAAACCATGTTGAGCTAAAACAAGACTTTTCTTTCTCTTCCTGAACATTTTGTATTACACACAAACATTGTTTTCAGTACCTTCAAAAAATCCTCAAATCATCTCTAATTCTATTTTTTACTTTGGCTCTCAGGTGACCAAGGGCCTGCAGGTATTCCTGGACTCAGGGGTCCTGCTGGGCCTCCTGGAGATTCTGCACATGCAGGTAAACTCAGCCTGATACCTCAACAATGGAACTGGATCTTCAACTTTAACAACCTTTATAATAAGTATAATATAATATAATATATTCATCATATCTCCCCCTCTGTAGGACAACCTGGGCTTCAAGGACCACCAGGTATGACGATTAATGATGTGGTATTTTATCATTAATTATCTTTTCTTCCAATGCTAACAACATAACAACTGTATTTACGTCATTCTTTTAGGGATACCAGGGAACCCAGGGAGTCCCGGCGCTAAAGGTACATCTCCAGTTTCCTTTAGGATGATCTGCTGCAGAAAGTGCACGTTCTGTGAAATACCACATGCTTTCTGCTGTTAATCTGTACCATGTGTCTCTCTGTTTCAGGGGAAGCAGGTGACGCTGGAAGAATCATCAACGCAGGTAACATAGCATGATGACTCTTATATTCCTACATATTATTATCAGGGTTACAGTTTGAAGATATCTGATATATATATTTTATTTGTTTTCCAGCTGGATCCACTTCTATTGCCATCCCAGGACCCCCCGGGCCTTCTGGTCCCCCCGGCCCTGCTGGACGTCCAGGATTATCAGGTCTGAGTCTTTACAGCATCTAATCCCTGAAAGATCATACAATGTCAGTAGTAACAATATTTATACTGATATGATGTGTTTTCCTCCTCAGGTCCAATTGGCCCTGCTGGCCAACCTGGTAGGTCTTGTTGCTTTTTGCTGCTAAAGGAAGAGTTTTTTTTAAATTGGTTATGTAGTCTGATATGTAGAGTCTAATAGATTCTGTGTTTTGTTTGTTTTCATAGGTGCTAAAGGTGACAGAGGATTTAGGGGCGCGCAGGGAGAACAAGGAATAACAGCGAGAACATCTGAAACCTTGACCTCAAGTGAGTTCTTTTAAAAATGGTTTTCTATAAGATGAATAGTGTTGCATGATCTGCTGATGCACACATACATTGAAAATTATGTAATCTTCTGTCTCATAGAAAACTAACTAACACAATAACCATCTTTCAAATGGAAAATTTGAATCATGAGGAATATAATCCTTTATATTTTCTTAATTGCAATCATTTGATTTGTAAAGTCACATTTATGAATTTGTTCTCTGAATTTAACCTTTATATAAATGCAGTGGGGTAGAGGTAAAGTGTAGCATGATAACAACACAATCTAATAAAGTAAAAGCACTTCAAAAAAGTACAGTAAATACACCTCTGTAATTCTACCACTTGTAGTTGCTAATGGTAGTTTTTTTTTTCTTCCTGTATTTGCATCTTGTTGCCACTGATTGGCGTTGTTCTGCAAAAGTTAGATAGTAATCTTTCTACAGACTGGAATACCACTAATTTCTTAAAACTGTGTTTCTGTGTCTGTTTCAGGCCATGTTAGCGCCAGTGGAGGATCAGCAATATCTGGCCCCCCCGGCCCACCTGGTCCACCTGGACGTGCAGGTAAATAAAACATGACATGCTCTTTTGCAGCATTATCTTAGACATCATCCTCAATCATTTAGTAGGATCTGTTCAACGGCATCTGAGAAAGACCGCAGACATCTTGTGATATTCTTCAAATTGTGTCACTGACTGTTTGAAAAATATCTTCATCAGGAGATTCAAGACCAGGACCGCCCGGGCCTCCAGGTCCAACAGGCAAGTATTTCAACTCAATAAATCCACTGTACAAATATGTATTCAGTATGTTTGGTATTATGTGAAGCTCATCCATTCCATATCCATATCAACTTAACTTATAACATCATTATCAACTTAACTTATAACATCATATTTTAGGTTATGGAAGACCAGGGCCTAAAGGAGACAGAGGGGAGCCCGGCTTTTCATCCGGCTCAGGTAAGATCCAAAATCTAACCTTGTGCTCCGTCTTGATGTTGGTTTGAGACATATTGAGCAGCAACAGAAAACATTTCTAAACTTTTTTTTTTACAGGAACACTTCATACTGGACAGCCAGGACCACCTGGGGCTGTCGGGCCTAGAGGATCATCAGGTGAGCAGATTGTGTGAAGAGTAGACATCTTGTTTCATTTAAAGAACGCTGCCATTCTTTTTCTGATGTAATAATACATTATTATAACATCTCTTTCATTATTGTAGGTTCTCCTGGACCAAGAGGATACCAAGGTAATTGATGTTTTTTTATTTGTGTGTATCTTTAGAAAATATTTATTTTTTCACCAATTGATTTTTTACATAACAATACAACTGATCGTGTGCCTTCCTACTCCTTTCATAAATAACTGTGACATCATCATGTGTGCCGCAGGTGAAGCAGGGCAGCCAGGTGTGCCGGGGAGATCAGGGAGCTCAGAGAGAGGTACACACGCACACACACGCACACGCACGCACACACACACACACACACACACACACACACACACACACACACACACACACACACACACACACACACACACACACACACACAATTTTGATGCACACTAAATGTTTATTTATTTCTTCCTTACAGTATCCTCTTATGGTGGAGGACTCGGGACCCCTGGACCTCCAGGTCCGCCAGGACTTCCTGGAATACAGGGAATCAAAGGTACTACTAACACATCTAAATCTGTGGGAGCAGACAATGTTTTAATGTCTGTATTTCAGAGTACTTAATGTGAGGCATGACGATAATGCTGCTGTCTGTCATTTCTAAGGGAACACTGGAGCTACTGGTAGTCCTGGCTCTTCGAGAGGTAGAGAACAGTTTACAATAATACACACATTCATATGTTTGTATCTTGTTAACAGGTGTTTTACATTAATTTTCTGTATATTTAGCACCAAATCATTGATCTTTTTAGTAAGGTCCTGTATAATAAGTAAGATACTAAGTGCAATTAGCCGGACAGCACTCCTTACATTTTCTTCAATGGCTTTACCATCTAATTTTTCCTCAGGCTCCATCTCAGTCACCTCAGGCCCCCCCGGCCCTGCAGGTCCTCCCGGCCCTCCAGGTCAGACGGGCTCCTTCTCTTCTTCTACTGAGATGCGGCAGTACATCTCTGAATATCTGAGTAAGGGCTTTTTCAAGCAAAGTCACACTCCCACACCCACACGGATCCCACACGGGACAGAACAGAGTATGAACATGTTTTATTTGCTCCTTGCAGGTAGAAGCACACAGTCGGCTGGCCGCGGGCTCCCGGGCCCCCCTGGGCCTCCAGGAACCCCTGGATCCTTCTCAGGCTCAATCGAGGACATCTCCACTCGTATGATCGCATACATGCAACGTAAGTCTGCCCCTCCCCAGATTATATATCACTAAATGATAGTGTGAGGTAATGTGTACGTATGGGACACAATTAAAGCGGAATGGGAGTTACCTTTAGCTGTTTACTTTCAGGTTCGGGCTCAGGGCTCAGCATCGGGGTTCAGGGTCCTCCGGGACCACCCGGCCCCCCTGGACACGGCTCTGGTTCCCTGACGGTCAGTGGGCTCATCTCCATGCTTCAGAGTGAGTACGATACACATTATGGCTGAGCCCAATGGTGTCAGATACACAGTGGTGGGAAGAAGTACTCTGATATGAGATATAATGGAGTATAAAGTAGCGTCAAATAGAAATACGCGAGTAAAGTACTGCAAAGTTGTACAGTATTTTTGCACAGCCCTTAAATAAATGCATTTCACCACTTCAGACATGTAAATTATCAACGCTACACGCCACTGTATGTGAACTCATCAACATAATAATAAAGCTTTATTTGTATAGCAGTTTTCATACATCACGTGCAGCTCAAAGTGCACACATCACTAGTTGAAAATAAACAACAAGAAGTTCCCCTCAGATCAGATGTTAAAACCTTTACAGATACATTCAGCAAAATATAACATTTTAACAGGTTAAGAGACACAAGGAGGTAAAAGGTATGATAGTACAAAATAAAATACAATCAAATAAATAATGATTTCTCTCGGAAAGATAAGACACAAGAAAAGTGAATAGATAAAACAATATAAAACCCTATAAAATAAAGTGAACATATAGGCACAACAGAAATAAAAATAAAAAGGTAATAGTGATAAAAACGTCATAATTCTAATAAATGTTTAACGATTAAAATTTATATTTTAAAACATAAATGTTGCTATTGAAACAAATAATATAACATCATCTCATTGAACCTGAAAAAAAAACGTTTGAGGATATTTTCAGAGGAAGCTCTGGGCCTAAACTTTGTCTCTCTGCTGTGATCTGTGTAGGAGAGGATGTGAGGAGATACCTGTCCGGACCACCAGGCCCACAAGGCCCCCCGGGTCAACCAGGGACATCAGGAGGAGCAGGAGGATTTTCAGGCAGTTTCTCTGTGGAGGAGATAGCCACATACGTCTTCAAGATCATGAATGGTAAGCACAGGTTGCACTAGAGAAATCAATAGTGATGCCTGGACTTCACAATCCATTGAATTGCTTTTGTGGTACTTTTTCAGACAGAGGGATTGCGAGAGGTCCCCCCGGACCCCCCGGTCCTGCTGGGCCGTCTGTTGCTGTGGGCTCGAGCTTCTCTCAGGCTTCGATTGACTATTCTGCTCTAGTGAGGAGTAAGTTGTGTTTCCCTCATGACAGAAAGCCTCTTGTTGTTGAACAGAATCAGAAACAGGTTTATTACCAGGTAGGTTGACACGTACGAGGAATTTGATTTGGTATTGTGGTGCATACATAAAAGTAAAACAAACATTTAAAACAGAGATAGAAAACTAATTTTAGAAAACTATAATAACATAAAAAAATATAAAATAATACAGTACAATATAGCAGTATTTACTTTGAAATAGAATTGGAATAAAATATGTGCAGTAATAAAAAACAAGATGTTGTGTACATTGTGTGCATTAAAGGGGACCTATCATGCAAATGCATTTTTTGATGTCATTTATACATGAATATGTGTCCCCGCCCGGTGTGTCAGGGAACTCACAAAGTGTCAGAAAACAAAACCCTCTCTCTTTTTCTCCGTACCCAAATCTCTAAAAACGGGGGTACAACGGAGCTGATCCAGATTTGCGTCCGATATGATGTAATATCGGAAATGTGGACCCACGGCACTATCAGAAACGTCGCTATCAGAAACAATGCCCGACTGTTTTGGACGTAATATGGTCTTTGTTTACATTAGCAAGCATCGCTAACACTCAGAGCTAAGCTGTACTGGAGAGAGTATGTGTAAAAAAGCAGGAAATAAAAAAAGGAACTCACCTTGTGGTATACCCCCAGGAGAAAAAGCATTTGAGCTCCAAACTGTTTCAGAAATAATCCTTGATGTGGTTTGGAACATGATCAGTTTGTGTCCAGGGTGGGAGGGGTCATCATCCTTATCCTCATCTTTCTTGTATCTTCTTAGATTCAGACTTCCGCTCTTGGGTTACCTCTGCCGTACAACAAGGTATTTCTGGTTCCCCGGGCATCCCAGGACAGCCTGGCCCTCCTGGCGCTCAGGGGCCGCCGGGGGTCTCCACCGCCACCGTGTACGGGGCCGGGACTGGGGGGAGTGGCTACAGCCTGGAGGACATTCAGCGTTACCTGCAGGGTGAGTCTGACAGAGAGCTAGAAACATAATGTAAACTGAGGAAGGCACCAGGTTATGGCTTAGATTCACATCACAAAGTAGTTAACAGTAATGTTACATTTTACAACAAAGCAGGTGGAATATTGTCCATTCTCCCGTTACCTTTCTGTGCAGCTACAGAAAGACAATAACGTTGATTTGAATCTTCCCCAGGTTCTGGCTTCAGAGGTCTCCCCGGCCCTCCTGGTCCACAGGGACCAGCGGGACCATCAGGCGGTCACTCCGGATCGGTTTCCTACAGTGGAAACTTCCCTCGGGAGAGCATCCGCGCTGAAGTCCAGGAGTATCTGACCAGTAAGCTCCTAGCGACCAACAAGATCAAAGACATGTGAGCACAGATCCGTTCGTGTATAACAGACTAACTTTATCTTTCAGGTGACAATGTTCGTCGTGCCATCATCGGACCTCCGGGGCCTCAGGGGCCGATGGGACCGAGGGGAGAGCGAGGAGAGTCAGGCTACGTCCTGAGCCGCACGCAGAGCCATATCCAGAGCCAGGGCCAGGGCCAGGGCCAGGGCCAGGGCGAGGGCCAGAACCAGGGCCAGGGCCAGAACCAGGGCCAGGGCCAGGGCCAGAACCAGGGCCAGGGCCAGGGCCAGAACCAGGGCCAGGGCCAGGGCCAGAACCAGGGCCAGGGCTATAGTCAGGGCCAGGGCCAGGGTTATAGTCAGGGCCAGGGCCAGGACCAGGGCCAGGGCCAGGGCCAGAGTCAGGGCCAGGGCCAGGGCCAGGGCCAGGGCTATAGCCAGAGCCAGAACTACGCTCAGAGTGACTCTCGAATCGGCTCTGAGTACAGAAACATCGATCTCAGCAACCTGGACTACTCCAGCGTCGCCATCCAGGTTTCAGACCTCATCAAGAGTGAGTCCATCACAGCTTCAGCATACATATTTATTTTATATAGGGCAGCAGTCTGACACTATACCCACCAACCTAAATGCATTAAAATGAAATAACCATTTTATTCTTTCATTTTCAGTGCAACAAAACGGACAGATGAACTTATCATCATAGAAATAATAGAGAAGAACATCTGATTAATTCTCAATCTGCATTATTAGATTACTACTGCCAACTTGCTCTAACTACAGTTCCCATAATGCTTTGGGGATGTTGTGTGAACATCCCTTGGTCCATAGCAAACAGAAAATTCTAAGAGCTAATTCGGCATACTTCTAGTAGTGCCAGGTTTAAAAATGTAAACAAATACTGGCTAGAAAACAGGGCTCAAGTTGTAACCCCCAGCTCTCAATTTAGTCTAACGGGGTTCCCACAGTTTCAGACCAATGACTTCTTCTTCTACTTCTTCTTAAGTAAAGCATCTGAATGCATGTTCCTCCTCATGCTGAAACTGATGAAATGTTGATGAAAACAACCCTTTTTTAGGTAAAGGTCTGCTGCAGGAGTATCTGGTTGAGGGTCCTTGGAGGGCGCATGTTCGAGCGATTCAAGGCCCTCCTGGTCCTCCTGGCCCCTCCGGACCACCGGGCCAGAGCCGCGTCATCGGGGCCTACGGCAACGTCACAGCGGACCTCATGCAGTTCTTCAGAAGTGAGTACACAGAGATATGATTTTCCACAAACTGCAGCTTTCCAGTCGGCCAGATAGAGCCTGAATGTCTTAAAGGAGAGGTGTCATGCTTTTCCGGTTATTACCCGTCCCCTTGTGTGTTATGAAGGTTTTTATGCATGTAAACGGTGTGCAGAGTCAAAACCCTCAAAGTACACCCTGTAGCGAGTAAAACTCGAACACAGAAAATACCTCCCCAAAACGCCTCGTTGGAGATACGTCACTGCCCATTTGAGTCTTCCATTTCGTTCCGGGTACGGCATGATGTCAAGCGGTACCCGGAACGAAATGGACCAATCCCGAAGAGCCGTTACGTTACGTCCGCGGAGCCGTTACGTTAAGCCCCCGCTGATTGGTCCAAATTGACCGATCTACGGACTTCCTCACACACACATCTGTGTGCAGGGAGCAGGCAGCTCAGCTGATTTCTCCTCCCTGGCTGCAGGCTGATAACAGACAGTTGGGATCGCGGCAAAATTCTCTCTGCAGACCCATTCTCTCTGCAGACCCATTCTCTCTGCAGACCCATTCTCTCTGCAGACCCATTCTCTCTGGAGACCCATTCTCTCTGCAGACCCATTCTCACAGCGTTTATCAACCTTTTTCTTACTCAATATCAAGCCACACTTATTGTTTTTACTTCGGATGTAAGTTTGTGTGTGCTCAGGATGAATTTGGCTGTGTTTCGCTATGTATCCTAAACAAGGAAACAACACCTCCACGGAGCTCAGCGCGATTCACAACGTCCCGACCAATCAGAGCACACTGTGCTCACAGGGAGGGTGGGGGCTGGAGCTTTTGGAGCTACAACGAGCCGTTAAAGGCAGATAGTGAAATTCAGTGAATACACGTCGTTTACAGAGATGCTGTATGAGAAACCAATGTGAGTTTGGAAAAATGCACAGTATAAATCTATTCTAGTAGACCTCAACAATGGAATTATGATCAGTGGAAATGGCCATGACACCTCTCCTTTAACTGTCATTTCACCCAGGTAAAAGGTTATAGTATCATTAGTCAGAGTTAAACCTCACAGCATTGATGGACTCACATGAATTATTTCAGAATTTTTGGAATGTATGAGGTGCTAAAGTACGTAAAACACATATGTACCTGCAAAAGTGAAGTATCCCTGACTTTCAGCATTTGGAAACCTTATGTGCGTTTAGTTTGAAAATGTTGCTTCATCACGACTGAATCTGTGTTTTGTTCTTGCGCAGCCTATGGCACCATCGCAGGCCCTCCAGGAGAGAATGGACCGAGGGGTGAGAGGGGGCATCCAGGACCCAGGGGAGAGAGAGGTACGTTGAAACAAAGCCGATGAATCGCTACATCTTTTCAAAATAAATCTTTTTTAGTGGAGTGACTTAGATGAGCAAAGTCTGAGAGTTCTGGTATGTTTTCAGGTGATCCTGGGCGCCCAGGTTTATCAGGACTACCAGGGGCATACACTGTCCAAGTTCCACACAGGGTGCAGAAGAGGGATGCAGGTACCTTTGGTTGAATGTTGTTAAATCACTTCTTTTTTTTTGTATCAAGCGCTACATACAAGTAACTGCATGTTTCAATCCACTGCAGGCAATGAAATGGTTGCTCGTCGTCGTCAGAAGCTTCGCCGTCACGCAGGCAGCGGTTAAACACATTACTGGATCACATTTCATTTTTACTCTTTTTTTTTTTTAGGTGTTCAACTGTTGCAATGCAAGTAGTCAAATAGCTCTTTATTGTTGCCATCTGTAGAAACGTCACAGGACAATTTGAGGAAATAAAATGATGCATTACGTTTTTTTAAAACCAGCTTTAGTAGAGGTTTGGATTTTAGCTGCTGGTCAGTGTCTTTGTTACACAGACTTCTTTACATCCGGGTGTATAATGTTTACTTTGCTTGGTTAGAAGCTTGCTAACTTTTTTTTCCCAGGGACAATTTCTATTTTTCAGCAATAAGTAGCTGATATTATTTCCAACTGCTCGTGTAACTTTCGTGTCTGGTGTATTTGATTTTGTTCTCATTGAGGATTATATTGTTTTGAGAACTATGCAAGTGTTAAATGTTGTGTCAAGGTAACCCTTCAATGTTCTATAAGATACTACACTATTGTCAGATTATCTACATAAATCAAGCTAGCATCCATCCTGACCCTTGGAAGTTATTCATTCATCCCATACAAATAAATAACAATATCATCAACCCTTTTTTTTCCTATAAATATATATATATAAAAACATGCAACATTACCAGTCAGTGAGGGTCATTTTTGCAGCAGAGAGGGGACTTATGTTACAGTAAATGTTGCTGTAGTTACGACTGATGATTTACTTGAAAGATTTGTTAGTTCAAAATTAAGAAGAAGAATAAATTACATTGTTCGTGTGGTTGAAAGTCTGAAAATCACAACAAAATGATGGATTGGATTGTATATTTTTGTATAAGAAAGCACTGAAATTGATATATTTGCTTTATACCATTAAGTGTTGGAAAAAAATGTTCCCAGATTATGTTTTACATCATTGCACTTTTTGACTTTTGATCAATATATATATAAAAGACACACAATAAATCTATTTTTCGACTCGATACTTTTATGAATTAATTCAAAATAATTTTCTTTGAGGTGTTATGTCAGGCTGTCGTGTGTCAAGTTAACAGTCAATATCAAATTTACAAACAAAACACTTGTGTTTCCTACTTGTGCAGTGAGGTTATACAATGCTACATTATTTTTATATAATGACGCCAAATGAGCTTTCAATAAAAACAAATCTGAATTTCAGGTGTGTTCTACTTAGCCAGTGTAGTAATTCAATGCTGCATTGATTTGGAATCACTCTGTTCACATGACATGGAAGATATTGAAAAGAAAATAGGGCTTTTGAATACAAAAACAGCTTAATTATGTCATAGTATAGTATGTCATCAAATGTAATTAAGATGTTACACTATACTTTGTCACAAAAAGTGATAAAGAAAGTAAAAGAAAAGACACAAAAGTGTGTCATGAAAAGTCCTAAAAAGACAAAATATAGTCCGTCACAAAAGTCTTAAACTAATACTAGAGGAACAAACCTCCCAAAATGGCTTTAGTTTTCGAGATACCTTTACCTGATGTTTTTTAAAATAATATATCATGGTTGAATACAAATATTTTACTTCAAATTTATTATTTTTTGCTTGATTGGATGTTTGGAACTTTCCCATAACCGAAAATAGTGAAAATGTAGGCTCCTCTGAAGGGATCCGTGTTGGCCTTATCCCATGTTTCTCTGGAAGAAATGATCAGAATGTCACCCAATTTGGATTAGATGTTCACAGAGAGGCAACACATACAATAAAGCAAAGATTATATCAATATCGTTTACCATCTTTGTAATATTTACACTTTTAGGGGCCTTAGTAAGTCTTTTACAAGTGTTTGAAAGGTTACATTATAAGAAGGTAGACGGGTCAACTTTCAAATCAACAGTCAATATTTTATTTACAACAATAAAATGTCAATTTATAAAGACACTTTAAATACATTTGATCTGACATGAAAATGATATTAATGTTGTAGAATGACAAGAAATGCTGTAACTTAACAAAATAAAAAAATATTTTAAATCTATGGGGAATGTGACTCTCCGGACAGTTTCCATGTACCCCGATAAAAACCCAGCATTCATGACGCAACCTTTGTTAATGTCAGCATACAGAAAACATGACATGCATTGATGATACGCACAGACAAAATAAAAGAATCATGACATCTCTTTTTGTGAACCGTTAATACTTTTGCTCCTAGAATACAGCGTCTCAGACAGTTACAGGTACAGCATTTCACCTTTCAGACAGCACTGGTCTCAAAAAGAGCAAACCGCTCAGAGGAAAGAGCGATTACAGCCTCATATAACAGGAATACATGTAGAAAAGTAGATGTGCTCGTAAAATACTAAAGGGCATATTTGGAAAAGGAAAAAAACAGCTAAATTATCAGAAATAAATCAAAACTTCTCAGTTAGTTTGGAGTTTGAATAGGCTTGTGTGAGACAAAGGTGACGCGCTGTCAAAAACCCATTGACAGTTTTATTACTGCATATCTTTTTCATTAGCTCATAACAAAACAGTGCAAATCAACAGCTTTACATTCCTTCATTTTCATTCACGGTGATTTAATTTCTATATATTATTTATATATATAAAAAAGTATTTTATCATTCTCCAGGAAGAAACAGGTCACCTCTGTGTCTAACTAAGTGGGATTACAGCAATGAAATGAAATGATGTGTGAACGAAAAAGCCATATTCTTGTTCTTAAGATTGTAAAAACCCTCATGGCAAGCACAGCATCTGATTGAGCTTCATATCTAGGTACACACATGTAACATTTCAGCATTTACAACACAGTACGTCCTTAACGTCCCAACACAGCACTGTTTTTGACGTGACACTACACGTGCCATAACAAAGTCATACAACAACACACTTTTTCTTTTTACTCTTTTAAACCAGCTCTACCTCACATGCAGCAACACGAGATTTCAGAGTCTTAATCACCCGTTATATGAAATGATTCAAATAATCTCTAAACATCTTGTGATTATGAGTGGAAATGATAACCAATTGTTTAAGTGTAGGACATTTAGGGGACGCTTCACTTACTGTTAAACACAGCGAGGGGCTTAAATACAGAAAAGAAAGAACATATGAGGCACTGGGGATCATTCATACTGTAGCAGGCTGTGCTCAAACTCATATTCATTGGCCCTTCGATACCAACTGCAGGCTTTTCAAATTTGAACATGCTCAAAAAAGTGCATATTCTTATTGGACGAGCGGAGGGACATTTAAACTTGTGAGAGAACGGTGTGTAGGCACGTCATGCTCACTAACGGTGGAATCTAAGTGGTCAAAGAGAAGTTGTCACTCCACCAGGAAGAGTCAGTGAGCGCAGCCGAGTTTGATAGGAGTCTGTTTTGCAGCAGGGACGGACAGAAGAGGCTATAAACCAGAGTTGTACAGGTTTGGGATGGGGTAAAACTTGGAGACTCGACTCTGGGTGGAGGGGTTAAGGCATTCAGACTCTCCGCTCATCTTGAAGAAGACCTCCTGCTCCTGGAGCTTCCGCGTGAACTCATCCTCCAGCGCCTGCAGGGGGCAGCAGAGACAAACAACTGAGTAACTGGGAGGATTACTTTTGAAAAAACACACTCCTGGACTGTAGAGGAAGTCTGTATTCATTTTTAACTTCAAGAGGAAATGGAGATGTATAATACCTTCTTCCTGGGTCTCAGCTTCTCCCTCCACTCCTTTATCTCCTGGCTGTGCTCCTCGTCCAGCTCCTTCAGCTTTTGGGTCTCATGTTCAATCAGAAGGTGGCACTTCTCATTCTGAAAGAAAATATGGGTCAGCACGTGTGTCTTCAGGATTAATGAATACCATCTCATGTACTCTGACTTTATCTGCACTGGAACCTATTTCTGTCTCCTGCATATCATTCTTATTTTCACAGCACAGTGTAAGGGGAGGAAAATAAGTTAATTCTATATATTTCCTCCAACTTATTATCTAATAATCCATTTTAAGGGACAGTCCTGTGCTGTAGGTATTACATCCTGTGCTCACAGAGGAAAGCTCAATGCATCAAATGCGGGGTAAAACACATACAAAGTGTGTGTGTGTGTGTGTGTGTGTGTGTGTGTGTGTGTGTGTGTGTGTGTGTGTGTGTGTGTGTGTGTGTGTGTGTGTGTGTGTGTGTGTGTGTGTGTGTGCGTGTGTGCAGCAGCCTCACCTGTAGCTCCTGCAGCTCCCTGATGTTGGAGTCACACTGCAGCTGCAGATCCCTCATCTGGTTCTCGTGTTTCTGGTGTTGATGAAGTCTCTCGTTCTTCTGTCTCTTGTCTTCCTGAGCAGCAAACTGGACCACGCAGACAAAAATACAAAACTGTAACGGCAGCTCAAACCCAAACAAATCTACTAAATGATTTATCTTTTTTTACAATGGGGTTGGATTTTAAAAGCTGGTACTCTTGTGCTTCAGGCATTGCCCGCACACACAGCTTGTTTCAATATCTGTTTGTGTGGGTTAACCAGCACAAGAACAAGTCCACCACCTAGCAGTAGCATATTTAAACCATATATTCACATTTAAATGCTACTTCAGATATATTTAGTGAATGCATGTGTTTAACTAAGAGGTGAAGCTGTTTTGTCTAATTAGAAAAACATCCTTTTCTAATTTTTGGAATGACAAACAAATGTAAGGTTTAGTATCCCATTTTTCCACCAGCACTTAAACGCATCATGCATTTGTGGGTCTACGTGTTGCTGGTTCGTAATTCACTTTTGCTATACTGAAAATAAAGTCATGCTTCTTTTAACAGCATTTTGATGACCCCAGTGCCAGTAAAGCTTGTGGAACAGTGACTGGAAGTGTGTAGACATGGCTGGCCATAAGAGTGTTTGTTTTGGGCAGGTCCTTGACTGTGTGACTGTGCCAGTATGACATAGTGTTGCCAAAAATAGAACATGCATGTTTAGTCACTTCTGCTTGAATGTGAGTAACAGGACAGCAGCAGGAGTCCACGTGTTACCTGTTTTATCCTCTCTCTCTCCTGCTCCACGGTGACCGATGCAGTGGCGGTGATGCGGAGGCTCTTCTTGAACATGGCCATGCGTGTTTTGGCCTCGCTGCGCTGAATCTTGGGCAGACGGACCCTCTCTTGGTTCTGTTTGTTCTTCATCTCCTCGACCAGCCGCTGGTTGTAGCGATGCATCTGCTCCATCTCCTACAAAACACACACATGCACACCGTTTTGAGTTCAGCGGCATTTTAAAAAATAAGACATTTACATTTCCCTGAGTGGATTTTTCTCTTACTTTCTCGTGCCTCTTCAGCAGCTGGTGTCTCTGCAGGAAGTATTGGTCTTTCAGCTGCTGCTTCAGCAGCTGGTGCTTCTCCTGCAGGTGGCGCTCCTCCAACTCCCACATGGCTGCCTCTCGAGCTACAACACACACATGTGCACACACATTCATGCTCACTGCTTGTAGCACTTCGGGATTTGAAGTCAAATATGAAGTGCTTTATAAATTAAACCCATTATTATTATTATTATTATTACATGAAAACATCACCTGAGGCCATGTAAGTGTGAAGTAGAAAACATGTATATGCTTGTTAGTCGGTGACGACAAGAGCGAAGAAAACAAAACGGACACAAACAGTGTCAGCGAGTCGGACAAGCTGCAACATGTCCACATGTCACAGTCATGTTTAAACACTGTTGTGTTCCTTAACTTGTCAAATGTTCAACCTTTCAGGCTGTTGTTGGTTTCATGTCTGCTATGAAACTTGAAACTCACACAGGATGTGTGAGCTCAGTTGTTGCTTGAGAGTTAATCCCACACATAGTGTTTGTAAAATGTTATGGAAACGTAGTATAAGCATGGATTAGGAGGAGTCAGCTGATGTGGTGCCTTCAGCTGCGTTGTGAGGAAAGCATCACAGCGTTTCACACCAGCGCATGAATGAACCACAACAGAATGCTTTAAACCAATCCATACTTGATACTAAATCATTGACAAAATAAGGACAGTGCAATAGTCCCAATACATTAATTGTAATCTCTTTAATCTTATTTTATGTCACAATAAAAGAGATAACATAACATGAAACAATAATCGTTTTCTTCAGAAGCTGGTAGGCAGCGTATTGTAGTAAGAGGACTGATTTCTTACCTCTCATCAGCTGCTGCTTGTGGTTTAAGCAGTCTTTCTCTATAGTGGTGATCTCCAGTTTATGCTGCTGGATGATTTTCTTCAGAGCTACGTCCAGCTCCTGCTGCTGCTTCTGTAGGAACTCCTGCTCCTGGAGGGAGAAGGGGAGCAGTGAGAGGAAGCCGGGGGGTCACACAGAGAGACAGTAAAGACAAAGAGAGAGAGAAGAGAGCACAATAACATTTCTCAAGTATCTAAACTGCCTGAATTTAAACTATATATTCTAGTCAAGCCATCCACTTCAACTTCAGAACAACACACAGCAACTGGTATCAGTAGAGGAGACACTCAGAGATCATGGATGGCAACGATCCACAATGGAGGTGAAGAGAGAAAGAGAGAAAGTTAACAGTTCAGTAAAGATTCAGATTCACAGTTTATGTGAGACAACATCGACATTGATGTTCACACTGTCCAGAGAACAGCGTAGATTATGCATGACTCTGATAATAATTCTCTATTTATTTATATTTTCTCTGTATTTGCACATTATTTAGAATTTGGATTTCTTCTACTTTTCTGGGGGCAAATTGTAGGTTATATACTGCTATTACTTCACTATGATTAGGCATAACTAATCATACTCATTCAAAGATTTCACTATGAAAACCTACAGTATACTGCAGTTGAAGATGGTTTACCTGTGACACTGTAACTAAAGAATGCACTATACAAGTGACTCCTACATCCATCCTGTGAGGCAGTCAGGCTATATTTGGCCGTGGGCTGACAGAGACAAACATGGATCCAGACAGCGACTACACCTCTGGGATGGAGCTGTTTACTCCCAGACTCAATGTAGCGATGTAACACATTATATTAAACCACAGACCAGATGTAGAACATTCGTGGAGAAAAATACTGAGCAGGAGAGAAGAAATAACCACTGCACAAACACACTGAAGACAACACTCAAAAAAACAACACCGTCCATGATTACATGTGTCGTTATTACAAACTGAACTATCTCACAGTATCTTCTCACATCTACGTATGGGCCAGAAACAGAAACAGAATGTGGGTTGATGGTGGGGCGGGGGGGGGGGACGACTTACATCCTGCATCTGAGCGTTGAAGAGTGCGCATGAGGACAACTGAAAAGACTGAATCATAACCTGGGCCACTGCCTGTGGAGGAGAGCACACAGCGCACTTGTCCAGATCAGACACACACACACAGCTGAGGATCTCTCTCACACACACACATCACACACACACACACACACATACTGATTCTTCCTAAGTTATGTAAGAGATTTTCCACCTTGGGAAAACCGCTGAGTTTAAGGCTCACAGCAGAGTTCTGGTTAAATGTTAGAAGGAAGTCAATTAATAAGTTATTTATAGTCTTCTCATGCTTGAAAGCGGCACTTGAGTGTTATCCAGCTTGAAAAAATAGTCGTTGTGTTACTTTCCATGCTACAGGCTCCACGAGGGTTAAATGAATTGCTAATAAACCTTTCAAGGGAACAAAGGCCTTTGTCCACGTGTCTAATTCATAAAAGATGACCAGAAACAAAGTTAGGAAAGGGCTTTTAGTACAGATGTCTGCTATGGAAACGAAAGCTTTGCCTGCATGAACTCACTACACTGAGCTAGACACTCATGGATTTGCATCATCACTGACGAGTGTGCTGTGACATGCAAATATTTTCAGGGGAAGAATTATGAATAAAAAATGTGGGGTGTTAAGAAAAGGGTAGAATAGATGCAACTACAGTATATTTGTATCCTATGTGTGCAAATGACAGTATGCACTATTTTGTAAGGGATGGAAGTTTTTGATTATTGTTATTTCTGGATTGTTTGGTCTTTAAAAAGGTCCGAATGACTGGAAGGAGCTCATCACAAGTCCTTAAGTCGATGAACATTTTAAAACCCCCGAAGAAGTTCATTTTATTATCATGGAGAACAAAAAGAACAGCAAATATTCACCAACATTTTTTTATTTTGCTCAAAATATGACTTCAAGTTTCTGTCAATCGACTAATCAACTAATTATTGAAGCTATACTAGTTATTCGTTTTTATATTGTAATATTGATGCACATAATTCCACAATAGTTTCCATAGTACAACCGCCATGTATATGTCTTTTATGTCATTGCTGTGTTTGTGTGCATTGAGAATACTTTATAAGAACAAACCAGGTTATAGAGAGGAAAGGGAAAGGAGGAAGAGGGGGAAATCGTACTCTTCCTCAGAGTAAGAGACAGCAGGTGAAGGTTTACCTCTGCGGTCTTAAGGAGCGACAGGTCCTCCTTTATGCGTCTCATGAGCTCTTTTCTCATATGTTTGGGTGACTGTCCGACTTCCTCTTTGGCCTAAAGTGTGTGTGCAGAAAATGGTTGATGCTGTATGTTCTGAAAATTTAACAAAGCTGGCCAACAACAGAAGAAGAGACATGCACGGCCCACTTTGAGAGGAGATACTGCACCCGGCCACCAACTGATTTAAATTCAGCATAATCAACTTCCTGTCTGACGTAACTTAACTGTTAAGACAGTTGTTTTTTGATTAGAAGCATTTCAGAAATGTGAGTTTGAACTGCAATCAAGTCACGAGTTTCTCAAAAGAAACATTTGACTGGTTCATGGCAGATGTTAGTCTCAAAAACAGCTCCCTCTGTATTACTATGCATTCAAGTCCCACCGCCTTAATTATGATTTATTCTGGGAATAAAAAAATAGAGTAACCGAGTTGGAATCATCTGGCAAATACGGCCTTTGAATGATTTACAGTCGACTGCTCTAATTCTTGTCATTTAAAAGTGAATGCAGATTACACCTCACTGACACTTATCTCCATCGCCACCATCGAGTAAGCAATTGATTTATGTGAGAAATACTTCAACATTTGACTTAAGATGATTCCATATCAGTTACTCTAATGCAATGTGTTTTTTTATAATTTCCCCAAATAAGCCCAACACCATTTGGAAGAATCTTCAAAAGTCGGCCATCCCATGACCAAAGCCACCTCACACACTCATACAAAACACATGGTTAGTTAATACAGAAATACAGTACACTTTAAAAAAAAAAAAGACACAACATTGCAAATATCAACATATTTAAAATAATGCGTTTTTTTCCATAGAAAGAGCTTATATATCTGCAGCTGCACAACCACAACAAAGAACATAGCTGAGAACTGAAGCAACCACTTTGAGCCAACCTGCAATAATATTTTTTAAATACAATAAACTATGAGGTAGCTCAGAAAGCAAATTACGGAGAGCGCAACCACCACCAGGCAGCATAAATACACAATGGATGCCAATTGGCACTTTTGGCATGAAAAAGCTGCATTAAGCAAAACACAGAAACTGCAAGCACGCCCAAAACTAACAACAGAGCATTTACGGCTGCCAAGCAGAGAAAGACTTACAATATATTAATAAAACAAGCTCGGCACACTCTCACAAGACTGAACTTTTACAATATAGTTCTCTAAAAATAACATATAGAGTTAGCAGCTTAGGAGGCAACCTGAAGCCTCAGGGCAGATGAATAATGGTTACAACAACACCATGGAGTTAGCAGCACCGAGGAGAAGGATGGCACAGTCTGTCTGTGGCCATCATTTGCACAGAAACAGTACCAGGCAGAGCAGAGAGGCACTCCCACAGGATTAATATGACACAGCCAAGTATGCCACCGGCTAAATAGTTAACCACATGCCCCATTAAACAGCTCGGATCTATGACATGCAATTGTTACAAACCCAAGCTCCTGCAGTTAGGAGCTGATCAGCCCACTAAAAGGCACTTCCAAGCAGAAACAGTCATGCACCGCCCCCTACCTCTTTCTTCCGATTCTTCATCATGTTTTGGAACTTGGAGAGCTCCTTGTCTTGGTCGGCTTTGATGCGTTTGGCTTCGTCTCGGAGCCGGCTGGTGTGATCCTGTTCCAGCCGCTCGATGGTCTGCTTCTGCTTCTTCTCAAGGTTCTCCACTTCTTGGTCATATTGGCGCTTCTTAGCCTGCATGGACAGAATCAGCAGAACTGGCATCAGCCTGACATCATGACAATGAGTGTGATCCAATATCAGATTAAGGCTTTACTGCTTAGAGGAGAGGAAGGTTTAACTGGAGGATACATGGTGTCATTTTAACCTAGGAAACATATTGTCAGAATCAAATGTATCTTTTTAATGTTGAGACCATAATTCATTAAAGGTCCCCTATTATACTGTTTTTCATCAATATATTATAGATCTCAGATATATACAAACATGTCTCTGAAGTGTTTGGCTCGAAATACCAAACAGATCATTGCAGCATCCCATAATCCTTCTCTGTTTCAGCCCTGTTTCAAAAGTGCTGATTCTCTGTCTGTTACAGAAGCCAAAAAAACGTTATGACATCATAAACAATGTCATAAACATTGACCAGGACACTGAAGTCCTGGTCAATGCATTTGTCACGTCCCGCATCGACTACTGTAACGCCATCCTCTCAGGCATTCCCACCAAACTCATCAATAAAGTTCAAATCATACAGAACTCTGCAGCCCGGATCATCACCGCCACCAAGGCCTCAGAACACATCACCCCCATCCTCATCCAACTCCACTGGCTCCCTGTTCAATCCTGTATCAACTTCAAAAGCCTACTGTTCACTTACAAAGCCCTACATAACCTACCCACCCCCCCCCCCCTATCTGGCTGACCTTCTTCAGGAGTACACCCCCTCTCGCTCCCTCCGCTCCTCCTCTGCTGGTCTGCTAACCGTCCCCACCCCACGCCTCGTCACCATGGGTGCTCTGGCTTTTAGCTGCACTGCTCCCAGAGTCTGGAACTCCCTCCCCCCGCACATCCGACAGTCAGACACAATCACCATATTCAAATCCCAATTAAAAACCCATCTGTTCAAATCTGCCTACTCACTGTAGTGCTCCCCATTATACGTTTCATTTGTGTCCACTTGATTGTCTCCTCCATGATTTCCTGTTTGTGTTTTATCATGTTCTAATAATAATAATAATAATAATCCTTATATTTATTATAGCGCTTTATCAATGACTCAAAGCGCTGTTGTTCTGTTGCCTATTAGCGTTTTCTTTTTTTTAAAACAAATTGTACGGTGTCCTTGGGTGTCATGAAAGGCGCCTAAAATAAAATGTATTATTATTATTATTATTATAAAGTGGACACAATCGGATCAGCTCATTTTCAGACAGGTTTTTATATAAATGGATCAGGACAAAAAAACGTTCAGAATCTCTTTACACAGAGGGGGACACATGTTTATCTATAAAAGACATGAAAAAGTGGATTTTGCATAATAGGTGACCTTTAAATAGAAATGTTGCTTTGGAGTACAAATAATAATAATAGCTTGGATTTATATAGCGCCTTTCAAGGGACCCAAGGTCGCTTTACAAGTAATAGGGCAAAAACAAACATAACAAAACAAATGTCAGACAGACAAAACAACAGATCGATTAGGGGCCGAAAGCCTTGGCAAACAGATGGGACTTGAGGGCCCTTTTGAAGGCGTTGAGTACACCCCAAATAATACATTCTGCAGCAAATGATAAAAACAGCCTGGAGTCTGGCTCCGCCCCTCATGTAAGTCCCTCCATCAGATGTAGATCTGCTTTGAGATGAAGCAGCCCGTTTCCTAGGTGTAGGCCAAATACAGAAAAAACACAGCACTGCGGTTCGAACACTGACTCACAGCAGTTTCCTGTTCAAAGCGGCGGAAGATCTGCTCTCTCTGCTGCTGTAGCTTGTTGCTCAGCTGCTGCTGGGCCCTCTGCTCCTCTTTCTGCAGGAGGCGCAGCTCTCTCAGCTCCTGCCGTCTGAGGAAACCACACAGGGGGCCACGTGTTAACTCATCTTCATCTTTCAAACATGTACGTTTCATTTCTGAGATAAGATTTGATGGTTTGTTTTATATATACATTATTAGTCTCCTGATTATATTCACTAGCTGCTTTGAAGGTCCTGCTCTCTCCATTTCTGAATGGAGTATTTCAAGTGAAACATGTCACTGTCATGAAACCAACAGCAAATAGTCAGACAGCACTTGTGTAAACATTCGGAGCAGCATGGCTTTAAATGGAAACATGGGAGATGACAGAAACAAAACGAAGCATTCATCACGGGAGATAACCCATCTGGCATTTGTTAAACTCAGTGGGAGTTGTGAAATGAATAAGAGCTAAATAAGGCAGGCATGTTAAATAGGCCATGTCACATATTTAGAACCGCACGGTAAGCAGGTTGCACACAGACGTACCTCAGGAACCTCAGCTCTTCGCTCTTGGTGTCGTTATCTGTCACTATCTTTGATGTCGTCACACTGACCTCCACACCGTCCACCATGAACTTACGCGTCTTCTTCAGAGTCTTCTTCTGACGTCTTGACTCCTAGAAAGAAAACCAGTAGATTTTGCGTAAATGACCTAGAGTGGTGATGATTTGACAACTGAGATTGTTAATGAGGCACAGATTTGTTTACCTGCATAGATACAGAGCCCCCATCTTTACTCTTGGACAGGAAGCTGGATATAGACAGATTGAGGTCCAGGCTGCTGCTATCAGCGGCAGAGCTGCTCCCAGAGTCAGAGTCCTTCTCCAAATCCGACTTGATGGCAGCGGGGCTTCCATGCTCCATCTTGCTTTCTGAATCCGTTTCACTCTCCTGGACAGAGACGGCATCTTGAGACGCGTTCTCATCTGCAGGGGGGGCTTTCTCTTCGTCCTCCTTCAGATCTTTAGGTGTGGCCACTTGTTCTGAATCCTCAGAGGTGTCTTTGGCTTCATCGCTGACTCCATTAGTGGATTCAGTTGGGGCCTTTTCCTCCAGATCCTCCGCCTTGGTCTGATTCTCTTGTTCGGGCTCTTCTGCCTCCTCGTGCTTTTCCTCTGGCTGACTCTCTACCGCCTCCTTCTCCAACAGAACCGCAGCGGAGCACTCATCCACGCTCTTTGTGTCCGTGTCTCCATTTACTGTTGTGTCCACTACATTTGATTCTATATTCTCTGTGTCTGTAGTTACATCAGTGCCATTAGCTGTGTCTTTTGTTATGTCCTCCATCACTTTCTGCTGAGGCGTCTCCTCATCTGGCTCTTTGCTTTCTTCTTCTGCCTTTGCCTCTTCTCCTGATATGGATTCTTTTTCTTCTGGTGTTTCTTCAGGTTTCTCTTGTAATACTCTGGATTCTTCTGTACTAGCATCTTTTTCTTCTTCTGCTGCTTTCACCTCCTCAGGTTCTTGTTTTTCGATGACAGGAGTAGGTCCGTCTTCTGTTTTCTCTTCTTGTGTCTCCTTCTGTTCCTCCTCGGTTTCCTGACCATCTGTGATATGTTCTTGTGTATCCCCTGCTACAGGTTCTTCAACTACAGCTTCTTCTGGCTGTGATACTACAGGCTCAGCAGGAATCTCTTCAGCTTGACCGTCTTCTGGTTTGAGCTCTGCAGGATCTTGTGATATTAAGTCCTTGGGGGGCTCTATTAGCCCAGAGGCCAGGTCTTCATTACCGGCATCAGACACCTCGTTGAGTTTCTCCTCCTCAGTCTTGTCTACCTCACTTGTTCCAAGTCCTTCATCAGAGAGCTTATCACTGGTCTGGTCCTCAGTAGCAGTTATTTCCGAAACAGATTCCAGTGCAGAGGGAGTTGCTGGGACTTTGTCGTCCTCTGAGCTGGCCGCACTGGCATCTGATGGCGCTCGCTTGTGCCCAGGAGCCGCCTGAGCCAAGAGAAAAACATGAAAACAACAATATGTTTTTTACACCAACAACTCAATCATAAATGTAAACATATTGAATTGAGTATTATGCTGGATATATGTACAAACACCGATTATACTACATACCACAGGTGTATCAGGCTCTTCCTCCTCCTCTTCCTCTTTGCTATCCTCAATCTCCTCTGTGACTTCAGCTTTGGCCTCGGCTATGAGCTCTCTGAGAGGTCTGCTATTAGTTACACTTGTGACAAAAGGATGCTACACATATGGCGGAGACACAAGAAAATATAAATTGTTATTCTTAATATCAGGTTAATAGAGGACAAACAGCAAACAGACATTAAAGGTGGGGTAGGTACGTTTGAGAAACCGGCTCGAGATCGCTAGAATTTGAAAATACACAACCGGAGAAAATCTGCCACTTCCTTATAGAGCCCCTCCTCCAACACACACGAACGCGCACATGACCAATGAGGGCACGAGATAAGTTTGTGCACAGATGGAAGGCTGACAGGCAGGTAGGCCATCCAGTTATTTTAGCCGGGCCGGCTAAAATGATTGGTCGTGCTTTTTACAGTATTACGGCTTCCACAGATGAAATCTTTTTATGGATTTGTTGTCAAAGCACTTCAGATATTCATTGCTATCGGGATGTTAAGAGCATTCCATGGAATATAACAAAAAGTGTATCTCGAGCCGGTTTCTCAAACTTACCTACCCCACCTTTAAACATGGTTTTAATGTAAGTTTGTATGCATGATTTGTGCTATATTGTGAGTGGCCTAAATGGTTGCATATTGTTAGTTAACAGCAGGGAGTGAGTGGAGTAGGGCAGCTCACCTGTAGAAGCTGTAGCGTGCCCCACCTACTGTCAACATTCTTATCAAGTGCTTTCCGCAGAAAGTCGTTGAATTCTGGCGACCTTTGAGGAATAAATAAAAGAGAATCAGCTTGTATAACAGTCCATAGGTCCTGGAAAGAGAAATGTATACCATTCCTTCCCTGCAGCCAGACAGTTAAGCGTTAACAATTCCCCCAAGCGTTCACACATTAAACAGTCGACACATCCTTATCTCCAATCCGGAAACATGCCAGCGCCACCTCTCTAGTTATCACCAGCGCTCAATCTCACCAGCGAGAGGGATGCATGAGTGTGGGAGGCTCAGACTTGGCTATTTTCAGCAGCACTCTCATGGGATTCATCTCGTGGTTGGGCGGCTCAATCTGCGCCAGCTCTATCAGGGTAACCCCCAGGGACCAGATGTCGGCCTTAAAGTCGTACGGACGGTCTTTGGAAGTTTCACACATGACCACCTCTGGGGCCATCCTGCAAAATAAGAAGTGGGTTTGTAATAAGCATGGAGGTACATCTGGATTGGGAGTGAATGTGAATTTGGTCACTTCTCTTCAATCTTTAATGATAAAAAGCCAATACAATACAATGTGTGTTAATCTGAGACTTGATTGTGAAAGATAGGAAGTCTATTCAGGATATAACGCTGAGGTCATTCAACACTGTGCATCTAAATGGGTGGATCATGCCTTTTCCGTTTCTATGCTCCAGGACAGCTTTTGTGCCACTGCATAGAAAAAGTGTAGCAGTGAGACATGCTGGGACAATTATCAGCTGGACAGAGGAGAATGGCCTCTTGTCTGCAGGCTGCATGACTCACCAATACGGAGTCCCGATGAAAGAATCTCTTCTCTGTAACGTCTTGGTATTTTTAGCAGACACCCCAAAGTCAGCTGAAGGTAGAAGAAATGATTTATGATTATTTTGGTGAATCAAACTTGCTCATTTAAACTTTTTTTCGAGCCACAAAGTTGTATCAGAAATATTTTATGAAATATGAACCCCGGGCAGTGGGA
The DNA here is from genome assembly GCF_902827165.1 of Trematomus bernacchii. NCBI lineage: Eukaryota > Metazoa > Chordata > Actinopteri > Perciformes > Nototheniidae > Trematomus > Trematomus bernacchii. Next base: position 10,387,924 of record NW_022987828.1, read on the forward strand.
CAGAAAAAACAAAATGTCTCTTTCCTATCATCATTCACAGCAGTTCTGTTACCTGTAAACCATTTCACCCTGCTCTCCCTTTTTCTCCCAACACTTACAGCTTGCACACATTAGAGGGAAAGTGAGATCTATCGTTAAGTCCGTGTTGACTGCTTGATAATTATTGTTTGCCAGGCTCCGCCATGACCCTCTGCCTACAGAGCATGAATCATCACCAGGGAGCCAGTAGCTATGGATGCTACAAAAGCAACATGAATACTTTAACTTCTGGAATATTATGCAACAAAGTCAATATAACACCAACTCCAGTACATACTGTAAGTGGTGTTGATGCAGTTCTCTCCTTTGGTGTAATAGTAAACGGGTCACTTTGTTTTGTAACTTAAAAAATGAATAAATGCATGAATGACTCATTCCAGTTTTATCATATGTCGACAGTGCTGTGCACCATTTCCCCCAAAGACACATAGCTCAGCTGGTTGCCACAGCACTGATTGCAATGGGACCCACAAATGACTTTACTTAATAACCTATTAAGCCTATAAGTGTAGAGGGTTCAAAGTGGCCACAAAGGTTATCTACAGTAAGACCGAAATCAATAATATATCAGCCATTGTTCTGTGTAGTATTTTGAGTTTAACTGGACCATGATTGAATAATCCTTCATATTTAGAGAAATATCCCAATGACACTTTTTTTTTTACCCAGTTTCACTTCTCCCTCCAAGGAGAGGAGAATGTTCCCGGCTTTCAGGTCTCTGTGGATGACTTTGTTGTCGTGGAGGTAAGTCAGAGCCTCCAAGGTCTGCCGACACACCACGCGGATCTGCGGCTCCGTCAGGGGCCTCTCCAGCTCTGCACATGCACACAATTCATGTTATTATGGTAGGTGTAGTTTTTTGGTTCACTTTTACAAACACAGACAACCCTAATTGGCTGGGTACTTCAACCACTTCATCTGAAAATACATTTAACAATGGTACTGTTATCTCCACCTGTCATATGTCTCGTTTCATTGTATATTATGAATTGAACCAATGTTTGTACTGATTGATGAGTAAATGTTTGGAAACCATTTAGCATTTAGGGTTAGAGTAGGTGTCACATTTTATGAATATTCAAAATGTTTTAAGATTGTTCTTGTATTTTAACAGTTCGGTTTGGATCTAAACTGACTGGGCTACTGTATATAATTTCAGATGTGCTGGCCTGGCGGTATCCAATAGCAACATGAGGGCCAACTGCCACCCTGCCACTCGTCAGCATGTATGACTGGACAAATCCGGGGGAAGAAATTCATTCTGGGTGAGTCAGCAGGGCAGAAAGCATCGACACCCAACAGTGCAGTGAATGGATTGTTATCCTCTTTGTGATTCAAGCATGATAGAAAGTGGTGTGGTGTTTCTTCAAGCAACACAATAACAGGGAGAAACTGCCGGCATTAGAAGTGGACTAACCCCCTCCTTGAAATCTGAACTACAATAATTACACAGTTGGAATGGCCTCTCTCAACTGGGAGAGGAAAAAAAATATCCCACAAGAGTTTATGGATGGAATAAAAAAGTAAAGAATTGGCACTTGAGGATGGAGAAAAGAAACAGCTCCAGAACTTTATAGTGTTTTTCTGTTTCCTGCACTGAATGAGGGACTTACCCAACATGATGGCATCCACCGCACCACCCGCACAGAACTCTATCAGAATCTGAAATGATAAAACAAAGTGGAAAATAAGTGATGTGTACTGTTATGCAATAAAGCCAACACATTTAACTCTCATAGCACAGCATGTGTTTCAAATGAGATAAATAAACCTGTGTTATCTAAGGTAGGAGAAAAACATGACCCCTATGTGAGAGACATCAGAACCCCCTTTTCTATGTTATTGATTACTCTGTGGAGACAGTCCAAGAAGCCTATCGATCAGACACTGAACATCCTGAGCAGCATCCTCTATTGACACATCTTTTCAGCATAATCTATATGTTTCAATCCTTGCTGGATCCATTTTCAGGCTGGAGACAGGGACTGGGATCCTCCCCTCGTGTTTTCTTTAAGATGCACAGCAATTTTTATGCAAATGGTTTGTTAGTCATCAATCATTTTGCATAAATAAACTATTTTTAGAGCATTAGGGTCTTATTTAAGTGTAACTGGTTAGTGAGTGTTTCTACACATGACTCACGTCCAGGATATTTCCTCATACTGTACATTCTGATGAAATATTATTTCCTCATTCATGTAAACATGATAGCTTTAAGCAAACACTCCTTTTCAAAGCAACAGGTTGTGTGCAGTACACACAATTTAATTCCTGGGAGTACAGACAGATGAATTATTGCCACAAACTAATATTTTACATATCCATATATTTATTTAGGGATTACTAGGGAAGTACTGATTACATTAGGTATGGCTTTAAAACCATAACAACAAATGACTTTCACTTTCACAACTTTAACAAATCACCTTCTCTCTATAACAAACAGTGCATGGAGGAACATAACATAGTACCATAATTGTGTTATTGAGATGTGAAACTGACCAGCTCCTGACCGCAGCTGTAATGTATCCGACCACCACTTCATGCACTCGCCAGCCAGTTGGCAGCTTATTGATCAAGTCAATATGAATGTATTTATAAAGCCCATTTCATTCATAATGTATCAGTTGATAGAGAAAAATGAATCAAAGCTACATCGAGCGACGCCTTCTATTCAGAGACTCACACAAAAAGGAGACACCAAGTGGTTGTTCTTGTTCTGCATAACCATTTAGCGTGCCATGGGAATCTCACTTTTAGTTTGGTATGATTCTAAAAAGGTGGTGATCTTAGGTTAAATTGAAACATTATGCATGACAATAAATCCTCTCTATTCTAGCAACATTTTTTCCCTTGATTAATCCTTTGTAGCAAAGATATTATGCATTGAGTCAACATCCACACATGCAAAGCAGATTACACATTCATCATGCTGCTTAAAGACGGGGGCCGGAGGGACAACCTGCATGCAGCTCTGAATTATTCAGGCACTTTCTCCAGCCACCAAAACCACTCCATTATCTTCTCATAGATGTGGCCAGTCCACAAGGGACGGTCACATGACACCACCTGCTCGGACCTAATTGCTCTGGGGCCTCTTAGTGAGATCTACTGACCGACTATTAGAACTGCAATGTGACTCAACTCTCTGCTCACAGTGGAATAAAACATGGGTTTGTAGAAATTAACTCTTGTATTACCATAAAGACACAATATGGACAGTTAAGGGTTTGTGGGGGGTAAGAATCAGGTCATATGTGGAGCATGCCTGTGACTTCTCAGAGGTCAGGCAATCCTGAACATGCGGTCCTGGCCTTGTACTAGCCCCTGACTGTGCCACATGATCGGTAAACTCTTCAAATGTAGGCGATAGGAGAAAAATGCACCGCAATTATCCCTTTATCGAATGCTATAAGAGTCCTTTAAGAAATAGCTTGACTAATCGGGGCTGGTGATGAATTTGTGTGTCTCTCCGTGCGTGACTGATCCCGACCTCTTTGTCTCTTTGGCTTCAAATCAAGAGCAACACGGAAACAAAGAAGCAAAAAAAAACAACAGTTCTCTCTGTGAAGCACTTGCTTACTTACCCAAAGTTTGCCTTCAAAATAGAAGGCATCCAGCAATTTGACGATGTGATGGTGATCGCAGGAGGCCAGAATTTCAATCTCTACCATGTAGTCCTCCAATTCATCCTCCGTCTTTGTGTCAATAACCTTGGCAGCAGCGAGGGTCCCATTCTGCTTGTTCTGAGCCTAAGAAAACAACATTGACAACAAAGGCTTGAGTATGCTGATCAATACATGTCTGATATCGCTGGCCAGACTACAGAACATTTAGTCTTATTGTCCAGGGCATCGCTATAGAGTGGCTATTGTGGAAGAACATCAATCATCGTTAACAATTTCATTAGACAAAAGCTATGTTGGAGCTAGAGCAATAACCACTGCAGCACTTATGTCTTGTGTAGCACCTGGAGGGTCACATCTCTATAAATACATTTCATTCAGACTTTATAACATGTTGTTATGTATTGAAAAGGAAAATGTCTGTAGAAAAAACCCATAGCAACCATTTAAGGTCAAAATATTTACAAAACACCCCATCATCTTCTGCCCTACTCGAACAAAAGCTGAGCTGGCTCACTTCCTCCGCTTCATTTTATTCCCTTTCTTTCCTTCCGTTCACTTTGATACACCGACTGTAAGGTCACATGTGAAGTGATGGTTATGTTAAACATGTTTTTATTTCATAGACTTAACAGATCAATGTTTTTTGCTTGTCTTTATTGGTAACACATTAACCTCCTGAATAGGCTATACTGAAGAGACAACTATGACAAAATTCCCACATACCCCGTCGAACAAGTGGCTATTTTAAGTACAGCTTTGGGCTTAATGTTTATGGATACAAACACAATCTCAGGGAGTTAAGGAAAAAGAACAGGGAGGGAGTGTTAGAACCGTCACACACTATATTTACACAGTTCTGGTCTGATACACTCCCTGCCTCTTGCCCTTTGTGCCGCCGACGCCTGTCTAGCAAAGGCCATCACTTATACATGCCCACAATATCAGCTCCGTGATGGAGATGGCAGCGATGATTTGTCTGCCTCTGAGATATTCAAGTGGTGCCTGTGGCCTTCGGTCATTATTACATAAAACATTTTTGACTTAAAATGAGCTGGCTGTTATAGTGTGTTGAGGGATTAAATGAGAGGGTGTGTTAGTGTCATTTTATAATACCAGTTTTTCCATCTAGTGAAAATAATGTGAACCAACAGGTTTTGTCAACAGAATTATGTAAGCTGTTTTTTCTAATAAATGGCACGCCTCTTCACTAATCAAAGGTGTAATACAAACTTGAACTGTGCTAATGTGCATGAAGATGTTCAATTCTCTTCCACGCTCTTAAAACAAATGATTCACACTTTGCTGGCTGTGTCACCCCGCCCAAATGAGGCCGCCCTCAAAGGCCTGTGAAATAACTGGTGGAACACTGGGTTGACAGTAATGTGACCTGGAGAAGTCACGTCCTCCACACCCCTCTGTAAGTGTGGGAACAGCGAGTCAATACATTTTAAAGTGTTTATTTGTCCACAACTTCAGTTTGACAAGGCACGATAGTGTTCTGGCTTTTCTCACACTTAGTTAAACGGCTAATAAGACTTGCAAATGAACATTTCCCGGGCCATTAGCTCTGGCTAATTTGATCACAAGAGTTCCAGGAAAAGACAATGTAAGTCACAGAGAAAAAAATAAAAAGCCAAGGTTACTGAAATAAAAGAGTCTTGGATTGATGGATGTTCATGTGAAACTAATTTCCACTTAACTAGATATATTTATAATCTGATAATGTGTCTGATTTGTATACATGTCCTTTTTTCTTAAGGGTTATTTAAGAGGTTTTATTCATTGATGTTGAAAGCATGTATGTTATCAGCATTTAACCTCCACACAAAGACATAGGTTTATGAAAAAAATAGTTAATCTCTCTTACATAAAATGTTCTCAGCCTAATGCAAATTCATATAAAGATAACTTGGAGAGGTGCGTCACGTCAGTGCAGAGATTAGAGATGTGGACACAATATCCTGAACACCTTGCAAATTAATCCAAAATGGCAAGCTTCAGCTTCAGAAATCATCACAAAACGAAACAACCCAACTCTGGCACTCTGACTCTCAACAAAAACTCTAAAAAGCATTGCTTTGAGGATATTTCATTACATAGCATTGTACTGTATGTGTTGCGTGTGTTGTGTCCACCTCATGCATAATGTAAAGTGTGTGTTGGTGAAACAAATAGGCCAATAGACCGTCATCCTAACGTGACAAACTGTGTACACAACATTTACATACACACCTGGCTGTGCACCTGCTGCAGTGCATGGCATAAAGAAATACAATGAGAGTCACATATTTAAATTTCAAGGGTAGCTGCCTTCAGGATGTTTTTACTGTCAGATCTGAATACAACTTAAAACAACTTAGTTACTGTCAGATCTGAATACAACTTAAAACAACTTAGTTAGCATTGGAGTGGCCATTTTTAACCTGTGGTGGTGAACCACACCTTCAACAGTTTGACTGAGGCCAAGTACAATTCAATGACATGACAAAGTCATAATTACTACATGATAATGTGACAGGGCCTACTGTTAACATCCAAAATAGATAATAGCCTACTGACACATTTAGGTAGGATGTCACTCAACAACAGCCCTAGGTCTCGCTTCTTCTCTATCTAAAGGAGGATTTCAGTAAGCATAATAGTTGAAGTACAGTATAGTGTTGTTGTGAGATGTAATAACATGCACTTGACACACATATGTCATTATTGGGGGTCTAGTTACGTATAAAAGGTGTCCTGAACGAGGATTCTGCTGTCATTTTACCGTTATATCTTATAATGAAAACAACATGAAACACAACGGAAGCGGGTGTCATAAGAAAAGGGTTAGCAATAAAAGGCGGATGTTACACATTACCTTGAACACTTTGCCAAACGCTCCATCTCCCAGCTCCCCAATGATATCCCATAGTTCCTCCGGGTTGACGTCTCTATGTACATGTTCATACTGCTTTTTCTTCTTGTCAGGCCCCAGCTTAAATATCTTCCGAAAATTGAAGAACGACATGTTTTCAGGAGAGAACTACAGAGCTGTGGATGCGGTCTCTTCGGCTATTTCCGCCAAGAAGATATAGCCTAGCGGTTCCTCCCGAGCTTAATTGGCTATCGAAATAACAGCAAGCAGGCATAAACTGCTGTTGTAGCCATTCAACTATGATAATGCCAATTATAACTTCCCTTGACGGTGGTTATTCATAATCACATCATAGACGGGTGAGATTAGGGATACGGAGAAGAGTTCGCTGTTACGCACAAGCTAGTATTTCCGTTTTGAAGAAAAAAAAACACAGTTACATTAAACAGCAAATATCGAGCATTTCGTCACACACGATACGACATTATCATTATTAAACGTCAGTAATAAAACGGAGAGTCACAGAGCCCATGCCTCGGTTGGCTGGGCACACAGAAGTTAGCGGAGCAGCATTAAGCTAGATAACGTAAATTGATTTCCGGTAAAAGACGTTATAAAATAAAAGCAAACAAACAGACTTTTGGTCACAGAAATAAGTACAGAGAAAATAAACAGTGTTGTAAAGTAACTAAGTAGATTTACTCAGGTTCTGTACTTAAGTACAATTTTGAGATACTCGTACTTTACTTGAGCATTTCAATGTTATGCTACATTGTACTTCTACCCACCTGCAATTCAGAGGTGAATTGAGTACTTTTAATACCTTAAGTTACTTTGCAGATTTTGTAAAATAATGTGAAATATAATCAGCACAAAATAAGAATTTACATATACCTGTATTACATTCACAATTAGTTGAAATAAGTTCCAACTTTACCAGCTGGATTTAAACACATCAATACATCAATAATAATAATAATAATAATAACCTAACAATAAAATATACAGTATGATTCTGAAACGGGCCAATCTGCATCATGTGTATTTTTACTTTAAGTACTGTATATGTTGACACCCTTGTTCTTCTACTTTTACATTAGTACAACATCATAGTGATTTGTCCACCTCTATGTAGTCTGGTGTCTAGACATACCACAAAACATCAGAAAATAAATGTGGAAATAATATCACACTATTCATTTATCTTTATGTTTCCAATTGTATTAAATTAAGCGTAGGCTGCACTTTGTTGTTGAATGAGAATGTCGAATGTAGATGTAGCATTGTGTCATCATCATAACGGTTATTATCTCAGGTGACTCGCTGGATGCTTTTATGTTGAAGGCCTGCGTAGATGTTTCCGGTCTCTCTCTGTCTGTCGGTGGTGAATTGACGCAGTTAGTTAGCTGTGTCTGTTTCCTGAATCACCTCACAGGACAGCTCAGTCTCAGCCCCTCGGCTCTACCACGCATGCTACTTGCGTTCCTGTCGTCATGAGGAGGAAAAAATGGTAGAAGTAGTATTGCTCAGGCAGGCCCACATCATGTTATTATGTAGTCAGATGATGTAGACCTACTGATCAACCCAGCTAATTCACAGTAACTAAGCAGACATATGTGAACTGTGCGGGTTAAGCATCCGATCATGCTTAAACTTATGATTACATTAGTTTGCATCTTAAAATAATTCCCAGTAAAAGTGTACATAGCCTATAGGCCTACACTATATCCAGGGTACAACAATGCAGGCTCTCTTATTCATAACCATATTAAGTGGTCTGCAGAACACTTCTATCATATCTCCTAGCTAAATTAATATTTATTCCAATTGTATATGACTTTGCCCATTATTGTTTGTAATGACTTCATATCATTGTTTTGACAATACTTCCAAGATTCGCCTGCAACCTTGCTCCAAGGATCCTTTGGCCACTTAGTAAGAAACAATAAAACAACAATGCAACGCTTTTCTGTTTACTGGTTTAAAAAAGAAAACAATTGACACGAAGGTACACGGACTAAAACGGCAGTAAGTAATTAAACAACATTATAAATCCCTCAGAAGTGTTATTAAGTACTCTAGTATACTGCGCTCCCCATGTTTACACAGTGCAAATAATAACGGTAATATTATTAATTATACAAAATGCACCACTTCATTAGGATGGTGACATTTTTGTGTGTGGTGTAGTGCCCCCTTGTGGTAAAATTAACTCAATGTTGTTCTCCTTCTAACCTCCATGCTCCTGCCTCCACTAGGAGCGAGCAAAGTAATTTGCCATGTGCTGAGTTTAAGTGCTGTAGGAAATCCCACTGTGACTTTGAAATTAAGAGCCAAGTGGACGGTGTACGGTACGTGATGGTCAGCTAAGCAGACACATTGCATATTTATATGTAGTTGGTCATGCGTATTTGAGCTTGTAGGCTACGTTTTTTTTATTGAAGTTAATACTATAACATGTGTACGAATATGCAGAAAGCCTCTATATTGTCACAGAGATGTAGCAAAATCAAGCAAAAGTTCAAACCTAAGTGTTTCCAAGTATTTATGTTTTTATTCCCCTGCTGTGGCTGCGTTTGTAGGCTAAATAACAGATGCGAAAACGGTTTAAGGCTGTAGACTTATTAACCAGGATAATTTGAGGGCAACACAACTATTCTCTTTCAATCAACTTTTATTGCACAAAGAATCGTGCTTTTCATCATGTAGGGTGTCTAAATATTGTCCAAACTCAATGGTTTTGTGAATTAACATTTCTTCACAGAGTTACACGTGAGAAACAAGTGAAACACGTCTTCAAAGGGTCTCGTGCTGTGTGTCCAGCCAGCTCCGCGGGACCGCCCCGCACACAGGGACATGCCCTGCCCCGCTGCCTGAGCTCTGCTGCGGTAGGCCAGCACTCCTTGAGGGAGGGAAAGACTGATGAACCCCAGTTTTATTTCTGCGTTGTCATGTTTCACAAGGAGTTCAGAAGCTCCGAGACCGCCTGACACCACCGTTTCATGGATGCATCTGAAGTTTAGGCGCGGAGACTCTTTTTCTCTGTCCCTCTATTAACTTTCCATTCGTATAAAGTCAATTAGCTAATGTTTTTGGACATTCATTATCGTTTTCATGCGTGAGCGTCTTCTTTTGTAGAATTTAGAGTATTTCTTGTTGCAAATCCCATTCAGTTTGTCAAGATGCAGCTCCGGACCGTCCTAGACGTTAATGTTGTGGACGTGCTGAAGAGAAGGAATCCCTCCAAACACTATGTAAGTTTTCTCGTCCTCTTTGTTTCTGCACTTATGTTGTAACCATTGTTTTCACATTTAAGACTTGTCTGTCGTTCACCCACTTTGGTTTTGACTGAATGGCTTTCCAACGATTGGATTGATTTGTCTTGACATTTTGTACATAATATCCATTGTGTCCTATAATAAATCCAAATGAATTTTGTAATTTTGAGGAATGTCCCTTTTGTGCCACCAAGACATTCACATTTAAGTGAAATGTGGATGGATGGATGACATTTGACATGGTGAGAGCAGCCTCATAGAGCTGCTACACGCTGTAGACCTTTAAAAGCCCTTCCCATGGCATGACGTCTTTGGTTGGCAGTCAAACATATTGTCTACGTGTTATAAATGATTGCCAATAGTTAATTGGTAGTAAATGGAAGAACATGGTGTTTTCAGGAATTATCAGAAATGTTCCTATTTTCGCAGGAGGGAAGTGTGTGTGTGTACGTGTGTGTGGCTGGCTATATGACAGGGAATAGGAGATAAAGTAAACACAGTTTGGCTGTAGCTTACAAGCCAGGAGTAGTTTTGCATCCTCCCTGGCAAACTAATTTTGCAAGTATGTCTACACACTGTTTAATGTCCTGCAGCTGACCAACTAATCAGCTAATATGGCCAACAAACTGACGTTAGCTGTGCACTCTGTGACTGTTTGTTTGCAGGACAAGATGTTTGTAAGATGAATAACAGGGAGATTTGCAGGAAAGCAAATCTAGGTTATGAAAGTCAGTGGCTTTGAATGTATTGTGGTAGGGAAGTCTGTGTCTGTGTCTCTCATAACATAGAATATGCAACATTTAAATGTGATGTTCCAATTGTCTCATTCTTCTATGAACAACAATATTGTTTTACATCCTAATGTTATTTTAAGGCAATAACATAAACAAGCCCAATGAGTAAACTTTATTTTCATTGCACATAGTAGATGTAATCTTACTGAGTCAACAAATTGCAGTTGAGCATCAAAAGGTTAACCAGAAGTGCATACAATGTACAGACCATATAATTAAAAGTAATAAAGAATAGAGAATAATAGAAGGTTAAGTGGAAGATATGAATCAGCATCGGCACTGATAACAACAGGCTATGTTAGGTATATAACATTACACTATGTACTGTATGTGGTTTTTATACATTTAAACACTGTGGACTTTTGTGTACCCTTCTGGCAGTGAGAGTTATGGCAAATACACTGTTGGCAAGTGCTTTTTGCTTTGTAGTTCCTTATAGTAGAGCCATCCACACTATGAGACAGAACAAAGTTGAATAAAATGTCCTCGTGTGATTTTAGGCTTTTTTTATATGTTGTCTTGCCGGATACTAAGGGGCTATGGAAGTCGTAATGTATAACCATCCAAAGATGCATTGTAACAAATACAATTGTGTTCAGACCGGACGTGAACAAATGGGCGGGGCAGTAAGGTGATTACCTTTTCATAATTTTTCCCACTATTCTTCCAACTAGTTCCGTCCTACAGTGCTATAAATATCTGTAAGTAGCATGCTTAGCTTAGCATAAAAACAGAAAAAAGATACTCAATGCTAAACTGCATGAATATAGTGATGGACCAAATATACCAGTGTGGCTGTAGATTCCTGGTCTTGGTTGATTCTATGGTCTGTTTTTGGTGTTGGCTTTCTGACTCGAGTAATCAAATCCAAGGAGCCATGAGACATGTCTCTGCGGGACTGCAAAAATCTATTAGTCCATCAGGTACAATTGGATTAATTAACCTGAGAGTTAGGATCAATTGCATCATCCATCTCCTGCTTAGGGAGACTCCTGATGGCCACTAACCATAGGGCACAGACTTTCCCTTGGGATTGAAGCCGGAGGTGAGGGTTGACTGGGAAGTCCCCACGAGGGGGAAAAAAAGAAATCTCATTATCTATGAGCTAAGCAACTGAAAATGCTTATCCGGTTTGAGAGAGGAAAGAAGCAACCCTTTGTCTTTTGTCCCCACTGTTCAAGTGTGACTTCCTTCCAGGGACTCATGGCACTGGAGCCAGAGAGTACATGGAAACTAATCCTTGTTTCCATACATTACCAGAGAGGGATCATTTTAGGGAAAATTAGATCCATTTGCAAGTCCTTGGTTTGTGAAGTTCATCGCAGAAACATGCTCTTTTTATACATTTAAATTATTATTTTGTGTTAAAATGTGCCTGTGAGCTACATACATATGGTAATTGATTGCAGATGAGCCCACACATACTGCCAGTGTGTATCCATTTGTGTTTAATTGATTTGTATCTGCTTGAAACAATAATAATATCTTGCATTAAATACCCATAGGCTTACGCGGTATCTGTAATTCTGTTTGTGACCAGCACCATCAATATTACTCTAACCGTTACCCACACAAATGACAAATGAATGAATTCATATTAATTTGTTTTTTTCAGTTTAATAATTTATATTATTATGTTCAAAAATAAACCTGGTTGTCGGTTCTTTTTGGATGTATCTTGACCTCACACACCCTCACTTTGAGCCATGCTGTTGTCTCAACTCAGAGTGTTTTCTCATGCTGTCTGTATCTAATTAGCGAGCTGCTGGAGAACTTGTTCCGCCTCGCTGAAGACTCTTTCTGTAATGAACAGTGTGCAGACTGAAGACTGCATTTCAAACTAGTAAATGATGTCCTTGTAGATTGCCACCATATGTGTAAATGCAGCTTTTGTAAACACCCTGTGCCATGCTCTTAGATGGAAATGCAGGAGGTGCAGCCATCTGTTTCCGAACCTCAGGGTGTGCACAATTGTTTGTGGGCCCTTTTATTGTTGAGGCAAATAGAGCATTTATTTTGGGAAGACTTCCCGCAACAGTGTTTTGTTCTTTAAATGACTGATGTCTGTCAAGGAAATGCTATTCCCATTTCAGCTTCTGTTTGAGTAAACACTTCTTCCCTGTCATTATTCCTGGTGATAGATATAAGCGCAGGAAGTTGTGGACATATCAGGAGCATAATTTGTTTCCTTAGACAGTGGACTCACGCAGACATTGTGAAAGGAAAATGCAAAGTTGTTAGTTACACAAGACGCTGAAACACAACAACTCAAGACCAGAAAAGATGGACTTTTTGTTATTAGCACTGTAGAATAATAATTTGACACTTTCAATCAGCTGCACTCAAAACCCAAATGTAATTCATTATGAATGGTTCTAAAGACATAATACCTCAAATCTATTGTCCCTCTTATTAACCCCTGATGTATTTCCAATGTGTGACGGTAACAGACGAACTTAATGAGTTTATTTGACCTTTGATGACCTCTTGAAGTTAAGTCAGAAAGGAATGCACTTTGTGTCATTAAGGCAGGGCAAGCTAAAGCGGTGCCGTGGTGTCTTTGACAAAGTGACTCTGCTCCTAATGGACCACTTGTGTTTGTGCTTCTCTCACTAGGTGTACCTCATCAACGTCACTTACTCGGACTCCACTTCCCATATCATCTACAGGAGATACAGTAAATTCTTTGAGCTACAGGTATGTTGTACTGGTAAATTAAGTAAATATTTCTACTGTCACTTAATACATGAGCAGCCTGAGCCCTAAACTTGCAAAAATGTTTGTTGAAAATGACCCGGATATGTCTTCATAGAATCTGTGAGGTCAGTTTGACCTTTTAGTCTCTCTTTCTGTTCATCTGCTGAAAGGCGGTATGTTCAATGGAAGGTCTCATTTAAGAAGACTGGAGCCGGTTTGGAGAAAGGGAAATGGGGGTTAATCCAGTAAGCAGATGCAGGAAGAAAACACTACCTCAGTCAGATTACAGCTTTGGTCAGTGTTATGCTTCAGGACGTTTTAAGGGATCCACTAGCATCCAGTGAAATGCCTGAAATTCCTTACATTGACTAATTTTACATTTTAACCACACAGTGTTTAGTAGTCTAAATGTATTGCAAGTTTAAAAGACATTTTGAAACATCTTAGTAGCTTAAGCAACAATGTGAAGGGTTTAAACCTAAATCTGTGCATGCCTTAATAAATGTTCTTCTAAAGGAGCGTCTCTGGCACTTCTCTGATAACTCCCTCTGCCAGACTGCACTCTCCAGTGCTGAGGCTCTGGTGGGCTGGCTGTACTGGAGGCAGCAGAGGAAACCCTTTGTTCTCTGGTCTCTTGCTAATAGCCAGGAAAATGCTGCCCTGGTCTGTTTGATGGAAACAGGGCTTCTCTCCTGTCTAAGTAAACATTAGTCTTGTCCATAGATCCCTGCTGCCGGGGTGTGTTTGTCTGGCCACGGTAATCCGTGAAGAACAACAGTCTCCAGCTGTCCATACAAAATTGGGTGGGGATAGTGTGTTTTATTTGTCTTTATGTGAACATAGTCATATAGGTGAAAGATGAAGTGTCTCGAGTGAAGCAGATTGGAAATGGCCTACAATCTATGATAAGTATTAGACTGCGAAGATAGCATGTTGGCAGATGCTTAAAGTAATCCTGCATTATGAAAAGTATTGAATAATTAAAAACAGTTGCGTATCTTAGATTTTAAGCTAGCTGAAGAAGGAGGTTGTTGTTTGGGTAATGCAAGGACCAATCCCAGATTGCATTGGAATAAATGAAGAGTTAGCTGTGGTCAGGAAAGTGTTGGGGGCTGGGGGAATGAACAGTTTGGTGCTTTGTTAATGGAAAAATGTGGCTTTCCTTTTAACATTTTAGATGACTATTTAACCTGGTGAATGTCCCCTTATAATTTAAATAATATTGAGTGTAGTGTTGTTTCTTAGGGCCTGTATTAGAATATTTGTCTTTTCTTCAGTCCGAAATTGAGATTTTGATTGTTTGTCTGCCAAATTACACCTACAGTCCTCCCCCAGCTCTGCACAGTTCTGTCTTTTTAGAACAATTGCCTGTTTTATGCTCACCAGAAGCTGAACAAAATGTGTTTGACACCCTTGGCCTGACAAATGTGACCATGATCTCATCGGATAACCATTAAATCAGAATTCAGAAAAGCTAGGAAAGGTCACAGAACAAGAAATGCCTTTAAGGCTGAGGCTGATTATTCATATTATGTCCAACGTCAGCCAACACTGTTCAGCTGCTCATAAAAAAGCTACTCATCAACAACAGGCAGCTTTGCTCTTAGTCTTTTTAAGATGAGGAATCCATTTTCGTTACCAAATGGATTTCCAAGAGTGCACTTACTGCTAATGAATCAAACCTCCTCAGTGTACTCAACATAACTCATAACTGCTCCTCAGGGAAGCAATTATCATAAATAATCAGGATCCCCTCATTACCAGATTCCTTCTCTCTTTGTCTTTTCTGCTGACCTAAAGTGAATCTAAGGAGAAAAAAAGCATTTGTCATGCATTTGCAGAGTTAAGCATGATAGTACTCACTTTCAAGACGTTTGTTTTCATGCTGCATACTGCTGAGCCTGAGTTCCATAAATGTTGTTTCTGGTGTCAAAGGGAAATGTTTTTTAACCACATTTGTTTGACGTGAGCAGAATTGGTCAGTGTGTCGAACAGAGTTTACCCCCTCCACACCCTTCAACCACAGCAGACAGAGCACATGGGTCACAGCATTCCTCAGGGGGATTGTGGAGTGTGCATGCTGGCCTGGTTTCCTTTTGGACACACACTTCTCCAAAAATCCCATAGTGGTCATTATTTTTGGATTGGAGAATCGGACCTGGTTCAGCTCTACTCTGTCTGCGTTATAGTTTATCTTGCCTGCTTTCATGGGACTTTGATAAGGTTCTTTTTCTTGTCAAACCTGAATTACATTTGTATTGATTTGAGGGAGGAAACACTCATGGGTGAGAAGAATGTCAATTTAAGGATATTTATTATTTAGAAGACAAATGTAACCGTCCCTTCTACAATGAAATGCTGTCTGAGTCATGATGGAGTCACACACAAAAAAAGAAAGTATCCAAAGATTCTCCAGAGTTGTTGTCTTTTTTTGTTCAGTTGTCAAAACCTGAGGCCTACATTACCCACAATGCAATGCAACAGATGCCAGTCCAGTCTCAGATGTTGGTGTGTTATGCTAGTAGCTGCTAATGTAGCCTTAAGCTACACAGGACTGGTTACTATACTTACTTTTCAAATGTGTAGTCTGCATACCCAATCATGCTGACTAGCAGAAATATTTTCTTTTAAAAAAACTTTACAATGTTGCTGCAGTACCAAAAGCAGCATTTGATGTTGATAATGATAACAATGCAGCTTTTGCAACAACATGCATGATAAATCGGGGACATTTTATGACCAAGAGGCCTGTTTCATCACAATCTCTCTACAGTAAACAACAGTCAAGTAGATGTCAAAACACAACCCAGAGATGGAATCAGATTATTGGTTTCCCACTCAAACATTTCTCCAAACTCCCTCTGACTGAGATTCCTCTCAGAAGAGTTCATTTGTCTGCTGCACAGCGGAGTGTCTCTTTGTCTCTTCCTCCCTTTCCACTCCAGTCAGTGCAATTAAGTTAAATGCTTCTATGATTATCATTACAGCGTACAGAAGCTGTTTGGGTTCTCCCATCACCATAATTCATATCCATCACGTCACATGCTGAAATTATGCCAGTGTAGAGAGGATTGAATGTTTTCTGCACTTTCTTTTCTCTCCCTTTTATCCACAACGCTGATTTTCAAGTGTGACTGGGAAACTGCATTACATCATAACACCTGTTGCTCTGTGGTTCATTTCCCCAGTGGGAACACTTGGCTGACACTGCAGCTTAATATGCTTAAGTATCCTTTGCAGAGTTTACAAAAGCAACATAGAGTAAATACAGCATATCAGAGCCAAGTCCCTGAAATTTGAGAAAGGTTTCCCTCAGAGTTTTGACCCAAGTTGTCCAGCTGTTGCTATAGTAACAAATGTCACACCTGTCCCGTAGAGCTGCAAGTGTATCCAGGCAGGTCCCCGGGGGCTGAGGTAATCATCGCCTCTCTGTCGGGAGAGGTGGTCTCTGAAGGTGCTGAGTGAAGAACGCTCCCATCTTAGAGGGAGTGTATGGCTACATCCAGCTAGGAGGCTGATAACATGATGAGTGTGTCAGACACACGGTACAGCTGCCAGTGCACTCTTACATAAACGGGGATTTCTAAGAAACCACATCTGTTAGTACGCCTGTTATAATTAGGGCCTGAGCTCGACTAGAGTCGGAGCGAAGACCTATTGTAATCCTTGTGTAAGACCAGATAAGGAAATTATACAAAAGCATAATAATGCAAGTTCACCCTCAAAGAGGAAATAACTTCTCACTCTTGGAAATATCCAGACATCGGAATTGGAATGTTTTAAAAAATATATTTAATAAATAAAATAAAAACTACCCATTCAAAACACTAGAACAAATTGACTATTGGGCTCTGTTAACACAATTATGCACTTCCTGTGTCTTATAATGCTAAACTCTTCTTTTTATTTTGTTAGCTAAAGTGTTGGTGAAATGTATCATGAAACAAAACACGTATGTAAACTCAACAGGCAATATCAAAGGTCATGTACATGTCAGACCTGCATAATAGTAGTGGTAAATGGTTTCCTAAACAAACATTCTGGTTTGTATTTATATTTGTTGAGGTTGAGGAGTATAAAACACTAGGTGTGGATAACCAGAGCCGCTCTATGTACTCAGCCCTTTTTACTTTCCCCTTAAAAACAGAATACAATGGCTGCGCTCTTCAAAATATTTCTTGTTGGCTGTCTATATTTTGAAGAAGAGGGGAAATGCCATGCCCTGAGAGAAGTTAAAGGATTTAGCCAAGGCAGCATATTATTGTAAGAAAGAAATGAACCACAAGAAGAGAAACCAAACCACTCTTACACAGGCAATCCCACTTTACCCTCCAAGCTCGATTCTGTTTGTCCACCTGGTTCTTTTTGGCCTGGTTTAGACCAAAACTCCCGGCTCCTCCTCCAAGTTGAGTGTGCTGTAGCTTGATGCTCACAGACTTTGCGGTTTAACAGAGCCCATCTGGAATAAGGCAAAGCAGAACGAGCAAAGGCGGGGCAGCATCTGGATTTTGAGCTTTCTGTTACTGTAGGATGCTCTCATATGTGCTCATGGTACTGTGATTTATTCAAGGAAGAAACCAGAAACTTTTGTCCTTGACACAAACGCATACACGCGCATATTGGACGCATCCATATTTTTTCAGCACTCAACAAAACAACCTTGTGCATTATTCACTACACAGCACATGTTCTTTTTCCACATGGGACAGATACACACATGTATACGTTAATCCAAGTAGACACATGCTGAGACATCAAACTGCTACAAATAGGAGGACATAGTTGTAATCTGTCATCATGACAGACCTAACAGTATTCTTTCTATAAAGAGTATTCTGTCTGTATCACCCTTTATCTCTTCATAGATAAATGGTCCGATGTATCAAGTGTTAACATCAAAGTGTTAATTATCTCCTCCGATGGCGTTTAAAGCTCCTTAAGTGGAACTTGCTTTTGATTTTTCTTTTCAAGTGTGGGTGATGTAACCTTGTCTGCTGCCCCAGAGATCAAAGTGTTTTGTAGTTTCACGACACAGTAGCTTTTCAGAAGATATTTAATTACACCCACGTTGAACTCATGTGTCATAACAAAAAGGTCGTCTGTTCCTCTTTTCAAATGCAACCCCCATTTTTTGTTCCTATGCCCCTCACAAATTCCTCCACTTTCAACTAACTGATTAACGTGTGGTAGATAAAACACAGTTCATGTGGCTAAGCCATCAAATAGTTACTTGATTATAATTGTACGTTGGCATCCATCTGTTTTCGTGGCAGTCAAAGAGTCATGTTTTTGATTTCTTGCAGCAGAACTCATGTTTTTGTCATTCTTTACTCCCTTCTCCTTTTTGCAGATGCGAATCCTCGACAAATTCCCAATCGATGGAGGACAGAAAGACCCCAAAAAGAGGATTATTCCTTTTTTGCCAGGTGGTAAACACAATCAATTTAAGATGTATTAAAGACTGCAGATTTCAAGCAAAAGAAAGGCTGTCAGTCATATTTATGCACAATCGCTGTTTGTCAGCAAGCCTACATACTCCACTCCATGGATTGGCCCACGACATTGCATTGTTTATTAACTGCCATACAGGATCCAAGCAAAATCAATTTGTGGTGTGCCATGGCAGTAGGAGGCTGGCAGAAAGGGATTTGTATAATCTGATGAACTCATTGTGAGCCAGAGCAGAGGAGAGCAGTGAAGAGATCCTTTGTTAGACAAGCTGTACTGCTCAAGTCTGACCACTGCTGTTTTGATCTTTCTGTAATTCTTCATGGAGTGAACTGGATGCCCTCCACACAGCAAACAGCCTGCACACTTTTACTGTTTAGTATGTTTCATAAATATAAACACTGATAACAGCTCATAGGAGTTATAAAGTGAGGATTAGTAACCTTTTACAAATGGTCTAATTTATGTATGGGTTAAAATGCCCTTTCGAGCTCAATTGATTTTAGAGTCAAAGCTGTTTTCAAAATAAAATATTTAATCATGTATGCTATTCTTTTTCTTTAGTTAGTCATTTAAAAATGAAGGTAAACCCACTTCCTTCCTCCTTTTTCTAAATGCAACAAAGAGCAAACCTGTTATTTATTGCGCTTGATAATCTAACATTTTAATGTTAGATTATCTTGTATCATTTTGTTTCTCGTGGTATATGTACAACTGAACTGACAGTGCTCTGTTTTTCCTCAGGTAAAGTCTTATTTCGCCGAAGTCACATAAGAGATGTAGCCGTCAAAAGACTAAAGCACCTGGATAATTACTGCAAAGTAAGACAATGGCTGCATGTCTCATAAAGTCCTCTTTAAGTTAATTGTATCACTCTGTCTGCTGTTAACACGATACATCTTGTAGGAAAAGAAATGACTGATGATGACTACCCATGTTTGGTTTTGTCGGAACAGCCCTTTATCTATGACAATGCTCTACTCCCTGAACATTTGCCACCGCATTTTGAAGGCAGACCTCAACATTTATCTCCCCCACCAGCCTCAACAGGAAAGCAACAGCACTATCTGTGCTGGTCATTTCCTGTCACCAATGTAAATAGGCAGCCTATAAAGGAAACAAGGGAAATGGGGGGCACACAGGGGTAAAAGAGAACCCAAAATGAATCAGCAGGCTTCAAGTCTAGTATGAGTGCAGATGGCTACCTGATCCGTTTATATGAATTAGGTCAGAGAAGGGAATGTGGGTCAGGTGCAGTGCCAAGTGTGGCAACAGTTTTCCTTTATAGGAACCAAGCAGGATTAGCTGTGAAGGCAAGAAGCCTAGTATTTTTTTAAATATTGTTTCTTTAAAGCTGTCTTTAGTGGGCTGAAGTATCTAATGTTCAACGCCCATGCAGCTGAGACAGGCGTTTGTTAAACTATATCACCTCTGTGGGTTTTCCTTTGTTTTAACCCTCACTCCGTGCTCAGAGCCTTCTTCCTTCCCCTCCACACCCTCCACATCTCCACCCAGTCTGTTTAGCTGACTGACTGTACAATCACGAAGTGTTTAAGACCGGTTATTCATTGTCATTCAAACCAAACTCGAGCACTTTTAAACAGCACCTGCAACTTTTTTTTAATATATGTTTTTGTCACAAACACATGCTTTCTCCCTCCTTTTCCCGCCCACAGGCTCTTATGAAGCTTCCCACCCACATTACCCAGAGTGAGGAGGTCCTAAAGTTCTTTGAGACAAATACAGAGGACCTCAACCCTCCCAAAGAGTGAGTAACTACCACTGCTGACTTTATAAATCATAGGCTATCATTCAGTATTAGCGTCATCTCTTTTAAACTAGCCATCGCCCTCTGGTGTGTTACGCTCCAGCAGCAAACTGTGTGTGGTTCAGCAGCTGGGACAGGTTTCACCCGCAGTGACCCATCTTGATCCAGAGGCTTTGCTGTGTGTCTCAGAGATGATTGATGGGTGCTGGTTGACAGGCACTGCGTTTTCTTATTAATAATGATTTATAGGAGGTAACACGCGATCCCCAAAACAAATGCGTAAGGATCAGAGGTGTCATACGAGTGCAGCTGAGTTCAAGTCTCAGAGCAGATAAGGCTTCAGGGCTAGTCATTTGTCAAAAGCACGTCTAAGTCAGAGTGGGAGTAATTACAGACCAGCTGCTAGATTCATTTTTGTATTCTATTCTTCCCTTTTGTCTATGTTAAAATTAAGTACATTCTTTTTTCATGAATGCATACATTTGTGTTTGTTTGTACTTCTCCCAACACACTCAATGAGAAAAATGTGTTGGAGTTACCTCTTGAGTGGTCTCTCCACCACCACCAGACACACAACCTCTCACCCCCGCTGCCCAGTCATGTTAATCCCACTTCAAAGCGAGATCTTCCTCCAGTCTTGCAGGTTCTGAATTTAAATTGAGACGTTGAGGTCTAAAAGCCATGCCACCCAAGTGCTCAGTTCACTTCTGCTGGATCTGGACCATTTCAAAATGCCTCTTCTGGTGTTTATTCTTTTTTTCGTTAGTTTGTTATATCATACAAAAAGGCAATTGGTTGAAAAAGGATGAATAAATAAAGCACATTTGAGAGCTATTTCGTCACATCTAAATATTTTTGAGAAATAATTTGAAAACAGAATAAAAATTAAGAGCATTTCGGCTTGGGTAATAATTATAATGTATTTGTTCTTCTGTCATCTTGACTGAAACATAATAAGTATAGATTGTTTACCATTCAGCCTTTATTTACTCTAACTTGATTATTTAGGGTTGCATTAAGAATGGAAATACTATTCTCCATCAATAAAAGCTTGATTTTCCAAAAAGGGAAACAATTTGATGTATAAATTAGGACAATTAGGGAGTAAACGTATACACAGTTATGTAAAAAGACCTAGAATCTTGCAATTGGTGTAGAGAACTTGATAGATAAATTAAAATGTTAAACAAAATACAAGTATGTAAAACAAGCAGAGGTCACGTCTTATATTTCAAACCGATGTAAGTTCTTTAACAATAAGTAGGTGCTTCTAACCCAGCTCGCTAAGCATGATGAAATTCTGAGAGGTAATAGGGTAATATTTCAGTACCCTTTCTCTCTTGGACCAGACCACACAACCCTATCATAAAAAATACAATGATGTGTACTACATCACCGGTAATAAATCTCTAGGCAGACTGATAGACTATTCCAGATGTTTTAAGAGTTGTTGAAGATGAGTTCCCATAAATCATATCACATAAAAACTGCGTTAACAATCCTATTCCTACAAATCATAGGAAAGATGTATTTATTTATGTCGAAATTATTTCTGTGGAAATTAGTTGCCAACATTTTCCCTGGGCCAGCACCCAAGATTATTTTTGTGGAATTTGAATGGGAGTTCAATCAATAAATCTATCAAGAAATCCAATTTGTCTCTATTACAGTTGCAGTGATTAATAATGAGACCGGTCATACTGGTGACATTTTCTCCACCAAAAAAAAGCTTGGGTTGAATTATTTAAAATATTTTTTGCCAGTAGTTACTAACTTTTAGCATCAGCAAGGAGGCAATGTTGTTTGACAAGTCTTCATCTGCTACTGCCATCTAACGGTCAACAGTCGTCACTGCACAGAGTTCAGAAAATAAAGAAATTATGTTGATCCGTCACAAGAGGGAGCCATGCAACAGGCCTTAAAACTGTAAGATGGTTTCTTTACTTCTGGAGAAGTGTATTGTGTGTATGTGTGTGTGTGTGTGTGTGTGCCATTATAAAACGTTTTGATAATAGAAACCATGTTTTTAATTGTATTACAAGTCATTTTACGTCCTGGGGTCCTGATTGGCACCTCAATTTAATGTTACTGAGATCATATGCAGATTGTATTTAATTATTGAGTTACATTTATTTTATTTTTTTCATCAAAGTCATCAATCATTGTTTCAACACTGCAAAGTTAGTCTGACAATTATGCAGATTTGAAACTTGGCAATGAGATAACATTATTTAAATTAAAAGTTAGTTTTAAGATATTTTGCTGGAATAATGTGAGCGGTAAACGCCAGCCCATGCTTTTTCTAAATGTATTTTACTGCCGTTTCTGCACCTTGCCTTCACACTATTTGAATCCCCATGGGGAAAAGTTTCCTTGGCATTTGGTCCACCCTAACCTTTAAGAAACAGTGAGCAGCCACAACACAGTGCCTGGAAACCATTGGCATTTCTGAGTCCATCAACTTGGTCAATAGCAGGCCCACTGATGAACAACAATTGCATATCTTTATAATCCTTATCCATCACTGCATCTTAATGATGTGCCAATCAAAACAACCTACCCTTTCAGTTTGCAAATCAGACCTCTGCGCATAATCATAATGATTTCCTGCTCAATTAAGTTGACCTATTGACCCCTAAACTGTAGGTCACTCCTGCAGAGGTTAATCTGAGGTCAGGCAGGAGTGTCTGTGTATTGTAAACATGAAGCAGGCGGACCCTTCAGTTCTCTGACTTGGCTGAGAAATGTGAGCAAAGGACTAACGTCTCACACATTCCATTTCTAATAAGCCCACCTACAAAGAGTGAGCTGCAGTTATGTGCAAACAGATGGTTATTCTCAACTCAAGCTTAGGATGGACTCTCCCGGGCTTGGATATTAAATGACGTGTTCAGCCCATGCATCTCCGGGCATGGGTGTTTATAAAACTGTAAAGACTATCTCCCAACTTCTGTGACTCTCCATTGGCTTGCTAACTAAAGGTTAAAATGTATCCCTAAAACATTGGCGCACAGTCTTAAGCATTTAATATGTTTGGACATATTTTGGCTCCCCTTACCTTCTCCTCATTTATTAGATTTTACTGGTGAGAGGAGGGAAGCATTTAGAGCCAGCGTTTTGTGCTCAGTCTTCTCCTGGGAAGAGTATTATTCCAGCTCTGAGCTGGAAGGGTCACAAGCTAGCAGGGCAGGTCAAGCATCCACTTTATCCCCATCATTTCTCCCCAACCCTCTATGGTATAGTGCTTCCCCCAGTTTCATCCCCACCCTACCAGATATTGGCTAAATAAACACTTCACGAAATACTTTAGAGATGTATAACATGTATTACAATTCATTTGTCTCACGTGTTGTCTCGATGCCTGAAACCGAATCAATAAACATACTGATGTAATGTATCCAAGAGTTTATGCTACATTACCTAAATAATTACCACCACTGACCCTGTGCTCCTTTCTGTCCTGAAAATAATCTGTTAGCTGAATGACATGCGTGCTGTTTTGATTTAAAACACATTTGGTTTCTTCTAAGGGACACTTTGCATCATCTGCTCTGACTATAGTTTATTAAAAATATTATAAGCACAAAGTAATTTGGCTCAGCAAGAATGTTTACCACTATTTTCGCTCTATGAACATAGCTTGAAGATAGCATATAAACATGTTTTTTTGTAGTGTCACAATACAATTTAGTTTGTTGTTCTTTTCAAAATTAAGTAAGTAATGAAGCTGAACTGAGCAGTGAGCTATTACGTAAGTGGTTGGAAGTATCTCATAACTTGTATTTGTTCACGCATCTGGAAACAGGGAAGCGTTGTGCCAAAAAATGACTTTATCTTAAATGACAGACAAATAAAGTTATTAGTAAAAATGTTTTGAGGAGGCAGTAAGAGTTGCTTAGCTTAGAGGGGAATCATTTGATGATGACACTGAATAACAGTTTTAATGTCATTTTTATTATTGTCCATTAAGTGTAAAACAGCTTTTTCCTAGTACAGTATGACATACTTAGAACATTGCTATTACAAATTCTACTTTTCTTGTTAACTGAAATCAATGAAACCTGCAGAGTAGATGGACAAACTGTAACCTGGCGAATGTTGGACAAGGTTTATCCAAACATGCACTCATATCCATAACTGGCCATGGCTCCAGTCCTGCTGCTGGCCTCTACAGAGAGCCAGGTGTCTGTTCCCATCTGTGTCAAAACCTCGGCTTCTCCTCAGTGTGCTCATGAGGACAGTCAGCCAACAAGCTACAAACCACACATATACATACTGTAGGCCCAGCTTTAGAAAACACTGCTCTGTTTTGAAATGTTTATGCATGTCAATTCTATAACAAATTCTCATCAAACAGGATTAAGCAATTATGTGCAGTGTCATCGCTTATGTACCTGCATTACAGTACATGAGGCATGAGCATTCAAATTGAACTGACAGCACTTTAATGAATGACTTTTAATGTGTTCATACTGTGTTCATCGTGCCATTGTTTGCTTGTTTTTGCTTCTAAATGACTAACTACGGCTGAATAGATCCAACAACAGTGACGGGTTTAAGCGTATGCAAATGATGTGTTCCACTCTAAATAGAAATCAACCAGACAAAAAGGAGCAGACAGACTAGTACAGTTAATATCCATGTAGTCAATGTCAAAATGGTGTTCTGTGACCCAGATGAGTGTGAAAGCACAGAGTGGGTTCATTGACACTATTTCTCATCGTTCAGCGTTTTGTGCTTGGCAACAGAAGGACGCTTTCAAATCTAAACATGAATGGGACTTACTTAGGGGATATGATAGTGTTGTAAAGTAAATAATTGCTGTATTGTTAAACATAGGCAGCTGCACACCATGTCTGCCATATAGACATTATCTCATGGCAGTATTTGGCTAGAAGATCTATAGATTTGTTCTCGTACACACTTACTGTAATCCTCCACGCACGCCGTACTGTACGTTGTATCCCACCCTGTCTCTCTCCCTATGGTAGTGGCGGGTCAAGTTCTGCATGCATTCTCAACAAGGGTTTGGCTGGGACTTGTGTGCCAACTGCACTCGGATGGTCCCAGGCAGACACAGATTCAGTTCTAACCAGTTCCTAGATTGATCAGGTTGTATTAATGCTCACACACACTGATACTGACCATGCTCCTCTGGTGTTGTCGTCTTTTCAGGGACTGTGGAGGATCCGGCAAACGGAAATCAGGTGAGGATGTGAAATCTTTTTTTAACTTGGTCAGTAGAATCTGTGTTTAAGTTATTATATGAGCCATCCATTTGTATTTTGTCCCTACTGTGTTGAATGGCTACTTGAATGATATTGAAGTTTGAACATTTAAAACATCTGGATGACATCTGTCTGTTGTAGTTTTCCAGGCTAGCACGTCAATGCTATACTGCTAGCATAACACACCCAAATCTCTGATTGAACTGTTGTGAATTACATTGCATTGTGGGTAATTTAGGCAACAGATTATGACAAGGTATAAGACTGTTTGAAATAAAGCTGCAACAATTAGTTGATTGATCCGCAACTACATTATTTTGATAATAAGATATTTTGTAGTAATTTTTTTTAAATATTCTCTGGTTCCAGCTTTAGAAATTAGAGAATGTGATGCTTATCTTTATCACGTAAGAAACTACATTTCAAATCTTTTGGTTTTGGACACTTTTAATACATTCCGATGGGCTCTAGGGAATTGTGAATGTCATTTTTCACAACAAACAAAAATTAATTGAGAAAATAATTTTGAGGGTTAATCAATGATGAAAACAATTAATAGTTGCAACCCTACATAAAAGACTTGTACTGGATTTTAAGAGGGCAATGAACAATTAAGCTTTATAGATTACATGGTTCCCAAATGCATTCTAATCCAACACTTTATTGGTTAACATTAGATCATTGTATTGTAATGAAATGGTTAAGAAAACCGTGTTTATGTGGGAGAAACAGACCAGTTTGCTCTTCCAGGGTTGACTATAGGCTTTATGTTTGTATGTGAGAGAGTGTAAGAAAGACAGAAAGAATGAGTGACTCAACTGAGCATGGGGATACAAGCGTAGGAGGAAGCAGGAAAGGCATGAGAGGAGTTTAGGGAACAGCTGTGCAAGTGTGTTTGTATGCGCGTGCACTTGCATGCATGCAGTCTCAGAATACCCACACGCATTACTAAATTACATGCTAGCCCTACAATCAGATGCGAAGTTGCTGTGGCCATCCTTTCTTCAATCTGTCACAGTTACAAATGACATAGCTGGGCAGCAAAAGTCTCAGTAAATGACCTGCAAGTTCATTTTCTGTGGTCCATGCATGCTGAGGAAAAGCTGTGATGGAGTTGCCACCAAATGAAATAAGACCCCAACCTAATTTCATTATATGTTCCATCGTATTGAGGCTTTACGTAACAGGGAATTCCAGCTACATGGCGAAATGGAAAAATTGTCTTATTTCAGCTGTGTGTGTGTGTGTGTGTGTGTGTGCTGAGTAACCTACATTCAGTCTGTGCAATATATTAGATTGGTTTCCAGCTATATTTATATCGGCTGCCTCACGTTTGCATGCACACTTTCAGCTGTTTCATGGTGTGGCTTAATATGAAACACGTTATCTGCTGTACTGTATGTATATTTATGCTTACAATTAAATAATTGCATCCACCAGGGAAAACAATGATAACACACTTTACGTCTTGTGCTTAGGATGATTTAATATTCACAGTTGAAATGCAGTACATACTGTACAAGCCCTCCATACTTTATACCTAAACCCTTACCATAGTCCCTGTGCTGGACATTAGCGGTGAACGCAGCTGAAAGATTGATCTTTGTCTTTTGAAGGAGGACAGCAGATAAAGTGCAGTGAGTCTGTGGTGAATTTGTGCTGGAGCTGCAGCTTATGGTTTACATAATTACATGGTGCAGGTTTCCCATAAGAGCTACTGAGCCCCTGCCCCTGAACAGGAGAATGTTGCCCTTCACCACAAAACTGCAATGGTTAGAAGTCCGACTAGAAGCTCTGTTTACCTGGCAAGCAGAACAAATGTGATGTTGATATTGACAATATCATTATGTTCATCACCATCATGGTTGTTTTTCTGTTTGTTCCGGCTCTTCAGCTTCGCCCCTGGGATGAATAAAGTTTTATCTTATCTCATTGTATTCAGTCATTTCTCTTTTTTTATAGGATGGAAACTAGATGATAGAGACCATTTGGCGAAAAAAGTAATTTGGAAGGGAATTGTGTTATAAACGTAGGGATTTCATCTCTCATATGTTTTCAGCAAGATCCTGGCCCATATCTAATTTATTGTCGTCCAACTGGGACTTCGCACAGTATGAGGTTGAAGTCTGCATTATTGATCTTCTATGTCTAACAATGTTGTTGGATTGACTGCAGATACTAGGCTCTTCGGAGTAAATCCCTGTCAGATAACTCGGACTGATCAAAAAGACACCCTGCCATATTCAAACCCTAAAGGAAATGAATGGTCTTTCATTCACAAGATACCATGGTGATGAAATAAGTATACTATCCATACACAGGGAAGAAAAAAAAGAGCAACTGTTAAAGAAAACAATCTGATTCCAATTTACTCCGATTTTGGGATCAACTGCTGCTTACTTTTTCGGATGTTGAGGGTTCTGCAAAGCCAGTTCATCTTTAAATCATCAATGATAATCTGTATATTTAACTAAGAAAGTGAGATGAGCAGGAGACGGTTTGAAAATGAGTTGGAGAGAGAAAGAAACGGAGCACTCAGGGGTGTAGTGCATGTGAATAGCAGCTGGAGAGGAGAGGAGGTTTACGTGGCAAGTGGAAACCATTTCAGTGTTGCGCACGGACTGAGGGAGTGTGTTTATATGTGCAGACTCGCTGTCTTTATTTGAGCTGCGGGTCTCCGGGGGCCTGTAGAGTGTGTATGTGTGCATGGGTTTGTGTCTATGTGGGTGTTCGCGTACTGTAATTGGTGTATGCGCATGCTTGTTGGGTTAATGTGTTCACGACTTAGATGGCGGGGTGGGTCAAGAGGTCTGTGTTTATTTGTATTTTCAGATGGCTAAGATTTTAAACCGGTATAGGAAATCATTAAAGCAAATGACCACTTTCAAATCTGTCTAACAACCGTGCACTGTGCCTCTTTTTCAATGAACAGCCCCCACTCTTCTATGCACAATGAGTCTCACAGTAGCCGAAAGATTAACTCTGTGCGTTGAACTAGGTTTAAATCAAGTGTTGCATTTAACTTTTTTTCGCCCCCCAAGTTATGGATATTGATGTTCATTTTAAGGATCAGTGTAAAGATGCAGCCCCCTACCTCCCCCAAGTTATAACTCTGGCATGGTCAAAGCTCCTCCCCCACCTCCAGCAGAAAGCAGATCCAATAGAGGCCTCTCTGTTTCTGATAAGTGACCATTTGTCACGGTGGACTCCCACCCTCGAGGCAGAACTTACTGTAAGCTTAATGCTCAAAACAACACGTTTGAGCCAGAAAAGGTTCAGTAATGAATGCGATCAGACATGTGTGTTTATTTATTTATTGGTAATTCTATGTAAGTCCAGTTATAGGCATAGGTTGTTCTTTGATGGCTCTGCTTTTGCTTCACATACAGTAGTCGAATGTAAAAGGCGTCAGATTTTCTACTGGAAAACATGATGAAGTGGAAGGTTGGTTTGAAGGATTTGGATTTTATTAGCATTTCCTTTTGATTCTAGACTTTCTTGGAAACCATCTATATATCGCTATATACTCTGTATATCCACAAGCCCCCCCCCCCCCTCTCAACCAACTTCCTCCTGACTGCTTTTCTGTTTTGTTTTGTTTGTCTACCCTCCCTCCCAAAATGTAAAGCGTCTTTGGGTTCAAGAAAAGCGCTATAGAAATATAATTTATTATTATTATTATTATTATATCTGCAACATCCAGTGTAACGGTAACTAATAAAGTTAAAGGTTCCCATGTGGAGTTTCTTGCCTCACGTAGCGTTATGGAGTGATGTTTTTACAAGTGGGTGCCTGTTTTATTATCACCGCCAACTGTAACCTGTATATACGTATGTGTATGAAGACACACATGCACAGTGTTTACAGTTGTTTGCAAAAGAGCGCTCGCGTATAAACATGGACAAAAACAATGTAGGTTTTAGATTTTTCCAAAGCTCTGCTGTCTGATGTACCTTTGTGAAACCTTCTATGGTATTTACACTTTTAACTAGAGTGCAAGTAAAGATGATTAAGATATTAGACAGTTTCGAACAGCCTTGTTAGAGCTGTCTTATGATTTTGCTGAACGTTTCTGTACTATTTGTATGTGGTCTGCCCTTTCTCCCTCAGGGCCACATACTGATTCAATGACATGAGTACATCTGTACTACATTGAACCCCAGTCCTGTGTCCTTTTCTAATCCAACTGCACATCTGCTGCTGATGAGACAAACAAAGGGATTGCACTTTGCCAATTTTATCATAAAGCTACCCTAAGGTTCAAAATATGGCACTAAAACAGAGTGGCCAATGCCAACTATGCTATCAAGCAAAATGCTTGATCCTGAAAAATCTCTCACGAAAAATAATGTCTTATTTGCATGGGTAGACTAGACTCCCTGGTTTCCTCCTCTTGGTGATGAATTATTGCAACGTTTCGTACTGTCATCATCTTTGGATGGAGTTGATGATGGCTTAGTGGGGGTGGGGGTGGAGGTTGGATAGAGTTAGGACATCTGGGAATGCAAGGGTGGGAGCAGGAAGCACATGTATAAATCTGAGTGAGGAGAGATATAAACACAGCGAGTGGCTAATAGGGCTATCTGGTGGAAGCCAAGAAGAAAATACTTTACTTTTCATAGCTCATAAATACCTTAGATCTACGTTGTGCATACATAAAACGTTAGATATATAAACAGACATGCAAACTTAAACACTCAATGATGGTTCCCAACCTTTTTTGTCAGCAAGTTCCTACCCCCACGGCTCTATCAGTTAATTAGCCTTTCATCAACACCACCCATCATGTAAAAAGCTATATATCTCATAGTGTTTGGATAGTACAAGTTGGTATGGCTAAGTTTGCTTTTGTACAACTACCACTATAAGCGTATTATTTCAACCATTGCTTTAGGCTAACAACTTCTTCCATGCATCCATTAATTAAGCTAAATATCTGAAATCACTGTTCTATAACTTTGAATACTATGTGAAATCACCCTTATCAGGAAGTGACTTATTAAAGTACTGTAACTTTACTGGGCTAAAGCACTTCATTGAGACTTTGATTTGTACACAGTCATTTATGAAGCTACTTTATACTACTCATTTCACAGCTCTTTTTACACACTTCATTTGAAATGAGACCTATCCTGTCCAATACTTGTTCACCCCATTTTTCTCACACATGTTCTCCCCGTTCTGGCTCTGTCTTCCTGCTGTTGCAAAACATTTCATTTCCTGAATGAGAGTGAAATATTAGCTTTTGTTTTTCAGGCCTATTGACTTTGCTGACAAAGTTTTTACTCACTCACCTCAGGTCTCAGATTTAGTGTTCACTCATCGCAGTAGTTAATTATTGGTTGTAGAAACATCTATTCTCATAATTTTACATAGATTATAGTTTTATGAGGTCATGACCTGCAGAGTTTTGTATCCATCTGACTTACGACACGTTTGTTTTTTTGTTCTTTTATTTTATTTGACAAGAAAATGTCCAGGATAGCAGATTTATTTATGATTGGGTTCCCAAGAGGTCTATATTTTATTTCAAAGTCAGATTTAGTAATAAGCAAGCAAAGGCAAGGAAAGGTTCACATGTTTGCAGTTTGAGTAGAAGGCAATTTACTGATTATGAAAAAGTGTAATGGAATGAGTAGCTAATTTAAATAGCACTCAAAGTCAAGGCACTGCAAACCAATACATCTGTAAATCAGGACCAAAGATAATGCCTGGAAACTTGATATAGACATGTTCAAATTCCCATAATACTGCATAATTATGTCTGAAAATGCCTCTTTTAAATGTATTTAATTAAAAAACACATCAACCTTTACTGGAAGTAAATTGACTGACTTATATAAAATCACTAAGTACTGAAAGACATTTTAGGTTTTCCCTTTTCGTTACAGCCAAACATGTTTGATACAGTCCTCTCATGTCAATGTTGAGCCATCATTATTATTGATCAGTTCTAATTGATCTGTGATTTGAAACAAACCACACATTACCGATAATAATGTCAATGTCAAAACAAATATCACTGCTTGCTGTAACTGAAGTTATTGCTGTTATATTTGACTTTGAAGAAAATTAAGGCAATAACCAACATTTAAATTATGTGTTCTTTCCAGTGTTTCTGCACCCAACGTTGTGGTCTGGCAAAACATCTTGCACAAATAACTTCAGGCTTCTCAAACCGCAGCCCAACCACAGTAATCCAGTGTCAAACTCTTTGGCAGTTTTAGCATTTGAGATGCTAAAGCTGTTGAATTCTTCTTCATAAGTTATGAGCTCCTTGACATGTTCATTTTGATCCCAAATTGATTGCAAAATATCATCCCAAGAGAGAAAAATTAATCTTCAGTCTGAAGCTCTTTGGAGAAATTATGTTTCAAACCAAGGTGTCATTTCTTATCTAAGACTTAAACCTTCAATGTGTTGGACTGAATCATCTTATTCCCAGCCTCATTTTTACACAAGTTCCTCTTTCCAGAAACTGTCATGACCAAATTTTTCAAAACGCCGGCTTTTCTCTTCTCCTTGTGACATTTTTTTGCTGGAAATATTTGTTGATCATGTGAGTCAGGAGCCAACATATTTAACTTTACACCACAGTGATGGCACTCCAGTAAAAGCAGCCATGTGACCATAAATAGAGATTGTGATTTGTAGATCCTGTTATTCAAACACACCATAAAAGTACATTGTGCATCCAATGTAGCAGCGTTATTAGTGTAAACAGATATAATCTAAAGTGTGCAGACAGTAGCTCCTTTCTGCTTTGAACTCAGTGGTCAGCTGAAGCTCTTGTTAATGTGTGAACTGAATGTCAGCTGTGCTTATGTCTGGATTCCAGCTGACGCTTGTTAGATGTGCTTTAGGGTCTTCAGCTATGCTTGGTTTAGGGATTCTTCAAGATTATGGCTTCAGCTAGGCTCAGAGGATGCAGCCCTACTCGTGTGGGGCAAAACACGTCGTAGATGTTTGTAATGTATAGGACAATATATGCTTTTATTAACTATTCACACATGAAATATCCATAACAAAACACTCCTGTAGTTAAAGTAACCAAACTTTATTGAAGTAGTGGACATGACTTACTTAAGTTATGAAAGCGTGCACAAACTGTGAAACTAAGTCACTGCTGGTGTTTATATGGTTAACTCAGTGAGGTACAGAAAGAGAGGTTTCCATTGGCTGTGCTGCACGCTGTAGTCAGAGCTCTAGTGTTTCATGGAGACAGAAGGCCATCCCTCTGAGCTCAGCTCCAGCCCCTTCATCTGGTTCTATTTAAGGCCTCTAGTGCCGACTCTTATGATTGGCGTACACAACCCCCTACTCTCTCTCCAGCTCCAACCCCAACTGAGGAGAAGGAGGCTTTTTAGCAGATGGTTTATTTTCCAAGGGAAACCATTTCTTTCTCCCACTCTACTGTCCTGTCCTTAGCTGGCTTAAGCCCACTTTTCTATCACTTCTAGAGCTCCTTCTGCTTTCTAACTGCTGTTCCTCTTTCCACTGTGTTAATGTAAACCTGCATCTACTGACCCGGTCTTGTCCCACATCAGGAGGAGGCCCCTTCAGTGACACATAATGGATTATCTTCACTTGACTGCTTGATCCTGCACTCTACTGCAAGAGATTCCTTTTTTAGACTTTTAGCATCTCCATTGCCCTTGTTGTTGGGCTGGAGGGGGATGCAGCTCTATGGCTAGACTCCCAGGAAGATGCACTGAGCCCTGTGATTATTGTGATTGGCTGAGCTCTACAGACAGTGTGGCCTATGGCACAACGAGTGCCCAGGAGCGGTTCTCGTGGACCTATGGCTGGCAGCTGGCTGACGGCATGTTTTTTCCCATCAACCCCAGGTCTGGATGCTTCGGACCCCATGCTCCTGGAACAGTACGTGGTGGTGGCCAGTTACGAGAAACAAGAGCCTTCAGAAATCGGCCTTCAAGCGGGCGAGGTGGTCGATGTCATTGAGAAGAGCGAGAGTGGTGAGTAATCAAAACAAAAGCACAACACAGACATGTTGAGCAGGAAAAGGCAACATGCATGTCAGACATAAACAAAGTCTTTCCATAGTTCTTCAAACATGCTGACTGTTTGCATTTTCCAAGCTCAACCCTTTTACCTCCTTTGTCTACAGCTAGCTGTTATTTAGCCCCATCTTGAGGCTCACTTTGGCCTACAGTCAGCCCTGTTTTTCCCACTGTTGGTTTAGGCCCAGGGCCAGAATGTTGCCTCTCGCAAGAGGAATGTCTTCCAGACTCATATTAATTATTCCACCTTACTATGCCGGATTTACAAATGCCAGCTGCAGAGAGTCCTTAGTCAGCTGTTTAACCTCTGGGAAAACCTAGCAAACAGAGCCAGGATCATGTTTTAGGATATATGTGACTCAGTTAGACAATATTTCATTTTTGATGAGTCAAAACAACTTAATCATTGATTAAGCAATAATGTATATGATTTAACAAAAATAACGGTTAGAATATCTATATTTCAAATGCAATGATATGAAATCTGGTGAGATAGTTTCACACTATATGATACCGGAAAATCTATATTGAATCAATTCACGTGTCTTGGGTAACTATAAAAATAGTTGTAAAACCACCAGGTCTAAGCACCTGCCCGAATCCCTTTTTATTTTGAAGGGAATTTGCTATACGAAGCCCAGGATTGACCGGAAAGGTATAGGCCCAGTAACAGGGTCTGAGCTTTAATGGTGTGCTGAGACAGTTAAACTGTAATGGGACTCATGTGTTCTTCAGTGGGAGGATGGGGATGGAGGAAATAGTGACCAGAAAGGCAATTGGACTTGGGTTTCATGATGGGTGTGAGTGAAACGCCATGCCACACTGGCCTTAAGGAAGAGGGTCTGTGGAGTAGGATTGCTTTGAAGTGTCACGTGTCCCGCCTTCGGGTTCATGTATTTGTTTTCACTCCCTGCTCCAGTAGGATTTCAACCCAATGGGGAGCCACAGTGAGGCGGATATTCCAACACCTTGAAGTCCTTTTATCGGGGGGCCTTATATGAGAGCTTTCCTCCATGAAGTCAAACTGCATGGTGCTGCGCTTTTAAGTAGAGGCCCCTTCACTTTTGCATTTCAGTTGGCCTATGTGCAAAGTTATGGTGGTTGATGTGTGTGTTGATGATGCATGCAGAATGTGAAACTCATGCACTTCAATGGTCTCATTGCAGATTTATGATTTTCCAGGCTTTCGTGTTATTACCGTAGCTTAGTTTCAATGTTATTATTGCCTTGTGTCATCCTCTTCTCTGATGGAAAGGCTATATTTAGTTGCATCTCTCACTCAGCTCATTCATTCATCTCTGGCTCAGTTGGAATTGTCAGGAGTTTCTAGAAAGCAAAACAGAAGAGTCCAAGCTCCTTAAAACACATCCTAAGGCTATTTGACAGTTTTATTATACACTGACGGACACTTTCACAGAGATCTGAGCTAAATACCCCCCCCCCCCCCCCACCCAGCCCTACATCTTGCTTTGGAGACTGTTTCCAGCAGCACAGCTAGCATTTAATGGAAATCTCAACACCTCCTGCAATGGAAGTCGACTAAATCTGCTCGATTTGGCTGGGGGACATCCCTCCATCTCCCTTTGCCAATACAAACAAGACCAGGTGTGTGCTAAGAAGATTTCAGAGCCCATTTGATTTAGCATTCATTCCCTTGCAGGATAAGTACAAAACCCTTTAATAGTTTCTGACAGATTGGTCTGTGAGTTACAGAGTGAATATGTTGCGTTATAGGCGTTAAAAGGTTTCTTTTACATTTGTAATGATAAAAGGATTGAATGGATTTTTATTGAGCTTCCAGCTAGTCACATATTTTCCTTTAAAGCTTAAAGTACATTCAAAGCAGCATGGGTTCCCCCTGCAGAGTTTTTGAATGCAGTGAGTGGAAAATATCTGTATGCTGTCATGTTGCCGTCTAAGTCTGGCTGTTTTTTGCAGAAAAGGTGTGAGTGTATGAGAGTATAACACTGACAGATCTACAGTAAAAAGGAAAAACTAAAGCTCTGTATTATTTTTGCCCTAGTCCCTCAACAGAAGTCCTGCTGTTAAAGCTACTGTACCATAGATGTTGGCTGTGACTGCAGCCCAGGGCAGTTATCGACTTTTCCTTACCTTGGATTAGATAATATATGCCTTCAACAGGGCAGTGAATCTAGGTCAAACCTATAAGAGAGCTCAGCTTTCTCCACTTTTCCAGCCTGCTGTTCAAGGCAGTATTTTCCATTGCAGTGGCTCAACGATACAGTTTGTGTCTTTGCCTTTGTTTCAGATAGTACCGTTTTTGTATTGATTTTGTTAGTGTTTGGTATGGTGCAGTATGCTGTCAATCAACAGGGTATACCTATGATTGCTTGATGTTTAGTTGTAGCATTCAGGTTTTTTGGAATGATACTCTAAAAACAAAGAAAAACAGGAACTACTTTCTGCAAAAACTGATATAAATAAATGCATGGATTAATATAAAGTAGCCAAATATAAAGGCATAACAATATAGTGTTGTTGAACCAATTTATTCTGCCATTATTCCCTATGCAGCTATTTTATTTGTCTATTTTATGAGAGTTTGCCAGGGGGAAATGCTGGCTCAGGAGGAGAGAGTAGTGCAGGGAGAAACTCTGGGAGAAAATGGAAAAAGCCATTTCCTGCCAAAGTTAGTGGTTCAGAAAGGTTGGTTCATTATAATGGCTTAATGGATCCTCCAGGATGCCTCCTCAGTTTACACTGTATTGGAGAGATGTTAACCAACGCTAAGCTAGCAGCCTTGTCGGTCAGTTCGAATGCTCGGATGTATTCAGCGGTTTAAACTTTGCCCGTTAATGGAGTAGCATGTAGGAAAGGAAAAATAATTTGCAGTCACTTCTGGAAATATTGCACTTATTGCAGCTGGTTTGCCTGCACCTCAAGGGCAGCGTTAGCCACACTGCGCCCAGTCAGGGTTAAACTTGTCTCCTTTCCAAGTCTGCATCAGCCTCTATGAATTACAATCTGCCAAATCAACTCCAGGAATGCCAGTCTGTTTTTGGGAGGCCGGCTCACATCCGTCAGTCCCTTCAGTTCCCCAAAGACCCTCTGGCACCACCCATGTACAGTATGTATTGACTATATGCTGCTCCACCCAGCTTAATTAAGCAGGGAGGAGTAGGTAGAATTTCAAGAAGAGCCCGAAGAGTCACAGTAAACATATCTATATAAAATAGGCCTTTTCGTCCTCACAAACACAAAGGATTTCAAGTTTGATGAATGTGAGCCATGGAGAAGTTGGAAGGGAACAGCGGTATCCTGCAGGAGATGTTTGACTTCCTGGCTGAAGTCCCTTAGAGATTGCTTGAGTCAAATACTGGCAGATTAAGCAGGTCTGGCCCTCAGCGTGGCATGATGGATGTGCAGGATGTCTTCTTTAACTTCACATGGAAAAAAAGTACCCACCAGTACAGTAATGTCTGCGCTCTCCGTCTTCAGGCTGGATGCAAGATGATCTCAGGGCTTACAGCTCAGCTGGAGCTCGATGTTCAGAGAGGCAGGCTCTTTTTGACTTTACTCCAAGAGCACAGACTTACACTTGTCATGGCAAAAGTTCCAAATCCAGATCACTACTACTGAGTTCATGGAATTTATTTTTATGGCAATCAGATTATTTAACTTATTTGAATTGTTTTTAGCCGCGCTAGTGCAAAGTACTGCTATGTCTAAATACAGCCCTACAGAGCTGCTTGTAGACTGTAGATTAATGTTTGAGCTATAATGCATGGACAACAACAACTATGGAAGACATAACCTTGGAAAATGTAATAAATGTAGCTCGCAGTTTACATGATGTATTGTTCCTCCTGGGATACAATGCTAGGCCCTCATATAACACTTTATTAGTTACAGATGACTTTCCTTTGTACCTAGATAAAGGCACAACAAGGCGTGTTGCCATAATATTCAGCGAGTTAATGAGAGAATGGAAATAACTTTTTTCAGCAACAGTAGTTCTTGCAAGTCTGACAGCTGAATGTATTACTGTCCTTTCCAAATGTTCTCTGATACAGGAGGATAAAGGGCAAGGTCAGCTCTGAACATCTAGTACTGTTCGTTCTCAAACCCTCAGTTTATGCAGAATGGTATGTGCAGTTTCAGCAAGAACATGTTTCCTTGTACAAAAGACGAAAAACCCTATAATTCTTGTCAGTGAACCACCGAAGACATGATACAGAAAACTTTCCAAGTGTTAAAAGTCTTTTTTAAGTAAAAAAACCTTCAGCAACAGATGGAAACCACATCATCCACTCATAGTGATCCCCATCTACCACATTCTTTCAGCTTACCATAGGAAGAACTAATTACCATTTCAAGGAATTAACCTTATCCTGTATTTTTAGATACGGAAACTTAAATGGGAGGTTTGTAAATTGCGTTTTTTAGCTCTTCAAGACTTCTACTGCTGCTGCATACAAGCAGATGAGTTGTATAACAGGAGCAATAACAGTATTTAAGAGTACGAATAGTGGTAATAATAGCGCACAGAAATCCGACTGCAGCCAAAAAGGTGCCTCTGTCTCACTCAAGAATTGACCATTGAGTTAAACCAGTATTTTAAACGGTGGTCTTTCAGAAACTCAAGGACTGCTGTGTCTCCAAATCAGTGGAGCCTGGAGAGCACACAGCTTTAGTTGAGACCATGAGGGGATCCTTTCAGAGGCTGGGAGGGAGAGAAGGTTGTTCCTTAGGTCAACACAAGCTCTTGAAAGTCGAGTTGTGCCGTTTCTTTTCCGCCCTTCCCTCTTACCATAGACTCCCAGGTAATTGAAACCCAGTGTTTTATGAAAACTGGAAACGTGTGTATATTGGGCTGAATACCTTCCCCCCGTGCTCTGATACTGAATCCACTGTTAATGAATACAGAAGCTGGAAATGAATGGGTTTTTTCTCCTACTCTACTCAACAGTGGTGTCAGATATCTGCAGGACTGCTGAGCCATTGCATTCCTCATCATTTCAGGTCGTGAAAAAAAGCCTCCTTGTGCAGCTGAATCTGTGGTTCTCATGCTAGATAGATAGATAGTGTAGAAATCCTTGGTGAGAGTTACTCCAGGTCAATTTGTCTAAATGATGCATTTGTCGGGTTGAGTAGAGCATTCTAATGTCACATTGTGTTATATGCTATTTCTTAGGTGATTGATTGTATACAAAGATTGCGGTTTTGTTTTATAGGTCATCCAGTCACCTTAGGAAAACCCCGAAATGACATAAATCTAGTTTCTTGTTGCAGCTGAGAATCTGTTGTTGATTACTGTAAAAATGAAACCCAGGTCTTAAAGCTGATAGAGTTTCCAGATGGCAGATACTGTATGAGAGACACAGAGCTCAGAAATGCTGCTCGCTCTCTTTCTATGTCTGTACAATGGAAAGAATATAAGTTCAGAGAGACAACTGCATCAAAGTTTTACTTTCTTGGCTGCAGGAATATCTCAGTTGCATTTTACCATCTGGCATTGTCAAAGTTCTGCAAAATCTTCATTTGAAATAACAAACATTGATTTGTCTTCATTTTAAGAAACAATCCATTTTGAAAAGCTTTGCAATCAGTAACATTTTTCTGGAAGTGTGCTTTTTCTCTTTCTGGTGGAGAGGTAAATGTGAATTTAACATGAAGCCACAGCCAGGAGTCGATTAGCTTAGCTTAGCACAAACAAATGGAAACAGTAGGAAACAGCTAGCCTTAATCCGTCCGACTAACAAAATACACCTACAGTACTAGCCCTCTATGTCCGTATAACCTCAAGTGTTAGTCATCAGATACCGGTAATGACGATTACCATAATATTCAAAAACTTGAATATTGATTTCATCTTAATAATACACAATGATAATATTTTGTAAATAATCTAGCACCTCTGTAATCATGCTTTTGTATGGTTATGGTTACGGGCTCTGTCCAACTTCCTACACTTCAGGTGTAATGCATTTGCCAAAACGAGACAAAACACACAAAGTTAAAGATTAATTTGACGGACGATATTATTATATATTTTTTTTTCAAATGTTCTACCATCATCACAACAGAATCATTATTGTGAATTATTTTGTCCTCAATAATAGTGTTGTAAAAATATCTAAACAGTGACAGCCCTCGCCTCGATCAAACTTTAAGTATGCCAATTTGGGTTCTGTGTGCCGAGTTGCCACGCAATCATCGGAGATTACAGGGAATTACAAGATATAAAATTAACTCCAGAGGTTCTGATGCAGGCTTTCTCCTCAAGAAAGACATTTTTGCTTTAAAAACGGGATCTTTATGTTTCATGCTGGCGAAATAAGGCTGACATCATCGTTTTCGTTTTTTTATTACAGAAATTATTGGAATAAAGCACGTACTTAAATTGATACGACCAGAGTTTTTGCAGCTCACAGCAGGCTACTGAGGCATAAACTTAGTTACAATTCGCCCTCAGCTCTACATTAAACATTCCGTTTTTCCTGATGTCCTTGAAACAAAAATACAACAGTGTTTTCAAGAAAAAACGTTTGACTTTTTCCTTTCCGAGGCTTTGACATTTGATGTTGATGTCTGTGGTCTCGATACTATGATGTGATGGTGTTATATGACATCTCCACCAGAGAGTTGTGGGTTCAGCTATTGTCTTATGCAACCACTGACCCCCTATCTGTCGAGGTTACGAAACTAAACTCTGCTCAAAGGTTTTTTTTTTACTGAGTAGCTTTATTCGTACGATTGAATAATGTTTAGCTATTTGTGTTGCCAGTCAGCATGTTCTTTTTTTCCTTTGCGGTTTAAACTGTGCCGAAGCTTTCCAAGAATTTTCCTTTTCCTTATGTGAGTAGCAAGGCAGTGAGACATGAGGAAAAGCAGGTTGGGATGAAGACTAAAAAACTGAAATAAATGATAAAAAGGCACAGATAAAGACATAGATATAGCTTTCCATTTAACATAAGTCTGCTCTCTCTATTCGACAAACCCACGCACATAATTCTAGACATAAGGTATGCTTCCTTCATCTTTGTTCCTCCCACATCTGTACAGATAATCCCTGCCATCCGGATTCAAGGAAGAAAAAACACGTTCTTCTCCTAATCGTATTTCCATTATCTGCCATTTGGTCTTTCATCATCTGATTCCAAAACTTTAGTCTCAAACCTCACAGGAGCTTCACTTTTAACCTTTTAACTTTGAGTAAAATTGATGTCTTGGCAACAGGAGACCCAAAAAACAGCGGTTTCTTTTGTTATGACCTCAGTTTAAGGTGTCATCATGAAGAATGTACAAACGATAACCCTGGGTTGACATTATCCAATCTTCAGGAATCGTGTTCCCCTCCCAGCCTTAATGGAGAAATATGCCACAAGAATTATCACAATAAAAGGATACAATATGTGACGACCATATGTGAGTTTCACTTTAAATCATAGTTCATATCCACCACATGGTTTCAGCACAATTTAATTTTGCATTGGCTGTACAAGGATTTATGGAGCTGGTTATTTGCAGGTGTGTAGTGCAAACACTGTGAATGAATACATGCGATGAAAGATATGGAGCAGGTTTCTCATTTAGAAGTGTTTTTTTCTACACTTTACATAATTGCAACCTGCATGATATAAACCTGCAACGACCAGGAAATCGGCACTTGCGTAATGTGTGTGCGTTTTTTAAAAGGACTTTTATTGCTTCTTTTGAGGTTCAGTGAACTCAGCCTAAGCACCTGCCATATGGAGGATGGTTGAGAAATACAGGCAAGACAGCCCTAGCCATCAATAACAGAATTTATTTACTCAGGCTTTTAACATGGCAATGTGTCTTTGCTGCGTATGTATATAGTCAGACTCACAGCCAAGTTCTCTCAATTAAAGTACATTTCTACACCTTATTCTCATGCCACTGCTTACATTTCTGTAAGTGTCGGTTTGCTGAGGTGAGAATGACATTTCCCCTAAGCAGGCAAGTCAGTGGGAAAATGGCAATTTGCAAATGTAAGGTTTTTCCTTCACTGGGCTGACACGTCTTTTTACTCCTGCCAATTTGACCTTTCTTTATAATAGCCAGTTTAATTTAATTAACTATTAATGTAGCAAGTGTTGCCCTTTGCCGTTCATTTAACACTTAACATGCATTTAAATGTTCTCAGTGACCCAGTGAGATATACTGTAGTAAATACACTTATGGTCTTTTCCAGGCTGTTTCCATAAATGAAAAATATTACACATATACACCCCATTATTCGGATCAGCTCCACATTTTTATGTCTTCTTCCTTTGCCCATACTAAACTCTTCCACCAGGTTTTATGAAAAGTAGTAGTTTCTCTGTGATGGTGCTGACAACCAAAACAAACCAAGAACATCACCTTCTTGGCGGAGGTGACACTAATTGAATCTTCTCACAACATTTTAGCTCCACTATGGAAAGAGGAAGTCTATTTAAGGGGTTGTGAATATTGTACACAACGTTTTATTTTTTCCTGATGTATTGGCATGAGGTTTTATTCAAGCCACAGCAAAGACTGAGCACATTACATGGCGTGTTGCATACCTGAGCCCTAGCCAGCATGTCTCACAGTGCCAGGCACTAAAAGCATCCTTCCCTCAGGATCCACCCAAAACACCCCCACTATGCAACTGATTATTTTGTCGTGTAGCTGAACTATTTAGTCAATTAAATATTGAATCCGTCATATGAATCACAGAGATTGCATGCGTAAGTTACAGAAAGGTCTGGAAAGATTTTCTTTGTTATTTCCTCCACTGAGGAAGTAATTTGGACCGTCAGCAGGATAGCTCTTGCGCCTCTAGATTCCAGAAACATTTGGTGGACACATTGAATTATTTTAGTCATCAGAAATGTGTTCAACTACAGTATGAAACCGCCTGAGAAAAACGACCTTACACAAATACCATGGGCATTCTTGCAAAGACCAATACATTACAGAAAAAAACATGATGTCTCATACCAGCTGAGAAGTTGTTCAGAGTTGGCAGAATCTCCACTCTTTGGGATTTGTCATTTCTCAAATTCTCTGACTTAAACAAAAAATAATGACTCCACATAAAGCAGATCCAACAAAATAGATTGAAACACTTTGTACTTTCCTGTCTACCTCAAACTCCAGTAAAAACATCTTTAATATTAAGTTATAGCAACATTTAATTGCCATATGTCTAATTATGATGAATGACTGCACAATTAAGTAATTACATGTTATTAAACTAAATGCAGATGAGTCATAATTGTCCAACATAATGGTCTAACATTTCTTTGCTTGTTTTTTTGCATTTCCATGTTGGCATCCTATAATTTTATTATTTCACCATATTATTAATTGAGTAATACATATTTTCTATGTTCCTGCCAATCATACTAGATTCTGCTCCACCTTGTTAATTGTGTGCAACTAAATTACGTCGTAACCCACCATTTATGTAGGAAAAATGTGCACTGGATGTTAGGGCCAGCTGTGAAAGTGTGATGGAAGCCCCCTATCCTCTTTATGGGTTATCCAGACAGCTGTCAGCCATATTGTATTCCCGTTACCACAACAAATAGCGTATGTGTGGCATGACACACCAGACAGTTTTTGTGCCAGCTTTGTCACATTGGCTTTCTGTTAAGAACGGACCTGTACTTATACGTTTAGAGTGAATGTATATGTTGAAATAATGAATTTAATGGGCTCTCAATGTATACACAAGGACCTATACAGCACATTTTATCTAACAAAAAGGATATCTGTACTCCACTCACATTATTGGGATCAGATTTTTGAAAGTGTACTTTGTATCTGCACCTTTTACAGCTGAGCCATTTGTCATAATGCAGTTGTTGGAGCAATGCTGTCATTCCCAGAGGATTAAAGTCAAATTAGTTGCAACATTGCATATGAATATTTTGGCCAGAAACAGCACTTCAGAAATGTCCTGCCCACTTAAATCATGAGTGATCCTGATGAAACGCAGGTTGAACAAGACCTCATCACGAATGGAACCGCAGCCAGGCGGTGTTTCCTCTGATGTTCTTGGCTCTGATT
The DNA here is from genome assembly GCF_902827165.1 of Trematomus bernacchii. Taxonomy (NCBI): domain Eukaryota; kingdom Metazoa; phylum Chordata; class Actinopteri; order Perciformes; family Nototheniidae; genus Trematomus; species Trematomus bernacchii. The sequence continues at coordinate 10,431,703 of NW_022987828.1, forward strand.
CTAATTCAAGTGCACAATACAATTTACTTCCTCATGTTCATTTCCATTTGTAGTTCATCAAAGGGATTTCAGAAATCTGATCATATCAGGGGTCAATAACTAAATTAAAAAAAAAAAATTTGACGGGAGATATAAGCCAGGCTAGACCTTTGGTAACATCACCAGATATCATCCATGATGTAGAGGTTTGTTATGTGAATTTGTTGGGAAAGAATCGTTTCATTTCGGGCCAAATTCATGTGTAAAAAGAAATTCCTCTTATCTTGCTATTTGATGCATTGTGTGAAATATCTGTTTAACATCCTGCACACTATGAACCTTTTTACTAAGCTGAACCATACATTTTAGTTGAACAATAGAACAAAAAAAACTTAAAGCCAAATGGATTTAATTAATTTATTGCAGAAAATGCTGATTCCAGTTCCTCAAATATGTATGTGTGTATATATTTTCAGTTTTATATCATATTAAACTGAATATCTTTTGGGTTTGGTCTGACAAAACAAGACATTTCAAGACATCATCTTTGACTTAAAAACAACGGCATGGACATCTTCCACTATTTTCTGACGTATGAACACATTTATAAAATAATCAGCAGATTTATCAATATTTATCAAAGTAGGTTGAAGCCCTTCTGTAAATAGTCCTGGTGATGTTCAGCCTCTGTATGTCTCCTCAGGTTGGTGGTTCGTCAGCACAGCAGAGGAGCAGGGTTGGGTCCCTGCTACCTATCTCCACTCCCACAGCGGCACACGGGATGACTTGGAGCTGGGCGCCTCCAAAGCTGGGGAAGGTAAGTCACTGTCTGCTTCCTCTGCCCACCCACACACACACACACACAACCTCACACACTCTGTTATATTCACACACACACAGACACAACCTCTGCTCTAAGCCTTTAGTCTTTGATACGTGACGGAATGGAGCAAACTCGTCCCGGCTTCACCACTGCCGGCCTACGCTAACGTCTGACGCCGCCGGTGTGAACACCTCTCTCTCTGTCTGCCTGCCATCATAAGCACGCTTGGACAGAGTTTAGATTCAGGTCTGGGTAAACAGCGAGGAGGATTGCCAGTAGAGACCAGACCACAGCCACTGAAGTGATGTGCTGCACAGTAATGCACTGTAGAGTAAAGATGCAGAGCAATATTTGATGATACTACCACCATGGTGTGACTTCATGAAAGAGGCATGTGTTTCAATCAGCAATAAGGGATAGAACATGAAAATACTCAATAAGACATGCCAAAATTATGGTTATGGTAAATCAAAAACAAATTCCCATGTGAATTTTGTTATTTCATGCTGTTTGTGCATATCATTGTGAAATGCAGACACGTTGCAGTACAGTAGAACACTGTTGACACACATTTTGGAGCTTACTTGAGTCAGAGAGGGATCCAAAACTCTGATAAGAAACACGCCTATGTAGAGATTGGTTTGCCAGACTCTAATGTGTCCAATCGTGCAATCATCCTGATAGGCCTGTCGGAGACTCTTACTAACCCATAGTGTCCTTCTTCAGGCATTTTTTATATTAGTGGGGAAAACATTTTAATTGCAGAGCAATCAAGCTCAATTCGTGTCAGATCCTCAGACTTTAAAGGCTTTGACAGGTAGAGCAGCAACTGCAGCTTGTTTAAGATGAATGCAGGATTGTGTTGGAGAAAACCAAACAAACTGCAGGCACGGAAATAATTAAGCTGCGAATTGCACTTCCAAAAAAACATCAAGATTTTCCAGCACTGTGGCCAAAAAACATCTACTGTTTTACAATTGCTGTACTGCGTAACAATGCGACCCAGGATCCCCTCGGTGTTGTATATCTTGTGACTCAAGGGTGGAGGCTGAGAGGGAATACATCAGGCTAAACAGTGGTACTGTTTCACAATCTGTTAAATATGTTTACATTTCTCCCAATTTAGGCTTACAGAGTACAGATTTATCAGAAGATTTCCACATACAGTATACGCCTACCACAAATGTATGACCACACACCAAATACTCTTATCTGCTCTGTTAGAGATAGCTGGAGTTAGCTGCCAGGGGGTTTTTGTGGAGGACAATCTGTCAATGTAATTAGTGATTATGTGTCTCGTCAGTCATTGGAATGGCAATCAACTCATAAAGCATCTCTTTGTCAGGCCTGTGGTCTTCATCAGCCTGTGCCATTGCATTGTTGCAGAAACCCTCAACATATTCTTGCTTATTTAGAAAAAATAACAAAGAGACATGTTGAAAGTTCAGGCAGCATGAGATGTAAGTTTATCCACTGATGGAAGTAAATATATACCGTCTCCCCCTTGTTTTGGCCACAAACAAATATATATATATATATATATATTGCCCAAATGAATAGTTAGACTTTGATTGATTGTCAATAGTACAGTATATGCCATTTTTTTTATCTAAACAAATAAGATATAACATATTTTTGAGATCTAAAGTTGCATATGGACAAAACCATGCTAGCTGTTTCTTAGCACCACTGTAAACATTAAGCTAAAAGACCCAACAATTAAGTATAATGTTCCCTAAAATTACATTTATGGTCAACTTGATATTGTTATAGAAAGTTTGAGCTATGTCTCTTTTCTTTAACTATTCCCAAACTACTTCCGTTATCATTTAGGAAAATGACACACAAGACTGCAGTTTGCACACATTTTGAAGTTTTACCTTTTCATAAGCATTGCCAAAAGAAGATAATCCTGAGCACACAGCTCCAACCTGCGGCCCTCTCAGCTGCATTATTAATTGGATGGCATTCTTTCTGCAGCAATGTGTGTCCCAGATGCTCTAGCACAACAGGATGGGAAAACTATGCTAACAACGTCCTAATTACAAGCCACACAGAAGATGTCTTTGTTTTAACACTTCCTCTGTAACCTCCATCCATCCACTCTAACTGTCCACCCTGTTTTGCTTGTGGTCTTGTTTTCATGTCCTCCATGTAGCTAATAATGAGGCTCCATGTCCTCTGTGTGTTGTGTGTGTTTGGTTAACATTTGTGCTTGGTCTTCATGTCTCCAATGTTTGTTTGTTTGTGGTCGTCGTCTGGTCACCATGTGTGTCTGTCAGTTACTAAGCGGCATAAGGCTCATCTGAAGAGGCTGGACCGGAGATGGACGTTGGGGGGTGTCATCAGCCGGCAGCAAAGCCGAGGTGAACTCAGACAGATGCTGCATCACCTCCCTCACTCCCTCACCCTCGTTATTGTTCCTCCCTGTCTGTCTGTCTTATCGTCTTTTATCACATTCATCTCCACCCGTCTACATGCACATATTTGTTCATTTATCGTGAGCCGCCATCTACCCAAACTAACCACTAACTGACTTTAATATAAAATGAGCCTGGAAAGCAAAGGTTTAAACTTTATATACACCAATTATTGATGCTTAGCTCAAATTATGTTACAAAAGTGCTTCAAGTAAGCATTTTCATTATAATTAAGCACTGTGTGCCAAAACCAATCTTCCCAGATTCATAGAAAACAACTGCCCAGTCATCTGAAAGTAGTTGTGTAATAGACTTTGGAATGCCTTATTCTGCATTTTAGAGCATTATTTTTTTATGAGCAAATGAAGCGTGGCTGTATTTTTTAATACATCTGTATTGTACCAAAGTGTGGTACAAACATACGTATCCTGCTGTGATGCAGATAGCAACCATATTGACAGATAAACAAAGAGCATTATTAATCTCAAACTTATTAAGTTAAAACTTTTCAATCACAGACTTGCAGATGTTTGTCTTAACAATGCTAAGGGGCTTTTTTCACAGGAGATGTATTTGGGTTGCTGACAGTGGAGTGAGGATAAGCTATTGAGTTCAGCCCAAACTTAACGCTTGGCAGTGGGTTCTGCTCTCGGGAGTTGAGAGAGAGAACTGTTTCCACCCCAGCACTGTAATCCTGCTTTTTTTGTCTAAAAAAAGAAAAACACAGATATTTTGCTGACTCCACAAGAATAATTCAAAACACTGAAGCAGGCGATGCATGTTGTGGTTAACATAACATCTGATTCAGAGTTTCCTTTTATTGCACTGCTGGATATTGTTTGGAAGAGGTTGTTGAGAGGCAAACGTTTTACCAGCCCCGACACAAGGAGGCCGGAAGAAACAGGCAAAAGGAAAATAAAGCAGACGGAAATATCTTTACCCGGGAGCCTTCTGTAGTTTTTGCAAGTTAAGGGATTTACAATCCAACACCCATACAGCTCCAACACAACCTCGGAAAACGGGTGGAGAAAATGGAATAATTTGTCACCAGAATGTTGCTTCCTGTTTACCAACTGGGACGACAGCATATAAAGTGCTTTATTATGTGCCCCTCTTCTTTTTGAACACACCTCTTTTCCCTGTATTTAGAAAGGAATTGCTGTAATGACAGGAAATGATGCCTCTGCTCTGCCCCTTGGCTTCATGGGAATGCATAAACCAGCATGAAGCCTCTGCTTTCTATTATGTGCTGAGTTTGGAGATGCTCGCTGTCAAGAGGCCAAGGACACTGTTAGGACATTAGCAGGCCCCATGTGCTGTATTTCCCTTTGGTGATACCTTAACACTAGTGAATTTAGTTATGTTAAAGTGTTTGAGACAACACTCTGGTACTAGTTTTATGAAGTTTATTGGGCAGGTGTTGTTAAAGAAGTTCAAAAAATATGGAGGAAGAAGGCGAACAAATGTGAACTAGGGTCGGCCAAGCGAAACGTCTGTTGAGCCAATTATGAATATGATTTAGGCTTAACAATTGATTTGACCACAACTGATTAATTGTTATGCAGAACGTAACAAAACAATACCTAATATACAGTACATCACATCTGTGAAACTTCACTGAATTATAATATTACTCGCACATCTGGCAGCTGAACCAATGGCCAGAAAGCAGAACCGTTCCGGTTTGTATTAAATCAAAAGTATCATATTGCAACATATGTGCCAATGAATCACAATCTATCATTGTTTATTTGTTAATCCTTATGTTTTATTACTATTATTTAATTTTTCAATGGTTCTTTTGTTTTCACAGCCCAAAATCTTAGCTTTATTGTCCTTCTCTGCTATTGCTTTTGCAGAAGAGAAGTATATGACGGTGCAGCCCTACTCCAGCCAGGGCAAGGATGAAATTGCTTTCGAGAAAGGAGTCATTGTGGATGTGATCCAGAAGAATCTGGAAGGGTGGTGGTTTATCAGGTAAACGTCTGCTCACTGGCTTCAGATATTCTTTTACATCTTCCATTAAACATAGAGGATGTAATATTTTATTTATCTCTATCAACCTACTGTACTTTACTAGGTACCAGGATAAAGAGGGCTGGGCTCCAGCCTCATACCTGAAGAAGATGAAGGATGATCTCTCTCCCCGCAAGAAGACGGTGACCGGCCCTGTGGAGATCATTGGAAACATCATGGAGATTAGTAACCTGCTGAACAAGAAAGCCTTGAGTGAGAAAGATGTGCAGATTGAAGGAGTCCCAGAGAGCCCCCAAGTGGCCAAGAAGGAGATCAGCCTCCCAATGCCTTGTGCTGACTCCAGCCCTGTTAATATCCCACTAGATGGAAAAAGTAAAGCAGAGCCTGCCTCACCGGCTATAGCTCGCATCGCTCCTCATAGGGTGGAAATTGGTAAATTGTGTATTTTGAAATTAGCCTGTTACAGATTACAAATAACTCTAACTAAAATGAATTTTTTTATCTTATTCTTAATAAGTGTCTATTCTCAAAAGTGACCAAATAATCATGTACTTTTTTACCTTTGTTTGTTTCACAGGTTCCCCAGTTCTCAGGCAAAAACCTCCTCCCAGAAGAGACGCAACCCTGGTAAGTGTGTGAGCAGCCTCTCAAAAGCTAACTCTGCCATGAAGTTTTATTTGACCATCTGAAAGTTGTGAGGATGAAATCTGTCCAACTTAACTGTAGACATTTTAAATGTTACAAGGGGCTTCACTCAGACACTGTTGTTACTTTTGTGGGGCCACAAGTCAAGAAGGTCTAAACTGGTCTTTAGCCTATCTTGTGCTTTAAAATGTAAAATCTTGAAAATACGTAGTCACTGTCAGTTAAATGTAGTGAAGTAAAAATACAATATCTCAATATTTCCCTCTTAAATGAAGTGCAGCATGAAATTAAAATTCTCAAGTATAGCAAAAGTATCTAAAAACTGGATTCATTTAATGGTGCCACTAACAGTGTTGATTTATTTTGTGTTCAGGGATTTCAGTTGCCCTCCCCACCAGAGGCCCCTACAGTTGAAGCAGAGTATTACACCATTGCAGATTTCCAGTCCTGTATATCTGATGGTATCACTTTCAATGGAGGAGAGAAAGCAGAGGTAAGCACTCTTTTCAATGTTAACTTCCTTCATACACTTGCAAACCGATATGTATTTCTTGTTGTATTATTGCTCTCATCATAGCTCAGTTACAACAACCCTTCGATTCTAAGAGAATATCAAAATAAAAAATACAAATCTTAAATGTATAAAAATGCCTTTTAAATGCAGGCTTAACATTTTTTTGAATATGTATTTCAGGTTATTGAGAAGAATTCTGGTGGTTGGTGGTACGTCCATATCGGAGAAAAGGAAGGCTGGGCTCCCTGCTCCTACATTGACAAACGTAAAAAGCCCAACCTGAATCGCAGAACAAGCACTCTGTGCCGCCCAAAAGTTCCACCACCAGCTCCGCCTGTCAAAAAACAAGACTCCTCGGAGACTGCACCTCCCAGCAGCCCCGCATCTGAAGCTCCAGAGTCCCCTGTGTCTCCAGGAAGGCTGGTGTACGAAGAGCCAGAATATGATGTACCTGCCATTGGAGATCTGGACATGGAGTCTGAGTTTGAGTTTCTGAGGGGAGAAGGTTCCTTGGTGGATGTAAAATACGGGGAAACATCCTCAGAGAAAGGATCCCACTTGTCCTCCAAGCCTTCTCCGGCATCGTCACTCCATAGTGCATCCTTCAAGATGTGCAACTCCTTTGAAGATGGCCACGAGGCAGAGGGGGAGGCGGAGGCAGAGTGTATCTATGAGAATGATGGCTTTCTGCCTTTCAGGGAGACACCTGAACGGCAGTGCAGCAGAGACTCAAATTCCTCCAAGACAAGTGTCTTGTCAGAAACTGGCAAGACTGCAAACCCGACATCAGGGGGATGGAGATCTGCAGGTCACAAGCTTAAGATAGACTTGAATGGGAGCCCATTTTCACCCAAAGCTAAGGAGGCATCCAGTCCTAAATCTGCCTCTCCTGAGTCCACCCCAGATCTGTCTAGAACTAAGAAAGACCAAGAGGAAAGCAAGGCATCCTTTTCCATCAAGTCTTCCTCCAAACCAAAGCCAGTGGTGAGGCCTAAACCACAACTAGCCAAGGCCTCCAGTGCAGAGAAGATGGACATCAGTTCCTTGAGGAGACAGCTGCGGCCAATAGGTCAGCTGAAGAATGGCACCAAAACCAAGGGTGAGGACTCTGAGACAGCTTCTGTTATTTCCTCAGAGGACTCCTTTTCTTCTCAGAGCACGTCCGATCTCTCCTCCATCTACTCTAAAGGCAGCCGGGGAGACTCTGATCTGGAAGGTGGCAGCCTGTATCGCACAACCAATCCCTATGAGAAGGTCCAAGAGACTGAGGTCAGCTTCCCAGCTAATGTGGAGGTGGAAGTGCTTGAGAAGCAGGAGAGTGGCTGGTGGTATATCCGCTGGGGAGACACAGAGGGTTGGGCCCCGACTTACTTCTTGGAGCCAGTCAGGCAACAAGATGACATGGCAGGGTCTGAATCTGATGGCACCCCAACTAAACCTGGAAGCATCAGCAAGTCCAACAGCCTAGAGAAGAATGAACAAAGGGTGCAGGCGTTGAACAACATAAACCAAAACCTTAAGAAGGTCACCCCACCCATTCCATCCAAGCCTCCAGGTGGCCTTTCAAAACCCATCGGCTTGTTTGGTTCACGGAAGCAGAATAGTACCAAACAGCAGCAGGTGGTCAGACCTCAGTCCGTCTTCATTTCGGCCCCGATCAGGGACGGTGCCAGCCCTGTTGGCTCTCTCAGGCGAAACGAGTCCCTCAACTCCACAGACCACCCTCGTGCCAGCCCTACGGTGCGACGCAATGCCTCCTTCGGCACTGTGCCACGCAACTTGCCGCCAAACAACATAGCACTACCCCAAAGGAACAGATCTGCTAATGGTAGCTCTGAATCTCTTGGCCTTGGCTCTCCGAGGAATGCCTTCCCTGTATCCACCGTTAAACCAAAGCCCCACATCATCCATAACAACCTCAAAGAGGTGTTTGTCTCCATAGCAGATTATCATGGCGATGAGGAGACCATGGGGTTTCCTGAGGGGACAAGTCTGGAGGTCCTTGACAGAAACCCCAATGGATGGTGGTACTGCAAGATTCTGGACAGTGGCAGACCTAGGAAAGGATGGGTTCCCTCAAATTACCTCGAGAAAAAGCCCTAGCAATCATGTGTGGAGCTGGCAGAACTCTGAACGTGCGTGTAAAGACTACTCAACTGATGCATTTGTTTTGTGAAAAGAAAAAGAAGCAAACCCTAAGACCTTAAGTAAGGATTGAAATCTTACTCCGGTACCTTTTGCCAAAATGAGCAGCCAGATCAAATTGTGACTTTGAAATGAAATGAGACATCTGGTAAAATGAGTCTACATGATACAGTACCTGAGACGTTGCATTAGGAGCAATATATCGAGACTTAGTGACGCAGCCAAAGAGAACACCAGTGAGCGGAAGAATGATTGAATGATATTCTTCAGTGGTTACCTTTAACTTGAACTAAGATATCATTTTGTGTCCAATCTTTGAACCCCTTCTTTGTAAGTTTATGATGTCATTTAAAAAAAAAAAAACGTTTTATGCATTTAAAGCTTACTGCATGTTTGAAACAATTCATTATACTGACAATGCCTTGAGCTGTTGAAGTTTAACCTTTTTCTCCTCCTTTCTTTAAAGAAAATCTCAGTTGTTGCCAAAGCTGCTTTTCGTTAGTCTCACCATGGTGCTGTCTGTTTGCATGTTTTTTTATATTTCTTATACTGTATGTCACCTTTTATGTGAAATATTTTATCCAATTTAATTGTGTTATATTGTTCTAACAAAACAATTTGTGAGCATCTCAGACTATCACAGTATTATCTTACACTCTCAATTCCTGATGATCTCCCCTAAAATGTCTTACTTTCATTTTAGGGGTTATTTGTCCAAATTGAAACGTCATTTGAAATTATATTTATTCATTCCTTAAAAATCATATTATTACTTATTTTATTATTATTATTATTTTAAGAAATGTACTCGTAAAAAAATCACAACCGCTTAAACATTCTTAAGAACTGCTCTTTTAATAATAACATTTTGAATTTCTGCTGGGCAGTAATTTTTACATAACTCTTCAGCTGCAGAAGTACTGCGATGCTCACTTTTGTTTAATGTTAACTGTGTGACCAATGATGATAATTGAAGTGCCAAAAGAATGAATTCAATAAATGCACTTTTTAACAATCATAAGTACCTGCTTTTTTTCTCTTGAATCATTTTTCACCCATAGTTTCTGTTCGCCCACACATCAGGTTTGGGCCTCCTATAGTGTTTTCCAAACTGTTCTGACATTTACTCTTGCATAAGACAATCTCACATACCCCTTCATCAACACCAGCCATGATGTTGCAATACGTTTCGTATGAATGAAATAAAAGCCAGATGATATTTAAAAATATCATTCTAAAAAGGGACAAGTTGACAATAGTTATTTATATAGTTGATGTGTGATATTTAGGTTTCTTTAGCATTTGTATTTGTATAGGCAGGGAAGCGTAAGTGTAACATGTTTATCACTCACTTTAGCATATTAAATCCATACATTCAATGATACACAAAACAATAAATTAACACGGTTAAATACATTCAAGTATTCCCAATGCTATAAAGCCTCTGGGGTTTGAACAAATACAAATTAAAGCACAAACTAAATGCATATCTGGTAAGAAAATACGAAATAGCTGAAACGTAATTGTCTCTTTCAAGTGCAAGACATCGTTATCACTGATATTGTGAACGTATTTTGCGCAAGTACTTTTTCATTATTTAAAAGGAAGAAAGACAGGTATTTGAGGAAATATCAGAAATTCCTTTTAAGGGGAGGCGTGTCGGTGTCAATGTTTGATTGACAGCAGTTGGAAGGCTGCCAGTCAGTAAGTAATTGACGGACAGCGTGTTGTTAGCATGGATGTATCAAGTTAGTGGGCATTGAATCCGTCTGTGTAAGGAGGAGTAAGGAACACAACAACAGCTGACTGGACTAAAGTCACTCATGCTGGTAAGTCAAAATGCGGTTTCTGTGCTGCAAACTGAGGTTAGCTGTGCATTTTCCCCAGGTAAATCTTTGTTTGGTGGCTAGTTCAACAAGCTAAGATGCATGTCCATGTTTGTAAGAGGGAGTTTTTAGCAGGAAAGTTGGTTGTTCTTGTGAAGTCTATAGCCGTCATTAAACTAAAAGATAAATAAATGTGCGAGTATCTAGGACAGGTGATTTACAGAGAAGATGTGGATATTGTAAAAAAAACAGCCATTTCAATTGATTTTAATGCTCCACATGTTGCATTTTGCATGGCAATCACCGCCACTGTTTACGAACATCATATGAGAAGGGATTAATTATCTGGTGAATTAATTGCAAATTAATGTGGCGTATAATAAACAATTTAATGAAAACTTATCACAGGCCATAATCACCATTATTATTAAGCCTCTCAGTTGTGTTGCATTAAAAGCATTCTGCCTAGGAATAAATATAAGGTAGAGAATGTGTTTATATCCAATATAAAAACACATCTTTGCATATGCATCACAGCCTAAGTGTTTGATCAGCTGGATGCTGCAGATACATTAGATCACACTTGGTTGCCTGTCATCCATTTTATTTCCTACCCATAACACTCTGAGCCATAGTGATGCATTTCACTTTGATTGGCCTCCTCTGGAGAACCGAAACATCTGACTTTGGTTTAGAGGGTTTTCATTCTGTGGTCACTGGGGCTGCTTAATTTAGCTTAGACTGACACAGCAAAAGTTGAAGTTACCAGTGTGGAGTTGTAGCCTATAATATTGCCTTCAGCTATAATTACAGAAACACCAAATCAAAACCCTGATGCAGTTTTCCAGAGTGAGACACTGCATACTCTTTTGATATATTGGATTTGGTGAATATAATAAGATTTACAGCCTACAGGAACTTAGTGTGAAATATGTCCATCCCGCTGGCTGTCTCCTCTATTGGGTTCTCATATCTCATATCTCACTGGCTTGGAACTAAGTTATGGATGCCCGTTGATCATCTTTATACCATGTTTGTCTGCTGGCTGTCTGTATTTTCTTGCTTGTTGTACTCATGTGTAGAGTTTGTTTATTGCAAAGGATAAATCACAGAAGTTAAAAAAAGAGAAAAAGCAAATTCTAGATGTTGCAGGTGAGATAAAGATACCCCGAAGGACTTATGACTTCACATTTGATGGTGTTCTGTCTATTATTCTGTCACAAGTTGTTCAAAGTGTAATTTATACTGAGTGTGGACGTTTATTCTTTATCTTGACCTGCTGGGCAAGTTGATTAAGATGTGACTTAAGGCTCTCAAAGTTGTAAGTAGACCTTGTGTGAAGAGCACTTTGTCAAATTGATGCAGGAAATATAATAAGAACCGTGCAAGTAAGCTCTCCCCAGTGTTGTCATTATCAAACCATTGCTGATGTGCTTCTCTTTTAGGGTTTTCTGTCCTCTGCAAAAGTGCTGGAGCTCTTTGTGGCCTCTGGAGGGCAGCAGCACTCAGCTTCACTGCTCTATGGCAACCTTAGACTCTGTCTGCATCAACACAGCAATTACATTATAAAAGGGTGAGAACAAAAACTCTCAATTGATATTTTGCACTCAGAACAACGTTGTACTTTAAATAATTGCACTTCTCCTCAGAGTCTGTCCCTTAATGCTTCCAATCTCACTGAGGAAAATATTTTACATCACAATGAACACTGAAAGCTTAAAGCCTTAGCTACAACAGAGGAGCAAACTCAAAATCCTGACTGACTGATGTCAAATTCAAATTCAAAATCAATATTGTTGTGCTTTTTTGGAATACAAATGTATTAATTAATGTAATAATAGGTGGCATGTGCGTTTGACCAAACAGCTGTCCAGAAGAGATACCATAACACTGCTCCAACAAGTCTGCCAAGCCCTTAAGCCTTCAGAAGGCCGACAGCCAGGTTCACTGAGAGGTCTGAGTGGAAAGTCTGTGTGTACACAGAAACCGGTGAGATATACCGTATTCATGTCACTGTCACATATACTGGCTGCGTTTTTACTCTCCCCTCTAAGAACACTTGGCCACGAACGGCAGCCACTGTCTGTTTCATGTCCGGACGTCATAGTTGTATTTGTGCCTGTTGGAGTGCAGCTTTAGAGCCAGGCCCACGGGGTAGTAAATAACAGATGAGCTTCACTCTGGCCAGGTCTACATACCACCACTCTAAACAGTTTCTCTGTGAGTTATATCTGTTTACTAAAAGCCCCTTGCCTTTGTTATTCATATAGTATAAGGCAGGGTGTTAGTCAAGAGGCTATACTACTGTAGAGAGTGATTGTGTAAAGTGGCAGCTTTTTGTCCTCAAATTGCTTTCAAATTTGAATTTATTTTTTGCACAAGACATTATATCAGCCATTTATATAATGTATGCTCTGGGAAAAGGGAATGGTACTAATACATTCCTTATCTTTTGTGCCAGATTTAGTTGTTTCCAGCTGCATAAAACATAAAAGGACTGTAGCTGTGAAATGGAAATGGCCAGGTTTAACATTTTATTGCAATGCGAGCCAAATAAGTATAGGGATATGTTTTTTTCTTAAATGACTTCTGTATAAGCAGATGATTTAATGTTTTGTCATGTAATAAATAAGGAATCAAGACAGTGATTCAAATTAAACCTTTATTTAACAAACTGAACATGATTAAACCACCTTAAGAATAATTTTCTAACGACTATAAATCCCAAGCCAAGGAAACCAAAGTTATGAGCTGATAATCTTGTCCACCATGCACTATGTCTTCCTTCACTTACTTGCTGTTATTGTTTTATTTAGGCTTAAAACAATTTGGTCACATTTGACAAGCAGGCTGGGAAAATGATGTTTGTATTGGAACTACGCCTGCTTAACCTACAACACAAATTCAAGATATCATTGAAATATGCACAAGTAGGACCAATGCCACCTTTAAACAATTTATTTCCCTTTTTCAAAGCACACATTTGTATATGGCATTCAAGGAAACACTTGACATCTTGTAGAGTTTGCTTATCTGCTTTCTGGAAAATAGTCAGCTAAAAAGATGATAGGCTTCATTTTCAGACTCTGATTTTGGTCTCCAGCAATACTTGAGGGAATATCTGGCTCTTTAGCTGCTAAATGATTTGTTAACCATCTATTCCCCATCTGTATCAAAAGATAAAGTACTTCTGTCAGGTATATTGTTATAGTTTATACGATTGCTATAACTTTTACAGGGCATTTGTGTTTAAGCTAAAAATAAAATGTACAGTATTTTCCTTCTGGGAGTAGAAGTATTTGGAATTACTCAAGTAACTTTCAGGTACTTGTACCGAATGTGAGTAAATGTACATAATACCAGTTGAAAGTGGCCTCAATGATTGTATTCTTCACCAGACGATTAATAAACATATTTCCCAAAAATGCCAAACAGAGCCTTTCAGGGAGCATAATGTGTTCTGTAATTAACTATGCAACACTCAAATAAACAATTTTCTTATTTTTTGGACAGTATACTGTAGCTATACATGTAAAACAAACAGTGATCATTTCTTTATAGTAGCGTTGACTGAATAAATAAACCTCATAATGTACAGTTAATATTACACTTATCAATACTATTTTTCTATCAAAAATGTTTCACAAATGTTTTATTTCTGCTAGGTCATATTTGGTCAGGAAGTAAAACAAAAACAGGTAGAAACGTAAAAGGAGTATCTCTCAAGCACGACAAAATTCCAGTATTATGCGATGCAGTGACAAAGGGAACGATAATACAACATTTCATAGCAGTGAATAAATTCACACACTGATATTAAGCACACTGAAATGTTTGTTTTGTATGTTTTGTGGTGAAACCTGCTCACATCAGAGACATTAAAACCATGTAAGAGCGACTTTAAGATGAATATAAACGTCCTGTTTTTACAAGGAGGAGCCTAGCAGACCCAATGTGTGTCCAGACTTCTCTTTTAAGGCACACAAGAAAACTTGACTGTGACTCAAACGTCATACAACAGAACATTTCCCTCCACAGCGGCAAAATAAAGCTTCAACACCTTGAAAAACAAAAACGTAATAGCACTTACTAATTACCAAAAGAGTAAAGTTTTAGCAAGACCAAAATTACACCTGAAAATAGCTTGCATTTCTTCACAATTCAAAGCAGTACATAATGCATGAAGTTATTTGAGTGAAATTGTCCTTGGAGTTTGCTTTTTACAGACTAAGAGCAGCACTCAGACACTGATATGCAAATGCAAACCTCACAACGTGCTACAATAACAAGCCTTGTCACTGACTGCAGTCGTGTGTGTTTTTTCACTTAATGACTTGGTTTAATGAAATGCGTCACTGCTGAAAAATATTTATGTTTTGATTTAATATACATATGAAGGAGTGTGTGTAACCTGAAGTATGCAAAGCCATCTGTAACTTTACAGAGGGATTTCATGGCTTTCTTGCAATGATGAAGAGATTGGTTTGTCATCTTTATGTGCTTGTTCAGCATTTTAAAAATACTTCCCTGCCCACCAATGTTTATTTGGATGACTTTTGTCCAACTAGCTAGCTGACTGAGGCCGCCAAGAAGCAGGACATGCAACTCATTCAAGTCCCACATTTTACAGGCTTTCATACAAACCTCTGATGTATGGGATGTGCCTGAGAGAGCAAACACTTTCTTTGCACTGAAACGATGAGCAGACACACAGCTAAAGGTGGCCCTTCCTCCCCTGTCTTCGTCCCAAACATACAACATCCTCTCTCCTACCTCGCTCCCTCGTCACTGATTTACATCCTCATTCACCGTGAGCTTGACCTTCTATGGTGACAACATTCACACTTTTTTCTACCCTTCGCAGAATCTCGCCCTGTCTGAAATTCACAGAAGCACAGCAGGCAGTGAGATATCTGACTAACACTTAATTTATTTACCCTTTAGGCCTAGGCATTTCATTGTGTTTTATTGCAGGGGAATATTCTGAGTATTAAAAAAATGGCTTATTTTAGATGTACTGCTAGGTTTTTACAAGGAAAAATTCTTAATTTTTACCCATTCCCCACTTGCGTCTGAATGTATTCAGGAAATGTCAAATGAAACCAATGTTGATCATACTGCTCAGATTAGCATTGATTCTTACTCTTAAATAACACTTTTTGACCGAATGCATTCTGACAAGCAGCTGGTGGAACTACATATTTATTCTTCTCATTTCTTCTGCTGCTATGGACAATTTTACTACCTTTTTTAAATTAGCTAGCAGTGATGCAATCACCAGCAGAATGAAACGTTAGTCTGCAGGAAGTAGGGCAGATGCCTCTTCAGATTACTCTTTCTCTTCAACAAATCACACAAAGCACAGATTCACTCGACATGAGTAGGCCATGGCCCTATCTGCAGATCCTGCAGTTGCACATACTTTTTGTCACTGTATGATGAGTTTCATAGCTGGATCCTGATACTGAGACATCACAGATGGGAGCTGTGAGATTTCCAAAGATCTTCATTTGACAGATGAAATGTTTTAAAGATGGATTTTGCAGGAGTCCTGCTGTAGAGTACCTGAGCCAGATTGCACACCTAAAGAAGCGGGGCATTCACTTGTGCTGCATCTGTCTTTACAAAGTCTTGCATGGCTTAAACAACCTCTTGAACCTGACAATGTGACTTGTAGTCTTAGCCTACGTGCTCCGGTAGGTCTTGATGATATCTTTGATTGTCCTCCTGCAGATGGGGCAGCATGCGTTGGCCATCTTCTTGAGTTTGAGGCCACAGGCGTAGCAGAGACACATGTGTCCGCAGGCGTAGAGTACGGTGTCCACCTCGTTCTCGTAGCAAATGGTGCATTCGTCGCTCCACGAGCCAGAGCATGATGGGAAGGTGGGGGACTCTGGGTGGCTGGAGAATGGAGAGCTTGGAGTTGTACCTGTGGTGATGAGACAACACATTTGAGATCTGTGAGTGACTTGGAAAGATAATTGAACAAGAAATTGAAATAGGCTTCCAAGTGGTTCAGGCAGACAGTTTTATTGCTACACTCCAATGAGACTCTTGTATCAAATGCACCTTTTTCTGTTTATTCTTTATTACCATGCCCACTTTTTTCTGCTAATGAAGCTCCTTCTGTCGCTATTATCTGCCAGGAGTTTTCCTGTCATGCTGTCTGCAGCTTGGGACAGCAGTGATGTCGGGGATCACTGCTTCACATCCCGAGGTAAATATTTGCTTTATGTGGATCCATGCGTATTGTGAGCCAATGTCTTGGCACTGTACAGTCAGTATTTGTGTGCTGACGGCTGTTCTATTGCTCTCCCGCATGTCTGCATTTTTATCAATTTCATAAACAAAACAAAGAAAAAATATCACAAACATCTGCTTAGCAAATACCCATAGGGAGAAAACATAGACAAATAGTGAAACTGGAACTATTAGACAAACCTGTGGAAGAGGAAAAGGCTGAGTAGTAGCTGGAGTTGAGGCTTGAATTGAGTTTGATGTTCAATTGTGTGTTGAGGTTTGGCTCGGAGTTGCCGCTGCTGAGCATTGTGGGGGTGTTGGGTGTACAGGATGGGGAGCTGGGGACCGACGGGCCTCGAAGGTCTGGGTGTGGAGATGAGCCTGAAGTTACAAAAGAGACATCTGGGTCACAATAACAAAGACTTAGCACAATATAAAAATCTGATTTCCATGATTTGTCCCGCAACAGAGACCGTTATGGTAACAGCAAGAGTATAGTGCAGATTAAGCAAAAAGAGTAGACCTACATATTATATAAAGTATGCACGGATTATTAATTGTAAAAAAGAAACGCAATAAGTAAAAATAACTAACAGATAAGTACACCATGGTAAAAAACAACACCTTAGTAGCAGTATACAGTATCTAAAGAAAGTGACCATATCAAAATATTGAAGTAGCTGGTAATGTTTACAGATTATAAATAAATTGAACAATGATTATATGATCATCTATAAAACAGGAAGCTAAATGCAATCGTTCCCAACTGGGAATCAAATATTTCCATCATGACACTCCGCTGAGCTGTTAATTAGAAAATGTAGGTGAGAGGATGTCTTGTTGCATCCCTGTTAATGTCTCAGTCTGTCACATTGACACACACATATTACATCTCTTCTATAACCAAGCAGATGACTTGTGAGTGCACAGTGTCTGTGTGTGGGTGTGTGTAAGTGAGTCAAGAGCCTATGAGTTGGTGTAGCCAAGCACCCCCCCCCCCCCCCCCCCCCCCCCCTTCCTTCCTCCTTCATGAGCCCATGATCCCTCTGGGTAGGGTACAAAAGGCTTTCACAGAATCTGTTGTCTGTCCCGTGTGATCCGTCCCTATTCGCACCCCTTAACCACCGGCCCTGGCATCAGTTCTTCCTATTGGCACTCGTCTCTCCTCACAGACCAGAATACCGACCCTGATTTCAGAGACAGATTCTGATCCAGTCTGCCTGACACACACACACAGCATTGTTGTTTATGCATTGTCCTTCAAATGACCACGGCAAAAATATTGCTAAACCGTCAGGCCAGCCGTTCACTTGGCACCGTCATTCATACAGTACGTGTCAAATGATCTATTATTGGTTGTTTGCATCCTCTCCCACAGTTTGCTTGTCCAAATGTTCATACAATGGCAGTGTGGGGTGGAGAAACAGCTAAAAAAAAGAACCACAGTTGGTAAGAAATTGCTTGAATAACAAAAGACTGTTGGCTTAATATAAGCAAAAGACACTTTTGTGGTGTGTTGTTTGCAGAAAAATGTATACAGTTTGTTGCATAACCCTGGCTTCGTGCTCTGATCCGATGCTCTGAACTCTTGCCTCTTTCTTTGGACCACTCCAACCACTGTAGTCTCGTTTCAGCCTATGTAAACAAACTATAGTAACTTTTTAGACATGCAATGATCAGCTTGCTGCTATAAGAAAACCTCCATAATATGTACTTTTAAGTTTAGCGCTGTGATCAATGTGTTTGTTCTGTTTTTGCTGAGACAAGCTTTTTCGTCTATCTTTTTATTCTTTATTTTATTATTTCTTAGAGGCATGTACCAATAATACCTATGTGGCAGACCAGCTGTTAGCAAAAGTCTTGGTGAACCCCTAATAAGAAGGAATAGATAACCCTCATGTCTATTCCTGGTCCTTTCATCAAGCGTACCTTTCATCTACTTTTGTATTATGAATTTACTGCTGGCTGTGTGACCAGGAATGAGTATGTGAATAGCTTTAGTCATGCAGACAGTACAGGAGACTTATTTGTGGCTAAGCATGTGGTGGCTTTCAACACTTGCTTATCAAATAAAGAGTTTTTGGCACACCGTGTCAGGCTATTTATTTCTTTCCCAAAGTCTTGTTTTAAACCCGCATTAACAATTTTCTTTTGGTCCGTTGGGGGCAGCAGAAAGGAGCTTCTAAACACAACACTGACATCCCCTTTTTAGCTAATTTGGCAAAGTTGTTAGCCAAGAGACGTAATCTATTTATAGATCAGTTATAAAGCTGGATTAGAACTGTAATTTGGTGTTGTGGTCCTTTAACGCAGGGGTTCCCAACCCCCGGTCCGCGGACCGGTACCGGGCCGCAGAGGTGTTACTGCCGGGCCGCGAAATAGCTGTGTTTATCGTAATATTTGCAGAATTATAAATATATAAAAATATTTTATCATAATATTTTTTCAAAAAGTGTTTAATTTTCGCACCTATGCCACCAGTCATATTATTTCATCCAGTAGCTAGTTAATCTTTCACCAGAAAACCGTTGAAAATGGCTTTTATGATGAGGGATTCGGCGGCTCAGCCTTATAAGGTCTCCTCTCGTGCGCACGAGCTTGTTACCGGTGCGCCAAGTAGGAAGAGGAGCGCACAGGAGACAACCGTTTGATTGCAGACTGTTATGTTTATGTGGGGAAATGGTGGTGCATACATTATTTGAGATATATTTCAAACTCGGACTTCATTTTAAGGACATGTCGGCCAGGGGTGTAGAGCTATTTGTTTAAGCACCGGATTGGCAAAACAGAAGAGTAAACCAGTCTGCCTTGATCTATGAATTAATGTCCGGGACTCTCACGATCTGCTGCCCGCAGCTGCTTTATAGAAGGAAACCCTCCTTCACTTCTTAAAACGGCTGCAGCATCCGGAGGCAGCGGGACGTATACTCCGCTTCTGAGAAGTGCAGCACCAGTATGACTGTGTTTAACTTCATCAGAACAGCTTAAGAGTGACTGCAGGCTGCTACGTGTTAACCACACACACCTATACACACACATCTACACACATCGAACTGCCCGATTACTCCCCCTTTTATTAGTTTTATGAAGGAGATGTCCAGTCAGTCACCAAGGCGCATGATGTGTGTGTGTATGTGCTCTGCTCAGCTCAGCTCTGTGTGTTCGGTGTGTTTGTGTCTGTCCGACACCGGCATTTGTTTTCAAATGTTTATGAACAGTAATTTACACACATATGGCTAACTCCATATATGCGGCTGTTCCCAAAATAAATTAGTTTAATCTTAATCTCGATGTAGTGCTAATGCTGTCGGAGTGCACCGGAACGAACGACACTATCATAATATCTTCTGAAAACAAATGCCAGTGTTCATAATGCGGCTTCTCCTCGTTTTCCCAGCATTCACTGGATTATCCGTAAATCATACAAACAAAACCAAAACGTTAATTTATCTGTTTTCCCGTTTTGGTTTAAAAACTGAATAACGTCGGTTTTTTGGTTTTCCGAAAAACCAAAAAATGACACCGGTTCTTTTTTAAACTTTGTTAATATGTTTTGGATGCATATTGTTCTAGTATTTGTTCAGGCTGTTACATACAATTAGCCTCTGTTGCTACCTGCTGGTGGTGAGTAAATATTAAAATCAGTTAAAATTGACAACCGGTCCGCGATGTTTTTTTAATGTATCTGCCGGTCCTTGGCACAATAAAGGTTGGGAACCCCTGCTTTAACGGATTTAAGTCCAGTATTGTAGCTTTGTTTTGTTCTCTACCAACTCCTGGGGGAAATATCACTGTCTTTAGCAGCTAGGTTAAGTGCTTCACTTTTGGCTCTAGCATGTCAATAACTGTGTCTGTGTGTCGTACAGTTTTACAGCTTTTTTTTGACTGAAAAAGGCTACTTGATATAGCCTAAACGATGCCATAAGCGAACATATGAAGTTGCAAAATAAGTGCAAAACCAAAGCAATGAGTCAAAGACGCCCAAACGCTACTTGGAGCTAAAGGAAGCTTTAGAGCCATGATACATCTCTGTACGTTTGCACTTAGAGTAACCCCTTTTCACGAACAAAGAGTTATATGATTAATTAATAGACAAATCTTAATTGCATCAGCTTTACGATTACTGCTGAGCACTAAACCCACAGCAGGAGACCTGTAGTATGACGACTGAAGGTCATAATCGATTCAAACTGTCTCACATGAAATTAAAAAGATAACACGGACATAATGACGACGTGAGAGCAACAGTCTCCCATCTGTTCCATTTCACCGGCTTGACGACACCCAGCCATGACAAACTGTCAATTGCCTCAGCGGCTAGATGTTTCCATGGCAACACGTGGCATGTGGCTCCAGAGAGTGGGTGCGCACAGACGTCACAAATGCACTCCCCACAGCTGGAGTGGGTAATGACACGAACAGCGCTCATACCCCAAATAATCAGTACGGACTGAGGGTGGGCAATGGGCGCTTAGGATAAGGAAATGCACAAGTAAAGAAGGGAAAGATGATTGGAGGACCAGTGTTATGGGGAACGAGCTGTGGGTGGAATACCCAGAACCTCAAACCTCCATGCAATTACATTTTAATAATGCATATTGAGGGCATCATAAGGAGCTATCACGGGCCTCCTGCTGATACATAATGCTGGCTGCTGGGAGCCCACGCAAGACAGAAATAACCTCC
Organism: Trematomus bernacchii; assembly: GCF_902827165.1. NCBI lineage: Eukaryota > Metazoa > Chordata > Actinopteri > Perciformes > Nototheniidae > Trematomus > Trematomus bernacchii. The sequence goes on from NW_022987828.1 coordinate 10,452,958, forward strand.
TCAGCCCTGGTCTGACTGACAACATGAAAGAGAGGAGAGGAGAAACTGTTATGAATAATAGGACAGAAACTTTGCCTCTTAATTATATATACACTTCCTGTGAAGAGAAGGCTAACCGGCTGGTACAGAGTCACTTTCATTGTAGCCAGAAGACATCGCGGCCGAAAGATTGTTTTCAAATAATTATGATGAATCTGCGGCGACTGCAAACAAATCAAAAGCACTCACATTTAGCTTGCTGCACTCTTCAGTATTTCACAGTCACACAATAAGACACGTCCAAGCATGCTTGAGCTTCTTCTAATGAAAAATTGAGAATTTTAAATCCTTTAAGTGCAGGAGTCTTAAAAACCGAGCAAGTCATACTAAATATTTCAACCTTAGACTTGATTTGCACAAAATGTGGTTACGTTTTTTTACCTCTTCGATGGAGATTAGTGCAGTGTTTCCTAAAAAACACAATAGGGGAAGAATCCTACAATTTAGAAAGAATAAGTCCTGAACATTTAGACAATACACTTATGATTAGATCTCCACTTGGAAGCTCACCAGCCGTTGACTCAAACCAAAAACTATTGCTATGTAGGAACATCCAGGGAGTAAGAATCTCAAAACCAAGCATCACTGTGTGGAATCTGCTGGAGTCACATGGCAGAGGACACAACGTTAATATTCATATCCAAACTGTGAGGGGGTTGAATGTAAATGCCAGACAGATGTACGAGTTGATAAAGAGTCGTAGAGCAGCCAAGATTGGAAACTAGGGGAAAACTATTTAATGACTCGGCTGAGTGGAAATTCAGCCTCAAAAGGTCATTCAGGGATCCAAGACTGCAAAACTTCTGAGTGGAAAGTACGGAAATTACATTGTGTAAAGATCTACGCAACATTTTACATTTCTTTTCACCTTGAATTGATTTTATATTTAAACATTTGTTACAACTAATGCTTATAAAAAAGCTTTATTTTCTTCTTTTCTCCTGGGCTAAATCTGTCATCTTTTGATCTTAGAAAAAATATATAATTTGCAAATTGTTGCTAATTTTGCATTTTAGCTTGGATTTGTGGGTTTCCGTCGACAGTTCAATAACATGGAAAACATCACTGACTCTGAATGGAGAAAAGAAGGCATGTGGAATCAGTGAAACTAAGCTATTTTAAGTACTGAGGTACGTTTTAGGTTATCATTCCCAAACTAATATAAAATCTGAAAGGTGTTTTAGGCAGTTAATATAAAATAAAAGCGGTGTGAGCGTACCTAAAATCCTGAGTTGTGTGATGGTGCCGTGCAGACCGTAGAACATCCAGAGTGGTCTGGAGTTATCGACACACAGCTGCATCCCCGCGCTGACACCGTTGTGGCTCATCATGACCTCTCCTTCTGTGTTCACCACAAAGCCCAGGATATCTCCACTGTGGAGCGGCACCGCCACCCGACCCACGGCCCAGAACTCCTTGCGGTCAACCAGGGACTCTGGGTTTGACGGGAGGTCACTTTGCCTCAGGGTGGCTGGGTCACAGGATGTCACGCCGTAAGAGAGACACCCAGGCCGGGCTACACCTGTCTTCACCTTCACAAACACCGTCTCTGAACAACTCATCGGCCGATTGGTGAACACCAGGGTCCTCTCGTCACCACGGTGATCCAGCCTCGCCACCGTGTGCTTATCCAGCCCAGTGACATGGACGCCATGCACCGAGTGGAAGTGCAGATCAGTGTCCAAGTGGCTGGGCAACAGCGAGCACTGCTGGGAGTTTTGAGAGTTTTGGGGCACATGGCAGGAGGCGGAGCTTAAGCGATGTAGCCGTTCCTCTTCCTCATCATCTTCTTCCAGATGCGTGTCTTGCTGCTGTAGGCTCAGGTCACACAGGCTGATGGAAAGGCGAGGGTCATCGCTGTTTCGCTGAATGTAGGCCCTGTGGGCGGCAGCAAAAGAACGAGGACGCAGGCAATCCAGAGGGACCATCTCGCTGTCTGTGAAAAAAAAAAAAATCCCACACAGGAATGTTATATAATACCTTGTTTGTGATGTTTTAAAGAGAGGAATTCAATCTGAACCAACACACAATGTCTGAGGCTAATACAAGCTCTCCATTTGTTGTCTCTCCAAGTGTGCACAGAACCAAATTTAATTTACGTACCCACTTAGTATTCTGCATATCCTAAGTACAACACTGGTCTGTTTTACATTCACTGTGCGCTGCTCATTCATTACACCTGTCACTGTAAACAAATGGTGCCTTCCGGCTTCTCTGCTTTATAACGTATTCATTCAAATGCACTCTCGGTACTAAGGCCTGAGAATATGAACAAATACGTCAACCTTTACATAGTCAGAAACATATCAGGACTCTTAAGTGGGAGCATACTGTAGCTGCAGGCAATAGGCTACATCACAGTAAAAGAGATGTAACAACTTTATGTAACGTTGAAGGATAAGCGATGCACATGAAGCCACTGAAAGACAATAAAGCTCAGCTTTGTTTGAGCCTCTCGCTCTGTCTTTAGCTCGGAGTCCTGTAATAATGAGCAACATTTAATTTTTTATCTTATTTCTCATTCTTATTTTCACATTCAAAGCCTGAGGTGTGAAGATGCAGACATAATTAGAAGCGATTAAATCCAAAGATTGGATTTTAAAAAGACTTATAATAATGCCAGTTTACCTTTCAAGGAGCAGAAATGCATGTGTAGTATACAGCGGGTGACAAATAGCTGTAATGAGCTGCCAAGACTCCTCTCTGTTTACATAACAAACTGTCTTTGCAGTAGATTCTTAATGTACTGTTTCTAACTCTGTACACTGTTGACATTTTAAGTTGCGTCTGGATGCTAAAAGCAGACTTTTTCCGATCATTGAAAGGGAAAGGCATTCTTAACTGTATCACATGTCTCTCTCAGAAATAGACCTTCCTATTCTAATTCTGTTTACTGTAAACTAGACTCCACATGGGAGCATCACTGCAAAACTAAAAGAGCGTAACTTTCCGTGCACGCGGTCGGTACAAACGGATCTGCATCGTGGCACGCTTGGGGGCATGCTGCCAAATTTAACACGGCCCTCTAACACGGGCTAAAATTAGCCTGATTGGACATTTGAGGAGAGTGGGGAGGGACAGGCCGAGCAATGAATGACATGATGGCTAAGTTGTGTGGCTCTCAGCCTCAATCTGCTTTGGGCTTCCCCTGTGGGAAGTGGACTGAGCAGGAGAGTGCGCCAGAGCAGGAGAGGATGAAAAAAGGGTGGGGTGGACACTTAAGAGAAGGGCATACCTCACCAGCTCCTCTTTATCACACAAAGACAGCACATCTCCGGCCAGCCACTGATAAACTGCTTGAACTTAATTACTTCCTCAGTCAAGAGTGTCCACAACCAAGCATGAGGCTCTTATTATTAGCAGCCTTATCGTCTTCAAGGCAAAGTTAGCCGACTTTGCAAACCCCCCGGATGCAAGAGATAATTTCTATTCTTGCTATTACTGCTTCCCGTGGTTCACAGTTTAAGTGGTGCAGCAGTCGAAACAAGTTGTGAGAAGAATCTTAATCTTAATGTTCTACCTAAACAAGATGCACAACATATCCTAGAAGACACTGATAATATAAAGCAAAATAAATATGTATGATCTCAATCTTGGTTTGGTCTCAAAGGAGTATGGGATGACATTTTAAAAATAAAACAACTAACAATTGCTTTTTTTGTCCTATGGTAAAATATGTGTACACCAACAATTCACCCTATGATTGCATGACAAGGTGTAAAGAACTGCTCTCACACACACATAGCGAGATATGGCTGAACCAACCCTTTCTTTATATCATTCACAACAGGGATATCCACCAATGGAACTCTGGGGGTATTGAAAACGAAATTATGACATTTGAAATGGAATTCCAACTTGAGATATTTAAACAACAAATAATATGTTATCCTTTTGTCGCTGGTGTGTAAACATGCTTTATTATTACTCTTGATATGGAGCCAAGTCTTCCTTTCGGACTATTCACTCATTAAAATGTCAGTCACACGTGACAGCTGCAGTCTTGACTTTTGCCCTCTGAATTATGTTATAAAATTAAGCATGGGCAGTCACAAGAAATTCATTGCAGCTTAGCTTAATTTATAACATTTGGCAAAGCTCCAGTGGTTTTTTAATAGCATGCAATAAGCATTCAGTAATGACAGATTATATTCAACTTCAAGTTATAAAGTTCAAGACCTTGAAACTTTTGAAGAGCATGGCGAAGTCTGAATCACTTTTTGTCAAAAAACCACAACAATACAGACGTGATTAAGTGCATGGCTGAAATTGTCCAAGTTTAATTAAGTGGTCCTTGAACAGCTACTCAATCTCATGAGGAATTAAATAGAGGAGCACATACCAACCTGACACGGTTCTGCACGGTCAGTGGCTGACCTCTTGGCTTTTTTATCAAGCGTAACTGGCGAAAACATTAGAAGTATTTCTCGACTCTGTTTATATTGGAACATACCACACCAAAGCATACACCTGCATGAAACCACTCTACAGTACCTGTTCTAGATATTCCTATTCAAACAAGTTGCAACCTTTTACTGCAACATTTACTCTTACCACAACCTGGAAAAACCAGTTTCCAGTTCGTGGAAAGTGAACATGATGTTGAAAGCAGGATGTGATAAAACAAAGAAAATGTCATCCTGTTTCACTGGGAACACATGCCAGAATGACAACTAATGATTGCGGTTAAAAAGCTGTTTGAGGTACAACACGCTTGACACAAACAGCTTGGCTCCTTTTCATTTGAACATTTTGAGAGGCCTCCATGTATTACAGTACTGTAGTTTTTGATTCAAATCATTCAATTCAATTTTTATGAATGCCTTTTTTAGTCTTGAACAGCTCTCATTTAAACAAGTGCAGGATCCTGAATAGAGGAGGAAGGGTTCAGTTGATTCCTTGGCCCGGTGGAACAGGATTAGGAGGCTTTTGGGGGCTTTATTGAAGCTGCAACCTCTACACAAGGTCAGCTGCACCAATTGTGTGTGTGTGTGTGTGTGTGTTTGGGGATTTGCCCTAAGTATGCATGCCTAGGGGGCCTATCCAGGGCTCTGTCTAGAATGAGTGAGTGAAGTCATCTGTCATGAGAAAGGAGGCTTCGGGAGGGAGGGGGTTGTGTATCTGTCCCAAAAAGGAGAGGGAAGGACTTTTGCTTATCAAAGAAAAACAAAAAGAGAACGGGCTCTGAGGGAAAATCTGCGTTGATGAGCTTTTAAGGAGTGGTATCTCACACGAGATAATGGCGCAAATATACAGAGGGTGAAGCGGGAGGGGCTAAAAGTCTTGAGAGCGATACGATATTGATACACAGTGAGAGCCGCACAGTTTGAGTTTCTGAGATGCCATGTGCAATCGGAGCCACATATGTTACGTTTTTAAGAGATCAAGCAGAGTCTCTGGTTAAGTACCAGATGTTTCTAAGTTTTGGACTTTGATCGTGGAAAGAAAAGGTGACAAATCGCAGCAGTGAAAATGTCACTCGGCACTTTGGGGATGTCATAAGGGCACAGTGTTTCCGAGGACAGTTAAACCTTGATGTGTCTCTACATGCATAAATCATGCACTTTCAAACAACGCTGCTTTGAATCTTTTTGTTATACTTGACATATACTGTACTAGTCATGACTGTCTTCAAAGTGTATGAGTATCCATTGATTGTTTCAATCTGATCTCAGACACATTTTTCCGATTATGAATTCACCTCATTGTTACAGTCAAGAAAACTGCACAGATGGACATATCTGATACCTAAATACACACAGAATACAAAGTACACATTCAAACTGGGACGAGACTCTGGTCATCTGAAAGTGATTAGCTTTCTCTCCGAAGGCTTCCGCCCGTACAACCCAGCTCCCAGGATCCAAACCTGACAGGCTCTATTACGATTTCTATTTTGATTTCTCCGCAAATCTATTCGATTCCATCTGGGTCGATTAAATCCCAGCTGAGCCACAATAGCCTGTCGAGAGGCATTTATTTTGATTCCACAAATCAAATAAATTCCAAGCACTGAGATCATTCGAAACCAAGCTCACATGAATACATAGACCCTAATCCCGATGTGTACATGTTGGCAGATGTTAGGTCAAAGGACATTTTAGTTTATACCAGACCTCTCATTTCATTGTAACCAACTGTCTGACAGAATGACTTTACTTCAGTTATAATAACCTGAGGAGGAATAAAGAAATAAGGAGCCTTTGTAGATTTTGGTTTTGCTTAAACATTAAAACCAAGAGGACTGAGAAAAGCAAATTATACTTAAAGTTACTTTAATCTACTTATATTTTAATGAGCAATTGATCAAATGACTGTTAAGTGAAACAGATGGATACTTTTAAGCTCTAAAGAAGTTTTTAGACTCTTTCAGCTTTAGTTATTCTTAGCCCACATCCTAAACAAAGTGCCATGGCAAAGAATATTCTCCCTCTACTGCAGGGGTGTCAAACTCAATTTCATCGCGGGCCACATTAGCATTATGGTTGCACTCAAAGGGCCAGTTGTAACTTTAAGACTATATAAATATATAATGTATTATATTACATTATTGCCTCTGCATTGTATTATTATCGGATAGGGTAATAACTTCATTATTAACTACGTCTGAAGGCAAAAGTCTAGGGCAAATAATTGCAAGTCTCTTCAGTGCACATGTCACAAAATGAGATGCATTGTGGAACATGTAGTTTATTGGCAACGTGCTTCTGTAAAGCGGCATGTAACCGTATAATAAACTTATTTTATTATTTGCAAGCTCTTGCAGGGCCACATAAAATGAAGTCGCGGGCCGGATTTGGCCCCCGGGCCTTGAGTTTGACACCCCTACTCTACTGTTTAACTGAGTCTGTAAATCTTTTCTTTTCTTTATTTGTTCAAGTAATTTCTTGGCTGGTGCTTTTCTCTTGCCTCAGAAGCACCGTTACCATGGTTGCCTTCATCCAACATTTGTCTGTTTCTGATTACATCCAATCTACTTCAGATTAAGAAGTCCTATTATCTAAGGCAAGGTGAACTGCTATCATCAGTTATTGTAAATGTTTATAATTTTGTAGATACAAATCTTCTTTTGACATCTATTTTCTTAACCGTGATTCCTGAGCCTTGTTCACGTCCAGCCTAAAGTCCTGCCTCCACAATATGTTTATCTTCATTTGTTCATGTTGGCGTTTCAATTCATAGCACACTAGTCTAGAAATAAATGTAATAAAGAAGGGACTGCTGCACTGGAATTTAGGTTATCTAGGTTATCTGCATTCCAAATTCACACCATTTATAAATACTACACAGTAATCCTTGTAGTGCATTGTTTGGCAGTTAGCATACAAAAAAGGTGACTAATGCACTATAATTAAGTATCTCTATTAGCAGAATATATTGCCTACTGCGCAGCTGCAGATGCCAATCATGGTGAAACTATGCCATTGGTAATTTGCAACAATCACATTGAGCAAATCAAACATTGCTATTCAAATGTTGCATTGTACATTGTAGGACATTATCAAAACCTTGTGATTGTAGCATGAGAGTTAACCTTCTAAGTATGGTCATTATACAGAATTAATGTAGTACTCAATAGTGTATACACAACAATTGTTACTTTTAGCACGTAACACTATGTTAATGCTGCCCTTGAGAAGGGACTTTTGATTGGCTGAAAGCCGAGGAGCATATTTACAGCTTGAGCATCAAACATGGTGTGAAAGCTAAAAGGAACGATGTACCTTCTTAGAAATGGACAAGGTTATCGCAGCCTTAAACCACAACCATTTCAAGCCTTACAATTTTTACCCAAAAATGGTATTAACATGGGCTTCTTTTGACCTGAACATAAGTTGCAGGCTTCAGTCATTTCCAAAAGAGGAGAACTTGGGACAGGGTCCATAGTCTTGCACAATCCTGACTATAATCAGGTTCAAACCGCCAGTCCCTTTAAAAAAAAAAAGGATCACTTTTCTTATGATTTATTGGTATGATCAGCATACAAAGAACAAGAAAAAAAGATTGATTCAAAGAAGCATGATTCATGATTTTAGTCTAATTCTGCCAAAATGATTCAGCTCAAGGAAATTACTCAATGTTTATAATATGGAGACACTTAGTATGTCTCGTTGGCTGGGAAATTACAGTTGACAGATTACTTTGTATATTGTTGATACCATGCTGAATGTCCAGTTTATTGTTTTTGGAGGATTTGGCTCTGAGCAGCAGACCTAAAATCAAACTTCAAGTAATAGTACAACATCACTTGGCAGTACTTCAGGGTAAGCTGAGCCGTCAGGACAATTGTGTGTCTTTTATTTATCAAAAAGAAGCCTGGTTATACAAGTAAGGACCACACCTTCACAGTGTACATAAAGATACAGTTTACCCTGCATTTAAAGTTGTACTTATATTCGATGATTAATAGCCCACATTTAGTTCCTTATCCGGTCATACTGAACCATTGTTACCTACATTGTCAACAGGCTGACCCTACACTGTATTTCTGGCCACTTGTGTCAGGTTGCACCTATCTGACCTCTCTATATTTAAAACCATTTCATTCACAAATCAAAACCCTGTAAAACTCCACATAATCTATGTTGACAAGTAAAACAATAAGTGAGATCTGTGGCAAGTGAGTGTGAGCTTCAGGCGCATAGAAAGAACACCGATTAAAAATAGACACAAAGAGAGGAAAGTACAACACAATCAGGTTCAACCCAACATGTTTGTGCAGCACAGAGCTTGTCAGCGTTCACACACACACACTATCTTTTTATCTGTTCACAAAACAGGTGTGTCAAAGGTACAGCGATATTTAACTGCCGTTTTAATTTTTTTTAAACATGATGTCACCATGATAACAAGTCTCCAGCTATGCTTTCAGCTATGTGGGGCTGTGCTTCGAGCTAAATGCTCAGCATTTTAACAGGTTTTTTTGTTCTCCACAGTTACATAATGAACAGGTTGACGAATAATGGAAATAATCATAAATTGCTCTAAAGCTGAAGTTTAACAAGTGTGATATTTAACATGTTGTCCTTCTTAGTTTGTCGAGACATTTCATACAAAACCACATAATGGCCCTATCCGAAAAGACCAGGGATAACCAAAGTCCTGTACTGACAAATAATTACATTTCATTCCAATTAATTGCCCCATCCAGTAGATGCTGAGATATTTTCTAATCTGCACCATAGTTTCCCAACACCAAAGCAGTATATATTAATACTTTGGAGACCATGAACTAGGGCTGCACGATATATCATGTCGTGACGATAATCGCGTTATGCGCATGTGCGATATTGACATCGCAGGACGTGCGATTTTTTAATTTTGTATTTTTTATTTGTTTAGGACGTGCGATATTAAGTAGGCAAATGAACTCAAACACTTCATGTTACAATTATTGTGCTGCTTGCTACAAAAGGAAAACTCGCGCGGCTCTCATGTCAGGGGTACTTGAGTGAGTGACATGCAGGCTCTGCATGCACAGCAAACCACCAATCACAACCATTCTTGATCAGATCACAGCAGGATAACCGAGCTAGCTCAGCTTGTTGCTCTGATAACTTAAGATCCAGAAGTCCGTGACAAAATCCTTCATCCGGTTAAATATTGTTAAAAAAATACCAATTGTATAGCATTAAAGTTCAAGAAAGGATGGTGCGGACAAAAAAAACTGTCTTTTCTTCAATTCCTGTATTTATTCATATCGCAATATATATCGCAGGGGAAGAAAATATCACAATGTCAGTTTTTTCCAATATCATGCAGCCCTACCATGAACAGCTGTGCAAAATGTTATGAAAATCCATCCTACTTTTGTTCAAATAGACCAACAGAATGACATTCCCATCCAAAAAGCGCACTCGCCTACACAGCAAAACATCTACATCTATGCAAACTGTGTATGCAAAAAACCCATCAATTCCTTTTTTCATATCTGCTTCCTTTGTCCCTGGAGGTTGAAACATGAGTGATTTCTCTCAGGATGTAAGTAAGCATGAAAAGCATATAGCACAAGGTTTTCCCGACCATGACGCTCTACAGGCCTAATGCATTGAAATGCCATGTACAGACATGATTGATGTCAACACCCTCCTTTTAATCACCTGGGATGTATGCTGCCTCTTGACAGTTGGGCAGCCATTTTGGATTCTTCTCTAATGACTAGAGAGACAGGTTGCAGATGATGTTAGCTGACGCCGGCCTCACGGATCACTACCAGTCTGTCAGTGATTAAGTGACTCATCTACCACTGGTAAACAAACCCCCAGTAGAGCATCTTGCATCCATCAAAAGATGGCTTTGACTCGCTCCGCTTATCTAACTTGGAAGGAATCCATCATACCTGTACAAAATGCTGGATGCTGTGTGGTCTCTTGGGACTCGTCCCATAAACAAACACATTCTGTTAAAATGCAGCCGTACATATAAAGCAGGTCCCGTTACTTTTGAATGCAGAAAGGTATGGCATTCCCATATGTCTCGCTTCAGGGAAATCAAACTGAAAACACTTGCAAGTTATTTGTGACCTGATTTCGGGAACTTCAACAACAAACTTGATAAAACTCAAATGTTAAAAAGTTGACTACATAAAGTAAAAAAAAATACCTTTCAGTCTTTCAAACTTAACAAAGTTGCATCTGGATCCAAGTTTCTTATAGTACTGTTCAGTGAAAAAGTAATAGTAAATAGAATTTTCTTTTTGAAATACGGCTGACAGACTATGCTTTAGAAACAGTTCCTTGAAACAAATACTCTTGAGGAAATCTTTTTTCTGTCCCTTTAAGGCCAAATCTGTTCTCTTCAAATCCCAAGCAATGCACTTCAGTCCTTATTGATATCTGCGTGAGTAGGACAAGTGTGGTGATGTAACATATCTGTCTTAAGTTGCAGGGACAGCATTGTGGCTCAGTTTGATTTCAGGAGATTAATTTAGCTTCCCCTCTTATGCAACACCATCTCGGCTTTCAAGCTGTCTCACTGATCTCAGGATCACCTTTGACTCCCTGCATGGGTGGCTGGCTACTGAACTGCACTCCCTTGATAAAAGCTTAGAGAGGAAACAACACCACTCTTGAAAAGATCCCCAAACATCAGAATAAGACCTGATGGCAGGAAAGCGGTTTGGCATCACGCCGCATTGAGAGAAATTAAAAGGCAGCGAAGGATAGCGACTCTGATGAATTCCTTAATATGGTGATTAAAGTTGTGAAAGATTAAACAGACAAAACAGTGTTTGATGCAGATCATCCAAGGATAAAATCAACATCTTTTGACTGTAGCCCCTCTTCAATGGATCACATTCATGATATTTCATTGATAGGGAATAAAAAAAACTTCAAAAAGGGTTTTAACTTTATCATGGGCTCAAAACACATTTTACAGGCTCCGTTTTTACAGAAATATATGACACATAAGGGACCACAGGGAGCATTAGCTGAAGCTGAAGCATCATACCAGCAAAATATTTCATCAGAACAGCGCTGACAGTGTTTTCAGTACACGTTTATACTCAGGTGACGGCTTTTGAAGAACGTGTCACGTTAATTTGTGCCGACTTTGGAGCAGGGACACTTTAATTAATCCATGAAATATTAAAGGCGAGGAAGCTATTCATGGAAAGGATGTGATCAGATACAGTAATGCTACATGTGTCCTAAAATAAGATGGAGAGAAGGCTGATTGGTCTTAGCGGACAGCTGGGGAATGAGGTCACATCACAAGAATGGTTCAGCTTAGAGAAACAATGGTTTAATGTGTTGAAAAAATACAGATCTTTTACCACCCCTCATCTTATATATATTTTTTCTTGATATGACATTTTGGGATTTTCTTTTATTCTTTTCTAAGTTGGGCAACTCACATCCTGTCTTTTAGTCTCTTATGAGTCAAACTCCAGAAATGTTTAAATCTACAATTCCCATATTGCAACTGAAATCTCTTTTCTTAGAACCTTTCCTTCATGGTAAATGCGCATATCTATCAACATTTCACATCTCCAGCTTGTAATGCAGCCTTTGATGCAGAACTTTAAATCTCAAGCCTATAATGATGACATCATCAATCTTACACATTAAAGTCTATTTTAGATGTCTTGCAGAGTTCAACTGCATACTTTATATGGGAAAAGGTTGAAAAGCTTTTTTTTCAGCTCCAAATGGAGCCGTGTGAAATCGCCTATAAATTGATCAATTGCCTCAAGTGTAATTGACAATTAAGTCAGCAACGGCTGGGTCTGAGGACTGTAAGTGTGGAAATGAAAAAAAATGTCATACCTCCTTTCTGTTGGTAGTTATGGGCTTGAGGCCACATTTTCATATGGGACCAAATTGTGGGTGTTCAAGTTGCATTGTGGGTAATGTAGGCGCCAGGTTTTGACATGAAAACATTTCAGAATTTTTTTTTTTTCATCCATACTGCCCATCATCAATATAACAATTTTAAAGGGGTGCAATGCTCAGGCTAAATCGCTGGATTACTGTTTTAAAAAGCCCTGTTTACAGCCATAGGATACCTTATCTAAACTGTCTCACAAACTGAGTAGTACTGACAAGTAAACCGATCCCCATGTGTACAATTGGTGGAGTGGCCCTTTAACTTAAAGCTCTCAAAGCGCATTATCTCACTGACACAGCAATCCGTAACACTTAAGTCATAAGGTTTATCACAACTTATTTTCTCTTATATTTTTACTGTCTTACACATTAATCTCAAAAGCCAAATCAAGGTCACCTCTCTGAGCAATTTTCTACACTCCACAGAGCTTATTCACAGCTCCACGCTCCATTTGTCTCCTGTAAAAGAAAACACTGCAGCCGATCTGTAACTCCCACCTGGGCAGATTGTGTGATAACAAGACCAGAACAGGTGAAATTTGGCTAAAATTATCAGCTGGTGCAGCATTAAACCCAGACCCAAGTGTAAGCATCATTAAGAATCTAAACGCATTCTTCTGTTGAAGGAAAATCTGCACATGTGCCAGTCTACAACACCAGACTTTGATGTGTCCGCCCATATTTCAGACACTAAGTGTTTGCTGAACTGCAGCCAACTGCTGAGACAATACTGGGCCTTTGAGATATACCATGCTCTCGAGTGGTGACGCTCACAGGCTATAGAGGAAAGCTGATAGCCAAGTGATCCTTCAGCTGACTGAGGGCCGAGGCTTTTCGGTTTAAGCCATCAATGTGGGGATAAAGGTGATCGATGTGGGAAAACCAGAGAAGAAACAGTGGGATTTGCAGCTGCTGGCCTCATTCACAGGCACAAATTACATGAACTACAACTATACATTGCAAGAAATCCTAATTTTAATTGGGAAGTTGTACTTATTATACCATACAGTTTTGTGAAAAGGCATTTTATTTAAACATATTAATCTTTGTTTGGCACAATAGAAATTGAATTCAGACTTGGATCCTGAGAGTGAGACATTCCTCTGGTTTGATTGTCTTGGAAAAACATCAGAGCCATGTCATAACCTGGCATCACCCTTCTCTCTGTCTGTCTTCTTGGGATGACCAACACACTCCTCTTGTTATTCGGCAAGAGCTGTGTGCTGGTCAGCACCACAAGGCCAGTGAACCCCAGATAGTGGCACTCTGGCGCTGGATAACAAACAGCCCATCATGAGATAGCACGCTTCTCGCTGTCAACCACACCGGGAGAAATGAGGTTAAATGGCACTATCTACACTATATGGGAGCCTCTTCTATTTTTATTAACGGCGTTGACAGCCTCTATTCTTTGGAGAGAGGCAGCACAATTCTTGGAAATGGTTATAAATAAGTACCGAGGTGTCCACAAGGATTCCTATTTATCTATTTTGCATAGTTTTGCATTGTTTTCAAAAATTGGAGACATCTGTTTTTGATGCATGATGTGTTTCATAAATGCATCTCAATCTGCAATCCAAACATACTTCAGATGATTCAGTGCGGTGAAAACTGCTGTTAATGATTGCAGAGGACCTGTTTGCTCTTAATTTCTTTGATGTAATGACCCTTTAAACAGCTCGGAGAACTTGTTAGAAGGGATTTCAGACAAATTGAAATTCCCCCTTTAGGGACATTTCTTTGATACTAACAACCGTGGTAACTATACAATCTACCTAATCTCCCACCATCTTTTTCCACTGAGCTATTTGGTCGGTGTGGGAAAAGTGGAGCAGCTGTATGTAACATCTCTTTTTATCCACTCACACTGGAAAAACAACATCAAATGCTGAATGGTTTCCAGTGGAGAAGCATTACTGTAACAAGACTCTGTGAGGCTGTACTTTAATGTATGTTGATGTTCAGATATATGCTGTTTGTCGTGTTTACCATCTTAGCTTAGCTCACTTTACATGTTAGTATTCTAACATTTATTGCAATTAACAAAAGTACAGCTGAGGCTAAGACAAATTGTAATTCAGAGGATCCTCAAAGTAATTGGGATTTGTCCTCTGGGGACCATGAATGTCTGAACCGCATTCATGGAAATCCATCTAAGTTGTTGAGATACTTTAGTCTAGGCTAACCCTAGAGGCACAATGCTGGCGTTACTATACTGTAAATGCTAAGTTCACATTCATAACTCACCTAGCAGCTGGACCCCCCTGGTGAGGCCGTAGATGTCTATAAGAGCCCACAGAGGAACAGAGACATGCACCCCGCTGAAGAACAGTATTGGGCTTGAGTCGTTGATTCGGTAAAACACCCGGCCTTTCTTGTCTACCCAGAAGGAGATGATGTTTCCCTCATTGGACAGCTCCTCTGGTAGAGCTTTTGCCCAAAAGCCGCTCTGCGAGACCAAGTCAGGGCAGGCGTACTTCGGCAAGGTGTCTGGATTGATCCTCGATGGGTCTTTGGATGTAAAACCAAGACGCAGAGCACCGCTCCAGCAGCACTGCTTTTTGGTGATCTGGAGTACACAGTTTTCAGAAATGAAGATGTTTGAAATGATAGCTAAAATGTTGCTTCTTTAAGTTAAGAATGACCATAATCATTGTTAATTTTAGTGGGTTAGCATGCTATCATTTGCTAAACACAAAGCGCAGCTGGGGCTGAAATGATGGTCATTACTTTTGCAGTATTTGACTAATAAAGATTATGACCTTGCTGGATGAAACATAGAGCAATAACCAACGTTTTTTCTGTGGCCACTGTGGGACTTCTGTACAATATTTCATGACATTTTATCCAATAGCTGCTAAGATTATACTCAGACCGATATTGAAATCTGTAGCATCAAGCCGCTAGCGTGGCTACATTTCAATTTTAAGAAAACTAAGACGAGTTACCTTGGTATGTTTATCACCTGCAAATGATTTTTGTCTTATTTTGAACCTCTGTTTACTTTGCATTTACCGTGCCAGATAACAGTAATCCTCACATGGCAATGCTTGCCCTGCTCTCTCACTTTCGAGACATAGATGGCCTGATAGGTGAAGTGGAAACTTGTTCTAAGCTGCTGCTGCTTTGGCCCACACAAGAGCAAGCAGAGAAAAGAGAGAAAATCAAAACAGGAGAGCAAAGAAGGGGGATGTGCAGAGAGAGGGGGAGGATTAAAAAAAGAAAGAGGAAATGTAAGGGAGAATGGGAGAGGAAGGACTCTCCATCACAGTCACAATTAGCGTCTTCCTAATTTATAGTGTCTCTCACTGTACTCTGTATTCTAATATAACAAAATAAACTATGCACTCACACTGACAGTGTTCTAGGTAGAAGTTTACTCGAAATCAGTGCACTATCTTTGTTTTTTAAAGTTAAATTGTTTACTGAAGATGGTGGAAGCCATGTGGATGATTAATGTTGGACTGGTGTAATCCACTTGCTGGTTTTGGGTTGCAAATGGTGGCAGCGTCGTGTTTAACAAATTATTGTTGCTTATTTCGATATAATTGCGACTCTTGAAGAGGCTCTGGCATGCTAATGCATCAAATATGATGTTTGTTTTGATTAGTCAAGTTTTTTCTTTTTTAGCTTAATGTAGCCATTTAACCATTTTTTAAACGAGTACTCGTTTGTCACAATAATTGACAATAACGCCCCACTCTATTGGTTTTAATTATAGTTAAGCATGCTTGGATCTTTCAATTGACCTATTGTAACTCCCATTATGTTATTATGTAACTATAATATGCAACTGGAAAACATTAAGTGTAATTTTTACCTTCAGACGAACTTGCTCATACACAGCGGTTGGTCTGTTGCTGAAGGTGATGGCATTGCAGAAGCTGGCCTGTCTCTTGACGGTGCGTTGGGATATGTCCATGACGATCTGCGAGCCCTTGGTGCTGGGGTGGAAGAGCAGAGGGAAGGAGGACAGACTCCCACACGGCTGGATGGGCAGGCAGCGCTTGGGCTTGTGGTGGCATCGGTGAGATGTGGCAGGAAATGGCCCGTTGAGAGAATCTACAAAATGTGGAGAAAGAAAAGTGGTTGCTCAGTGTGGTCCACAGTTGGGGAGCAGAAACTACATTCTTCTTGGGGCACAATTTACAGTAAAACAGGTTTAAGATTAGATTATTAGATTACACAGTCTGCACCACCGCAGGCTTCACTTTGAATATAATATAGTAGCATGGTGAAGTGGACTCCAGGTTGTGACCTGCTGTCACATGTAATTTCCTCTTGCATATCTCACTTGCTCCTGTAACATCAAATTAAGTGAGAAATGCTTTAAAAATAATCTAATACCCAGTATTCAGTTTCTCAAGGTAACACAGTGCATTCACACACCTACATGAAAGGACATTGCGCAAAGTAAATTACATGCAAATATGTCCTTGGATGCAAGGACAAAATTGCTTTCTTGGTTACGTAATTGAGGAGAACAAAGGAGCTTTGAGACGTTCATACAAAATGCTCCAGTTTCAGTAAATAGTCATTTGCAGTAATTCCAAAAACTTTTGTTATTTTTCTTATTCTTGCCAGATTTTAAACTGGTTTGAAAGTTTATGTCTCACCGTGCTGGAACACATTTACAGTATAATCAGTAGAAAAGAGGAAATGGGGAATAATGAAAACAAAAAATGATTAGCTAACATTTAAGGTGCTCTAACATCATCTCTAGCAGTTGAATTAGATCCACAGAAAGCAAGTTTAGGATCTTACAGGATGTTAGCTATATGTTCAGCTGTTGATACACATACAGTATATACAGTAAATATCTGCTTCTCTTTAAATAGTTAGTCACGTTCACACTACTGTACCTTCCATATCAGAGTGAAACTAAAATAAAAACACTGCTGCTACAGTAAGTGAGATTAAGTGACATTTATTGTGTTTTGCAGGTCAAATAAGAGCAAACCCAAAGGAGAACATCTGACTCATTTTCCCCATGTGAGTCATGACTTCTCCCACTAACCTTATAATAGAGCAAAACATGTTTTTCAAATCTCGTCTGTCTTTTCGGTCTTGAGATGATAAAGAATTTTCTCATCATGAGTCTGATATCACAGTTTCTCCCCTTCATTAGGACCTACTCCCACTGCTTTTCTTTCCACAGTTCTCTTCAAAGCATAACTCCAGGGTCACTGTGGCATTTTGGCATTTGTTCTCACAGACATGGGACTCTCATCAAATGTAGGATTATTCAGAGACATACAAATGTAATTGCATCACGATTGGAAACTGTTTTCTGTATCTTTAGTTCTCTATTCAGTGACATTTAAAGTACGATAAAATCCAGCCAATGTGCCAAAACTGGAAGCCAAATAAATAATTCAGTCCTAATTAACACTTCTTTCTTGAGAACTGCTTGTATTTTCACACCTACATTTGGAAGACTGTGTAGGAGCTGCTTGTGTTTGTCCGTGAGAAGAGTGGACTATATGAGCCAGTGCTGAAAGACAGCTATTCTTGCTTTCCTTCGAGCGACCTTGGAGGGTCAAACGCTTCATAATGTTCCCGGCAAATCAATCAACACTGTCAGGATTGGCAAAGACTAATCATGTGACTTCTGGGACCATGTCTGGTGTAGCTTCACTATTGTTCAGATTTCAGGGCAGAGATTAAGATTTCCGGGATGTTCAAACCTTTGTTGAGTTTAAACTAGAAAGAGTCTTTCCCTTTTCACCAAAATCAGAGAGGCCAAGAGTTCTGGGCTCAGTACAGTATATTTGTTAAGCTCTCGTCGCAGCAGAACAATGTTGAATTGTGCTCTGTGCACAACAGTGGTCTTAAATGAAGTCATAACAAATCCTTTAACCATATTGCATCCATGATGTCATGTCAGACGTGATGTCTAAGGGAAAACAAAACAGGAGTGTACTGTGCTCCGTAAGGAACCAGGCCTAAGAGTGAATAGAGTATTTCCTGTTAGGTCTGAAAACAGGAGCAACACCTCAAAGGCCTTATGCTTTAACATTTTACCAAAAATCCAATATCTTCTTTCATTTTCACTATATTAATATAATTTCTACTGCGGGGAATTGAATTCTCTAGTCTGTTTTCTATTTTCACATCCCAGGCATCTTTAAATGGGTTCCAGAGCACACAGAGGGCTATATAAACTATGACTACAGTTGAATGAGTAAATAAATGAATAAATAAAAATACCACGCTTGATTTACTGTAAATGACAGCTGGTTAGAGCCAAAAGTGCTGATGATACAGTGGCTGTTGAAGTGTGTTTAAATAAAGTCATGCGACCTGACGGAGACGTCAGAGTAAACAGTGACCAGAGCCCTGTCATGATAAAAGAGAGGTGCCATGACGAATGTGAGATGAGCAACTTAAGGGAGGATAATGTTACTTAATGCACCACCGAAAACAATGTGACTGCCTCGCTGTCATTAATTGGAAAGGACAAACCGTGCAGAGACAAAGAGTGGCCCTGGCCATTGTCACCTGGTCTCTTACGCTCTTACTGTGTTTTATCCCCAGGCTCGGTCTCAGTAAGAAGCCCAACTGAGGCCCTAATGCAGTGTGACGTTAGTATGGAGCTCGATGGCCCTTTCTCACAAGACAAGAGCTCACAGGCAGCACCCTAAAGAGCCAAAGGGCACATATATGTTTGAGCCTTTGCAAGTGTGTATTGTAGTAAAAGGTAAACTGAAGTGATTTTAATACATGGAGAAATATAAAACATCCTCCCATAAGTACTTGCTGTCAGTCCTGTTACTTTAACATTGATGTTGATTTTTCATCTAGTGACATGTTTTGAATTTAACCCTAAAATAGAATAGATGTTGGCCTGATAGTCTCCCAGTTTGCTGTGTCTTTTGCATACAATATTGTGTTTTATAAAAAAATTAAAAAGTGTTATTAGACCCCTTTATCCTACAAGAATTATCTTTTTTTTATGAAAGACTATAAATACAATCAAATAAGGCTAACTATTCTTGTCATTAATGTTAAAAAGCTGATGTACTGCAGATAGTCATGATGTACTCGAGTCTAAGGCAAAGTTTTAATATTATTATTTTTGCTTGTTTTTTCGACCATTGCCGAACTAATTTAAATTTACAGCCACATAAACCAGAGTGAACCATCAAAGCCTCACATTTAGGAATCTGGAACCAGAGAACATTTTGCATATGTGCTTAAATAACTGATTCGTATAGTTTCCCAATAATCTTCTGCTGTGCCTTACTAAATTAAATGATTGACTTATTTTTGCAGCTCCACATAGTCAATTTCAGACCATTTTTTTAATCATGGAGACTTGTGAATTGTCAGAACATAACACAAGTCTATTAATAATGAATTAATAATATTAAGACAAACACACTTTAAAGTAATGTTTTAGTGTTCAGCTCACATTGCATTATTATGTATATGTTCAATCATGCATGTTGTGAGTATGTATCACAATCAGAAAACCAATGGATACAACTTTACATTACGATGGTATTTATTGTAACAAATAACTCAACTTCTAAATGGTTTATTGTAACTAGTCAGCTAGAAAGCTTCTGCAAGAAATGTCAATGTAAACTGAGATAGGAATGTGATAAATAAGAGCGCTCAATGCACCTGTTAAACAAAAATAAATAATTGACCAATTGATCCTCACATAAGTTGAACAATAAAGTTATCAAAAATGTTTTCCAAACATGCGGATATTCACCCTGTGAGTGTATCACTTTCAAACAAACAAGCCAGGTGAGAAAAGTAATGTGCCAACTACTTTCAGTTTATCCTGGGGGATTTATTTTAATTATATATGACTGTAAACAACCTTAGATGCAGAACAAGAATAACAAGAATCCTTAGATAGTGTAGACGTTTTTCAAAATGTGAAAAACATGATTTCCTGTTCACATTTCCCCCTTATTTAAAGCCAGTCGTGACTTACAGAAGGTGTTAAAACTTGGCTACTTTCACTTCAAATTTATTTTAGGCATCCAGGACGCCTACAATTCACATGCACACAGGCTCTAGGCTGCACAGGCACGCTTCAGACCCGATTACATCGTCTCCTCTCATAATAATCACCGGATTTATTAGTTGTAGTTATCTTTTATGTCAGATGTGCTTACCGTAGAAGGTATTCCTGGTGATCTGACCTCCCATGGCTGCATGCAAGGTGCGTTCACCTCCGCTCTCTCTACCGGCTGAATCCGCGATATTCACATTCAGCTGCGCGTCTGCAGCGGTAACATTATACGGACACGATGCCGTTCACAAAAAAAAAAAAGTCCCGACAATGATTTAGATGCAGGTTGTGTCTGTCAAGCCTCATCGACATGAAGCAGCAGATCCAGTGCGTTTAGAGATCACGCTGAAATTAACATAAAAGGTGGTAGTGGAGGTGGGGCTTCCCGGGACTATTAACGCTGTAGCTACCAAAGAGGGGACCTCAAGAGCACAAGCAATACATAACCATCACATTCCTGTTGACTCAGTCTTAGAGGACACTTATCTACCTCTAATAAACATTTGATAATTATGTAGAGGTTTATATATGTGTTACTTATCTTACCATTTGTATTTTGAGTTTGTTTTATTCGGCTTATGTCTTTATCACAAATATCCTTATTTCACTCCATTCCTGTAGTCTTTCCCTAAATATGCACAGTTTTTATATAACAGAAATAAATGTGCCCCCCTGCCCCACACATACACACCTGTTATCAGGACTAACCTGCTTGCTGCCTATACTTTGCTTTCCCCAAGCTAAGGGGTACTTTATATTAAGAATCTCTTTCCCAGCATCACTTGAAATAAAAATGCAGGAAGGAAAGTTTTCTAGGATGTAAAGTTATTTTGGCATAAACCCCACTGAAACAATCTTGAAAGGCCCTTCTGGTAACTCTCTGATAACACGGAGATGTCACACTGCTGGGAGTTTTTTCCAGTAAATAGGAATGGCGGGTCAACAATGAACAGGCAGAAAAAACGCTGGCTTCAGGCTAAATCTCATATTAGAGCTGAGTAAGTGAGTTTGAAAAGTAAGACTGTGCAGTAAATTAACTTACGTTTTTACTTCATAAAGGTTGATAATTTGTGTCTGGGGTTTGGTAACAAATCTGCCAATTTAGATCTACTTCAGGGGCTTAAGTTTTGAGTGCCAATTCAGTGAGCCAGCATGACTGATGGGCGCACAGGAAAGAAACATAACACAAAATAATTGGAAAAAACAATCATTTCGTAAGAATAAAAGATTATTCACAATTGCTTTTTGAGGACACGTCTTGGCCCACAGCCTGCATTTGAGTAATATTGCGCTCAAATTATGTGCAACATTTCAGAAGTTAGAATGTGTACATTACTAGAGGTTGGTGCCATGAAATCTCCTAAAAAATTAACTCACCTCGGAGAGGGTCTTTCCTCTTTTCCCTTTTAAAGTAAGGTAGCAACTGGTAAGGGCTACAGAGGTTCAGAGTTGGCCCTGGTACCTAGTGGGCACCTCTCAGGGTCTGCCTTGTTGCCTTGGAGTTTACATAACTGGATAACTGGTGTCTGCAGCCAGGCCTGTGAGACACTATATTGGCTCAGTAGCATGAGCTATATTCTCAAGTTGTTTATACAAACTGATTGCGGTTTACTCGACTGACTGTAAGCAATTTGCAACCAGGGTAAAGCTGTACGACAGCATTCATGCACCATATTACATAAATATTTTTTTATGAAAAGTGTTCAAACGGATCTATTTTGTCACAGGGAATTGAGATGAACTATACATATGAAAGGGAAAAGTGTGAACAGAAAATGTAGGAATCTATGGCATGGACCCCTGCAGCTACGACAGTCACACTTAATGGAGTTTGACATGCCACCTGATCACTGGGCTGTCAGAATCTGATTGCTGTTCTGTAATACAAAGAGAAGTGTTGTTCACTGGGAAATAATGAAATAAGATTTTTAGTTTCCTACAATAATATCAAAGCAGTATACCATCAAATATGTATTTTAGGAAGGTTGCCAAAAAGCTATTTTGAAATATCAATATCAAAAGAGTTAATCTTCCCTGTATTTGCCTTGAATGCACCCTATTGTGTCACACTGGAAGAAAAAAAACTGTAATCACATTGCTGATGAGCACGTATACCAAGTACATAATTCACACTGATAAATCATTGGCAGTGTGTCTCTTTGTGGTAATTCAAACCGTTCTTATTTCCAACTTGTCTCACACGAAGGTTTGGCCAGGGCCATTTGGCGTCACTTTCTAACACATGGGGTAGCCCTACGCTTCATGGTTGCAGAAAACACTTGGTTAACATTTTGAACAAAACAACTCGTGGTTAGGAGAAAAGAGAGTGGTTTGGGGTATTTCATACCGTGACATAATAAAATAGCTTGACGTTGCGATTTGATGTCACACAGGACACACATAGTGGTCTCCTGGGTTAAAGCTGGGTTTGACGTCTACGGTATATAAGCGGACTTTATTGATCGTTATACTACGTCATCAGTCTTCCAGAGTACTTGATCTAGAGTGTGCATGGCATTGATTGTGGTTACTTGAATACCCGGTTGGGTCTCATTCCGGCACTAAATGGTGCCTTGTGCGTCAGTGTCAAATGCTGAAGGCTGTAAAAAATAGATGGTATCTTTCCCCTGGAAGTGAGACCGTCTTTTTGAAGTCAAACATTTTGCAATTCGCTTTATTTCTTTTTGTTTTTGAGTTGCAGTCCGTTTGCATTTCTTTCTGGTTGTTTGTGTCTTTTTGTGGTGAGTTTGCTTCTCCTTATTGTCACTTTGCGTCTCTTTGTAGACACTCGATGTACTATTCATCAAGATATGTTAACTGGGCCCAGGCCTAGAAACCCATGGGGTCAGGGGGCCCCATGTACTGAGTCCTGCAACCCACGACTGAAAACTGTGTATAGGGCTTAAGTTTCAAAATACGCAAACGTTTAAAAAAATTCAAACACTACTCTATTCTCAGCACTATTATTACCAAGTTTTTTGTGTAATAGCTCTGGTCAGGATTGTTTATACACCGTGTGCCCTGACAGAGCGGACTGACACCTCTTCCTGCGGTAGATTATTTGTAGATGGGCGCCTGGCAGGCTGGCTGGGGCCTCGGCGGACATCTTGACAGCCTTGTTTGTCAAGCAATAAAATTACTAACAAAGCACTTATATACTAACTAAGCACTCATATACTAACTAAGCACTTATATATACTGGCTCTATGAAACCTAATGTACTTATATGATTCTGTTTTCTTCAAGTTTGTATCTTCTTGGTCGAATGCACTTATTGTAAGTTGCTTTGGATAAAAGCGTCAGCTAAATGCAATGTAATGTAATGTCATGTTTGAGGCAGCCGTGTGCACGCTTGCTCTCTTCGGGGATGATGACACCATTCAACTCAGAGTTTGGACCCTTGCCCCTGCAGCCATTATGCAAAACATTACAGAGCAACACAAGAGCATCATATGATCCTCGACAGGGGGCGTCAGCAGAAAAGGAACCCCACCCGCCAGGCACGTATCGGAGGTGAAATCAAGTTGTCACATAGCATTAAAAAGAGGGACATAAAGAAGACACTGGGGGAAAGTTTATTGATCATGAGATTGTACGCAAACAAAGTGTAGATGGAAGGTACTTGCACACAACATTCATCTACATTTACCAGAATCCAGTTTATTTATTGGCAAAGTATGCTCACAGAAAGAATTTTGACTTTAGGTGTAAGAGGCTCTCATTGTATGCTGTGCCAAAATATCCATTCAAACACTTTCAGCTGAATTAAGCTAATAGGTGTACAATAGTTCACTATAGTTAATTGTCCCCGACAATGCCCCCGATTTCTTTACTTATTTTCTTTCACAATTTCATCGAGTGGAGTCTTCAGCGGTTTTGAGCAAAGGGATGCAGAGCTAACAAAAATAACATAACAGCATTATGAGCTTGGTTTGTATTTTATTTAACCTGGCGTTCAGAGGTGTCCAGTGATCCAGATACTGAGGAACTAAAGGATCATCACTGAGATTACGATGTGTTTAAAGACCCGAGGGACCGTGAATCTACTCACTCGTAGTAGTATTAGTTTACATCTCACTGTTTCCTGTAAGAATATCATTCAGGAATCTTTCTGATCATCAATATTTCTGTAATTTTACCATACTACAGGATTTGTTATCATATAGCATGTGGTCTACAGCAATGTTGCCATGCACTCCTCTAAGGGTAATTGCTATTGACCAAGATGGATAAACGTGCCTAGTACCACAACTTGAAAGCGTCTCCTGGGTCAGGAAAAACATTTTCCATGTAGGAGAGGCAGCACCACAGGGTATATGTTGGTAATGGGGTCAACATATTTAGAGTCAATATTATTGATTAGTCACACTGCTTCTCAGAATTTAAGCACAGTTGATATGACTATTACACTTGGAACTAATGCACATTTGCACAACAAATGGTTTGGCATGGTTTAGTTGTTGCCCTTCTGTCGCACCAAAAAAACGGAGACGTGACTTGGACTTGACTGCATGGAGCCCTTTCTTACTTGACTCCCTTCAGACTTGGCTTTCAGACAACTGAATACAAATACAATCCGTGTTTGAGTGTCAATTATGGCCAGTTACTGTAAATGTGCCTCTTTTCCATGTGTACTTTGTCCTCTTTCCAGGCATTTGTCAGAGAAATTGGGTGTTGTGGTCCAGGTCCTTAGCCTGCACTTAATTAACTAAATGCTGCCATTCTGTTTCTCCATGGGGACATTTTACAGCAAATTATTTGTTTGCGCAATCTATTGCATTTTTTCCTGTCCTGGAAGGTTTCCTCCCTAGTTTTCCTCTAAGACTATTTTCTTTCCTTATTCAGACGTGATAGAGATTCGATTTTCTACAGATTTGTGTTTTTGTTGGCTAGAGCCTGCCTAGCTGTTATAAGTGTTTTAAAGTCACTGTGTGTGGCTAAGCTTCCCGGCTGCTGGCTTTCTCATCACTGCACCAGGAAGTCAATAAACACATTTATTTTTATTTTGAGACATGTATTTAACTTGTCCCAAAAGATTGTTATGTAAATGTCATTCTGTGTTCCTTGTATTCATTTCTTATAATTTGCTATACT
Organism: Trematomus bernacchii; assembly: GCF_902827165.1. Classification (NCBI taxonomy): domain Eukaryota; kingdom Metazoa; phylum Chordata; class Actinopteri; order Perciformes; family Nototheniidae; genus Trematomus; species Trematomus bernacchii. The sequence continues at coordinate 10,478,452 of NW_022987828.1, forward strand.
ATAAAAGAAATTCATCATTAGCCTATTTACTCACCCACGTTATTCAAAACTCTGGTGACATTTAAATAACTGTTATACGCCTTCTAATTTAGCCCCCCCGCAGCTCCATCGCAGCCGTCTCCCAGTGTGCAGAAGTTAAAAGAGCCGTTCTTTTACTGCCACAAAACAGCATCAAATATCCATTAAAATCTCTCAAATGTTTTCATGCAATCATCAGGTTTTTGTAGCCAAACAATTGCTATGCGGGTTCAGTTATTATTACCTCTATTTTCCTCTGTGAATATGCTTTGTTGTAATAGGCACACACAAGACCACGTTACCCGAGCACCATTTAGTGAGGAAAATAATGAGATATTCAGGGAAATTTGACGGACAATATATGTTTGTTTTTCTTTCCTTTCTCTGTCTGAATAGATCTTTTCGTTAACGTCAGCAGTCTGGGAGATGATGGTGACTCAAGCGTTACTGGAATTCTGATTGGTATGGGGTAAGTTGAAAATAACAGAATTAATTAAAAAACATATATATTCCTGCAGTTTCCTTTGAACATGGCAGCTTTAAAATATGTGCACATACAGTATATTGTAAAGTACTTATTTGTACTGTATGTGTGCTCAGATAAAGGATGACCTCAGAGTCAGAGGCCACATCGAGGGCTTTATAAACGGCTAGTACTTTGTTAAGTTAGGCCAGTGAGCTTTTTTCATTAATAGTTTCTTACTTGTTGTTTCTTAGATATATCCCAAGTTACTTTTTATGTCATAAAATATCAGTTATCAAAGATATTGGAACATTACAATGGATTTCCAAACACAGGAAACAGGAAAAAGGAACATTCTTATGAATCGCAATACTTTTCCTGTCAAAACCTGCCCTGCATAGCATTTTAGTGCCAGAATTAGCCAGACATCCATGCGTGTGCATTTTACCGCTAACTCTCTGTTCATGATATACAGTATCATGACCCTATCCACTGGAGGTTAACGTCCACCTCAATCTGCTCGGCAGCTATGCTTGGCAGCTTCGGCTACCTCACTAAATCTCAGTAAATAACCCTCACAAGCCCGAGTTAACTTTGACCTATACTGTACATATATATAGTGCTGAGTTTCCCATGCTTATATTTCATTTCCTCGTACTCAAATTGCAATTTTAGATGCTCTTTTGAAGTATAGTCATGCTCAAATCATAAATTTGATGTGTCTGTATATACAGTGTAAATACAAGCTTGTTACCAGCTGCTAAAGTGTGCAGCTGGGTGCTTATTTCAATAGCACAAATGTGTTTGTGTGTCTGTACATAATATATATCCTCCATAGTGACATTAATCATGTGTGGGGTTAATTAGATGTCTGGGTTGGACCTCTAACGAAAAAGCTATTATAAAAATAAGAAAAAAAAAAATAGACTCATTTAAGGGGTCATTTGATAATCTATTGTAGTTAACCTCATTTTACAGCTGACGGAAAGAATACACAACTTTTTATATACTTCTAAAATCATATTTATATGTTACCAAACTTATCATAAGTCATCAAAAGCTGATTCGGGTTTTACGCTCATTCTCTCTGTACATCATATTCCACAGACACGAGCACCTCTTTTAAAAATTGCTTTATAGAAGAAACACATATAAAGATGATACTGGCAGTTACTATGCGAGGCACATTTGTTCCCATACATAGGTTTTGTAATAGCTGCTGACATAAATAATTTATTGTTTGGGACAGTTGATGTTTGCTATTATGTGATATTCTTATCAATAACCTGATATGATCGCTGCTGTGGAGCACTTAATGGCGCTTGTGAAAACAGCATCTGAAAGCGGGCCTTCCATCACTTCCATTACTTTAGAGAGTTCAGATGATTACAATTGATCTTCCACCAGAGAGAACTAAATCTAAGCCAAAGGAAGGAAAAGAAATCCTCATTATAAAAGAACCAGGATGACTTTAGCCATGGTTCAAATGCCAGCGTGATTTAAGTTGTGTATCCATTGTGCAATTCAGTACAAATGTGAAAGAGTATCAAGAACAATACAGTATAATTTTCTTGTCAAACATAATGTATGCTGATGTATAATTCAATGCATATTAAAATGGCAAAGCAGTGAGTGCTAAAGAACAGAGAGATGACTAATTAGTTCTTCATTTTTCTAAGGATGTACTTTCTTTAATGTGCGCTCACATACTAGGATCACTGCGGCAGCTGTAGTTGAAATCAAAAAGCATCCATTCTACATCTGCTCAAGTTTTGGTTCATTTGATGCAATATAGCAAAGCAACATAATTCACAGCTGCATTGTTTTCTCATCTTTAAAAAGCTTGCATCAGATGGAATTGAATAGATGCTCATGATGCAAGGGCAAGTACATTCTCAGACCCCATTATTTCAGTTACCTGCTATTGTGGTTTGTTTATGTATGATGGCAAGTTGTGAATTTCGAAGTGCATGTTGTCTGAATTGAAACCCCAGATCATCTGAACCCTGGTGTACTGTGAAGAAATGCTGTGGTGCATTACAGATGTTTACAGTCTTTCTACCATTGTTTGCACTGTATTATAAACTGTTTAAACCTTCACTAATATAGAGCCTGTAAAGCTGAGTGACTGCAAACATGCTGGAATGTTAACTGAAGCAAAGAGTAAACCAACTGTGAGGTTTATAATGAAATATGACATTAATAATCAATAAATATTTAAGGTGGTCCCTCCAGCATGGCTTAATGCATAATTAAAGCACTTTACATACATTCATAATGGTGTAATTACAAAAGAGGACATTAGACAAACACTGTCACTGTTTGCTCATGAGGTGTAACATTGATCCTGCTGCGCTGGGCATGATTTAGAAATAATACAAGTATAGGTTACTTTGGACCGCTTTCAAATGTATGTCTATGAGTAAAGATGTACTGTATAGCTGGAATTGCTCTAAGTCAGATTTGTTTGCCACAAAAGTCTTGCAAATGAGTATATTTATGAAAATATGTAGTATTATCATGCTTGGCAAATTTTACAAAAGAGCCCTTTGTGAAAGAATATTTCACCAAGCATTTTTGGGTATATCACGAAATATAATTGTACTTGGGTGATTGGAATGCTTTATCTTTTAATCCAATATGATTTAGCAGATTAGTCTGTTTATTGTTTAACAATCTTCATGCTTGATAATAACCCAAAAGACCTAAAGGATTGAAGTCACAATTGGTGACTATGGAGGTACCAAGAGGCTTTAGTTGAGACCTGAAAGGCCTGTTTAATCTAACCCAGGATTTGATGGTTTTTATTGACTTTTTTCTTTTGAAAACTGAGATTTGCATTCATTATTCCAGTTAAAACTGGTCAGAAGGCTAAGGAACTAAATAGCACTATACTAATTCTACACTGTACTTGAAAAATTACCATTGCCATTGTTACATTCTTAACCTCAGAAGTATTACTTCTCATAGGCAAGAAAAAGGCTTTATGTTTAGATGAAAAAAGGAATATAATATATTGCATATAATTAAATGGTTTGTAAAGGATTTAGGTTTAGTGGAATATAAACAAATTAGCTTCATTGCGTGATGATTGTGTTTAGTCGCCAAAAATGTTCCTTTGGCCCATTGTAGATGCACCTTTTTTCACTTTCTCAGAATTATAGTAACATAGGTATCGTAATTAAAACCGAAAGGTAAATGTGAGATGCTATAGACTCTGAGAGTGAGAGTATATTGTATTTCGTGATTACGTTTTCATAACAGACTAAATCTTGAATCCAGACCGGTCTGATCTGGTCGGTATTATTGTATTTACTGATGGTAAAGCTGATCATTTAGACAGAACCTTAGCAGTGATTTCTTCACTTTTTTTTAAATGTTGAGAGGAACCTAACAGAGCTTGAAGGTTTCCCAGACTGCTCAGTAATGCGGAGAGATTCACTTTCTCTCGCATTTTCTCTTGAGAAACACACTGATTTAATTCCATCTGTTGAGAATCACAGAGGTTTGGCAAAGAGATGGAACTTGGAAAGCCTTTTGAATTATTGACCTTTCTTTTTAAGCTTTATATTTTTGAAAAAACGACTAAAGCAGTCTTTTTTTTTTTTAGAGAGAACAAGGCTGCTCTTTGCCAGACCTGTTCTTGATACCAGCTACAGAGTGAGGACTGGTGGTGAGAAAAAAAAAACATTTTCTTCCACTGTTGAGATTTGTGATAAGTTTTTTTAGCATTTTGTCCCAAAATAGGTTGGCATCCAACAGATTGGGCTTCTCAAGTATAAAAGTGATAAATATGTCAATGTCAAACTCCTGCATGCGATTTTAAGCGTGTTTTCATCAGAGGTTTCGACCATGGATGAATTTTGGCATTATATAGATAAATCCAATGATAGGCCATTGTATAGATCCATCTCTTCCTTTAAGAGAACTCATTAGCATCTTCTTTTACCGATGTCTTAAACACTTGGACCACTCGGGTGACATATGCAGAGGACACAAATTGCGACACTGCAATTTTTCCGCTGCTACGGCACATAAATCACAGAGAGCGGAGGGAGAAGCTAATGGAGCACTACCGAGTCATCTCTAAGACAGGTTTACAAGGCGTCTAGTATACAAACTTTAAACTTCTATCCACACACTTTCTCAAATTTACTGGCACACACCTGGAAACAAACTTTATGAGCCTAGAATATTTATATTTGTCAACGAGGATATACACTGAAAATGGACCTGTGGCAGTTCTGGTCCAGAAACATCCCCGGATGCAGATAAAATATGTACACACTGCCTGTATAGGTATTGATGATAACATTTTTTTCTACCACTTCTGATAAAGAAGTCTTTCATATTTACTCACTCGAGAATAAATGCGAAAAATCAGAAAACTTGTCTGAAGAACTTTGACGAAAATCTTGAAAAATAAATCTTTACAGAAGTTCAGTTTGCTAAAAATTCTTTAGTGTGTTTACATTTACTGGGCATCAGTGCTCAAAGGAGTACTCAGACGTTTTACTTGGGAGTAGCAATACAACAATGACAAAAATTACACTAAACATTCTGTATAACATGGTGAATCCTAGAGACAAATTTCAATATCTACACATTTGGAAAGATGTAAATATCTTTAAAAACAATTAAGAATCAGTGCATAGTAACATATGCATTAGTGCTCTGTGTCATTCCCTTTTCCGCCACATTCAGAATGAAACAGTGCTATATTTTCAAAGTCAGTTTGTAACAAGATAAACAAGGCTTCACTCCAGAGTATTGATTCCTCCGTGTCACAAACAGATGCTCCGTCATTGACTGGGAGACACAATCATATTAGGTTGACGACAAGGTGAAGGCTGTGTTATAACGGAATGACAGCTCATCTCCTATAGATACAAATGGATTCACACTTCTTCCCCTTCCTCCCTTCTCGCTACACGTTTGTAACAGCAGCTGCAAATCATATGCAACTATTAAAACCATATGGGTTGTATGATGTGTTGATTTTTATTCTCTAAGTATTCTAGATTTCCATTGTTGTGTCTATTATGGGTTATGATTTGAAGCCACATGACAGTGTGCAGACTGTATGGGCCAGATTTACACTCTTGTTCCGCCTGTTGTTCTTGTGCTCTCCAAACAGATGCTCCATCAAAACTCTTTATACTTGGCTGAGCAATGGGAGTCACGCACTGTCACTCCATGGTCCCCATTCAAAGAATTTGAATATAGGAGCTGTCATTCACCATGATAGCATGAGTGTGCAATGTGTGTGTGTCTGCTGGTTCCTGAACATATGCCAATGACTTCTTTTTTGCATGTCTTTTTCTTTTGAAAGGTGTTGTAAATTCAGCCTTCAGGTAATATCTGTGTTTATTCACATCTGGTTATTATCCCAAATTGACAGCGTTGTAAAAACATTGACCCCGTAAGACGTCTCTTGCTAATTTAGTTCCATTTTTCAAAATGTCCTCTTATCGAGTTATCTTTAAACTGCTGCACTTCAACCATCGTTACCATTTGCCATCAGGGAGGGTTTCGCAGATCAATGTGTAAAAAAGAAATATAAATACAGATGTGGATTTTTTTCCCTTTTTATTAATAAGGCTCTTCTATATTTCAGAACATCTGAGTGTCATCTGGTCAAGTGACTGATAATGACATGCTCTGTGCTCAGAAAACCATACACATGGAGAAGAAATCAGCTGCTCTCAAGTGAAGGTCAGGGCTCCAGATCAAACCCCCCCCCTCCCACCGGATAAAATCAATGCCCCCATCGAAGTTTGATGGCATGTTAGGGCCTTTTGTAGGTAACATATCAATAATTATGATGCCAGGGGAGGGGGTTAATATTCTAAGAATACACTCAGAATTGCTTAGATAAACTACCCTTGTAAATTGTTCATTTATTAGAAAACACTTGAATATTCTCTGAATTAAAAGTTAAACAATATATTAAAAAGATCACAAAAATGCAATGGTGGATTACCAGACCACTGAATGTCTTATTCTTGCAGTGAATGAATCAACTTAATGGACAGATGCAACAATATCGCCATTGTCCATACTGTATTCCCTTCTTTATACCTACAAGGGTACTACCTCTTATATGCCGTCATATGGAAGAGATCGTTGATGTTGTTAGAATATCTGAATTGCTTCATGCTTGAAACCCTAAGGACTGAAGTCAGCGTTGGTGACTATAGAGGTGAGAGTTTGTAGTTGAGACATGAAAGGCCTGTTTATTCTGGCCCAGGATTTGATGGTGTTATTGATTTGTTTTAATATGGCACATGCCCCAAAGGCAAAGGCATGTTATAACAAGGTAACTTTTATTCAATCGGACAAGATGCACTCTGAATAAGGTTAATCAAGTTCAATGTTCACCAGTTTCAATGACAAAAACCCTTTAGAAAAAGGAGTGGGCTCTTTTGTACTGATCTGATTTTTAAACGGTTTCTAAATGTAGACTAATCCTACCAGTTGATAACTCAAGCCTAGCAATAAGACATCATTGTAGCTTTCTATGATGATTACATTAAATGTAATCTTGTCCTAAATGCTAAATACAGTATGAGAGTTAGCAACGTTAGCTTATATTTGTTTACATTTTGGTAAATTAGCACAATATATGGTATGGCATATGAGATATTAGCGGTTCCTGTCTGTACAGGATGTGCACACAGTTATGTCACAAGATTATTTTGATACCGACCGAGGAAAACTGAAAATGTTCAATGATTCTCAGGCAGGTTCTGGAGCATCTTGTTCTAAGATGCCCAAGAGAATTTAATGGCGCTTATTTGCAAATATAATGAATTTCCTCAGAAAAATAAGATATGACTGAGTTCCCTGAGATGTAGTGCAACAATTGCATGCAAAATTAGGCCACACTACAATAACACTTTGTGTTTTTACACTTTTCAACTTACACAGTATCTTAGCTCCAACTGTGCTTCATAGTTTGAAACTATTCGTATTATTCTATGTTGAAAGTTGACTAGAGTGGCATCGTGCTTTCTGAGGCTTTAAGTCAGGGAACTGGCTGTGAGGCCGCAGAGTAATATAAAGTTTACCAACATTATTCTGCAGAGGCAAAAAACCCTCAGTGTATTGATTTGACCAGGGGTGTTTATTATTTATTTTACTTTATTTTTTATTTCTTTCTCATTTTTATTTGTAGGAGGATGGACTGCATTTATAGCGCACTTTTTCTCGTCTACCAAACAATCAAAGCGTTTAACACCACATGCCAATACTCACCTAATAACACACATTAATACACTGATGACAGAACACTTTCTCTGGAGAGTGACGGGGCGCCATGCCGCCCCGCTTATGTGATTTTATTTCAAATGTAACATTGCCTGGCTTTAAATCTGCAGATCATCGCTTCCTGAAAGGGATATTTTACGTCAATAAAAACGTCCATGATTTTATAGCAATCCGACACGGCTATCAATCACGTTACATGACGAAAATCTTCTGAGTCGCAATTTAAAGAGTTGCAAAAATGAGTCGTCCTTTGTGCAGCAGAGTTTCTCTTGACTGTGTCTGTACTCATGACACAGTTTGTCTTCAGCACATCTGTCTCTACTCTGTAAAGCTGACATCATCTACACACATGTGATCCCAGGCACAAACACACACCCACTCTCCCCCCAGCAAAGGCCCTGAAGACACTTTTAGAGCATGCAATGGACGAGGGGGTAAATAAATCAAAATCAACAGCAGGCATCTGTTTAAAAAAAACTGACATGATCAGGATGCCGCCCCAAAACAGGCACATCGAAGGTCAGTGGAAGAAAAAAAGGAAACGCAGTATCGTCTCTGTCTTTCAGAGTGCAGTGAAATGGGACCAATTTTAGCCATGCTTTTGATTTGAACCTTGCTCTACATAAATCACACTAATAAGAGTTAGACTTAATCACCAAGGATACAGATAAGGAAATGGCTGAGATGTTGCACTCTGTTGTCAAGGAAACTGGTCAGGATTGGCTGAGTGGCCTCGGGAAGCTCTCAGTAAACTGCTGACCAAAACCGTTCATGCAGCACATGGAAAAACCCTGAGAGAAACAATCATCATCCTCTAATTCCTATAACTAGTATGATGCTTAAAATCTAACAGTTAAGACCAGATAATATGTATTTTATTATATTTGGACAAACAAATGAAATTAATTGATACGCCACATCGAACGTATTATAGTACTGCACCTACAAAGATGCAGCAAATGCATTCTTAGTAAGAATAGCCACCTTTTTATAATTTCTTTCTTTCTTGTCAGATACCAACACATCTGAAATCAAAGTATCTTTTTTACAGCTTGTAGAGGACTAAACATATTAGGTATAGTTTACAGTAACACAATTTAATTTGTTATCACATGTATTACCTGTAAAAAGAATATACAGATAGTTAAACTCTCTAATACTAGATGTATAAATACTTTATCTTTAAGGTCTGAGCCCCTATTCTCAAGCTCGTGTCCCATTTCCCACGTCTCCATTATGTCTTACGATTTAATTCTTATTAATTGTATTTTTATTTACACTTAAACTACTGAAATTAAAGTTACCACCTGTTTTTATCTTCCTCACCTCATACTGTGAATCTCCTTTCTATACAGTGTATGACATGTTAGTCAATCTAGTCCAACTTGAATATGCATATTAGACGAGAACAAATGATCCGGTGCATTTAGGAAGGGCCGTGTTAAAAATCTGTGAGAAATATTCCTCATGTAACTGGAAACTCTTGCAGCTGTGATATTGCTTGCATTAAACAGTCCCTTTAGGGATAAGATATTGCTGTGAGCTTGGGTATAGAATAATTCATGACTGGTGTGTGTGTCACACTCGCATCTGTGAACGTAACTGCGACACATAATGATGTGAGCTGAATAAACACCTCGCAATAAGCATGATTACAGACCCTCATGCTGGCATTGAATCTTTTGCTAAGTATGTGTTCAAAATCTGAACAGTATCTCTTTTTTTTGTGGATTTTGTATTATTAACTCACATTTCGCTTTGTCAATTAATGAGATTTTTCTCCCTCTGGAAGGCAATTAAACAATGGACCCTGTGTTACGGTCCCTGCCAATTTTCTGACAGTCCTCCTTTATCAACACGCAACTATCTAACACCAATTACTGTCTGTCTTTTCAAATACATGCAAATTAAAGTTGCAGCAAATTAACTGGGCTTTCCAGCTTATCCCGGGTACTGAAGTGTGGACCCACTGCTACTATATCTTTTATTTTGTCATTATTTCATCCTCCAATCCGAGTCAGTTTGTCCTCAAGGGTAATATGATAGGAAAGGGTATTAACCTGACCCAAATCGTAATAACGGATTCAGTTGACACTGATGTTTTTCTGTAATGTGTGACCAAGAAAAATCATTATAATTTGTGTCTCTGAGGGTAAGTGAGAGGGAGCGATATAGTCTTAAAACAGATGTAAAAGAAATGTGAAATTCATGTCCAGAGCCCTTTCTGTAATCATAATCAGCTCATATTTAACATATCTTCCTCTCAATGATCTAGCCCCCCCTAGTGTGTAAAGAAATGATCACGTAGCAGACTCCTGCCTCAAAGGTCCTCTTAAGACACTCATCAGCATCCATGCAGCAGACCGTTTCCACTAATGATTCAAACATTGAAACATTTGTAACATATTACAAACAAACAAACTACAGAAAATTGCTTTTTAAAAGAAATATCATTTTAATTTGAGGTTGCATCTTTACTGTGTGTTTTCCTCATACACCCCTCTTTAGTCAATTTCTGCCCACAGCAGTAACCAGTCTCTGCTGTTGCATACATTTGCTTTTCTGATCAACCAATTCCTTCAGCATTGCATAAATGTGCTCATTCAAACCACTAGGGGGCACTATGAAACAACCCAGCCAATACCAAATTAGCAGGGCGTCATAAGGGACGGTTATTACTCCAGCAGTAGCTGTTTGTTGCTGTGTTACCGAAAATGAAATTCAAAACAAACAGGTCTGTTTGGAGCACTTTTCCCTCATCCTCCCCAGCTATTCCTCCGATTCGCCCTCGTAGCCTTTTTTTCTTTCTTTCTTTTTTCTTCCTCTCTTTTTTTTCTTTTTCTAAACCAACCGGTGGTTATGTTGTCTGGAATATGCTAATCTGCTATGCTCTGGCAACTCCCTGGGTGAAGATCACTTATTAAAAGCATAGTTGGGAGGGTTTATGCAAATTGAGTCAAATCAAAGCAAGCTTTCCCTTGGTTGGTTACCTCTTTGCATACATTGTGAATTTGAGACCAATATTTTATTCCTGATATTCTTCCTCACGCAGCCTGTGCTACTTTTACATCACCTCAGAGCTGTCTTGGTTCTGTATTTAATGTTGAATTGATGTTGCTCTGCTTTCTTTGCCACTGTGTTGCTGCAGACAAACAGTTTGGTTGTCTGCAAAAGGAGAAGGTTCATTTCCGTTGAGTGGATTGACAGATTTGTTAGAAGGAAAAGATGGATAATATCCGCTGTGGCCAAAGTCTGCCGTGAAGTAGTCTGACACAGACACTGATTAAGCCTCTTGAGATCTGAAGGGATTGCAGGTCTTAGTTGAGAGACAAAAAGAGAAACAAAAAGAAAGGAGTGAGCAGGCTAAAGAACAAAACTGCAAATTGGATAGGATGAGATGCAAGTGTCCTGTGGGTGCGCTGGTTTTGTGTAACACGCTGTTCAGGTTGGACAAACAATCAGTTGTGCTTCCGTAACTCCAGACTATTAAGTGCAGGAGACAGGGGATAAGCAGATCTCAGATCATCAAGGAGGAACAGCCTGCCTGTATTGTTTGTGTCCAGCTTATACTTCTGATTTCTGGTCGTTATTTAGAAAAGTCACACTTTCTAAATGCTTCCGTTTCGCATACAGCCATGTATTGTAATGAAGGACTTAATTGGACCTCTTCACATGCATATGGGCTTTTGTTATACCACAGTAATGCAAACACACCTGACTTCTGAACTCACCCCTGCCCTTTACCGCGCCTTGTGCTATGCAAAGGTGAGTCCTCTATGTTCCATATTTATATTTTGACAGTAAATTGAGTAAAAAAGAGCAGAGGTCAACACCTTCCCTTCACGAAAATACGCAGACTCAGCAGTCTTGTGTTGAGTACTAAATATATATCACCAGCTGATCCTATTACTTGTTTAAATTGTAGTCAAACTGGGGTTTTCTAAGTAAAAGAGTAAGGTCATCAGTCATTACTCAACCGTTAACTGGAGCCATGCAGATAGATTGATTAAAAATATTGAATGTTTGCCCGTGCTTTTAGAGGCAGAATGCATGTCGCCATGATTTAGTTACAAAATGGCTTTTTTGCACAGAGAACAAAGAGATAACATTTTACCATCTTGTCAACATGAATATCACCTTATGAAATCACACATGACTCAGTTATGACTGCAACAGATGTAATTTCTCTGAGTCTTTTTTTTTACTATTATATATTTTACTATATTTTTAAATACATATGTAATACTATCATCTGCATCACACCATATCATTACTGTGATAAATACAGTGTATTGCTCTAAATCTGTTTGATAGCTCCTGTTGCACTTCAACCTAAATGCAGGCAGACTTATTGCATGCGTGTTATGTTTTCAGATGAAGCCTTTGTCTAGACTTATTCATTTAGACAGATGCATTCCTCCGTTTCTTTGTGGGTCAATTCAGCAAGGTTTGGACTATAAGGGGATCACTTGAGCACATTTCAGCGTTTAACCCGAGCATAAACCCCATCAGCGCAGAAGAGGCAGCTGTGGATGATTCCTTAATCCAACCAGACACTGGGAGAGGGATTCATAAAGACAGAACGGATTCCAACAGCATCCTACTGCTCAGCAGGGATACAATTCCCAATGTGAATGCAGAAGGGTTTGCCGATTGCAAATTCTAATTGCAATATTAATCAATTACTGAGAATAAAAAGCTCATTTTTATGCCTTCCATGGGTGGCTGGCGTGCTGCTTTCCTGTAGTCGTTATTCACTGGATCGTATGAGGTTTGTGCTCTATTGTAAGAAAATGAAATTATCCCACTCAGCTTTGATATTTGCATATTCACTCGAAAACAAACGGCTTATTATGCAGTTGCAAAGTAGCTACATCATACATGTAGAACAGATTGAATGTTTGCCGGACTTCTGTTGATCTAGTTACACAGAATCAGCCCTGCATTAATGGTGAACGCGGTTCAATAATGTCTCTGTCTGGATGAAAGCAGCCCCCCATAAAAACCATCAGAGGGCAATCGATGTGCTTTCATCCCCAGGACGGAAATTGCACTCATATGGCTCAGACTCTATGAAGGTCCCCCATCCAAAGCCAAATCATTAACATCAAACTTGCAGGAAAGAAATCAAAATGTCAGTCTGCCCTACAATCTCTTGGCAGATGAGTATTGCCTCTATTTCTTATACAATTTCATTCTCCTCATATCAAGTCCTAGCATAGCCTAGCCTATTTCCCCCGGCATGATTCGACTGCTTTGAATATGGAGAGTTTTGCATGCTGGAGAACCTTTTCTAAAGATATATTGAACAGACACTTCCTCAAATGAGCTACTGTGAATAATGGCTCTTTATTGCCTAAAGACTTCATTACCGGTACATGGTTAACTCATTTTAATTGACCTGTTCATCCAAAGTACGATACGATTTCACTCCTCCAGTGGTCTAACAATACTAATATATTTAATTAATATAGCTAATTTTGTTAATGTTCAAAAAGGCATTACAACAACAACACCATACAGATGTAACATGACTTTGTGTTGCTCACAGCGTTAAAAGAATAACACTTAAAGAGTAATGAAGCAATTGGGATCGTCAAACACTCTCCCACTACACATAACTTCCTTTATTCAATATAGTATTTATGTATAGCTCCTCCTTCATTTGTAGCATTGTGTTTCTGTTTTATTGCACTCTAAACTTGTAGTGGATCACATCAGTCCGGTTCTGAAATCTTTACATTGGCTTCCAGTCGGCCAAAGAATTGATTTTAAAGTACTATTGATAGTTTTTAAATCATTACATGGTTTAGGACCAAAGTATATTGTTGAACTCCCACATAATTACGAGCCATCAAGGTGCCTCAGGTCTTCTGGGACGGGTCTGCTATCGGTTCCGAGAGTAACAACAAAACATGGAGAGCCAGCATTTAGCTATTATGCCCCGACACTCTGGAACAAACTACCCAAATCATGCACGTCCGCAGAAACGCTTACTATTTCTAAATCGAGACTAAAAACATATCTCTTTGCCGCTGCTTTTAATTGAGCTGCTCATATTCGAACTACAGTATGCCTTTTAAACATGTATTGTATACCTGCGGTGTTTATTTTAATTATTTTATTATCTTTGCTTTGTAATGCCTGTTGTAAAATGCCATTATATAATGTGTTTTTACTGTATTTATTCATAAAAAGTCTTTTAATTTGTTTTGTAAAGCACTTTGAATTGTCGCGTACAGAAAAGTGCTATATAAATAAACTTGCCTTGCCTTGCCTTGCCTAAACTTAAAGAATTCACATTTTTTAAAGTCTATTCAAAGAAAATAATTGTTCATACTTGCCACAAAAAACATCAAATATGCTTCTAATGTATGTGATGGGGGGTTGGGGGAAGGGATCCACATTTATTGAACAAATATATTTTGTTTAATAAGTAAAAAAAAAAAGGTATAATATTGTTTAATGGTTTAAGTGGTGTAATAATAACCAGGGTTGTGGAGTAATGGAATGCATGGATCAGGTTACCAAAACAACTATATCCTTACAGATAGATTAAAACAGATTTGATCACATTAGTGTTACAGTTTAAATGGTGATTACTAGCAGGATTACAATGCATTTTAAAATAAAGAACGATATATTACGAAGCACATGTTCACACAGTACAGCACTTCAGGGGTCTTAAAACACCCAGTGAAAATAGTCTTTAGTGAAACCACAGATATTCTTCCAGTCCATCATCCTAGCCTCTATAATGCATGGGTGGAAATGTCCTCATTTCATTTGCATCATTTTGTGTTCAAACAACATTACCATTCAGCGCAAGCTAAGCCTTCCAGCTACTGATATATGGTCATTATTCAAGGAGTCAACATCGAGTTTGAGAAACATTCTCAGGTAAATGCTTTGTAAACACTATGTTATAGTCTCTGGTGGAAAGTATGTATTCAAGCACCGTATTTAAGTATTATTTTGAGATATTTTAACTTATTATTCGATTTTTATGCTATGATACATTATACTGCACTACAATACAGAGGCAATATTGTATTTTTCCTATATAAAACAAATGAAATGCTTATATGATACGATGCAGTACTTATCTACTTATCAATTGTGTATTGTATAACGTCTGTACAATTGGCTCCACATTGACAAACTAAATATTAAAATGCCTGTACATGTGATAAAAACAGGATAATATAATATTCTTTAATAATAAAATACTTTGAAAGAACCATTCTGTAAAACAAGTACATAACTTTTATTACATAAAGTATATTTTTGTGCTGATAATTTTCTTCTTTTACTCAAGTAAAAGTGTGAATTCAGGATGTTTTCTTGTAATGGAGTAATTTAAAACCATAGTATTTTTACTTTTACATAAGTACAGGATCTGAGTACTTTATCCACCTCTGTTTGTTTACTAGTTGAAATAGGAAGCAGTACTGCCTGAATTTGCTTGCTGCTTTTCTTTTAGGTTAGTTTCATTCTTATTTTTTTTTTAAAATCTCTATTGTTTTTTAAAATGAACAAAAAACTGTGTATGTTTGGTATAACTCTTCTCTTGCGTTTATTCGCATTGTATTTGATATTTAGGTAATCCAAAAGTAACAAAGTAATTGGGTTACATTACTTTTGCATTGTGTACTTAGATTAAGTTACTGATCACATTAGGGAAGTAGTAATTGTAACAGAATAAATGTTTAAAGTAACTCTCCCACCCCTGATAATGACTTACGTAAAGTTGCCTATGTTGTGAAAGTTAGGGGTTGAATGCGTTTTATCAAGACGCAACATATGTTTTCCAAAAATTAACTTTCAGATAGTTGTTCTTGACCTGCTGCACGATGTGTTGCACAGAAGATTGTTCTCCCACCTGCGTCTGAGATCTTTTGTATACAAATCATGAATACCATCAGAGTATACTTGTCAGGGCATTGTCTGCTTATTCAAAGCACAGGCGGACCAAAGAAGAATGTTAATTTATTGAAAATGCTGTGAATGTTCAAACGGTGTATTAAAGCACATAGCATCCACTGTAGAATTCATCCTTTTGATCATCTGGCATTCATGTTAAGTTCAATGTATGCCAAGGCCTCCTGTGATGCATCCCGCAAACAAAAATACATACAAACACAAACTCTCCTCGCTGCCTTGATTCCTATTCTTCTACCATATTTAATTTCTTTGTGCAACATCAAATAGTTCTACCCCCTTCAGTTCAATTTATTTTGTTCTTAAAGTGGAAATGTTACGTGTTGTTTTGAAAGACAATTACTTGCATTTATCACCACTCGTTGTCTTGGCAGTGTGCATTTTCTGGTACCTCTGCAATGCTTAAGTACAATGTTACAAAAGGCAATTTACAACCTAAAAATACCACTGGATCACTGTTGTGCTAAATTGAAATAAATCAAAAGCAGATGACGTATAATTGCAACAATTAAAGTATAATGATAATAGCTGTAATCATAGGATCACTGTTTTTTTCTTTTAATGGATTTTGATTGACATATCCTTTTTATATTCAGTCGGAGTCCACGTCAAACCTGAGCTGCACTTAAGGTTTATGTGGGATTTGTTCTTAGGTTTCTAAAGGCTTTTTATCTCACGCAACAGAAAATGGTCTCAGATTGCTTCAGATTCATTGTTTGAATATTAACTTTGTTTGGAGGTTTGAATAGTGTCATTCATATTGATCCAAACACATTACAAAGAGATCTCTAATTATCTCTCCTCCAACATACCTTTGACAAATATTCAATCTGCTGTCAATACTTTGTTGGCTTTCTGACAGCATGTCAATATTTCCTTCAATTCAGAAAAGCATCATTCTAAGAAATGTAATTTGTTTCTGCTCCTCTAAGGAAATGTCTGAACATGGCTGGGGGGTTAGGGTTAGAAGTATCTCCTTTTGCTGATAAAACAGGACACACCATTTTAACAACTGCTAATTCCACATATATCTGCACTATTGGCTGTGAAAGTTATCATACCACTAGCATATCAAGCTTTAAAGTGATTAAAACAATATATTTTTAAAACAATGTAACTTTAAGGTACCTGCCAGGTGTTTATTTTATTTTGTCCACCTTATTCATTTCCATGAGAGTAATCTAAATAACAGAAATACTCCTGTTCTCTATAATGCCAAAGTTCAACAACACCTCAAAGTTACTTGCATCATGTTACAATATATTGCAGGACTGTTGTATTAGACCGATTTATTTAAAATATGAAGTCTTTGATTATAATTGTGCAGGTTTTTTTTTTATTATCTATATATTATGCTTAGAAAAGTATTTATCTTTATGACTATCAAATGCAAAAGGACATTTTGCTCTAGAGATACAGTGCAATTATTGGCTTTTGTAGGTCAAAAACAGTGGAAAAATATCAAGGGACAATTTACGCGGTCAACACACACAGGCAAAAACACCCTCTCACAAACACACACGCTCATCAGGGACAAGGATACAATCGTTTTTCTTGACATGAATCAATGTTGACGTTCTTATTTCCAGAGGTATCGCTTTTTTTTTTTTTTTCGCTGCGAACTATGAGATGAACCGAATGGATATTCTGCGACATTGGCTGGATCGGGCGACACAGATGCCTCGGTCAATAGGCCAGAGCTGCTTATGGACTCGGAGCAGAAGACAGTGCCAACAGAGCCGGATCAAACGGCTTGATCTGTAAAGGACTTGACTCAAGACACAAATTGACTGGGGGTGCAGGAGAGAGCACCTCTCCAGCAGTCAGATAACTTTCACAGTTCATAGACACAGGGAGGGACACATATTTGGAAGTGTGCCACAGTCATTAAATCCTGGCTATTTTTGTATTCTGCACACTCACATCTGCTGAAGATCTGTCAGCCCGGTTCTGATATCACGAGGAGCGGAATCACCTTTGCCCCCGACCCCCTCCCATGTTTGTGACAGAGGGACTTATGCTATTAGACACCACAGGAAAGGATTTCACTCCTGTTACACCCCTGACTCCTGATTGAACACCCCAGCGCTATCTGTTACCAGGAGAGTGGTCTGCTGCTAGAGGCTCTTTGTGTAGTAGTAGATTATTTGCTTCCACTCAGATGGATGTACTTTAGATGACATTAAACAGAAGCAATATGGGATCTGCCCGGTACCAAACCCATCCCCCCTCCCCCCTCCTCCCCTTTGAAGAGCGTGGGAGAGTTTCATTCCCTATTCATCTCGTAAATCTAACATCTTACAATCAGTGGATATCTTTTTTTTATCCATAGGAGATTTGACGTGAACTTAATTCTCACATGCACTTTAAAAAACAAAGAAAATGTTGTTTACGTATGTATCCTCAAATTGGCAATCATCTTGTTTGAAATGAAAATTGAACTCACTTTCAGCGCACGGTCCTAAAACATGCATCAGTATAGATCTGGCAGGCACTCTGCTAAGTGTTTCTAATGTCTTGAGAGAGAGTAAATAAAGAGCCCTAATGTGTTCAAGTGCACACATCTAAATAAGACTTGTCAAGAGAACATAATCTGCTCTTCCCATGATGCCTCGTATATTGTGATGGCTTGTTTGTTTTGCGTTCAAGGGATGGCTTTGAAAGGGAAATGATAGTGATATTTTCTCGTCAAACGTAATGACTTCCCATTTGGAAATGTTAGAAGTGCAACAGAGGGACATTGTGCATCCAGATAAGCTTCAGGCCTGGACAGGCTCTATTCTCAAGTGTTCATGATCACAACATCATTTGACATCAAAGATACAGAAAAAGATTAATTAAAGGGACAGCAACCATTTTTACAATATCTACAGTAGCTTAGTCAGTATATTACATTTGCTTCACACACAATAGTGTCAGTTTGAATATGAGAGAGGAAGTAATCAACTGTCTTTTTACAAGATCAGAGAAAGTTTTAGGGTTTTTGAAAAAACTGATTATTCCGCTACAATAATTGCAAACAATTAATTCATTTGTCATTAAGATGTTGTCACGATTAAAACAAAACGATTCAATCTTTCAACTCCGACTTTATTAAAACGTTGAAGAGCGCTGCAGAGTCACACAATTATCACACTACAAGCTCAACCTTAGATAATTGAATATACAAATAAAAGCTTTTTTAGAACATAATATGCAGTTGAGCCGTTTTTTGAAATAACTTTCTGTACGTTATTATGCAGTGAGGTGTATCTCAGTGTCGCCTGGAATGCAAATTCAATGCAAAACCATAGGGTGTTGTATATACTTCAGTACAGCACCTGCAGAGTCCATATAAAGCACACTGTCTGTCAGAGGATGGTCTCCAATATTTATCAGACTATAGAGAGTCATGCTGCAGAGTGTTTGTTGAGGATGTGACGTTCTGTTTTTATTAACGGCCGACAATTTCAACATTTTACCATAATCACCTCTATATGTACCAAAGTGAGACAGCTAGCATGTCATTATTTCCTGTAGGACTACCATACAGCAGGCTAAAATCACCGCTCAACAGCACAATATAGTTTTTACTATAACTGCAGCAAAGAGACACACCAGCGTTGGCGACAAAGGAACTATAATCGTTATTCAAGGCTGTTGACTGTTCATCTCTGTTATTTCACTTCAGAGAAAGCTTTACCTGTTTTTGTTATGATGTTGTGTTTGAAGAAAAGGAAACATAATTCTCTCAGGTTTACAGATTAACTCGTGTTGGTCCTACAAGTGTTCTGAAAGGCTGAGGGTATTGGGTTGCAGGCAGAAAGCAAAACAAATACAATAGAAAGCAGCACACCTAAAACTCTGATGTATTTGTTTCAACCTCTTATGATCAATGTTTCGCTTCCTTCAAGATTAGAGGATACAAACAGTCCCCTCTCTGGCTTTTAATACAAACTAGGAGATGTTTTACAAAGCAATCAAATTCAGGAAAATGTCAAAATAATGAATAACAAAAAACAACTACAAACCAGAAAGACATTTTTAAATTCACTACAAAAATTATCAAATATTTTTGGTGTCAGGCATTGGGTTGGCTTCAGTTGCATTACTTTGATATGTAACACCTGTCCCAGTTTGTGTGTTTGCCAGCCAGCTGACTGTTCATTAGGGCAGGTTACGCCAGCTTTTAAAACTGCAATATTTATTAGATTTTCTGCTCTCAGCGAGTATTAACTGTTCCACAAAGAACAATGGTTTTCAGATCATTATGAGACAGAACTCAAAAGTACAAATAAAACTTTTACATAACATGTAAGAGTTATTGTTCTGTTTTTATTTTGAATATTATGTTCCACAATGAATCAGAAATTCTATTGTGATTTTTTGATAATAGATTATTTCTTTTGGCAGAAAGTAGGAAATTGTAAAAAGTCAAATCTAACAACCTGACCGAGAGCATGATTTGTTTAAAAATCCTATCTGGATTTTACATTGCGAGTTTAACATTTTGAAAAGGGCTTTACACTCAATCCCATTCGATTGAGATGAGATAATATGCTTACATTCTCAAAACTGATGTAAAATTATTGTAAACCAAATGAATTGTGTTGAAACCCCATGACCCGATTACCCTGCCCTTTTTATGATTGTTTTATCCTCTATTGCACATGATTAAATGCCAATGCCTCAGTTCATAGAAAAATGCATACTATTTTCAGCTAGTTTTAATGATTAAAATTGTCACTGGTCCAGTTTTCGCTTCAATCGGCCCAGCATATGAATGAGATGACCAGGTTTGGTCTCAGCTACTTTTGATGAAAGGAGAGAATTCATTAATTGAACTGGTAAAGCAATTATGAAATATGTATGTGGAACACATTGCATGAGCTGATGAAAGTCTGTCATTGTCCTGACGGCTGGTTTTAGCATTGACATTTTAATTGGTGATTTTCAGCTCTCATTCTGCACCAAAAATACACTGCACTGACGGCAGAGAAAGTTTCTAGGACATTTCCGTGAGAACGATAGCTTCTAAGCTGCTCACATACACAGTCATGCACACACACACACACACACACACATGCACATACACATACACATACACACACATACATACATACACACACACGCACGCACGCACGCACAGTGGAGTCATTGAAATTGAGTAGTCTGACTGAGCCTTGTGTGGGCTCAGTGACAGCGTTGATTAAACATTAAGGAAGAGATATAATGCCATTTTACCATTGTGAGTTATCCAACCCCTTTGTACTATCATTTCATCTTTGCCCTTGAACTCAAACACATTGCCAGCTGACAGGATAGAAAGAATAATGATAATGAATTATGCATAAATGAGAACTTGAATTCATCTTTATCCAACTTTGGGAAGTTGGTGCGTTCGAGGACCCCTGAGTGTCATTTGTCATGCAGCTGACAGGAAACACTGCGGTTGGTACTTGTAAAAATGGGCTCAGTGTCTGAGCCAAACAGAACAGTTTGGCTCAGCGGGGATCCTGATCCTCCTCATCTTTGGTGGGCATGACATTACAAGAGGGACAGATGTCTCTACTTTTACTTACTTTAACCCCTTTCTTGAGATGGATTTGGAAGAAAGCGGCACTGTTTTTAAAAAGGGAGTGTGTTAGATATAACAATGCTAAATGGCCTGGTCTGTTTACTCTTATTTTATAATACACAAACGAGAGCAAACACAGAAAATACTGGGACACCTTTTATTTTTAGGTTATTTCAACACAGCGAGTGTCCTATCTGATACCCTAGGTGTTGATTTCCTTTTTGTGCAAAACAGTAACACAGCCTGTGATACCAGATGAAGTGTGTGAGATATTGAAGTGCAGCAGACTTTCAAAGAGAGGAAAGGGTTGCCAGGAGGTAACTGACTGATTGCTGTTTTGTCTTTAGCTTGTCTGATCCATCACACTGTAACCATCTTTGGTAAATAGAGGTCGTTCATGTCTTTTTCTACCCATCAATAATGTTGAAAAGCATGAGCATTGGATCCACTTGGACAATCAGAAAGATTGCACCCTAACACACTGATATATTCATAGCTTTATTCCCAGCTAGGTTACACACTTATCACTTTCATTTTGGCCAAGATATTGCTGTTGGGATACGTGTAATTTTCTCTGCAGGCCTTCGAATTTCCTGGATAGCTTATCATCAGCCTGTGCCCCTTGATATTATGAACTTTTGAGCATGATATGAAAGGTGGTTTGTGTACCTCCCATAGTGAGGCAAGATTACAGCAGTTTTTGTTTCAGATGTGTCACTACCAAATTGTTTCCAGAACATATTTGCATAACTTTTTTTTCTGTCATGTGGCGTGAATGCCACAGTATTCAGGCAACAAATGAACTAAGATGTTGAATTATCATTATGTCCACTATTCACCACAGTGAAATAGATACATTACATTCGCCAGCCGTGGGCTAAACTCTCCATTTAAGCATTAGTATTAGGCGAGCCTTGAGAGTGCATTTTTATTTGGGAAACTAAATTAAGACAATTATATTGTATCTTATATGACATTATAGGCCTCAATATATAAAACATAATATATATATATTATATACCGCTACAAACTTAAGTTACAATGATTAAATGAGCAAAACTCTAAGGACCATATGGGTGTAGTTTGATCAGCTTTGATTGACAGTCCTTAGTCACAACCCCATCACTATCATCACTTTTATTAAAAGAGAGGGAAATGACATCACCAATTTTCCAAATCTCACCCCTTACAAAGCAGTGATAAGAGCACATACAAACAAATAAACAAACATAAATACAGGCATCTGTTGTGTGAAATAACCCAAACTGTTGAAACGCTGCCACGACACTTTCTGTCTTTATTATTCATAGTGAGAAACAGTTTGAGGTTTCACGGACTTAAATGAAAACCTTACATCCATACAAATAATAACAGTGGTTACCTCATAACAAGCAAAAACAAGTTTGTAAACATTTCTTTCTTCTAACCTGATAAAAAAGCTGCAATTTCTGTTACACAGTTATTTCTGCTAATCTAATTTACCCCACACTGACCTTTAAAACATACCAATGAATTATAAGGTATTATCCTTACACCTGACCTACAATGTTCAAGGTGGGACGTTTTCCTACGTGAACATAAGGTTAATTGATCCGTATATGTTCTTTGAATATGTAAATGACTACCGGAGCCTTAAAGTTAGGGTACATTTAAGAGAAAGTGCCCCTTGCTAACCTTGGGAACAATTAATCTTATAAATGTAACCCTGCAGTGCATGACAACGATACATATGCAGCTATGTTAATTTACATGTGCAGAGGGAGGTCCTCCGGAGCCAGGCTGTGCTTGATGAAGGTGCTATCACCCTCAATGAGAGGAATAATTATCACAACAACACATACATAAGTCCTCTATTAGATTAAGGCCCACTTTAATAGACTCACAGCAAGAGTGGGAGTGGTGGCTTAATGTAATTGGTTACAAGACGACATGCAGAGGGAAGCGTCACGAAAAATGAAGCAGATTTATAAGACCTGCTCTATCAGTTATTTTTCCTTTTTTCCCCCCATCTCCCACTGAAGCTTTATTTGACCACTCTAATCGCTCCTGTCCTGTGATCTCACAAGTGTGTCATATAAATGGCTGGCGCATTCTGTTTATTTTCTCCATCCATAATACATAGGGTATCTAAATCCTGCTGGCGTGTGCAGGAAACAGAGGGGGGGAGAGAGAGAGAAAGAAAGGGGGAGAGAGAGGTGGCTTGCTAATGGTGTGAGGCACACAGGCTCAGAACAAAGTGGAAGAAATACATACACATAAGCCAAGAAGAGCCACAGAGGCCACGCACTGTGGTCTGCTGGTTGAGAAGTGGTGATTTGAGAGTTTGGAGCTTAGGGAAGGCTTTAGGCAGTGTTTGATCTGCCCCTGCTCCACCAGTATTTAGCATCAGCTGCCTAAGTATTGTTTCTCTCTCACCTGCCTGCAAGGTCACCCAAAAATATTAATTCAGTCTTCTGGAAAGCACAAATTGCCCTCCAGTGTAACCTTCACCTTTCTTTATCCAGCAATACTGGATTGCTCTCTGTCTGGCAGGATTCTGCGGAAAGCAATGTTTCCAGATTTACAGGTTCATTTCCACTGCAGATCATCATTTATAGACATGGCACCACCATATGTATCACATGGAAATATACAGCAGGGAGAATATATTGTGCTAGAGCTATTTTTAACTGTGATTTATAGATTGCAACCAACAAATGTGATCGTTGCACATAAATCTGGGCTCCCTATGAGGCTTCCCCTCTTTATTTATCCATTGTCAAACCTGTCCAAATAACTGACCAACAAGTAAACACAAGAGTCTCTAGGGGTGGTTATTTGAGTCTATGAAGACATTTAACTCAGCATACTGTGATAATCCCTTTGAGGTAACATTATGTTACCTTTGTTTAGCTTCTAACTACACACCAAGCATTAAACAAAGGTTAAGAGCTAACTTTGGCGCCTGCATAGAAATGTTTATTGTGTGATTCTACTTCATAACAAAAGATAAATAGGATTTCACTTTCAATGCGATGTGTTATTTACAAAATGATGGAATATAAATATCCAACAAGTGTTAGTTGTATGCCGTTTTAACAAGGTACATTTCATCTAAAGGTTAGATCCTGAAGACACAATTCCTTCATATATGAAAGAGGTAGGTTGACAAAGGCTGACAACATTTATTGTTCCTAGGTTTATTTAAATTTCTCATCATCAAAATTACTGCATTCAAAAATCTATATTTTTTATTACTGCAGTAAACCATGTGCCACTTTTCGTTCAAAATATGTATTGAGCCAACTAAAATAGTTTCTTTGTAAAGCTGCTAACGTAACATTTTAAAATGTAAAAAACAAACTACTTACTCACACTTCCCCCCCCTCACTTATATGCCCCTGAATGAGACCAACCTTTCGCCACTGCATATGATCATCAGTTGTGTATGTGCTTGTGGTTGCCAGATCAACGGCCAAGGGCCCCCTTTCTTGTGTTGATTGAAAACGCGGTGGCTGCGAGCGTGCCCCACTCACTGCCCCGTCGTTCACTGTTAAGCTCTTGACTTCTGCACTCACATATGTATGCAACAACCAATGAATATTTCAGTCTTTAACCCACAGCTAGACAGCATCAGTGGAACAAGAAAGTCATCTGTTTCATAGAGATTATTAAAAGAAATACAAATGTGCTATGTTCCCTCCGACTCACAGCAAACAGAAAAAAATATCTACTCTTTTGTTTTTCGTTTTTTCCCTGTATGGAGGATTTTTAGTTTTATGTCTTGCAGCAAAGCTTTATGCATAAGCTGCTTCTCAGAAAAACATGTTTCCTTCTGGTCTCCTTCTGCTTTTGCACAGCAAAGCCAGGATAAACAGGTGCCCGTTTTCAGATAATTCAATGTAAGTGAACTGTGTGAAAGTGAACAGCACGCTCTTCTACCTTTCTGCATAGTTCATAGAGAGAAGAAAATAGGCGCGTTTACGCTGCACATCAAACTAAATACTGTAATTGCATAAAAAAAACAAAAAAAAACACAATTGAGTTTTGTACTGCCTGTCTTGTCTCCATCTGATCCTAGATTTGTCCAGAAGCATTACTTTTGATTTGATAAAACTGTCAAAAGTCACATGAAAGGTTATTTAGATGCTGCAAGATCAAAGGGTGTCTTTCTAATAACTGCGTGTTAGTAGTGTGAGCATCCACGAGCTCTGTTTTCAGATGCTGTATGAAGCTTTCACAGAACTGGGTAATTACACCTGCCAAGGGATATTCACAAAGGTAATGCTTTCCATCGCGGTTTCAACCCCCCCCCCCCCCCCAACCCTATCTAGGCAGCTTGAATGACAGCATTGCAAAAATGGCGGAAAAGGAAAAATGAGAGTGAGTGAACTGGAATAGAAGTGTCGTGGAGGGAAGATGGATTCCTGTGCTCTCAGTGGAAAGCTGTCATAACAGTCCTCAGCAGCTGTTCTGGGAGCAGCTAGGAGTCTATGGAAATATGCCACACACACACACACCGCCACTCCTCTCTGCAAAGGCCCAGGCAGGAGTCCCACCTAACTGTGTCACATTTCCATGGTATTGTGGTGAAAGCCGCCCAACAGAGAGGGAGAGGAGTACAGAGAAGCCGGGGCACAGGGGAAAGATCCTTTAATTTAGTCTCAGAGGAAAGCGCTAAGCCTCTATCCTTCCCGGGAGGCAGAGCGCAGCGTGAAGCTCTACAGCTGGATGTTGCCCTCTCAAATAGTTTGCTTCCATCACAGCACCTCCATTAGATCTCCTGTGAAGACGGGTGATTGTGTAATAGATACGAACATATCACCTCTTTGCCGGTTTTTCTCTAACTACTGTACAGCTTAACTGGTACATTTCCGGAGTAGAAACCTGCCAAGCATTAGATTTAACAACAGCGAGTAGTTGTGGGGGGGATCCAGAGAGTAAAAGTCGTGTCATCACTGATAAGACTCAGCCCCTAGCCCTATGAGGCAGTTTAAACTTTATGAATATTATAAATGCCCACCAGACACTTGTACCACGTTTGTACCGTCAGCAAATTAACTGCTCTACCAATTATGTTCTGCCTCAGTGGCTTGCAATGACAATGTTGGCACTTTGGTTAAACACCAAATTAATGTGTGATGCTTCATTTATTCATGCTTTTTGTTTTTGTACAAGCATGGTAAAGATGAGCATCCAGGAATGAAGTTGTCTTAGATATTCTTTTTAGATATTTATAGTTCAAAATGATGATATTAAATGTTTAAATTAATAAAAATTAGTGATCCAAACACAGTGTATTTTAATACGATTAACACTACATTTGTCAGTCTTTCTCTGTCCTCCTCTCCAGCCACACATCCCAGGCCCCCCTCATTGCCATTTTTAATGCATCCACCAGATGGCCTCGGACTTTCCCTCCTTTCCCCATCACCTGATTGCCGAACCCTGTTTTCACTTCCCTCATGTGCTCTGCAGTTTCCATCCCGCCCTGCCCGCCCCCTCACCTGCATCTCTTCCTTCATACGCCTCTTAGTTGAGATACTCCATCAGTTACATTCATTTCCTGTCAGTTTGCAAGCTTGCAATTTTGCTTCTGAGCTTCTGTTACCTGAGACCGATCTGTACCTGCATGCACGCACACCTGCACCTACTGTATAGTTGATAAAAGTTGATTTTTCAGACACTTGTGGGCAGCAAAACAAGCTGTAAACACAATGATATATTATGGGAAACTTGTTAGCAAACAGTTGCTGATACGGAACAACATTAGTATTCATTTGCAGTCGTTTGTGTCGACCGGCAAATGTAAGTTCAATATTCACTCTCCTTTCTGATCTGTTTGGCTCGACACCAACCCCCGAGGGAAATATCTGACTCTTCAGCTGCTAAACGCTCTGATATGTTAACAAGTTAGTCCCTAACTTTGTCCATGCACTGTTTGAAATTGGGTGGGGCTTAGTGGGTTTTTAGAGCCTTCTATCAGCCGCTTTCTGTGACTAAGAATGAATGACTAAATCAGCTACATTAAAAATATCAAAATAACCCAAAAGTATTTGGAGCTGCAGGTTAAAGAGCAACAGAGATCAATTTCTATTTGTCTTTCAAACGATAATTAAATGTATAACATATAATTGCATCATGTGTATAAATTGTATGCACTTTGATTTATTCAGTCCATTAGAGCCACTTGTCAGTTTTATAAATCATAGGTATATCAATCTGGAGTCAACTGAAATATTTAATTGCTTTTTTGTCTGCTACAGCTTACATAATATCTCACTTGTGCTGTAAATCACTTGTTCTGTGTTCTCCTTCAGAGAGGAAAAAACTGATCTTATGCAATCAGATAAATCTTTTGGTTTCATGTTTAATTTTATGGAAAACCATTCTGGCACTTAGCTTTTTAAACATTGACCATTCAAATTCACCAAGGAAAAGTGCAATGCTCATTTAGCAGGCCAAATGCTCAGATGCAGCACATTAAACGGCATGTACTTACGTGTAAATGCCAATTTGGTCCAGTTACATGTTGGTGTGGTCTACAGCCAGAGATATAGTTGCACAGGGAAGACATCACAACTCTAAAATACTGCGTGAGCTTCTCCTGGTGGCGATGGGCTTAATCAGTTTGTTGTGGACTCATTGGTTAAGGCAGTGGTTCTCAAACCTTTTCTGTCAGGCCCCCCCCCCCCTTTGGAGAAAAAAAAAAGTTGGGCCCCCCCCAACACAAGTTAGGCTCAGTGGCAGCGCCAGAGATTTATTTTGGGGGTGCTGTGGGGTAGCTTGACGTTTCATAGAGGGTGCTCAAACATTTAGGGTTTCCCATTAATGTACCGGTCGCTACAGTGAAATTTTCTACTGCAACACTCCCCACGCACATACACAATGTACCCGCGACTGTTACAATGAAGGCTCGATAATCAGCTCACGGCATATAGGTGTAAGCAGGGGTAAAGTGCTATTTTTATAGGTGGTGTGTGGACCTAACATCCTCTAGGGGGGTCCGGGGGCAAGCTCCCCCGGGAAGATTTATTTTTAAATATTGAAGTTAAATGCATCAATCGTGTGCACTTTGAGAGCAACATGAAGAGATCTATGGATACCTCTCTCAACACCCATATGAAACAGAACTGTAAGCAGATTTACTTTTTCTTTATGGATATTTTACAAATCACCCTTTTAAACGTTATTCTTTTTTTACTCTCATATAGTATTTCATACCTGTTTTTCATTTATTCTCTTATTTTTTTATAACTATAATGATCATATAAACGTGTGCCTCGGAAATAATTGTTTACATTAATGGTGACCAAAACGTTTGAGACCCACTGAGATAACACTGAGAGAGTCCTTTAGCTCACTGAGTCTCTCAGTCTGACAGGAGAGGACTCTCCTCCACTTTGTTGTTGAAAAAACTCCTTATATCCGTTAGCGTAGCTCGCTAGCACCAGAAGCTAACAACAACGATCTCCGGTACCGGTGCGCTATCTCTCTCTCGCCCGCGCACGCACACAAAATGGCTCGTTCCACACACACACAGAGCTAAGCTTTAATGACACACAGAGACCCAGACGTAATAGTACTGTACTGTATCATATTATTTTCGAATCAATAATTTTTCAAATTATGATTTTTTCTTTTTTTTTAATCTTTTTTTTTTTTTTTTTAATAACCATTTTTCCTGCTGGTCTCTCGCGCCCCTCCTGTCATGCCTCTGCGCCCCCCACTTTGGGAACCACTGGGTTAAGGCTTAAACATATCAGAGATTCATTTTTATGTAAAAGACCCACACTCCAGCCTAAAAGTTATTGTGATTGAAATGTGTCATACAGAAGGAATGTTTATACCTTGCACAAAGACTTTTAGGCTATAAATGTTGAGTAAATACACTGATGCAACATGGACAATAGGTAGGACATTAGAGAGGAATTACATAGTTGATTAATCTCTTTAGTCTGTGGTTTGATTCAAGGGTGGGTTTTATATTCAAATGTTTTTTGAAATATACTGTATTCAGTTGTTTATTTCCTTGCTTGAGCTGCACAGCTGCAGGATAATACCTCTGCTTCTGTATCTCAGTTCAGGCGTTTGCATCCAGTGAAGGACGCGGCCCACAAAGCTGTGTCCTTCAAAAGACCTGAAGGCTGCACCGAACCTCCCCAAATGAGCTGCTAACCTTGCAGAGACACAAATAATGCTGCATCGAGGTGCTCTTTATGAAGTTTTAAAGTTATAGGTTTCTCACCATGAAGTTGCCCTTTCAATGGCAACAATCAGTTAACTGGCAAAGTTTCACAACACCTGAGGTTCCTGTATATATTATGAACTACAAAGCATGATGAACGACGCAGGCCAAATACATCAATATAACTTTAATTTGTCTGTTGACCTGAGATAAATGTCATAGTTGAGTTTATGCCAGCCTTAATGAAGTGGCTTAATCATGGATATATTCACCGGTTAAAGATCACCAGCTGGGAAAAAACATTAAGAGGTTAGTTGAAATCATGTAAAATGCCCATAATAAAATGATATTGAGTATGTGCCAACACTTTTTTGGATGTATAAATATTGCTGAAATGGGCCTCTGAATTTGAAATACTATTATGTTGTACACTCAAGACAGTCATGAGATATAATACTACAGTACTGTAAAATAAAGGTGTATTCATAGTGTTACTATTTGTACAGTTGCATATTAAGTAGCATGTCTGCCCTCATCTCTCAATCTAGTCCTGCAGACTTTCTGGTCCTTCCATTTCATGTGTCTTGATATTTTGGCCTGAATTGACCCCGGCTTTATAATTAGCTGTCCGTTCCACTCTGGTTTTCTAAGGACAGTTTGCATTTTACACTGTGAGAAATTAGTAGTTTGGTACATTTGTCTCACTTGCTTTATTTGCACAGTTTTAGCATGAGATGTACGGTGGAGCCTGTACATCTGACAGCTTGGTATTCCAATTGAAAAGTAAAAGAAGAAAAATTATGAAGTGTGTCTCATGGCATGCGTTTTTATCGCCGTCAGTCTACTCTGCTGGTTGAATATGAAAGATAGTAGGACTATGGGATAATGATGCAGATGCAACAAGCAAAGGTGTTGGCTTGTGGATGAATGCTGACAGCCTGCATTATTAATGTTTATTCCAATGACATCCCGATAACATGAAAAAACAATCACAATTTTTTTTTTTACTGAGCGTCCACTTGCGTTTATGAGCAGTGTTTTTCTACTTTTACTTGAAAGTAATGTTGCAACATGTAATCTAGTTGTGTAGCGGCGGATGAGTCTGCTGATTGCAAATGATGGACTCAACTGCAAAAAGACAAAAGGTTTAAACAAAACCAAAACGATCCTTAAAAAAATCAGCATGTGTACTATTTGAACATTTTGTACTTTGACGAACCCTTAAGTGTCCAAAAACAACAAACATTCACAGAAACCAATTTGGCAGATAACAATGCCTGCTGCTACCAGGATTGTCTCATTAATCTACAAACAAAAACGTGCCATCAGAACAATCTGAAAGAGCTTACAATCACATAAGTAAAAAAACGAAATGTTCAAAAAGCATTGCCACAGAACACAATCCAGGGTTTGCAGAATGGTATTATATCTGGGTGGTGGATGAGTTTCACTGAGCCGGGGAAGATACAGTAGCTTGAGCATGGATATTTGGTGGCGTTTTTATTCTGTTTTCAGTTTAATTTGTCCTCTCTAGCATATCTTCACGGGTGTGTATTTTGTATAGTCCTAGCGAGTTTTCATTTTTCTAATTCTGCCCAGGGGAGTGTGTGCAGATTTACTGTACAATATATCTTCATATAGGCCTGTGCATGTTACATATAGTGGCTTTGACAGATTGAAAAACCAAAATCATTTCTCACATCACGCCATGCTGGGCAGTGTAGATTTTTGATTAACAGCTGTAATCGAACTTGAGCCCCTCTTTCTGAGCCATTTCCCCTCGGCTGTCCAAAAAAAGAACCACGTTGGATTTCGAGCTGTCTCTGACTTCAAAAGGGTCGAGATGGGAAAGAAGCGAGGAAGTGCAAATGGAGGCACACAGACAGAGAGAGGGTGGGGTAGGGGTGGTGGGAATGTACTTGAAAGGAAGACCAAGAAAGACAGGGAGACCAAAAGTGTGTGCGTGTGTGTGTCTGTGTGTGTGTGTGGGAGGGAGGGAAAGGGCTGTTGGTAGTAAGCAATTGCCTGCCAATAGACCCCAAAAGTAAGGGGCAGAGAACAGTGCACCTTTGGTCAAGTTCTAAAGTGCTCATTTAAAAAGATCTTGGAAACTTGCTGAGCGTTTTAGGCTGTATCGACTTTTCTTTCAGTTTGTGAGGAAAGCCTAAAGGAAACCCACTGATAGTCAGAGTTAGCCCACACAACCAATGTGTAAATGTGGGACAAAATCCATAACAGGGGAAGACATTTCTTTCCTCTGGCTTCTCTCTTGTCAGCATAAAATATAACGACAGTAAACTGATACAAGCATTACTTGTTTATGATGTTGGAGCAAGGAATATTTCCTATCAGTTGTCATTCCAAACACGTACTGGTTCCTTTTTAATTTGCCATGTTATACCGCTATAAATCTGCCCGAGCATCATACTAATGCTAACAAGGAGAGAGGGGATTTGGATGAACTCGTGTCATGCAGGTTTTTATCTCTTCTCTAATCTAATCTATTCTTGTTGTTGTTTGCCATCCGCCCCTACTGGAACTAAACTTAATAAGAATACCTCTCGATTTTTTTAAGCATTCATATATTCCTCCCACAATAATGTCTGACATTCTGGGCAGTAAAGAAGTCCTGAAGCTAGAAACCAGAATATCAAGATAGTGTCAATAAGATGACTTACTGATACTGCTCCAGTGGAAACAGGGGTCACTTTGTAGATTCAGGGAATGGTTCGCAGTAACTTTAACATAAAATAATAGAACAAATATAAAATGTAAATGAGCTGCACAAATGTTCTTAGACAGAAATATCGCCCTAAAACTGCAGGAGGTGGCGGCAAATGAGCATACCTTCTTCCTCCTCACCGGTTCTTCCTTAATTTCACTCTTTCACAAACTGTAATGCAATTATGCTTCACTGTCCATGGAAGGCCTCATTATACACAAGTATGGCTTTCCAGATTTGAACTGCTTCACTCTTTGTTTGTCTTTAAAAATAGGCTCCATTCAGAAGATGAAATGTAAACAGCATGGGTGTTGCCCATGGGAGGAAAAGACCCCTGTTACAGTTGGTGGCATATGCTAACAACTGGGTTCAAAAGAGTTGAAATGTTAATTTAAGCAATTCAAACTACACGTCGGCATAACATTGCTGGTATCTCCTTTAAGAGACAGATTTGGTATGAAGTGGGTCAAATCATTTCTTCTTGATAACAGATGGTGTTTGCTCTCCAGTGGCAATAAACAAACATGTTCATTAGAAGTGAACAGAGCAGATTTATAATTGTATTAATACATCTGTTGGTCATATTCACTGATATATTTGAGTGTAATATATTCAAAAACATTCAGAGCCATTATGTGCATGCCCGTTTTCTCTCAGAGGTGATCAAAAATAAGTTATACTTCCTTCAATCATTTTTCCTTATGAAAATAACCCAATTCTAGGTGTGTTGCCTTCCTCTTCTTCATTTGGCAGACAACAAGTATAACCAGCCTGCAAATGTTGTCAGTCCATCATATGGTTGACAAAGACAGACAGTCACACATATTCCTGTCCAGGTATGTCAATCTTGAGTATGAATTTCACCCAGCTTGCATGTTTAAGTAGCATTGAGAGAACTTGCAAACTCACAAACTTCCAATCTGAAAAAAGAGACACTGCTATTCACTGAGACACCACTAGTAATGATTATTTTGTTTTGGGTCAATGTGAACCTTGTTTTTGTAGTTTTTGCTGAGAGCAATCAGACACATTGACATTGCTAAAAATAGGTCCAACAATCGGAAACATGAGCTGTCAGATGATCAGGTCTGAAAACCAACCTCAAGGTTGACAAATATTATATGGAAGAGATAAACAAAGGGGAACAAAATGGTTGGGACCTGAGACCACAATTTCCTGTGCAATAAGCAACCCTGTCTGTTCAAAATGATGTTTATAACCCAAACTCCCCTCGGCCCCTGGCTCTTTGTTATAGGTGATGGATCAGTCTAATAGGAGGACAACAATGCATTATAAGTTAGGTCAAACTAGTATTATGATAGGCAGACAGATTATGTTCAGAGGTTGAGAATCCAATAATGTGCTGCTGAGATACAAAGAGGGCAACCATTCTCGAAGAGTTCCTAAAAATGGTTTGAAGATGACTTGTATGTATACGGAGAAGGAGCAAATAGTTTACATTGTGTGGCAATCTTACATCAGTCAGAGCTATGGGGAGTTGCATCATTAATGTTTAGAGTCTTATATGCATGAAAATAAGTATGTAACTGTTATGTGCAGTCATGTCCTTGTTATGGTATGATTTTGGAGTTTTGTTATGTTGTACAGTAAAGATGTGTGTCCGATGCATGACGGAGTGCATTCATTTCACAATCAAGGCCGGTTGACAAGATGTGGGTTTTAGGGTGGGGGGTTTCTATGTTTATTTTGTTCAGGGAAAATGAATAGGAATTAAATGATGTGCTTTAAATATAGTAATTAGTTTTACCAATAACATCATTTGCCATATTCATTGGAGTACCTGCTTTTGAAATAGTAAAACGTGTTTGTTTAGATAAAATCTAAGGATATATTTTATAGTTTTCCTCAGGGAACTTTTAGCCCCATTTTGTCATGCATTTTTAATAGATGTCTTATGAGCATTTTCAGACTACAGCTGTTGCCATCTTCATTGTGTGCTTCTACCCTGGTTAGGGTGTCATCCTCTTCTCTCGTTACATTTTAGGTGAGTGGAAAGGCACTGTTTACTTGTTCACACACTGTTGCTCTCCCCAGTATAACGGGCTGTTTGAACAGTAGCTTTCTCTCTTGCTATTGTTTGTGTTCACCTAGCATTACCTACGCTACATGTGCTCTCCATACAGAGTCTGGACTCGTTCACTAAACTACTGCTCATTGTCTGGGCTCAGCATGACAGGAGAAGCTAAATCGCCACACAGTGATATTTCTTTAGCTTACGTCTAGAGGAAGATTTAGATGGCTGACTGTACTCATTTATCCTGGCATTACTCATTCCTTCCAATAGCAACACAAAAGATAGCAGATTGAAACTAATATGTATGCTATATCCACATCCACAGCACTTGAGTAATGTAACAATAATGTAGGCTGACCTTTTCATAGATGTAGACGTGCTAACCTGCACGTTTTCTTATTTTGTCCCAACTGTTGCCACCTCGTGTCTAATTTGAGTGGATTGTAGATACATTTAAACCAAAAATCTGTTTATTTAATGAACTGGGAATGTTATATAACATCATTGTCAAATACAGATTACTGAATGCAAGATGCTTGCTAAATTGGACAGTGCACGTAGCAGCAATAAGGCTGGCAGCGTTTTTTTCTAGCATGCAAAGTGTTACTGTTCTCTGGTAAACATGCAGTTAGCTGTTAGCTGCTATCAGCTAGCTCATTCCTTGTCGTTTTGAAAGCCATAGAAGCAGTCCCTGAATCAAAGATGTCCTCGGAATTCTTTATAGAGAACCTTTAACCGAGATCAGAGTCCTCCCTAAGCTTAACCGAATGCTGTGAGTGCCTAACATAACCATAAAAAACGTTTTATCATGCATAGTTGCTAATGCGTATATTGTATTGCAAGAGTGGGGATTGCACTGTAGGGAATTCCAATGCAATTCCTTGCCAGTGAACATTTTAGTGATATGCTCACTATCACCATTTGGCGACTTTGCAGATACATTCATTAACATAATTGTCTCATTATGTTGTTAGAAAACCTAATTCTGGTAAGATCACGTTCCTTCATAAACCTTTTTGCTGTTTCTTAATTAGGTGTGTATAAATGTAAGTTCCAGGAGCCAGGATTGCAATCAAGGATATTCTAGGGTGTGCTTAATTATTATTTTACTTCAAAAGAACAATCAACCTAATAACAATATACCCAAACTATTGGCTTACATTCTCTCTGAATGTCTATCTGCTTGTAATTCCATACATCTTGTAGGAATTTCTTCATGGTTACAGCAGTAACTTTAAGTCCAATTTAATCACAACTGAAAGACACAATGGCCAAATTAGGACAATCCAAGTTGTACTGGAAACTGAAAATATCCTTTGAAAAATATGGATAATGTTAAAGAATATTGATGAGGGAACAAGACGTATAATTGACCCAGCACGTCTGAGCAAATCCTGCAAGCTGTTGCATTACAGTCGTGTGTGAAAAATGAGCCGCAGCCGAGGGAGATCTCGTAAATTGTATTGATATCTCGACAGGCTCGTCCCTGTGTTCATCATGTACGGTGAAAAAGCTCCAGAACACAGACATCAAAGAGATAATAGTAATCCAGTGACTCGCCAATGAGGAGAGTTGTATTTTCTGTGACAGGGCCAGTTTATTGCAGTGGCAAACTGTCCTAACTACTCCTCCCACTGTGATTTTAAAATGCCTTTCTCTCATCTAGACGATGAAGGAGGTACAAAATAAGTGTTTTGCCATCTGCAATAAAAGAAAGTTTCTCCCTTTTAATGGCATGGATAGAGCCGGGCGGGAGTGCACCTTGCTGTTCATCTCCTGCATGCGAGTGTGAGCTGTCTGGGTGATGGCCATTATGGTTCCTGCTGCTGCCTATGCGTCTGCTCCGCCGGGATCACTGAAGTGTTGGAACTAACAAGCTTGGGATGCAGACAGCGGATGCACAAATGGGATTTTGTCCTGAAAGCTTTAGAGTTTGCTCCCTGTCTTCAGTAGAAACAGGAGAGAGGATGGGGCCGTTTGCAGGGACTGTCTGAATTATGCGCCACCAGAATGAGATGATTACATCTGATAATCTTGCTAATGATCTACACTGGGGAGGAGAGCACATAAAATTGAATGAGCAATACCGATGTACACAGCTTTCAGTCTCACCCTCTCATCTCTCTTATTCTCTTATTCTCTTCACACTCTTCAAATTTATGCAGAATGTGAGATCTTCTCCACCCAGGAAGATATGCAATATTCCTTGTCATAGTTTAAGTACACACAGCTTGTGGGGTATAGACACCCAAACTAAGACATTCAAAATCTCCCCCCAGATATTTCTACACCAATAAACACGCATGTCTTCTCGATCTCCCACAAATACACACACACACACACACACGCTCCTAAATACACTGAAATCCCCACAATGGTCTTTCAGGCCAAGGTTAGTACAGATGAAAGACGTGTCATTGATGGAGGAGGCTCCTCCTTCCTCCCCAGACTGTCACAGTGTGTTTGGGAACAACCCACTTCATTTTACCAGCATAATGGGTAAACAGAGTGTGATCAGTCCAATTACCCCCTCATTGCAGAGGCGTTCTGGCGGGGATGGCCTGTAGAGAGAGTGAGCTGTCTGGTGTGCGGCGTAGTTGCAACAGTAGCACCTGCTGCCCGCATCCCTCACTTGTATGAATCTCAATTTGTTTGTACAACCGTGCCAAAAAACAGCTACCAAGACGTTAGCCCTCTGAGGAGGATGGCAGCTGGCTAGCCTTCTGATTGCTGTTTTCACTGCACTGTCTGAGGATGTGTGCAAGATCAGAAGGTGCTGCTCTCAGCAATGAACTCATGTCAATGTCAGTCCTTCCAGTGGGTTCTTTTGTGCTTAGTTCCTCACTGTGCAGCTTTCAAGGACGGGGGACATTTCTTATCCCCCACACTGCAGCAGGTTTTACAGCTCAGTGGATGCATGATTTTGCTGCCAAGAGTTCATCCACAGTAGGCCTACTGTAAAGAAGCTGCAGTCCTAAATATAAATTCTGAAAATGTAAGTTATGGTTTCAGACATTGTGTTCGCTGTGCACACTCATATGAAGAGGAGCAGAGCAGGGCAGTAATGGTCCCCTCTTCACTTGTACGGTTTCTCTCACGACATACAGTCAGGACTACTTGACATGTTCATGCAAGTGTGGAAGTATATTAACCTTGACAAAAAGGAGAAATTGCTCTCACTTTACCTTAAAATGTATAAAAAGTCTGCCCTCCCGTTACAAGGACATATCATACATATTTTGTCATGTTCCTTTGATTGAAAGATGTGTTTGTTGTTCTTAAAGAATATGGAAATCCTTCTCTTGATGGATCTCCCTCTGGCAGCTGTCTGGAATCTGAAGCCAACATATCTAACGTGTGTTTTAGCCATACAGTCTATGGTTTTAGCTCTATTTTACCAAGCATTATTTTTCTGAGTAAAAAAAGGTTATTTTTTTAAATCACAAAGACTAATTTCTGTAACAACTGGCAGAGAGCTCTGTCAGCAGGAAATAGAAATTGCCTTTCAGGATTCATTTGGCTCCACTAATTGAAACTAATACCTTTCAAATAGCATATTGATTCAGAGAAAGTACATTTTTTCCAATGTGCACAGCAAAAATGAATGAATAATACTAAATGTAAAAGTGCCAACAGTAAAACAGAGTTGTAAAAGGATTATTGGCTGTGTGGCACCACAAGTCATGGAGATGACAGCAAACATATCATGACTTCAAAGCACCTCTTCGTTTCCTGGGCTGTTGTGCAGAATATGGCCTTGGGTGCGTTGTATTAGTGCCCTAATTAAAAAAAAGTCTTCGAGTGTCAGGAGAAATAAATACTCGCACAGCAGAAAAACCCTGCACATCAAACGATATCAGTAGCACGTTTGGATCTTATAAGGAAGTCCAACTGAATTTCCCCGAAAGGTACTCTCACATGAGCATGCACACAGTTGACAGGTGAATCTGGAGTTGATTTATGCAAGTAAATGATGTAGTTTCTGTCGTTTCAGAGGCAGAAATGTTGCCACAGCGTGAACACTACACTGCTCTGCAAACTATAAATTAGCCATATTTTGCTGTCAACCAGTCGCAGTAAATCTTGTTGTATTTTGGATAACTTTTCCAAAAATAATAGCCTCTAAGAAGTTGCTGAATAAAAACTCTACCGAAAAAAAAGGTTAACAATATCGTGGATTTTCATTAAATGATTTCAGCATTTTAAAATCATCTTCCCCCAAACATCCTCATGAACAATGAGCTGAAATCGTTCCTGCAGTCACTCTCCGTCGGCGCGTTTGCCTGATGCGCAGCGCCTCCCCAACTGGTCCCTCACTTTGACAAATTCCTGGACGTGAGCGGGTCTGCTGGATGGCTTCTTGCTCGTAAAAATGATACCCTGAATGTTGTCGAAGTTGCCACATCTTTTTTCTCTCCTCTGTTAGAGTGTTTCAGTTTGGAAGAACACAATGGGACTGTGGTCATTTTGGAGTGTTTCCCTTTGTGCCTGCGTCTTTCTGAATCCCTTTCACTCTAAGTTTGTGGCTCAAGCGGAAATAAGTTCTCTGAAAACAAACGACAGATTTTATCGCCTGGAGGTTAATCAGCTGGAGGCACTTGTAACCCGAGAATCAACGGAGGTCAAAGTCGACAGTAGTACTAAAGTTTTGAGCGCTTTTCAATCGAGAGAAGTCGATGCTTTGAAAGCGAACGATGGCAAGCAAGTGGAGAAAGAAACACAGAGAGGACTTGAAAACGAGGCACTGATCGGCAACAAAACGGCACGAAACTGTCTGACCAGTCCCACAATACCTGGAAAAAAGTGTAATAACATTTCCGAGGACAACCAAGGACGACCTACAGCGAAT
This sequence comes from Trematomus bernacchii, assembly GCF_902827165.1. Classification (NCBI taxonomy): domain Eukaryota; kingdom Metazoa; phylum Chordata; class Actinopteri; order Perciformes; family Nototheniidae; genus Trematomus; species Trematomus bernacchii. The sequence continues at coordinate 10,517,473 of NW_022987828.1, forward strand.
ATAGTGATAGAAAACTCATTTCCTGACACGAGAAACAGAGTAAAAAGGGGTTTAATTACACCATACGCCGAAAATGTGGATAGGAGTATTCATGGAGAAGCGCAGTCCACAGAGAGGTTTGTGGAGACTGTCCAGGGTGTTTCCAGCTCCCGACCCGAGCACCGGCGCACTGGGGACGAAGGCAGAGGGTCTAACCCGAGGCAAAGTGAGCCGCACCTGGACACGTCCACTTTTGCTCTATCGGGGGACTCTGCGCACAACCAGGCGATGGTGCACTGGTCCGGACACAACAGCAGCGTGAGTTTCAGTTTTACAAAAACAATTCATACCATGAAAGATTTAAGAAAACAACTAATTTCCTCACACACTGTATACAACGCTATTTTGTCTGTCCTAAATGCAAATTTAAAACATAAAACAGAAGTACATGAAACTCCCATTTGTACGCACAGCTTTTCCTGCGCGTATGATGGGGATTCCCACACACACTAGTTATTTCAGTCCTACATAGTTTTGAATTCAGCATTTGCTGAATGCATTTTCTCTTTTCACCTTGTGTATTTTTTGTAATTGCATAGAGGTTTGTAAGCGGATTGCCCGCCTGTTTGTGTGGACGCCTGATGGATATGACTGCACTTGCAGGATTCCCTCCACTTGCTTTATTTCAACATTTGTCGCCTGAACTTTGAATTAACAGTTTACCCTGCAGGTGCATTTATGTGACACTGAACTGGGAAGGTGCAGGCATTTAGGCAGCAATCATAGTGCATTAATTATTTATGAAATAATCAAGTGATGTCTCTCAGGAAGGTGCTGTACTGTAGCTACAATTAATAGGGATTGTGTCCACCCTTTGACGCTGATGAGACACAGCCTGACCTTTTGCCAAATGCACCAGGCTTTTGTCATTGACATTTGACTCACACTTTGTTGGTAGTTGTTTAATTGCCTGGATAAATGTTTGTTTTTGAAATGCTGCCAACCTTTGCACTTCTAAATGTGTTGATAGGAATGTGCAGAACTTTAATGGATGACAAGACATTGCAGCAACCACCCAGATAACCCCTCCGCCCCTCCCTCTTACACATAGACAGACACACATACACACCATTGTACATCACAAAGACAAAGCCATGGCGATGTTATCTCCTACTTTACATATAAAGCATGACAAAGTGTTGGTAAGCTCCAGCATTTATCAGGTACACAGATCTTACAACAGCCTTGTACAAAAGAACGGAGCTGCTCTGCCTTTTTACTGCAGGTAAATCAGATCACCTCAGTTCTGGGCAAAAGGGTGTGTGGCAGCAAAATGAATCTGGGAACACATCAGAAGGTTTTTGTGTCCCAGAAACACTGTGAATATTCATACATTATCCAAAAATACAGATAACTATCTGGATGTCTTATTTCATTCACCCTCCATTTTCTTATCTGGTACATTTTCTGTTTGGTAACCTATACGCATGTCATAACGTTTGTCAGACATTGGCTGTTTTCATGTATTGCAGTGGACAGTCTCTATGGAAATACACCAGAAATGCAGATAATCAATTCTATATTGTGAAATATGTTGTTCGTTTGAGACGTCTTCACCAATGATGGCCTTTAGCTCTGCAGGACACTGTTCACTGGATCATCACTGATGGGCTTGTCACTGCAGCCAGTCAACATCAGAGATTTATACAGTCTGAACCCCTCTCCCAAAAGAATGAGGAGAACTGCCAGGTTTAAATTGATGGCATTTTGCGACTGGATGTTAGAGCTCAGACTATACTAGATGTAAATTACTGATAATAAATCCAATCGAAGAGGACCATTTGAAGGAAAATTACTTCGTTCCTGTGGTGTGGGCTAGCTCTATCAAATATTCACTTCAAGACTTTGCCTGTGATCTGTCCAGGATGTAAAATCCCATGGGGAGTTAAATGAGAAAAATGTAGAAGGTGATGGTGAACGTGCCAGGGGGGGGGTCTTCAGAGTTCAGATTTGATAAAGAAATTCATCGTGTAAATCCTCAAATCTGTCACCAAATCAGTCCTCCCTCAACCATTATTTGATTTCTGTGATTGTCTGAGACATGAAAGCCTGAAGTCATATCTCTTTGGTTTTTGACTTTAGGAGAGATAACATTGATTGGACTCAGCCATGGGAATAAAACATAGACTGTGCAGATTTTTTTAAATGCATGCTTCTTAACTACATGTAGTATTGATTGACTGCATGTTTTCCACATCTAAAATCTGCCCTGAATGTGAATGGGGAAGCAGATATAAAGATTAATGATTTATAATGATGTTTTTCCACAAATATGAGCAAAAACAGAAAATAAACTAATTAAAATTACTAATAAATACACTTGGCTGGTGATGTCCTTTTATAGTAAATCCATATTTCAGTCATTTTGCCTCACACGAGTGTTCAAGCTGTGATACCATGTTGGTTATCTTTCAGTCATCGCAGCACATCCAGCAGTCAAGGGATGCAGAGTCCCCCCTGCTACCCTCCTGAAGGCAAAAAGTCTTAGTGTGCGAGCCAGCTGGTGATCAGTGTTATTGGCAGCCAAATGATTTGAGGCTCCTGATTGACCAAGCTCCTCACAAACTAGGACGCTATGTTGAAGCTGAGGACAGTTAATGAGCGTCTTTATTGACATCACGTCCCCCGAGCTTCTGCTGCAGAAATGTTCCTCTGTTGTTGTAACTAAGGTCCGCCTACCATGAGAGTATGGGTCATCTTTATTGGCCTTCTATTAAACTCTGGCTCTAGAAGGAGCTGGCATCGTTGAGGCCAGCTGTTCTTCCTGGCTAAAGAGTGAATCACGTAGTTTCTTTTGTCCGAGGATTCGAGAGTCAAACGGATCTGTCAGCTCTGCTACGTCGTCTTTGTCTGCTGCGACTGACTGGGAATCAGACATGCCTCCTGGGCCATGTTGTCTGCATGCTTAATCAGAATGAAGCGGTTATTGTTGCACATAATATCATCGGTATAAATAGACAATAAAAAAAGAGGAAATGGCATGGCCCTAGGGGACACTTGTGTTTAAAATCGGTTCATTAGATAGACGTCCATTCCATTTAACACGCCAGAGCCGGTTGCATGTGAACTCCTTGATCCATAAAATCAAATGGAATCGGTTCCCAATTCACAAAGGTATTTGACCGGAGTTTGAGGGTGATGCAGGATGATGAAAAATGTATTAAAAAGCTGCCTCGGTTGAGGTGTTCAAATACAACAAAGGGAAAAAGTTTCAACGTGGTTTAGTGTTTATAGTTTGGGATAATGTCGCATTAATAAACTGGGTGAGTGCAGACCTCAGACCGACCCCTTGTTGTCGGAGGTAAAAGTCAAAGAAAATTGAGTCAAAGGGGGCCAAAATGTGACCTTGCAAAACCTTTTATTCTTGCACTTTTCATCATCATCTGTCCCCCTGCTTGCTAGCTAAGGGTATTGGATGAAAAAGTGGTTCACGTTGGAAGAATTCAGTACAAATTGTTTCCTCTCTGTGATAGATTTTGTATAGGAATAACTGCAGCACCTCAGCATTTAGCCATTGTAAGCCTTTTCTAGAGGTTTTAGATATATCATTGTTAATACGTCATCGGCTTCGACTGATTGTGAGTAAAGTTTCTGATATTTTCCTAAACATAGATTTTAGAGCTGTAGCCAATGGAAAAAGTTATTTCTTTGTAGCAGCCATTTTCGTCCTCTAGCTGCTTGTCCCTTGGGGTGTCAGCACCATAAGTCTGTTCATTAATCGTGCCCGTCTCAAGCCTTTAGGGGTGCACTGTCCACTGATGTGATTGTAAGATGCTGATAGATACGGCCACAATCCTGCGTGCTTTGTAAGAGGTATACTGCTGGTTACAACAGCAGAAACAATTTTGAGAAACCTGTTTGGGCGAGATATTAACATTTGCAGAGAGAAATACATCATTTGCTATCGTTTTTTTCATGGCACACAGCATACAAGTTTTTCTCTCTCTCTAGTAATAATTCAGAGAAATCCCAGTTTTTACTCCACAAATGACATGCATGTGTGCCTTTTTTTTCCATGAATCATTTGTGCTCCGGGACCATAATGCATCGCATCAACACCGGCTCTCGGCACTCCCTCAGCACTTAGATGGTAGTTTTGGCTCACGAAGTGCATTTTAAGCACCAAATAAAGGCCTGCCACCAGTTCACACACACACACACACACACACACACACACACACACACACACACACACACACACACACACACACACACACACACACACACACACACACACACACACACACACACATACTTATTTCAATTTTAATCAAAGTGATAAAGCGAGTGCAGAATCATATTCGACAGTTTTGCATGTGATTAATTAGTTTAATAACTGTCGCAGTGTGGTAGTCACAGACATACTACACCTGTGATTAGGTTATGAAAACAAATGTATGCACTTTCTGATTGTGAAAATCAGAAAATTCTAATTGGGAGACGGTCTCTTTATTAATCATCACGGATAAATCGTCAACACAAACTGCGACACTTTATGAAAGAAGTTGTTATGGCTAAAGGTCGTTTGTTCAGCTTTTTACTGCCATTACTCGAACAAAATCTTCCCGGTTTGGTTACATAATGCCTTGACACTCGCAGGGTCTTGAAGCAGCTTTTTGCCTGAAGCAACACAGCAGTTACTATCATGTTTAAAGATGGCGGGGATTGCGCAGGTGGCAGTCGGCTTAAATAATGGGTTGACTTGGCAGTTCACAGAGACAGGAATGTATTAGTTGCAGGGGGAAATGGTTTTTCCTATCTAGTGGGATAGAAAGGGCCAAACTTAAAGCGCCACACACACCGACAGACCGAGCAATCAATGGAGATGATTGAAAACTTCCAAACACAAAAATGACACGTTTTGAAAACAAAATACTCACTCAATGGTTTCCTGGAACAATCCCTCTAAAATGAATGATGGTTTTTGCTTTGAGCAAAACAAAAACTAAAGATATTGAGTGATTGTCAAAATCTGAAGCTATATAAATGGAAAAAAGGAAATAAACAGAATAGTCAGCAATTTAGAAATGATGACAAAATAATCATCAGTAAAGAAAAGACTTGACAGCAACTATAATCATCACTTCAAAAACGTCATTATTGGATTTGAATTGACATTGATAAGGAAATTATTAAAATTACTTGGCATAACTCTTTATGAATATTATATTCTTATTAAATCATGAAGACTGGTTCTTTTTAAAAGAACTTCTTTGATTATATTTCCTAGCATTTCTACTTTTTTTTGGTGTACACTCTTTTTAATTCTTAAAATGGCCCAATTTTCCACACACAGATGATTAAATTGAAATTCTTCATATATAATAGGTTGCTTCTGTTGCCTTTCTTTGCCAAAACACTTCTCTTTCTGATATGGAGATGTTCGAGTAACTCTTTAAAAAGTGTGTATGACCTGCTGCCGCTGTGTACAACAGAACAATTAAATTAGGTGTGACAAATACATGAATATGAATATGTTGTAAAATTGCAATCTCAAAGTTTAAACGACTAAAAAGCTCAAAATGTGACTTTATTCACAACTGAGGTGTAAGGCAACATTTTTTTATTGGTTTTCCCACAATAGCAACCACCAGAGCCTTTTTATGGTAATGATTTGCAGTCAAAACACTAAATGGTGGTGGCCTTGGTGGTTAAATAGAGTTATACTTTACTTGAAACTCTGTGTATTAACTTTATTAACATTCATCAGAACCACATGATTCCCAATCCAAACACAAAGTGCTTTTGTTTCCTCAACCTAACCACATGTGGGTTAGACCCTGGTCCTGTGCCTTGAACGCCCCACTGCTGCCAGATATAACATACAGATCCATAAGACACATCATTAGATTTGTCCCTGTGGAGGGAAGCACTTTGGCCTCTCTGAACTCTTATGTTTTGTGGCTGACCAAGAATGCAAGATGAAAAATAAAGTGTTGTTTTTTTGTTTTCTACTAGTTGACCCCAAAACCATGGTTAAAGTAATGAACATATACCGACTGCTTTCACATAACTTTGCATTCACTTTGTTTGGTTTGAGTTTTTTTGCTGTGTTTTTTAACACAGAACATAACAAAGATATTAAATAGGCCACAGAAAACCACTTATTTGAAGCCCCTACTTGCAAATGTTTACGTTGAAGTGTGTTGTATCACAATTAATACACCTAAAAAAGATCTTAATAACAGTACATTAATAAGAACAACATATAAAAAACAACAATGGCGATAAGATAACCTTTGTCGGATTCACTGGAACATTTGACCAACTTTTTATCAGTGGACTCTTTCAAATGGTACAAAAGCGAAATGTAACCTGTCCAATTGGCTGGAAAACCTACCAGTGTTGCAACACTGGCACCCTCCAACTTTCACACCTTCGTAGGCTTCAAATCACTGCAAGAATATTGTTCTTTGTTGCAAGGAAACGTATTGAACTGTAAAGGATCAATATCAACTCGTATAACTGATGTTGCGGGGTGTGGACAGATGTTTGTAGTGATCTCGCAGCATTATTCGTACAGGGGGTCATTTTAGGTAGAGGGCTCTTTCTTTTCAAAATCTCAATTTGGACCCACTGTTGCCTTTGGCTCCAGCTCAGACCCCCGTGGGCAAAAGCCGAGCCATTAGGAGCCAAAGCTGTGAAGGAATAAATGAGACGAGAGAAATGTCTGAGTGGTGTTCTGCTCAAAGTACTCCAAAATGCTAACTATAGTTCAAATTCATCAAAAACCTGTTCATTTTCCAAAGATGTGACATTATCATATTTCACCCTGCTAAATTTCCAATCTCTGTTGTCGTCCATGCCTTAATGAGTAACAGGGCTACACAGATGAACAAAAGTAAATAAGTTAGTACCTGGAACACTAAGTATGAGCAAACAATAGCGGCCTCGAACAGTAAAAAGAACAATACTAAAACAAAAATGCTAATGTTTTATTGTTGTCTCTCCACACCACTTACAATGCAGCAAATTAATTTTAAATTGCACGGGATGTGACTGAAACTTTGCCAAATCTGTCAAAACATTTAAATTAGTTCTGAATTTGCCATCAGATTTGTCCTTGGATGCATCTTGTTTTTCACCTTTTGTACAAAACAGTGTGCTGTGATGTCAACATATAAACGCAAAGGCGGAATAAAAACAGAGTGCCGTGTATATATCTATACATACTCCATTAAACATTTTTCATTTACTTCTTACCCCAAGCTTTCTTTAAAGAAATTAAGCAATCACAATGTTTTATCCCACTAATGGCAAACAGCACATTTAATGTGTATTGTTGTTAGCAGCAGAGACATAACATCTCCTCTCAATGTGTTTGAAGTGAAACCCTCCTCTATTCAGCCCATTTAATTAAGTCCCCCTCCCCATAATGGCCTGAATTGATTGCTGAAACCCGCATTAGGGCAATATGACCAAAGCTCAGGAGTCAGGAGGATAAGTAAACAGCAGACTAATGCACCGGGGACATTTCGCTGGGTTTTACTTGATGAAAGCAGCCTCCCCAGAGTATGTTTTCCCCCACAGAAGTACAAACAATCAATTGGACCTCAGATAAGATGCGGACAGAGTTAGGCCTCTCTTCGACCGCATCATTTCTTTTGAATGACGCTTGTCTTTTCTGCTAAGTGCTTTACTTTAGAGGAGTCCTCGCAGAGCCACATGTTGTGTTTTTATCCCCTCGCCCACTTGCAGTGCACCTTGATTTCGCCCTCATCGCTGATAAGCCTTAAAGACATTTATGCAAATGCGAAACCAATACTGTATTTCTTTTCTCCGCAGGTGTTTGAATCCGATAATTTCTAATGGATGCATGAATATATTAATCTTATGAGAGAGAACATTTATATCACTGTGTTGGGTGTGTTGTGACACATACACTCACTTTATACACAGATTACTTTCTCCACTATTAAGTGGGTTTTTGGCCTAACAAAGGACATAAACCAATATTTGTTCTTCTGTTTGGCTTGGGAGCTTTTCCTCATTATTAACAAGATATTAAACATAAAAGTAATAGACCAATTCAAACCTCACATGTTGTCAGTGGGTGTTGAAGATCTGGGACGTTAATTAGCTTGTTGATTTAAAGATTCAAACAGCCTCTCATTTCTTGCCCTCGGCTTCTGTCTTTATTCTGTTAATGAAGTTGAGGATGTAATGAGCTTAACAACAAATGAAACAGGTTTTATGTTTGTGTCCTCAGAATTGCGTCTGCTTTCAGGCCAGAGAAATTCAGAGTAGTGAGGTGAACAATGGAGTCCCAGTTTGCTCCTCTCACATTGATATGCCAGCTTTTGGTGTCTGATAATGGCCCGGATGCATTAGGGGCCCCGTGGATCTGCATTAGTTCATAGACTTGGCTCTTCCCACTACCTTTTTCACCCCGCTTCCTCTTCCAAACCACTTCTTCCGCTTCTTATTCAAAGTCGTAATGGCAGAGAGTCAATTTAGGGTAATTTACGCTGGGACACATAAAACATTTATGTAAAAGCTGGGCAGCACCCCAATCCGGCCCATTACAGACTCAATTTGCCCTCAAAAATATTCTTTTTGTTTGACAGTTTTTTATTCTGTACGCATTTTAGGATGCGATCATCAGTGATGTAAGGATGATGTCTTAATTATTGAATTATATTGTTTTTATTTTCTTTGATTTGTTCTTTGTAATGGTAAGCACTGCTGATATTTAATCAGATTTACATTTTATTTTAATTTGATCTTTATAGTTGATAGGTTTCTTTAAATTTGACACAACATTGTACATTTCTGTACTACCATTTAATTTACTTACTGGTCTACATACACACCAAATATGTAATGAGCTCTTATCAGTCCACACTAGTCTTTGTTACACATAACTTGGGTGTGTTGTTTATTTAACATGCTAACTTGTCTCAGTGAAGCACTTTTCTGTTTATTATTCTCATGATTATTATAAATTATTAAAATATTATTTGGATTATAATCCTCATGGTCTAACTCCCTAGAAAACCAAAAAACTCAAAAATTGCACAGAAAAAAAGCCACTTACTATATACCTACATCTAGCCACTCCCGGTAAATAAAATAGCACCTGCACTCAAGGCTAAGTTTCAATTAAATCTTTTGACAGATTCGATACACACCTTTTAACTTTGTTTATCAAATCTAATAAGGTGACAAACACTGACCCACAGACAGCTGACAAGGAGCGATGGCATATTTGGGTAAAAGCCAGCTTATGAAAGCTTATATTTAAGACATGATTTAATTAGTTTCAACACATTTCAGCGAATTGTCAGGCATTTTGATGTGGTGGTTATACTCAGAGGAGGTAAATAGACAAGGGTTACTCCCGGGAGATGGCTCTGTGTATGAATGTGTTTACCCCACTGTACAATATACAGACGCTTATGTGTATTCATGAGAATGTAAATGTGTATCATTTCAGCCGTGAACTTTTCACTGAGTGGTAAAGGAAATAGAAGAATGTGCCAATGCTTTTTTTTCTTTTATTACAAAGAACCTCACATCACTCACTGTTCTCAACTTTGGGGGTCCCTTGGAAATTAATTTGGATCCTTCATTTGGCCCCTCCGGCTCGGTTCAAAAACAGTGCCAGAGCTACATGAAAGTGGCGGTATTTCTGAAGATTTCTACTACTTCCCGTTGTGTGTAACTCCTAAGAAGGAAAGAAACAGCAATCTGGAGGTGTGATTATTAGAGTAAGGGTCTCTTTGTTTCCCTTGACTACCCAATTAAGCAGACATGTTCTTGAAAGCTGTCATCTTGATGATGCTTTAGTGAGGGCAACAGGTTTCATTCGGAGCGTGTTGTTAGCGAGTACAGTAAACTGCACTGATGTGAAGCAACAGTCTTTTTCATATTTCTTAATAGCCATATTGCAGTTCATAGAGATGATTCATGCCTAAATTGCGAGCTGTGTAGAAAAACCTCTGCCCACCAACATGGGGTTGAAATGCCTCTCACGTCCCACTGAAGCACTTTAAACATTTGAGAATGTCTCTTTAAAAGAAAAAACAGATGGATATGTAATTTCTAAAGATTTGATTTGCTCCAGCATTCTGTCTGTGTGAATGTGCTTCATGCTTGCGCAAGTGTAGCGTGTAGGTCTGTGTGTGGATGAGACGTGTGTCAAGCCGATGCACATCATGGATGTAATGCGTTGTTGCCATGGAGGCTGTCTATGCAGCCATCTTTAAGAGTTTATACCTTTCCGTGGCCAAACAGCTTGTGACTTTGCCTTTAATGTTTGTTTTCCTCTTTTTCTAAGTGCAGTTCCTTATGAAATATATAAACAGCAGAAAACAGTATACCTGCAGAGCCTGTTTTTAAAACTAAGAAAGGAAAAAAGACAGAGAGATTGAAAGAATGATAGAAAGAAAGTACAAATAAATAAAGCAAAAGAGGGAAAGAAAGCAGCAAGAATGAAACGTTATGATAAAAGGATGACTAACCCAACTCCTCGGAGGGGGAGCGCCAATCCGAAAAATGATTGGTTGACTTTCCCGGGGCAAAGCTCTCTTTGCTCACATCAATAAAACATAAACATGAATAAATGCACTGCTTTTGGCCTTCCAGGGTCCTTACTTAATTTCATGTATGCAAGTGAGCGACGATATGCATGGAAAAATATATTTACCTAGAAGGCTCAAAATAATTCTGGAAACCATTTTGTGTTTGTTTGTTCCCAGTATTTACATAAGTGCAGGGCTGCACCACAAACTCTCAGAATTTGAGTTTTAATATTCTTCTATATTAGTTTGGTCCTTATAGTTTAAACCACGCATCTGATGTCCATGTGCTCTCCTTCAGCATTTGCATGTAAGTAATTGCTCCTTATTGACTTGAGCCCTGACGCACAGCTATCAATAATTTGAAGACGTGGGGACGCGCAGTTTTCAGTGATGTACCCTTGATGTATCCACTTAGGGACAAATCAGCCAAGCAGTCATCTGCCTCACTAGTCTGTTGGTCCCCGAGGTAGATCTTCCCTGACCCATATCAACGGGTCAGCTTTTGTTAATGAGCCGACCGCACAAACACGTTAATAACATTTAAGACGGAGCTTCTAATGACAATTACAGCTCGGGTGCTGAGGGGCTTTGTTATCAACTTCTGCCATTCGGGGCTATTTTTGGACGTTTTTTTACGTTCTCAGTTAAATTAGTTAGCATTTGATTAAATTGGATCCTTGTGCAAGATGGTGCAAGTGATTGAACCCCATAAAACTGTGAACATTTATTCGTTGTTCACTCAGTTAATTTGCAGTGCGCAGTATTTGAATCCTTTGGTTGGGAATGAGGCGCTTCTAGTTTGACACTGATGTAGTCAATTCAAGATCCAATTTACCTTGTATTATTTAGACAGTCCCATGACACAGAGTCATTGCTGTTAGCAACAGAGAAGTGAAGAAACAAACGATCGACAGTTTTGCTGAGTTTTTCTCTCGTATCTAGTTTTCAAAGCAGGCAATTAGGTCTAACATCACAGCCACTTAGCTAAGTCGGCTCTCTAAATTGATTCAGACTCCAGCGTTGGACCTTGCAGACATGGTGCATTTAGTTATGCAAATGCTTATTTCTCTGTGTGATTGGTTAATTAACCTGTAATGCAGATAGTCCCAGTCATGCACATTGGCCATTTGATGGCTAAATTGTGGGTCAATTGGGTTTTTAACATTTCCAAAGCAGGCTGAGAGGCACGTCTTTGTTCCTCCGAGTCTTGTGTGGCTTTTCTCGGCTTAATGACTTCTTCCATGGGTCCCATAAGGTTAATGTGTTTAAACTCACTGTAATTGAGCTTTTGACCTATCTTTCAGGCTTTATATAGAATTTGTCATATTATGCTATGTCCCTGCTCCCTGATTGTTATAATCTACCATTCCTTCTCCCTCCCTTCATGCCCTGCCCTCCCTCTCTTCCCCAACCCCCCTCTTTATCCTGAGTTATGAGCATCCCCATGGGAAGTCATTTATAATGCCATTGGAGTGACAATAATTCGCTTGCACACCATTTCACTCTGCCCTCTGTGCCTTGGCAGACTTTTATGGGCCACATTTTTGTTTTCCCAGAAACACATCTTCCAACCACCCTCAGAGAACACGCAAAAGCATTTAGCCAAAACGGGAACTGGACGTCATCCATTGAGTAAAATAAGTGACATAACATCTTCCAAAAACCACATTTGAGACCTGCAGCTACTTCCCTAATTTGAAGGTAAAAGAAAGACAGATGAAAAAGGGAAGGAGAGAGGATTGTTCGCGGCAGCCGCTGACTGCATTCCTTTTGGTATTGTTCAGTGCACAATTATGATAAGATGTTGCTGTTATGTAGGTATCATTCCACATGAAGAGCAGACACCATTTCTGACAGCACACATGGGTTTTCTTTAGTTCCTTCCAATAGCAGACTGACATCTCCTGACAACATGAGGATCACTTGTCATTGAGATAACATGCTGTATGACGCTGGTATTTATTAGTAAAGGGATGTAGCAGACATGTTGTATTCATTCCACGCCATTAGGTATAGACAGGTGCATGCTGGGGAGGCACTTACTGTATGCAAAAGCTTTTTAGTGCAAGCGTTGGCATGTAATTAAGCACGTCTGTTTTTATTATGTTGTAGGTGATCCTGATCTTGACTAAGCTGTATGACTTCAACCTGGGGGCTGTTACTGAGAGCTCACTGTGGAGGTAAGTTTGTGTTTGATCATTGCTATTTTTACCTTTTCCATCTAAATCGAAAGGTAATGGCATCGTGGCAAGGATTTATAAATATGCAAAAGCACAGGCCTAAAAACAATAAGGATAATGTATTCATGGAGAGCGCAGTATTGTGTTAGTGTGATATATAGTGTTCTCACTCGCTAGGATATGAACAATGGAGTTACACTTGGAGCCAATATGAAGTATTTTAATAAAGCAATATGAAGTAGTTCAGAATGAAGCATCCTCTTCTTTGCTTCTTTCAGTCCTATAAATAAACAACCCAACTAAGAAAAAACATTTTACAACCCCCCCCCCCCCCCCCCCCACCTTATTTCCTGTCCATCATCAGCACAGAAATGAATGATAAACCAAAAACTATCTGAAGTTTATTGTTCTTTCTTTTGTGTCTCTTTTCCTCTGACCTAGAAACTTCCTGATGGAGTTTTCTGATTGATTGTCATCCATAACCTTTTGTTCCAGAAGCAATTGACATGCAATTGCTTCTGTATAGCCGTAGTAATTCTATTCAGTATGTACTGAGAGGTGAGTTACAGTGCCCTGTCAGATCATAAATAAGAATGGAATTCATTAAGGATTATACCACAGAGGCCAATCCAGCCCTCTGATTCTGTGCGGCTTTTTTCTCACCTCTCTCATAGCCTGCAGAGAACTCATTTCATTCTGAAATACACGTGAAAAAGAGACCATCAGACCGCCAAGCATAGAGTTTCAAATTAATATCTGTTTCACCAGAGGCGCCGCTAAGATTTACACCCGAGTTGACACGTTTTGATATCCCATATTGTGTACAGGAGGTCTTCCATCATCAGGGTGTCTGCTTAACAATAGCACCACGAGTAAATTAGAGTGCACCTCAGGGGGTGCACAAAGGCTCTTAGTATGAGTATTAGGAAAGCAGAGATTTGGATGTTATGAAAAGAAACGGGAGTAAATGATTTCTGTGATAACAAAATAAATGGTTTATGACTACAGCTCGGGGCCACTGTTGGTGGCTGAACGCAATGTGCAGATCAATGGGTGACTTGCACAATATGAACACACATCGAGTCCCTTTGTGTTTTTAAAAGGCTACCCTTTGTGCTTAAGAAACTTCACGATATAATGACATCATTTAAGAGGCTTTTTTTCCCACAGCCTCAATCAAAGACAAGCGAAATAAGTACTAACAAAAATGTGTTGAGTGGTAAGTCTTTGTAAGCAATGTCAACACGAAATGGGACGATTCAGATTAATGCACAGACAATGGCTGCAGACACTGGGTATCTATCCAATTATGCAGTGAAATTACATTTAGAGGCACTCAGGTAGAACTGTGAGCGTGGAGTGGCTGTTTGTGGCGAGGAGAAAATATGAAGATCAAGATGACAAACCCATCTAATCTTGTCATGGGATGCATGGAAGGAACAGGCAGTTGTATGAAGCGTGATAATGTGAACACGATGCAGACCTAATTGTCTAAATCAAGTGTAAAGCCAGGCCATTTAGCTAATTGACAAATGTGTGACTTATTGTCATACCTTTCTTTTCTTTTTATCTGCTTTAAAGGACTACTTAAACATGTGTTTGATAGCTTTGAAGGTTATTGTTTTGCACCACAGTAACAGAAATTGGCATCCCCTGCAGATGAAAAGAAAACCAAAGACAAGTATAAAACTAAAGTCAGTTGTAAAGAGAAGCCACTAATTCAACATTTTAAAAAACGGCATGAAAGAGTTTTCTCTTTGCTCTGGTGAGGATTCAGTGTACCAACATCTACATTACTGTTGACCATATTCCTAACCATACCTGAGGTTCAGAAATTGATTTCCTAACTCACAGGCAGATGCTGGTTTCATGACATGTCAGTGTAGCATAACATTCAGCTGACAAAGACTATATTAAGTCTGCATTATGTGTTTGCATTGGTTTGAACTGTGTTGTTGATGTGTGTATGACATGCCTAATGAATATGTCAACCTTGTTTAATGCAGAATGCTACCAAACTTGCATTATGCCTTTCTTTATATAAATATTTGTACTTATTGCTTTCTTGTCATGCAGTTGTGAGGAGGAGATTGCAGATTATTTCCTGGGTGCTTTTGCAAAACAACAATATGCTAAGAGGTGTATTGTAAAGACTGTCATGTTGACATCGAGTGATGTTCATTGTTTGTATCTTTGAATCCTAACAAACCTGTCCAATACATGTCCAATGTTGATTTGTTTGGATGTTTTGAAACCTGCATTGTTTGCATTAGTTAGCCGTCTTCTGCTTCCTGTATTTACCGTTGCATTGCTACATTTCTTGCCAGCAATTGTTGGCAATTTCATTTGGTAGACATGGCTAATCATCAATCAATGTTTTTTAATTTGTGTTGTCTGCTGCTTTACCTTAACCAGTTGACATTGTCTTCCTCTGCAACATCTAGTGACTTGACAGACCATAACTACTTACACTTTAAGAGTTTACCAACTTAAATATATAGGTGCCTAAAACAAACCATCCCTGATCTGGACTAATTATTTTTCTACAAATCTACAAGAGTGAGTTAATCACAGCGTCTGGGCCTCTCTAGTCATGATCTTTGTACAACACTCTCAGATAAAGCTTTTAAAATAAGAGTTAAGGATGCATCTTCCTTGTTGGCAGATGACCTGAATTTGTTACCCCCAACAGACAGCATTTCCCCTGTATTCGGCAGGTGGCAGGTGCTTATTTTACGTCTGTTCATATTGATAAGATTAGCTTCAAAATTATTCAGCATCTCTTAAATGTAGCCGTATTTTTTTTCTTGCATTTCTGTTAAGTGTAATGATGTCACAGTTATTTGTTACATACTGTCATCCAGCTGTTTTATTCGCAGGCTATGATTATATTGAACATTGTTGGCAACATTGCTCTGTGTACACAAAACAAAACAAAATTGTTCAATCTCATCAAAAAATGTCTCACTTTTTGTCAAAACTCCACAGGATTCATTAAACAAGTATTTATTCAATTTGTCTGTTTTTACAGCAACTTTCTGTAGAATATAATCTTTGCAATCTTTACTTTGCAAGCTCTGCTTTTTATTCAACCGCCACCCTGTGCTGAAACATTTTAGTGAGTGTGTTTTTCCATCTTATTTTCCCCATTTGGTCCTCAATAATAATTTGAGCACCCGCTGTAGATGACTGGTGGAGTAATGACAGCACACTTTTAGTAGAGCACATTTCTTGCAGGATTACATCAAAGTGCTTTATAAGAGCAACACAAACAAAGATAAAACATTACAGGAAGTTAGTCTCTCAAGTCGATTTTCTTTCCATAAAGCAAAAAGGTTTTCTGAGACATTTGAAAAACATATGCTATGCTTTGGAGCTGCAGTCACGCTAATGAAAACTGATTTGCAGGTAATGGGCTAAAACATGCCACATCACTGGTACGGTGCTCTAACAGCAGACATGTCTAATGGATTTCTTTCATCAAACATACAATATGATGTTTCTGTTTTTGTGCAGATCCTCTGACTATGGAAGCACCTATAGCAAACTCAACGACAAAGTGGGCTCAAGGACAGTTTTGAGTTACCTGTACGTCTGCCCTACCAACAAACAGAAGGTCAGCATTTCTCTGTTGCTTTTATCTCTGATCCCTCACAGTCCCGCCATCAAATTACAGATTTTTTTTCTTGAAATTGCTGCCAAATGACGGTACCTCTGTCCTTCTCTCCCTCTTCTAATGCCATATCCCTCGCCTGGCCCTCTGTACTTTAGATAATGATGCTTAGCGACCCAGAGGTAGAGAGCGCTGTTCTCATCAGTTCAGATGAAGGGGCAAGCTTTGAGAAGTATCCCATTAACTTCAATATCCTGAGCCTGCTCTTCCACCCTGCACAGGAGAACTGGATACTCGCGTACAGTCATGACGGCAAGGTAGATTCTGAGTGAATCCACAATGAAGATAATATATGATGCTGAAAACAGTTTTACATTTCTTTTTAAAATAAATGTGTTTCTTCTTTCGATGTGATTATAGCTTAGCTGCTCATTAACATTAACTTCCTCCGAAAACTTTAACAGTGGCCTCATTTTTTGTCTTGCAGCTGTACAGTTCAATGGACTTCGGGAGGAAATGGCAGCTTGTGCACGACAACGTGATGCCAGGCCGATTCTACTGGTATGATTATGTAGATCCTATTTTTGTACAGTTGACTGATTGTAATTTGCATAATGATAGTGTTCGTGACCCAAAGCTGCCAGAAGGATCCCGTGATCTCTTGTCAAAAACAGATCTCCTCCCCATGGCAGTCGAGCACAAAACCCATTATATCCATGTCACGTACCGTAGACCTGAAGCAATGTAATGCTTCTTTTTCATAGCACAAACATGACATGCTGTTTTTGTTGTCGCTGTCATTAAGTAATCTCGACTGCTCGGGCACAAAGCGGTGAATATTGATGTGAGGCCATTTATCCCTGTTTGTCATGGTACGTGTCAAACCCAAGAGTGTTTTTAAGCCATGAAAGAAAGGACATTTGTTGGAGGACATCCTCTCCACATGCTTGAACAGCGAGGCGTTAGATAAATAAGAACAACGCAGCGGGTACAGCGGCACCCGAAACAATGCATTATTGGTGCTCTTGAAACCGTTCCTTCATGCACATTGTCAGAGAGTTATTTTTCTAAATGGTGTTGCAGCCACCTACAATACATTTGCTATGGTTGATGTTTCTGATAATAGCTTATTTCTGTTGTGTCCTGTTTTGAATTGAGATGAATTGCAGCTGGTGACTTTCACTTTTCAGGGGATAAAAACATCTTTCTATAGGTTTAACAGAATAGAGATGTCCATCTACAGCTGTGACACTCAGCCTGTCCTCCCATCTCTTATCTCATTTTCCCTTTTCTTCCCCATTTACACTTCTGTCTGCTCCTTTCTATCGTCTCCTCCTCGTGCTCTTTCAAGGGCGGTAATGGGGCTGGACAGAGAATCAGATGTGGTCCACATCGAGACGCGCATTGCAAAAGGCCGTGAGTGCTGCACTCCAGTCCGCCACAGCAGCAAGACCCTCAGGACCCCTCGCCTCTCATTTAGAGCGAGGTCACGGGGAAGATGAGACCCGTTCTGTTGTCGAGATTGGTCCCTAAAGTCTAGTAAAGCACAATAGGTGTCTCCTGACAGAAACGGAGAGTTTTAGCGGGTTGATGGATGTTTCTCTTCTTTAATCTATCCCCTGTGTCTAATAGAAAAAACTCACCTCCTCCCCTTCTAAACAGCATGATAGATTCTGTCAAACCAATTATAAGGGGTTTCCTGTTCTATACTCATACTTAAATTCCTCCTGTGGTGAGAAAATCTGTCTCTGAATTAGCATACAAACTACTATCTCGTGAAAAAACGTATTTTGTACTGTGACACAGTGCAAGTACTGCAATGCATTACTGCGTTGAATCTCAGCTAATTTGGATCTCAAAATGGGCAAATGTCCACTGTAAAAGTAGTTATTGAATATTTTCTTTATTATTTCTACAGTTACCCAAGCTTGAAGTTGTTCCAGGACTGTAAACTTAGAGTCTGTTTAGCATATATATAATATATAGCAGCTCCAGTGAATACAAAGTGCATTTTGAAGGTGTAAATGGTTGTAATTTACTTCTGATTGATTTTCTTTCGCCTCTCCACAGGCGCCCAGTATGTGAAGTGCAGAGCCCAACGATGCACAGAAGGCAACAAACTGTACCTTTTCCCTGGATATGTAGACACCAACTCTATGGTTGTGCAGGATGAATATGTTTTCACACAGGTTTGATTAGTGACAGATTACTTTTCTTGCTAAAACGCCATCTTTTCACGCAAATGTTTCTGTCTCTGTGAAATT
Source organism: Trematomus bernacchii (assembly GCF_902827165.1). Taxonomy (NCBI): domain Eukaryota; kingdom Metazoa; phylum Chordata; class Actinopteri; order Perciformes; family Nototheniidae; genus Trematomus; species Trematomus bernacchii. The sequence goes on from NW_022987828.1 coordinate 10,536,092, forward strand.
TGATTTTCTTGTTGTTTTTGTGTGCATCCAGTTCATGCTTTTCCATCAAAACCCACATAATGGCTTTCCCCCCACACACCTGTTCCCCACTTGCCCAATGTGTGTTTTGATTATGTTTTGTCTCGTTCATGTGAAGGCACGCTCTGTGTTTGAGTTTCCGCACAGACATACTCCCTGCCTGAAAAATGTGTTTGCTAGCTGACATCACACGGCAAAGGAACTGTGAATAGACAGGTTGGTGTCCTTATTACCGTTCACTCTGACTTTGACTCCAATTAGACAGCAGCAGTCAGGGTCATTATTAGAAATTTAATTTTCAAATGCCCTCTGCTGTCATTGATTTCTATCCACAGCTAAGTAATTTTCTCTCTGCTGGTCAGATTGATGCATTTGATCATTCTTGTTGGACTCCCGCTAGGTTTCAGAAGAAAAAAAGACAGTAGCTTTCTAAAGCTCAGTGTTTGGAGTAAATCACTTTTCCATTTGGAATAAAAACCCTTATATGTTTGCTGTTGGTATTTCCATTTATTTATCCAGAGATTTAATCTTTTGATATGATATGATGTCGCAGCAGCAATACTTTAGTGGTGACCCAGTTTCACTTCCAACACACTTAATCCACAGACTTGATTGGAATGTCTGCGATGTAAGAATGAAAATGTACGAAAAAAATACATCACAGCGTGATTCAGAAATTGTGATTCAATAAAATGCCCCAATTGCATTCAGCTGAGATGAGATTCACCGTCAAGGCAGAGGCAGACACGAGGAAGATGTCTGGTGAGAATAACTGGACACAGAGAGTGTCTGCGCGGCGCTGTGGTGGCACGGATGACTTTCCGGTGACTTTCATTGCTCTGGGCAGTTGGATTTAACTTGACAAAGAGTAATGAGGTTATCGATTGGGCTACAACGAAATAAGCAGTCTTCAACACCTCCAAAGTCTCTTGGGAGCGAAGGAACAGCCAAGTGCAACATCCTCAAAAATCTGGCCTGGGAAAATGCAGCTCATTGATTTTCGATAGATTATTCCATTAGTGCCCTAATGTAGTGTGTTGGGGGACAAACACCATCCTTCTAGTTGATTAGAAAATAAGCAATCAAGAAGTGTTGCCTGGCCTGTAAGTGGACAGGAAAGTGGTAGTGCATTAAGATCTCTAAGACACGCTCCAGATAAAGCCAACACAATTTTCAGTGCCTCTAAGCTCTAGAGACTAATTGTGATAATGATGATAATTTCTGTTGTGCTTGTAATTTTAGTCTGCTTTTGACACTGTCGATTGAAATTGCAAGGGGTTTTATCAAGTCAGTCATGCGATTCAAATGAATACACCTCCTTCAGGAGACATTTTATCTTTCATGTCCTCATTTCACATTTGGGATGTGGCTCTGTTTGTAGAAGAACTCCCATCCTATTTTGTTTTTTCATTTTCAAGACAGTCTACATAGTCCGTCTATGTAAGAAGACTCATGGCATCAATCAAAATGCAAATAAAAGAGTGGCTGACCTCAAAGGAAGAAAAACAAGATGTTAAGTGAAGCAACACTAAAATATGTATATGTGTGTCTATTTAAAGCATGACAAAGCTTCTTTGACTTCATTGCAAAGGTGACCAAGTCAGGACGAGCCAGCTACTTTGTCTCCTTCATGAGAGAGTCCTTCAAGCGGATGAAATTACCGAAATACTGTCTACCAAAGGTAGGCAAGAAAGAAACCAGCAACCATGACTGTCAGATAATAAGGGATGTATTATCATAGAAAAACATGATTATTGTTTTGTTTTATAGACTACAAGTCGCACAACAGTTTGTTAAGAAATGTCACTCTTAATACAGAAGCTCATGATCTCTATTTAAATGCTCTTTTGTCTCCACCTGTCTTTCTCACTCATTCTCTGGGTTCATCTGTCTCTCTTTCACACCTCCAGGACATGCACATTATCAGCACAGATGAAAAGCAGGTCTTTGCTGCGGTTCAGGAGTGGAACCAGAATAACACTTACAGCCTTTACATCTCAGACTCCCCGGGGGTCTACTTTACCCTTTCATTAGAGAACCTGAGAACCAGCAGAGGACCCGCCGGTAACCTGCTGGTCGACTTTTACAAGGTGTGTAGTTACTCCGCTGTCTCTGCAACACTAATGCCCCTTTCAGTTACTTCACATAGTAGTAGAAAGCACTTTACCAACCTATGACTGTGATTATAGAGGGGCAGCAGCTACCAATGTTTTATTATCAATTATTTTTAATTCTCCATTACTTCATTTGTTGGTTTTGTCTATAAAATGTTTTATTTCTTTGTGTTTATGATCCTGAGAGGACATATTTAAATTGCTTGTTTTATCTGATCAACCTTATAAAATCCAAAGAAATTCACTTTTAAAGATACATACAACAGCAAATCCTCAGTTAAGCTAACACACAGTACAAAATGGAGTTTCCATGTTATACTACAATACTTCTACTCTACTTTTGAGAGGTCATTATTGTACTGTTAACGCCACTACATTAACTTAACAGTTATTGTTGAAAATGTTGCAGATTTTACTTATAAAACATATAATGATTCTATAAAATATAATGCATTTTTACAAAATAAACAATAAAAAATGCACTCAGTGGAGTTCAGATCTCCATCAGGTGTGTATAACTTTGGGACTGGACTCCAGGCAAACCTTTTTTTCTTGAATTGAAACTGAACAATCCCAAAATCAAACGAAATAGTAGTTTCCCAAAATATAATTAAAAAGCAAAGCAAATCAAATGAGCCCCTACTCAACGTGTGGCAAGTACTGCTTTTTAATGCATCAATAATAATGAACAAAGATTAAAACAATATTAACACTGACAAATCACATTCATGTAATACTTTTATGTTTGTTCAACTAATCATTTCAGCTCTAAAGCATCATGAATATAACTGTTTCTTCGGGAAAATACTATAGATAATGAATGCATCTTTGCTGTTGTCCTTCCTAGGTTGAGGGGATAAACGGGATGTATCTTGCCAACAAACTGCTCGACAGTCATGTCAAGACTTTCATCACATACAACAAGGGACAAACATGGGCCCTTCTGCCAGCTCCTGCTGCTGATGTGGCTGGAAATAACCTTCATTGCATTCTGGTGAGCTTGAGCCTGTATGCTGGAGTGAATTTATGCTGTTTTTCATGCGAAATGAAGTTTATGACATCCATCATTCATCAAATGTTTCAACCTCATCAGCTGTGCATTGGATGTTCTTTGATTCAGAGCCATTTCTTGCACGGGGCGATGCGCAAGCTTCACCATCAGCCTCCTAAATGTCCGAGGAGATGCTCGGCAGGAATGTTCTTATTATCGGTGTGAAGCACAGAGTGTCTTTGTGTGTAGTTCCAGGGGTCCAGACTTTCCATTAACCTCTGTGATTTCAATTTACTACCTGTAGTCACACTGGACTAATGAATGTTAGATTACAATGAATTACATTATGCGGCTGTGTTGTTATTCAGCAGACATGTTATTAATCTAATCCAGTTAGTATGTTCTTTAGAGTCTATTTGAAGTCATATGAATTGTTAATGGCGTGTTTCAGGGTGTCTCTTTGACATACGGATGACCGTCATACTCTCTTCTGCTTCTGACCCCCTTCCAACCTCTGCTGTTTTCATGTATTGATGTTTTTCAATTTGCTTTAATCTGAGAGATGAGTGGAAATGATTTGAATCAATTTTTCCAGTTTTATCACCGAATCTTGGGGAATTTTAATTACATGCCTTGTTTGCTTTAGAATGAAACAATTCAAATGCCCTCTGTGTCCTCTCAGCCATTTTCTCTCTTTTTTTCCAGGCAGAGGAGTTGAAAGAAACAAAGTATCTTTGTTTTATAAATGCTATCTGAGTATGTTAGCACTTTCCTCTCAACGGGAAGCATACTTTGAAGGCAAAGCTAATTATAATTGCTCCTGAGTAGATCTGCCTGATACATATTGTCTCAACATGTGCTACAATGGAAATCCTTTTTATTGACAGCCATTTTGTTCGCTGCATCTGCATCTGGAGATGTCGGAGAATCCATACACGTCCGGACCCATCACCAGCAAAAAGTCTGTGCCAGGAATCATCGTGGCTACAGGTAGAGTTACATAAAGGAAGGGCATTTGATGTCGTAGATGTAACTGATCAGATTAAACCAAAGGTATCATCTCAGATAAATGCATTGTAGCAGTGCAACCACTAAAACACACAAACTAATAACACAGTGCCCTCTTTCTGTCATTGAAATATGATACTAAAACTCCTACATCTTATATTTTGGGGGGAGATGATTAGGTTGCAGTCATAAATGTGTCCTTCAATGGAAAATAGGGACATGCACAGGTTTCACAATATAACTCTTACCGATTTTACGAGTTGATTGTGGATAAAGGTGTGTTGTGAAGTTCCTTTGCTATGTAAATACAAACTGAGGGAAATTATTCATGTTTTTGTACTCAGGGAACATCGGAACAGAACTGTCCTCCACTAACCTTGGGATGTTTATAACATCTGACGCAGGAAATAGTTGGAGACAGGTGGGTACACACATTGATTCCTTTAACTTAAACAGAGTGTGTATTTGTGAGTGAAGCAAGTAATGAGTGAGTAATTTTAATGTGCACTAAAACAGATTTTCGACGAAGAGCACAACGTTTGGTTTCTTGACAATGGAGGGGCTCTGCTGGCGGTCTTACATTCTCCGACGCCTATTCGACACTTATGGTAGGTATAGCTACTCTTCAACATCACACAATATCATAATTACTTTAGGTGGAAGCTGTAGGTGTTGGAAGAGTAGTGGGAAATTACCTGGGTATAATTTCGTTTGTTACTGGGTTTGATGCAACATATGATTACATTCAATGTTTTGAAATGCTGATGGGCTAACTTTGCATGATTATTGTATCGCCACTGCGGCTTCAAAACTGTCAGAATCATTTCCAACAGAGGAGAGTCTGTTATGGCTTTGTACTCTGGGCTGGATATGATGGTTTGAGTGCTTTTATGTAAATGAAAAGTGGAGCAGGGTGGATATATGAGACTGAGAATGCCCTCATAAGCCCCTCATTTTGTGGGCGCTTTGTAACACTATCTACTTTGATGTCCCTGAACATTACGGCCCTGTCAAAAGTGATTAAGCTCCAGGAAAGGTGATTTGAAACACCCCAAATCTATTTCTAATGCTACAATCTGAGTCATATCTCTCTCTTCTGTTTCATCACCTTCACATTTTCTCTGGGTCGAGGAACAGTTGTTCTTTTGTTCGGCTCGATTATTTTTCACAATGTGGAAAATCTGAGGTACCTCATTTTTCAACTGTGGCAAAAGCTAAATCACCTGAAGTCGTTTATAATATGTCTTTTTGTACCTTGTTTTTCACTGCTTAACCTCTGTGCTTGTGATGTTTCAAGCTGTATGCCAACAAAAAAAACAATATATTTAGCCACTCCGAGAAGATAAACATGGCTGGATGGACACAATGACTGATGCGCATGTGTTGACAGCTGTTGTTGTTTTTTTTTCTCAAGGATCAGTCTAGACGAAGGGAAAAAATGGGATCGTCACAGTTTCTCCTTGGCACCTCTGTATGTGGACGGAGTTTTAATGGAGCCAGAATCTGACAATCACATTATCACGTAAGCGAAAGATACACAAGTCCAGTTCAGCAGGGGTAAAAGCAATAATATTAGAGAACTAGCTCTTCTGTGAAGGAAAACAAACATCCACCTGTTCCTATCTTGTCTGCCAGCATAAAGACAGACTTCAGATCTGCAGTTGCTATTGTTACATGATCATATCAGAAGTTTGTATATGTTAAGACAAGATGGGCTTATCTGAAATGAGCATTTATGAAACATCTTCCAGTTTCTTTGGACACTTCAGTCATCGCTCAGAGTGGCAGCTGATCAAGATCGACTACAAGGGCCTGTTTAGCAGGAGATGCATGGACGGAGATTATCAAACATGGCAACTACACAACAAGGTAAGAGGAATATGAAACATTATTGATTCAATGATCGCTTAAGCAGATGCATGTTTGTCCATCCCTCATCACTGTAAACACAGCACACTCACTTTACACAAGAACAAAAACACGTATTTCTGTTCAGCTTCTCTTCACAGAGTTTCTTGTGAAAATCATATGTTTCTCTGTTTGATAGGGGGAGCTGTGTGTGATGGGCGAGAAGCAGATCTATATGAAGCGCAGGCCAGGCAACCGTTGCATGCTGGCCCAGGACTATTCGAGGATCTATTCCTCAGAGCCATGCCTCTGCACAGCGTATGATTTTGAATGGTAATGACTTCTTCTCTCAGCTTTCCCAACTGGGACTATACGGTAACTGAGACTTTTATCCTCAGTGATCCTTAATTTCTTCCATTACGTGTTTATCAAACAGCTCCTCTCCTTTGAACATCTAATTCACTTGTACTTAATTACGGATGCTTGGAGACATTTGTAATGAAAAACGGATGTATCAGTTTGCAGAACTTCATATGCTTTAATATCCATCCTATATTGCACATTTACTTGAAAACCAATATGACTATATTCCTCGAATCTAATTATAGTTTAAAAATTGTAGTTGGGAGTTTGGAACTTTTCATTGTGCTACTGTAATTTGCATAATGTCAAGTAACTTATTAGAATTCAATTAATAATGAATGACTAAATTAATTTTAAATATATTTTTTCCATCTGTCTGAAATTCTGTTTGATCCTGCTTGTCTGACAATCATGTCTCTAGTTATGGTCTTAAAATATGCCATGAAATATGCTACAAACGCTTGTAGAGGCTAGATTATTTGATGGTGCAGTGTTTATCATTTTATGAAGTGTCATGTCTTTTTTGGCAGTGACTATGGCTGGGAGCGCCAGACGAATGGGAAGTGCTCCCCAGCTTTTTGGTTCAATCCAAACGGGGTTGCTAAAAGCTGCAGCACCAGCCAAAGCTTTCTTAACAGCACAGGGTAAGTGGCCACCAATGTTCAATCCATCACAAAACAATATTATTCCACTCCTGCTTGTTAGTCACGTTGTCTCGCACAAACAGAAATAATGGTTCACTTCCTCAGTGGTTTGGATAAAAGGCTCAGAGTAGAGCTGAATAAAGTAACCTGCTGTAGACTGTGTCCGAATTTCATTATACATAATGATGCCGAGCCTTTTCTGGGAATGAAGCATGTTCACATCCAAAAAGTGACAAAATAGGCCAGTATACATATTTCTTTAAATCTGTGAGCTGTTGATCTTCACTCTGAACAAAAAGAGTTGCAGAACTTGTTTTGAGGAAATGATCAGGACTGATCATTGAATTCATATTGGATCGTGGTAAAACAGCTCCAAAATTATTTCTGAAGTATTCAATCTTTGGTAAAACATGCTGCTTTCTTTTTATGGAGTTCAGTCAGCAGTAGATTACTCTAGATTCCTTATGATTGATTTACATATATGTACTTCAATGAATGAAGACTTCGGTACTCGCTGTATACAATGAGAATAAGTATAAAGCATATAAAAGCATTATTTGTATTCACTCTGTCTCAAAGGTATCGGAAGGTTTTGTCCAACAACTGTAAAGAGGCAGGGAGGAATGTGTACTCTCCCAAGAGGCAGGCGTGTCGTCCCCGACCCCCCCGAGGCCTGCGGCTGTCCACCAGTCATGGAGAGCTCAGCTCCACTGTGGGAAGCAACGTCACCTTCATGCTCTACCTCGAAGACGTGAGACTTACCGCCTAAAAGATCTTGTAGTGCTAGCACCCAATACAAATGATCAATTACTATCCAAAAAGGTCTCAAGTCACCCGTTACGGGTCCAGAATATTCTGTAAAAGCCTGCTATAGTATGACAATTTATTTGCATTCAAAACATAAAAATGTTTTGTCACCTTTTGTCTGTTTTTAAGGTTTTATTGCATACTATTCTAGGATTTCTTATGAATATTTTCTGTTTATTTTTTTGTAACATACTTAATTATGCCAATTCTATTTACAACATTTCATAGCATACTACTATGACATATTAAGAGAAATGTATTTCTTTACTTTTTAATGATGATTTCATGGTATAAGTAGTATGACTTTTTTTCTGACATCCTATACTATGGATTATTTAATCTATTTTTATAGAATACTTTACAATGACATGTTTTGCTACATTTTGATGACATCTTACTCATCTATAGATCAGGCTGAGGTTGTGGGTTTGTTCCGCATAGAAGATTAGTACGTTTTAAAGGCTGTTGTCAAAGGAAAGACAAAGGAACTAGGCTAGTAAAGATCAACTAATCCTTGGTACTTTTTTGTATGACCTCTGAAGTTCTGTTTTTACTTTTCCTCTTCTTTTCTCTGTTGAATTTCTGTCTCTGAACATTTATATTCACCTGCAAAGTGTTTGTGACACAGCTGATAGTACGTCTCAGCAAAGGCACTTTCGTGGTGGACTTCACTTGTATTTCTTCTAATTGAAGCATCCTGTCCTAAGCCGTGTTGACAGATGTCATGTCTTACCGTCTGTCCACAGGGAGACTCGCTGAGGACCAGCATCCAGCTAGACTTCGGAGACGGCATCAAGATCATATACTCTAACTTGAGCAGGACGGATGATGGCATCAGCCACATCTACCGAGCGACTGGGATTTACCGAGTGACAGCTATGGCTGAAAACAGCCAGGGATCTGACAGCAGCATACTGTTTTTACACATCACCAGTATGTGAATAAGAAACATCATTACTCAGTCCTGTGGCAGTGCATATAGCATGAATCTCTTCTTTCATGGATAGTCACGTCCCCACTCTGCTGAATTCCATTTCAGTCATGGCTGCATTCTTTTTTATCCATTTCAGCCTTGGTATATGGAAAAACACACACCTGGAGCTAAATGTACATGAGCTGTAAATGCAGTAGGACTGAATGTTTGATGAATTTGTGTGTGTTTTACGTGTACTTGCATTTATTTGTATGCCATGTTTATAATGTATGTATGTATGATGTGTGGTGGTATGTGTTGTGGCCTCAGGTCCAGTGGAGCGGGTATATCTCTCCGCTCCTATCGTAGCCATCAGGGGGAAGGAGGTTAATCTCACTGCGGTGGTTTGGCCGAGTCACACCAGAACATTGACCTTCTTCTGGTGGTTTCACAACAGCTCCGAGGTGAGAAGCTTCTCCGCCCACTCCCACTATTGTTCCACACACAAACACTTTCTGTCCTGTTTACCGCAGTATTTTCCATCTTCTCTTGGCGTCCTTGTCTTGTTGTTTACAAAGTGTAAATCCACGAAGCCTTCACACAAATCATGTAAAATGTGACTGCACGTGACTGCGTTTCTGCGGTAGCCAGCTAGGATGGCTAGTCCTGTTTATTTATCACGTTGATTGTTTTCACAGCAGCAGCTCCTTATTATACAGTGTGTCAAGGGATGCATGTACGCCGTATTCTATATTCAGCTGAAAGGATGCAGGGTTTTTCTGTGAAATTATCTGTGTTTCCTTTTGAAATCCAGCCCATTATAACCTTGGAGGGAAGCGTCTCATACACGTTTCAGAAAGGAGGAAATAACAAGGTCACGGTCCAGGTTGCTTCTGGGAGCATCATATTGCAAGATTCAAAAGTTTTAACTGTTAAAGGTGAGTGGGCAAAAACAGTCTTCAAAGCACTTTAATTGGTGCGATGCACGTTACATGAATATGCAATATGCTTTCCCCGGGAAAGTATGATGCTTCTCTCGGTCCATGCTGCAAGCAACGCCATGTTGATGTCAATGTGGACTTATCTCATGAATAAAATGTCATGGTGTGCAAACACGAAATCTTGAGGAGCAATTAACTTCAAGGCGTATGATGCCAAATGAGAAAAGACAAAACTGCACATCAGATTAATCAGAACGAAACCAGAAGTAACATTCATATTCCAACACACATCACTTTGCCGTTTTTGCAGAGTTCTTCAGGTCGCTGCTGTTGTCGTTCTCGCCGGCTCTTGATGAACACAACCCTGACATCCCAGAGTGGAGGGAGGACATCGGACGTGTGGTGCGGTCAGCTCTGTCACAGGTACATCCAGCCCATAATGCTCTGAGGCCTCTCCTGGAGGCAACATCAGCCACCAGTGGCTCTCAGTCATTATTATTTTATAACTGTATGCAGTATTGATACTGTATTCATGATGTTTTATGGTCCATGTGTGAGAGTTGTTGTTTTTACATTTGACAACAGCCACCAGCACGGTTATCTAGTGTGAACTTTAATTGAACCTGACCTCAAGCTGTGGACTTTTGGCAATTTGGACTTCATTAGTCCAATTGTAAACCTCCGTTCAAGTTTTTATTTATACATCAACATTCAAACAAATATTAATGTACCGCAGTTGTTTTTTTCGCAGCTCCTTGGCATGATGCTGCGCAGGCATCCACAAATAATTAATACAAAATCTTTTTTTGTAAAAAACGTAATACATTGTTTTAAAATCTATTGACACAGTTGGACAAAATCCATATCAGATGATACACAATCTACTAAATGTATGATAAAGGGTGGTAAAAATAGCATCTTGTTGCTGTTGTTGGTTCTCAAAAAGCCATTGTTTAACATTACACACTACATGATTAAAAATAAGATGAAACTCTGTAACTGATGGTAGTGTTGACCGCCGCTCGTTGTGTTGTCCTCTGGCTGCAGGTGTCTGGAGTTTCTGAGGATCAGCTGCTGGTGTCTTTGTATCCTGGACTCCCTTCTACAGCAGAGCTCTTCATCCTGCCTGATGAACACACATCAACTGAGAACAGGAAAGGGGGGGAAGAGGCTCTAGATAGGGTAGGATATTAAATAAATATTATAATAAAATAGTACACTTTTATCAATAAAGCTGTTTTACTTCTACTGTTATGGCACATTAGTTTGTTTTTCCTGTATACAGTAGACATTTAAAAATGACATATTCTTGTGTTCATGTGCTTTAGACAATGACAATCCAATTTGTCAAGTTTTGGGATTTTTTGGTGATTTCTTTATTATAGAGGGAGCCGGGCTACCTGTCTACCCTACAGTCATTATGCTAAGCTACGCTATTAGCTTTCTGGCTTATATAACATAATCAATGTGTAACAGACATGAGTGGTGGTTTACTCCTATGAAAGTGTACTATTTTTTTAAGTTATACATCGATACTTCATAATATGATTAGGTGAACTTAATTTTATTTATATTTAGTCTAGCATAATACAATTCTCTGTTTTATACCTGAACAGATATCGGACATTTTTGTCACTGCCCTGAACCAAGGCCTGATCCAGTTTGAGCTGAAAGCAGATATTTGCATAGTTGTCTACATGACTCAACAAACGTTGGGTAAGTTTGTTTGTAACTATTGCCTATCACATCCTTACACTTGTTCCAATGTAATTGCTGCATTTAAAACAATTTTGGATGTTCATAAGAAAGCATACACTTCAGTGTTAATCTGTCGGTATAGTGCAGCATGTCTACAGTGTTTCTTCTGCTTGAAGCTGTGAAACAGATAAGCTGTATGTCTTTTTTAGGATGATTTGAGATTGAGTTCCCAAACCCTGAAAAAAGAAGACGAAACTATTCCCTGAGTGAGATTTATATGGGACTGTATATCACATAATTTCAATAGATTTCACAGTGCATAAGATTTCTGCCTGAGGCTATGAGACAGTAGTTCTCTTTTGTAATCAGCCAATCAATGACTTGATTGACAAAGAAAGCATTTGGTATGCACTGAGGAAATCGGCAGGGTCACCGGGTCATTAGCATATCGCAAAAACGTGTCGATCAACCCTGCATAGCTTTACCCTTTTCATCCACCAATGGATCTGTCTTCATTTGTGTCTGCTTACAAAGGTCTGCGTTGCCTTTTAAAATGATCCAGAAAGGTCATAGACGTCATAGTCCTCTCTCTGAAGGAGAGAAAGATGGGAGGAGAGTGGCAATACTTTGAATATTGCATCTCAGCATTTATAAAGGCATGACTATGCATAAGCTACCTGCACGACGGACCCCAGGGAGAGGAAGTACACCTCCTAAAGGTTCCTTTTAAAACCCTGAGGGGATAACATGCAGAGAGCAGCTCTTCAAGCAGCGTTTACATGACATGGGGTGATGGAAGTAATCTCCTGGTAATAAGACATGGTTAAGGAACAAAAAGAGAGCAATTGTCTCGGTCAGAATATGTCACTCTTGGGATCCGTTTGTCTTTCAGCTCCCCTTGTGGATTCAAACTCCATCCACAGTGGGTCGGCCATGCTGCTGCTACTCACCGTGGTGTTGGTTGGTTTAGGGGCCTTCTTCATCTACAAGTTTAAAAGGTGTGTTCACTTTGATTAAAAAGTCAAATGTGTTGAACTTACTTGAAAATCAGACACAGTGTATATTTGTTGTTTCAAAAAACCTTACACAGTTGCTCTGCTATTGTCTTTTAATAAGGAAAATCCCTTGGATCCATGTTCAGACTGAGGACAGTAGGGAGAAGGACCCGGAGGTGATCAGTACAGTCGGGCAGAACGACAACATGTCCAAGGTCAAGCTCAGCGAGTTTCCCTCTCCGAAAGAGCTCATGGAAAAGGAGCTGGAGGCCAGGAGCAGTGGTACGTTAGCTGCAAGTTGTTAAATAAGTATACAGCATTTAAAGCAGAGGTGGGAGGGGGATTAAGATATCTTTAGCTATACCACCATTTACAAGTGAAACTGGATCGAGTCAAAATCCTGCATTCAAAACCGTACGAACAGTATGAAGTAGTTTTAAGGAAATGTAGTAAAGTACAGACATAAAAGTACTCAAAATGCAGGCTATTTTTGTATTATATCATGACATATATTTTACTTTTGAATTATTATTGATGCAGACAAATTCAAATAACATTTTTATGACAAAAGTAGCTAACAACTGCATACACCAAATGGAGAAACACGTACAAAATAGATATAAAGTCATATCTATCTAAATTACTCTTAAGAAAATAACTAAGAAATGTACTTTGGTAATTCCCAAAAAGAAAAGTGGATGTTTTTTTTAATTAAGGAAGCTACAGTATACTGTATGACAGTTGTGTTTTAGACTTAATTAAATACAGAATATGAATACATGCGTACTGCTTAGACACGCTAATACCGGATTTAAAGGATGACTGTCACTTTAAGAGACTGATACTGATTAACATTTTATTGCCCTTAAAACGCTTCCCTGCCCATCTGTTTGGAATATACTGTAACTGTATCCTTGTGTTGACACAAAATACTGAGTGTACCTTGAAGTGCAGCTCATATCTGAGCTGCTGGAACGTCTCTCTCGATGAAATGTGTCATATTTTTTGCAAATTGCACGCCACAAGCTCAACTGCAGCCCAGTAACCAGATATCACGATGACAAGTTAACTTTATGATTGCTATGGTTGACATCCACCGTGATGTCTTTTAGATGAGAGCAGTCCCTGCAGACACTGGATTATTTGACAAAAGTAGCACTGCAGTGCTCCTGACAAAGACATGTGGGCTGCAGGCCGTTTTCTGGTCGCTCAGCACTTTGGCTATTCTTCATTTCTCAGCTGTTTCTACTTTCCAAGTCCTTGCTGATCTGAAACAAATGAACTCCTTTTTTGTGGCATCAGAAGAGTTTATTTATAAAAGGGCAGAGCAGCGTGGGACCTTTTAACTTAGGGCTCGCTTGATGAAATGAATTGAATTTTTCATTAATATTCTGAAGCTCGGTTTGATTCACATGCAGTTTCATTTTCACTGGGTTACAAGTCTGTCGTTTTCACTTTACAAGCATATAATAAAATACATCATCAGCTAGAGCAGGCCATCGTCCGGTAATCATTCATCCATTAAGAACATTGCCTTCTTCCTCCACTATTGAATTGCGAGTTTTTCTGATTTTGTAGTTTAATTATATTTGAAATGCCCCAAGTATAAATAGAATATGCCTCTGACGTATATTTTATGAAGTACAGATGTTTCATTGCCTGTAAGCCAGGCCTTGCGCCAGCTGGTGGAAAACATGCCCCCTACCAGAGGAAGAACATTAACCAGTTTTAATTTAATTAATGTCTGGGTTCAGTGATTTTATGTGTTCTAATTTGAGTCCAAATGGCTTTACAAGCTCTAAGAAGAGGCAGAATATGCTATTCCTTGATAGTTTTCACAGCACAGCAGGGGCCATGATGTGAAATTAAAATTCATGAAGGTTGAAATGAAGATTTAAACATGTTAAACGGAACTTGACAGATTAAAATAAAAAAAATGTGATGTATTGATTAATGTTGATACAAATTGGCTGTGAATGATGAACATGACAGTTCTCATGGCCTCATGTTTCATAATAAGTAAGTAGAAACGTGCAGTTCAGTTGAAATTCCAACTAAAGCTTTAAAAGACAAATGAGCTTCAAGAATGAAACACATTTATCAAGCGACTGACTCCTACACAATTGAAGTGTGAGAGAATAATCTTTTAGAGCACCTCACAATAAATCACGTCATTAATCACATGTCTTAACAGCCAATCAGAGACAACCAACATCAGCTTCATTGTTGTTCTTTTAAAAATATTAACATTTTACTTATTGATGTTATTCACAACAGTTGTAGTGTATAATTTATTTTTAGTTTATCCCCAACGCAGTTATAATGGATATTTGTGTAACACGTGTTAGCTCATTGTTTAAACGTGCTTGTTTTACTGTAAAAGCGTCACAGCATCCGGCTGTATTGGAAAAGCACTTGTGTGTGCAACCTGCTGAGCATAAAGGAGAGAAAGACACAGTTAGCGACTATAGCTGTAAACAGAGTGGAGCATTTAGCAGCTGAAGCCAGCAGGAGATGGTAGGGACACAAAACAGAGAAAAAAGAGGGGATGTTGAACTTGAATTCATCAGGTGGTTTATTAAAATGAGCATTTTATAATTATTCTGATAAATAGCTTCTTTTTTTCACCTTTTTATTTTGTATTCATACATTTGAAGACTTCATAAATCGGTCCCCTGCAGGTCACTCCTTTCAGCTCCGTGTGGATCGTACCAGTAATTTGTATTGAGCCCCATGAGATATTTAAATATTAGATTTAACCTTCTTAAGTTTAAATGGTATCAAACATTTACCCCACTCTTATCCTGTACATTACAAATTGTGCTACAGACTACGTGCATTTAATTTGTAAATATTCTCAGCCTGAAAGCAATTTAAATCTGATAAATCACATTTTCTTCAGCAAATCTGGGCTGACAGCAGGATCTCTTCCTTGATGAATTTACTGCGAGGTTATTAGTTATTTGGGCGAACAGGAAAATTGGCTTCACACAGCTTTAGACAAATCCTTGAATTGAAACTACTGACACAGTTGAGAGATAAAAGTGGCACCTTTTGAATAGACCCGTGTCTGCACAATCTGAACGACCCCACTTGTCACGGCGATCTTATCCACCCTCCATCACCAGCTCAGCGCTGTGTGGAGAGGCCATGTTCCTCTGAGGCAACGGGGGGCTTTTCAACCAAGATGCACTGCTGAGGAATTCATAATTAAGTTTAAAAGCTTTTAGAAACCATTTGATCTTCCAGTAGAAAGATTAGAGAGGGAGCGAGAATGAACCTTGAGTTTTTTTGTTGATGTTGTAGACAGTTATTTTCTTCACCCTGCAATCAATGTCATGTAGATGAAGCATGAATATAACAGAAGTTGTTTATTTCATTTCTAAATCCTTAAAACAAACAACTTGAGATGTGCATGTGATTTCAAAGCAAAAACCTGTCCCTGAATTTATTCTCTTTTTGTTTCTCTGCACATGTTTTTCAGGCGGAATTGGAAGAAATATGGAGAGAATTGTCACAAGGGAATTTCCAAATTGTACTAATGTCTAAGACTTTGTCGCTGAGTGAGTACAGATTGTTGTGTTACAATTGTGCTGAAATTGTTTGCTTTGTTAGCATTGATTTTAGTTTAGTTTTTTACAATTCAACTCACGCTTATAGCTGCTATCCTTTAGTCATGTTTTTCACCCACATGGGTAGAGTAAGTATCTATAATACTTGATGAAGATCAATCCACGGAGTAAGACTCAAGGGCCTCTAGTTTGGGACCGGGGAATTAAAGAAATTGGATTATAATGTTATCGGGCAAAACATTTCCAATTAGCATCCAGATTGACTAGCTTTAAGTCAAACTGTGGATGTATTGCTAATGAGAGTACTTTATGAATAATCAGCTGCCATTGTGTACTTTTGATTTAATTCTGTACTGCCTGTGACAAATCATCGTTTTTCTTAATTACGTGAAACAAAGGGTAGGAAAACCGAACCAAAAAGCTATTAGATAAACAATCAAATGAGAAAAGTACCATTTAATTTAATGGGTCAGTACAAGAGAAAGGATGTATTGGCTTTACTGTGTAAAAGTCGGATAGTTATGTTGTGTTGAATTCAGCATTTAATGACAGAGGATGATAATGACCTACTATGAGGACATTAAGCCCCTTGAGGAACATTATAATACAGGGATACAAATGATACACTATTTTAATGTTATAAAAATGTTTCCCTCTAACACACAAAATGAACCAACCGGCTATAAAATTTGTCAAGTGTTACATTTTTATTTTCTTTCTATAATTTCATCTTTTCTTTATATCCCTAATAGACAACCCACAAAAACAAAAGTTGTCTGTTTAAGGAAGAACACATCGTGCCCTGCCTTCATACCACAGAAATATCATTAATACAACATTGAAATCATTATTTTTTAATGTTAAATAAACCATTTAACTTTAAGCTCTGAATAAACATGAACATTTCCCGCCCTTTAACTAGAGGCCTTTGAGTTGTAAATATACACTTATGAATATTTATATAAAAATGTCAAAATCTGACTGTTGTGGTGGTTTTAGGAAATATGTAGAAGGCTCTGTAAGATGACACGGTGCTTTCAATGACTGTCTCAGAACGTCGTTCAAAACAAAAATGTGTTATATGGACGGTCTGGCCTTAGAGGTGGAAATAATGTAAACTTGTACATAAAAGAAGAAGGAATGTAAAGGCTACGTCATCCTACTTTGTTGTAAAGTCCTCTCACTGAACAGGCAGTGTTTCTACGACCCTCAGTCTAGCAACAAGCTGTTTGTCCTCTTTTTTATTTCTTTTGTACAGTAGCATGCCCTAATTATCTGTGGTAAAAGATAAATTAATACATTAGGGTGAGCGAGTACTGTGTATATACCACGGTTGGTTTAAAGTTTACACATTAAACAAATTATTAAACACCTTGTCTTATAGTCTAGTTGTGCAATTGCCAAAAGTTGTGCATGATATATGATATTGTTAATTTTTGTCTAATATATATATATTGTCTTGTTTTAAATCATATTTCTTACTGTGAACAAATTGCCATTTTAAAATTGTTCAAAATAAATGTATTTTTATATGGAATTATGTTTTTGTGATTTTTGCATTCACACGCAGTATACATTTCGATTATGATATGTGAATATATAGTTTACAGTCAAAATGATGCAAAGACAGGCTGTTTTCATCTCATGGCAACTCAGACATCTCTTCTTCAGAGTTATCTAAAACTCAGGTGCCTTGCTGCAGCCAGTGTCACACGTTTAATGATCCCTCAGAGGCTCTGAAGTCACTTTTAATGAGCAGAAGTGTGATAACACCCATGTGAAGATTGCCATCTGAGACTTTGACTGAGCTTCATTTTACCTCCATGGCGCCATCACTCAAGTTGCCAGTTACAGATGGGTTCTATTTAATGGAACAATTACTGAGGATGTAGTCGTGTGATGAGATTTTGTAAAGAAGAACTGCTGGCGTTAGTACTGCTTATTCTCCATCTTCAGATTCAGACGGAGAAAAATAAAAGCGATAGAAAGGTTGGACGGTGTGGCTGATTAGTAGAAATGATTCTTTTCACACAAAGATGCAGCAACAAGGCCCTTGTTCCTCTGTTTTGCATTTTTTTTTTTTCAAATCGCACACCAATCTTCATCACTTCAACAGCCACCAACGCCCCGAGAGTCTTATTCTTGCTCGTGCTCTCAGTCTGAATTAACACCAAGGCCTTTCTCTAACTGCCCTGGGATGTTCGGCGGTGCAAAATCAAATTGAACGGTGACAATCCCTAATGGATGATTCGCTGCAGCCAGACACTAATGTAGCACTCAATGAAAGGAAACATGCTCATCAATTTCACACTGTGGCTAACACAATATTGCTGTGGGTTATTGTTGTGGGACATTTTTCATTCAAGGTGCTACCCAGTCTGGGAAAAATCTGCCACGATTGTGTGTGTGTGTGTGTGTCGATTTCCTGGAGAGGGGATAATTAATTTGTTGCACGGTGGGAGAGCCAAGGAAGCAGCCCATTAGAATCTCTCCAGGCTACTTGGTGCTTTTCATTGTCCTGCCGCTCGGACCCATTGTGTAATGCAAATGACTGCACTGAAACTTCGGGCATGCTAAGCCCAACATGAGTCATAGTTTCGCACTTCATGAAGTCTTGATTGATTAAATCAAAGGTCAAACAGAACTAACTCCTGCAGTGAACTACATGGATCTATAGATTGACTACAGCAGAAAAACATAAAGCAGTTATTGCTTTTAGAAATGAGTTGACTGGACAGCCACGCCGCATGAATGTTGTTTCTGCTTTATTCCGCAACCATGGTTACTTCTGCAAGATGAAATGAAAAACACAGTAACAACCCACTGGATAATCAAGTCACTTGTAATGAATGAGTTGTCTAGCCTTTGAGAAACGGAAAACACACTGCAGTTCACATTCCTAACAAGTCAGTTTTCTGCCTAATTAAAACACATTTGAAATATCTTGGAGGAAAACAAAAAAAACATCATGCAATTCTGTTTACAATCGTATTCACAGTTTAATCATTGGGAATGTACAAAAGGTTTGTTAAATAAATATGAAAAACTGATGGTGTGGAGAGACAGCGTTCGCCCGATGACGAGTTAAGAGTTTATTTATGCTTCAGGCTCAATCGCAGGATGGGAGGGAAGAAGTATGGAGAAGCCTCTAGTCAATTTGTCTTACTGACATATGATGCTGACAACATTTAAAAAGAAAAGTTTGATGAAGAAGAACTTCAGTACTTATCCCAAAGAGACAGCGTCTGACCAAGGCTCTGTGCGTAGGCTGAGCCTTGTTGACAGGAGATACGTCTTCTCTATCTCTGTGTCCCTCGCAGCAAAGAAAAGGAACAAATCTGCAGCCTTTTGTCCGCCGAGTCCTTGGGGGTAAACCTAGAACAGACTGCAGGCTCCTCTGCGTTCCTGTTAACCGAGGAAATGCGAAGTGGGGATGCTGGTATCAGTGTGGTAGATAAACAGTCCAGAATAAATAAGAAGGTGTAAAGATGAGAGGATATTTCTCCATTTAAACCCTGGTGTTGTTTTAGAGTTGTCTGTGAGAAGGCACCACAACCTTCACACTGGGATCAGTTCAAAGGAACAACAAAAACATGGGAATCATTTTGTAACTGTGTCAAGGAGAACATGTCTTTGAACTCAAACACAAACAAATAGCTAATACATCATTGACTACTGTAATTACTAAAGAAAATTCAGATGTAGCATCTTCCTTACTGCATTGCAGCATGTGTTGCTGTACTTTAGCTTCTTGGTTAACATGGGAATTATTCAGAACATTTACATTTAGTTTTCTATGGAAACCAGAATGTACAAGAAAAGCTCTGGGCAACGAATAAGTAAGGAATCACAAGTTTAAAAGTAATCGCACTGATTTACAGCCAAATTGACAGTAAAACAGTCACGTATAGGATGCAGCTGCAAAATAACCATGAGCATGATTTAGACAGATCTGTGTATAATCAGGTTTTAAGTAGGTTCCACATTTATCATGTTAGCATTCATTCCAGTGTCACTAAAATGACTTATGTGAGTCTCCTAAACAAGAGGCATTGCTTAGTTCCCCACCTACTGTATATACCTATCTAGTTTATCCACTTTCATCTTCTGTTCTTATTTTTGTTATGACATATAAAACATGTTGAGCTGCAAAGAGACAGGCTTGATGGAATACACAGATCTGGGACTTGGAGCCCTCCATCTCCTGGATATTGCAAGCTTTCATTTGATGAGAATCTGGTGATAAGATGTACTGATTGTACAGAGCTTAATGAATCTGCTTCCCTCACTGTCTTACTCAGATAAGCTGTTTCCACATAGTCAAACAAAGTAAACTTCACAAACACAAGCCCAGAGAACAGAAATAGGATAATTTTTTTCACATATTATTATACATCACTTCTGTACCGCCGTTTTATATTTTCATATTGGAGCAGATGCAGCTGTAACCAGCTGAGACAAATAGTTTTTACCATTTCCATTATGGATGTACATTATTTACATAAAAAGATCAATGTCCTTGCAAAAATACAAGTATGTTCAGTCAAAAAGTGTCCCTTTTCAAGAAGCAAGTATAAATCTGTACAGTTTCCTCCGAGGGATTAGGCAGCACAGTGTGAACTGGTCCATCCATGCATGGGTAGCAAAACACTCGGGAGCATTCATTGTGACCGTGGTTTCATAGCTTGCTGGAAGTAACTGCCAAGGAAGATGTATTGCTTTCGAGTTGGTCATAGACTCTCAACATTAAAACACATGGGGCGCTTCATCAGAGAGCTTGATGTCTGTGTGAGATGGCAGGTAGCCTGACAAGGGAGAAGAAAGGAAAGAGACAGGTGGAATTTTATGTTTCCCCATTTGCATACGGCTGTATTTTTGTAGACAAACACATTTATCTTGGATGGGTCGATTGTTTAGAAGTAAATCAACTGGAACCTCGTAGATATTTCTTGATGAAAATGCTTTCACCACTCCGCTACTTTCCTGATGCACTAATTATTTTATTGGGTCAAATAATTCACCTAGACATTCTCATCACTTTAGCTCGCAATTGATTATGCTTCACTTACCTGTGAATACTAATGCCTTGCTGTGACAAACTCAGGTTGGCAAATACATAAATATACCGCACATAATAATAACAACTATATCTTGGCACCTCCTTTATGGTAATAAAGGGAGGGGGTGTAGCATCAGCACTTACAATGGGTGAATATCAAGTATCTTTTTCGTGTCACTGCATTTTGTAACACAACTTTGGTGAAAACTTTACTGCTATAAAAATAATCATTTCACAATAAACCTGTTTCCTGTTAACCCTTGTGTTATGTGCCTTAAATGTATGTATAACTAGATTATTGTTCTATGCAATGAGGTTGTGGGATATCCGTTTCTGTGATTAAAACCTCAAGCAACGATGTGAGTTAAATGTTTGTGGGGCTTATTGCACAAAATAATTACATTTTAAAAATGCAACAGCAACAAGTCTATTCAGAAACTATTCTCAGGTTAAGTGTGGTCACATTAGCCGCCCCTAAACAAGGAGGCAGTGTCACCATTTCGGTTTGGTAATGAGCATTTTCTGAGTAATCATCAAACTGTGAGAGGTTTATGAGAGCAATGCTCAAGTTGATAAGAGTTCATTTGAACAGAAAATGCTGATTGCACATTGCCAGGTAGTTTGTTTTTATTTCTATGCCATGCCAACCATTTTGCCTATCCCACATGGGGTAACAAGACACTGCCAACTTTTGAACATATCACACTTCTGGATACATTTATGTACTCTTAAATAACATATGTGTATGTGTTAAACTGCAGAAAAGCTATACACATGATCACAGAGAAAAGTAAAGACATTTTAAAAGATTTAAAGTTGATCCTGGTTACGGGCTCTCTGTCTCCAAGGCTTTCTTTAGAAACTGGCAAGCTTAAATGTTTTGTATTTTGATAGCCAACTGAAGTCTTCTGTGCTAATTAACAAGAATAATGACTCCACAAGTTTAAAGAAATGCTCAGGAAGGGTTTTCTTCTTTTCCTCACATGCACATTATGGGCTTCAAGTGAAGTGATGCAGTTGTTCAATTATAATATAATTGTGCTTTTAGGGTGTGTAATACAGTATATAACTGTACCGTACCTTTAGTGCTTTGCTCTTCATAGTTGTTGTAATTAATTGTTTTATAGGAACAATTTAATACTTGAGAAATAGTTGGATATCTCAAAAGTTTTGCATATAAAAACCAAGTGGTTTTTTTCTTAAGGACAATTTTACCGTTTAGTTTATTCTGCTTTTGATATGAACAACAAACCAACATTTGTTGAGTTATACCACAGACATATCACCAAATGAATTTATCAAGTGATAGAATAAAACACCGCTTAGAGGAAAAGACCCTCATTTGCCAACATGAGAATCTGAAAATAACTGTGTGATAAACGCTAAATATTCTTGAGGGATGACTGTAGCCTAAAGGAAGACAAACGAATACCTCTGCCTTTTGAATCCAGCTGTACATCCACCCGATCCAGGGAGGTCAGCTGGTCCCCCTCAGGGTTTGGGATGGCGATGGAGGTTACCGTGGGGATGACCTCTTGTTCTTTGTCAGGCTGCTCCGCTGTGTAAGTGTTGATGCCCGGGATCTTCCTGTAGGTCATGCCATGGGGTAAGAAAAAAGAAAAGAGAGAGATATATATATATAAGAGGCAAGCAAATGGAAACCCGCCACCAGGTCTGTTTCTCTAATGCTCGCACTAAGCATAATGTGTCACACACTATTTTTAACTGTTAAGGATGGGAGAGGATTGCTTGAAAGCTGGAAACTAGGGCATTTCACATTCCACTGGGCATTGCTCCCTCACTTTCATATTGTTCACCTCCATTTTCAATCAATTTTTCATCCCCCTCAGATGCACCCCCAATTCTGCTTAAAACTAACATCTTGCCTTTTCTAATTTCACAGGCGCCCCTCGTGATTTTCTGCCGCAGCTGTGACATTTCAGGCAGCTTTAGAAAGTAAAAGTTGATTTCCTTCATTTAGTAATAAGGATCTTGAAAGTTAGAGTTAAGTAATGTTTTAATTTGTAATGAGGACAATTCTTCAACATCTACAATGGCCCTAAATCAGCCCTGTGATTGGCACGGGATTAGCTGCTGCAGAGGATGCTATTTACTGTACGTCCCTCACTGTATAATGTACGTTGTCTCAGGGCTTATCTCCTCAACCTTTCCTGCCATTCTGCAGAGTGTGCCTCACCTTGGATGGCTGTGTTTAGCATTTCCCGAAAGGTCAACCCTCACATTGTCAGATAGATGAATATTGATAACTGCAGGACTCTGACACCCATTCAGCACTCTGGGAGAATTGATTAGACTGTCATTCCCTGTAATATTCCGCAGATTGAGACAGAGGGGAATTGTCTTATTCCTAGAGCCATTATTGTGACGCCCGTGTCCATAACTCTGAGATATATGGAGTCGGAATACTTCTGGAAACTTTTAGGAGTTCAGCAGCGAGGTGTTTGCTTGTGGGTAATGGGGCCGACTCTGAAAAAGGGTCGTTATGTAAACACACACGCACACACACACCAAACAATAACATCTATCTTAACGTAGATATCTCTGTAATGATGCGAGTCTGCAAACCTGAGAATGGATCTGCACACATTTTCTCACACAGTTTTCCAGTGCTTTTTATATGGTTATGATATCCCGTATACTGTACCTTTTAAATTTATATATAAGAAAGACAGCCAGGCCCATCAGAACGACTGACACGAGCATGATGACTGCAGTGCTGCTGTGGCCGCTATCACTGCTGTCCACAAGAGGAGCTTTCAAGGAGAAAGAATGAAAGAGAAATTGAGTGCACATGAAGGCCAACTGATCTCATTTCTGATCTCATAGGAATACAAATAATACAACAATGGAGTATCAGAGCTCAGTTGTAATGCTGACCATGTGAGAGACTATAGGGACTCAGAGATATGTCCAATAAACACTTCCTTTTTTTATTGATAGTTAAATATACTTTATCAAGAATAATCTACTCACTATTAACACTGCTCTCCATGGATATATTAAAAATAAGTAATACACCAATAATACAGGCCATCTTAAAGGTGGGGTAGGTAATTTTGGAGAAACCAGCTCGAGTGCGCTAGAATTTGAAAATACACAGCCGGAAAAAATCTGCCACTTCCTTACAGAGCCCCTCCTCCAACACACACGAACGCGCACATGACCAATGAGGGCATGAGATAAGTTTGTGCACAGATGGAAAGCTGACAGGCAGGTAGGCCATCCAGTTATTTTAGCCGGGCTGGCTCAGATGATTGGTCGTGCTTTTTACAGTACCACGGCTTCCACAGATGACATTTTTTTATGGATTTTTTGTCAAAGCACTTAAGATATTCATTGCTATCGGGATGTTAAAAGCATTCCATGGAATATAACAAGAAGTGTATCTCGAGCCGGTTTCTCAAACGTACCTACCCCACCTTTAAGGTTTACATCTGAGAACATGTAGACTAGTTTGTTCCAGAGTAGATTTCTTTTATACATTTACATTTTAAGAAATTGTACACAGGTTACAGGGTATACATAACAGAATGATACATTACAATGTATTAAATAACTACCTATACACAAGACAGAAAAATAGGAATACAAAAAAAAGGAACCCAAAATAAAAGATGAATAATAATTTATAGAATATAACAGATAAGGGATGCACCATTAATACTCTTACATACATTAATTCTCACATCCAACCGGAGGGTCATTAATAATGTTTTGTAATTTATATCTCAACTATTTTTACCATCTAGCATGAAATATATCAACTTGATTTCTAATTCTCATGGTTTCTCTTTTCATTTTTCATTTACAAGACTCTTCCATTTTGAATGTATTTAAGTTATCATCTTTTTACCAATTCACCATTTGTTTAATTATTGCTAGACTTCCAAGTCATCTTCACCTCCAAATTGGAAGGTCTGGCCTTACATTACCGAGAGACAAGCACCTGAACTGCACTTCTCTCCCAAAAAAGGACTGGATTTGTTCAGTAGGTGTGTGGCAGAGGAGCAGCCTCACCTGGAGACAGCTGTGTGGCGTACACGTTCACCTGCACCCCCGGCTTGAGTGTGAACTGGATGAGGTCTTGGTTCAGAGCACTTAGCAGAACCTGAGAAAGCTATGAGGAGGAGTGATGGAGCAGAGAAGACTCGGTTAGCAGCGGCTGCACAGCAATATTCTACAGTCATCAATATTTCAAACACAGTCATTTCATCTAACACCCTGAATTATGAATCACAATTTTTGCTTCCTTTTAAAAGAAGAGCAAACGTTGATATGACACAAGGAAAACCAAACCTGCTGCAGCGAAACACGGCACTCTGTTAATGGCGATGGAAACCCTATCAGGTAAAAGGACAGCCTGCTTACGGTGTGACAGTGACATTTGAAAAGAAAAAGAGAAAATGAGTAAAAGAGTAAAATCTTGTGCTTTTTTGATCGAAATGGAATTTCTCGTCTGTTTTTTTCAGTAAACCTGTTTTCAGGGCGAAAGGATTTAATGATTTTAAAGTTCACGTAGGCAAAGCCATTGGAAAGCAAAGTATGTTCTTATATCATAAAATAGCTGTTTTAATTTTTTTCCCTGAAGTGCCTTAAGTTCCCGCTGCTTTTCACACCTAGATGAAGCAGTCATTTAACAGGGGACCAAACTGCCTTCCCGGAGCCCATTTGAGTCCTTAGCCATGCCTCACTAATTCCATCTCGCTCTTTCTAAAATCTTTCCACTGGTTAAAATTAGACTGCACTATGAATAATTACTTTTTGTTCTAGTGGCATATCAGGGTCAGTAAATCTATTACACATTTTAATAAGCTGCTCCACACATACACTCACCACATGTATGTGTGGGCACACGCTGACTTAATGCATCCACATTGCAAGTCATTCACTGGAGATGAGAGCGGTGAACTGAAGATTTATTACCCTATTGTCTGTGAGCTTCTGCCAGGTAATCAGACAGGCTTTAGATAAATACATCTCTTTAATTCCCAATCCAGGCCGCCTGCCCCAGTTTGTTTCCTTTCTCAAAGCTGCCAATTATATGATGCATCAATGTAATTAAATACCTATTAACTTAGTTGAAGACCGTTAGCCAGCAAAATTATGTTTATTTTTGAAACATTGAGGTCCTCTCTGTTATGAGGAATAAATGAGTTTTGGATCAGCTGAAGCTTTAAAAACAGCACGGTTTTGTTGTTTTGTCACGTATTTAATAGCTATCCATAACATGAGAGAGATTAGTTTTTAAATAATATGTTTTTGTCGTAAGACAATAATTAGAGCCATTAGAGGGATTTAAATAATGATGGGATTGTTATTGTCTAAAGGTTTGAGCAATTTCCAAACTTCTAAAGGGTGGCAGTGAGGTTACAGCATGTTTGGAGATGCTTAGTGAATTTCATTTCAGTGCTGTTTCATTGCTTTTACACGGGAAGACATTGCCCTCTAGTGTTGACATGATGTATTACCCCTTTATTAGGAATTGAAAACAAAATGTGTGGGAACATTAAAACATTGATTGTCTGTGATTCAATTAGTGAAGTACAAAATATTTAAATTATATAAATCTAATTTGTGTTGCAATATAAAAACACAAATGCAGTGCTTGAGAAGAAGTACTTTAAGTGAATAATTCTGCAGGGAATCAAAAGGGGTTTAATCTTAAACCTAATTATGTCCTATGAAGAAATATGAGATGAAACGGGTTTTATGTGCCATCTATAGAAAAATATTCCTCTTGTTCTCTGCGTGTTTTCCCTTAATGAACCACACCAGAGTTTTTCCACATCTTTTACCCCAATTACTACAAAAAATGTACACTCTTCATTAACGCTGACCTTTTCCGAGGAATAACATAGTGTTTCCCCTACCTACCATGCAGCCAGTGGTGTCCAATCATTTCACCGTGGTATGAAAATACATTTGCAGAGACTTTAAACTTGGCTGACTTCGGTAATCCATCACAATGAGCATCATGTCTGCATTTATTTTTGTCAAACGTAACCTTATTGTTACGCGGGGACAGAGTGCAGACTTTCCAAATAAAGCTGCACTTAAAACTGTGTTAGAATGCAAAATAATGTAACTTTGACACAGATAAATGCAGACATGATGCTCATTGTGATATATTGCCTCACCTAAATCAAATTTTAAGTTTCTACAAGTTGATTTTCGTTGAAGGCTCAAATGTATAGAAAACCAATGGCTGCCTGAGAGGAAAAAGGATTCAAGTATCCACCAAGGACAGCGGATCTAATTTGAACGTATTCATCGAAGCATATACGATTTAAAACAATAAAACATCTAATTTCAAAGATACAAGTATATGATGGAACACAAAACTCCCCAAACTACTTTACCGTCAATGTCAAACAGAAATTGGAGATTGATTGAGGATGATTGCAGTAATATGAAGGAAAGACACAACTGAAATCAACTTTTTTACATTGGCAAGAGATTGCAACGGAGATGATGAATAGAGGATGATGGCTCTTTTGTTGCATTATACCAGGATGAAATTCTGGATGAAATAATGGCACAGGATACTTTTGGCTACAAGCAAAGCTATCACACAAATTGGCTGCAGGCAAAACCTCCAACAAAGGAAAACTGGACTACAAGTGCTGATGAGATGAAGTAGAAATTGACTTTGGTTTCAAGCCCACGATGTGAACAAATATGCAAAATACGTATGTATGTATTTATGGCTATATGGTGTAACCTTTTACATAGGTCATGTGCTTCTGTACATATTGAGCAGCACATATTAACCCACGCAAGACGTTACATTCAGTTGAGATATATTTGATTTTGTCTATTGCAGATGTATATTGTAGCGAGCATATGCCAGCGGCTGTTTGAATGGTTTAATGACACAGTACCTGATCCAGATGAGCCCACTTTTCATCCATGCCTCCGACTCTTGGCCTCTTCTCGGGCAGGATGAAAATCTCTGCTGTTGTTGGTAAACCAGGGAGCACTGTGACCAGGAGCTGTTCCTTGTTGATTCCCGTGACCTTTAATAAAAACAACAAAACCTCCTTAAAAAGCTTTTTTAATTGACAGTGTTTGAGGTGATATTCTATGCTTTGTGTGCCCTGTGTCATTGAGTCAAAACGGCTAGCTCTCAGCTTCATATATCATTTGCCTAAGTACCAGTCACTGTCAAGATATAATGCACGGATCAAACGAAACATGCAAGTTTAATTTGACAGTCTTTGGTAAAGGCCAGGGCTTTTAGTGCATTTATGCCATAACCAGAGGTCTGCTGTCAGCTTCCTGGTGTAAAGCATGGTAATATCTGACAAGACAGAAGGTCAAAGTGAATGTTTCATACTGAGGGCTACTGTAGGATATATATATAGAGCTCAGTATCCAGGTCTTTTACATAACCTGCTGCCTTTTTGACATCCTGACAGTGTCTGAGAAGGGGAAACCAGACTCTCTAACCGCAGATAGGCTATTTGAACTTGAGGTTTTGGTGTTCTCTCCAGGCAATGGCATTCAGTCACAGTGGTGCTTTAACTGCCCTTTAGTTTTTTGACGGGTTCAGTTGAAAGCTTGCACTGCTAATAATCATTTCAGGTGATGTGGCATGTCAGCGAGGAGAGGTTAACAACTAATTACACAGAAAGTGAGGTTAAAGACATTGAAAGAAGCCCGGTGCTGGTATGCAATACAAACGCAGCATAACCGAGAATGGAAAGGTCATTGGCTCACATGACAAGACTTAAAGTGGACCTATCATGCTATATTTGAATAATATAGTGTAGGACCAGACCTATATAAGGCATATTTATACTTTTCTTTTTTCAAAATACCAAACAGATCATGCATTTTAGCCATGCCTCATTTTGCTCAATTTGACATTTTTTAGCTCTATTTTTGCAAGGGCAGATTCAGTGAGAACAGCACCATCTACAGGCCTGGCATATGTACTACAGCGTCTCCAGCACTTTCGAACGGCAATGGCCGTGGCTGTCTCCTCCTGATTGGTGGAGTTGGCCCAATAGCCGTAGCGCCACTGTCCTGACGTCAGGACAGTGTTCAAATCTGGATCAGTTTTTATCAGATCCGTTGCAGCCCCTTTTTTAGAGATTTGGGTATGGAGGAAAATAGAGAGGGTTGTGTTTTCTGACACTTGGTGAGTTCCCTGGAACACCGGGGACACATATTCATGTATAAAAGACGTACAAAAGTGCATTTTGCATGATAGGTCCCCTTTAAGTATTTCTCGAATGAAGGGTTAAGTCCTGACTGAATTACAGTCTTTATAATAAAAGCTAGCAGCTGAAGATCTGACCTGGACCATGGAGTTCTTCACCACTCGGCTGATGTCCTCTCTCCACTCTGACACCCCGGGGTTCAGCTCGTCCAAATAAGAAGAAAAGCCCAAAATGTGGGACCGGAAATAATCTGAAAGTGAGAAAGAATTTGAGATGAAGAACAATGTATATCTTCTGTTGAACTAATCCACTTGAGACACTTCAAATGACTACTGAGTACTGTACTCACTCTGTATATTCCTTACAAATAATTTAGGCTAGGCTTAAATGGTAATGTGATTGCCAAACTGCAAATTGACGAAGAGAACTGAACTTATTTCTGTCTCAAGGTTCAGAAATGTTTATAGGGTTTTACATATTATACCCCTGAAAGGTGCATGAGATGTATGATGACATTTCTATCTTGGCGTGGTAAGAAGCAAAAGGATTTCTTGCATTAATATTTGGTTTGTGGTTTTTTATTTATGTGCACGCAATGCATCATTATCCATCACTAATTCAATAACTTTGTTTAATAGACACCACAAGACAAGACAGTTGGGTTCCTATAATAAAACATATTAATTTATAACTACCGGCAGTTAGAAAATGCATTGTTTTCAATAGATACTTAATATCCAACGTCTTCTTAAACATATAAGAGAAGCCTCAATGATTTTAACCAATTTCAATTTGTGGAACATTTTAAAGAATTTAAAACTGCAACAAATATATATAGAGGCATTAAAGTTAAAAAACGTTGCATCATTTCCATGATACATGTGCTGTTATTTTGAATGTTCAATGTATTTATTCACTACTACAGATATAATAGCTCCATATGTAAGACATATATATATATGTATATAAATATATAATAGACACGGAAAGTAAAATAATGTTTAGAATGTAAAAGAAAGTAACAAATGCATGAACGTGTTGACCTTGGACTATGCTTACACTTGGAATCAGCTTCTTATTAAAAATCATTCATTTTAGAAGATCTACCAAATTGCTTTTTAACGTGTCATGGCCTTCATCAGCGATTTTGAGTTAATTAAATCCACATACAGTACAACCAGCTGATATGATGAGGTCAAATGCCATAGTTTTAGCTCGTGTAATAATAATTAAACCGCTGATGAAGGCCACGAAAGCTCGGGAAAATCAGTAAGCAGACCTTGTGAAAGGCTTCTTTTTTTCACGTCAAAAGGCTTTGAAGATTGAAAAACATGTTTCAATCCACTCTCAATGGATGCATGCATCATTGACTTCATCGTTTTCACTTTGTAATTATATTAAGAGGATGTGTACTTTGTATTGAGTTTACCATAAACGGCCACAGTCATTTGGTCCTGTCGAACAGTATTGCCGACTGAAGCCTGAACGGTGACAGTGTGACTTCCCTCCTTGGAGAAAGTGAAGGACATCGTTCCATCCAGAGTCACAACAGGCTGAAAGACAGAGAGTCAGAGAGAGTCAGAGAGAGAGGAAGATGTACTGCGACTTGAGAATCTATCATGTCATTCAGGAAATAGGCTGCGTGGTAGAGAATGAAAAATAAAGGCTTACCTCTGTTTTGTTATTAAACCACCAGTAATAGCTGACTGTTCCCACATTGCTGGGCCGTAACACCGTCGTGAGGTTTATCGCTTTGTTCTTGACGACCACTGAAGGAGCCAAGAGCTGAATCTGTTCGAGTTGACCTTAAGAGAGAAAACAAAAACACTATGGATCAACATCTTTTGATTAAATATGGCTAAACAACTATCAAAGTTGCAACGGAAGCCATGGATTTTGCCACAATAATGATGGCCTGCAACACACTGAGTGGACTCTTTCTGATTTAATGCAGGAGTATTTGACAAGTGTCTGTGGAGGCTTTCAATGCTTAACGTCCTTGAAAATGTCACCCTTGGAATCCATTATAATGAGCAGAACTCGAACTGACCACAGCTGCTCCTCTCTTTCAACAAGGAGACAACAAACAGCCATCTTTCACGCCTACACAGGGTGAGTGACACTCCAAACTTTCTGTAGAGATATTGAATGTAGTTTCCTTTAATGAGCCAATTTGAAGTTACAAGAGTCAAGAGCATGTTGGCTCAGGTGTTCAAATTATTTTTGCTTTGTAAAAGGCACACAAGTCTAGAAGTTTTACCTATTTGAAGTATCTTATAGTTCATGATAAGTCATGAGAAATGATTGAGACTTAGTTTATGGTGTAGTCCAGGGCTATTCAATTGGCGGCCCGCGGGCCAAATCCGGCCCCGGGGTGATATTTACTGGCCCTTTGAGTATAATGTTAAAAAGTCATCAATTTTTTTTTTTTAAGATTTTTTTTTTTTTTTTTTTTTTTTTGCCATAGTGCCTTTATTCCAGAGAGGGTGTTACATTGAGAGATAGAGGGGTAGACAATGCCTGAAAACTTCGACGGGCTCGGGTTTCGAACCCACCTACTATACTGTAGTGACAACTCCTGTCATTGATTGCATCTCTGCGTGAATGATTAGATCATTTCACCTAAATGAAATCAAATGAAACATGTAGGCCTACTGAGTTCTGAACTTGCCATTTAGATCTATAAAGGCCTTGGGGCTATGTTGTTTGATTGAATTAAACACAATATATGCACTCCACTATGCTGTTGTAGTATTTACTGTATCTGAAGCTCTTAAATATGATTGCTCATATTTCAAGCCATCTTTTTCCCGGCCCCTTGCTTTGGATCATTTTCATCAACCGGCCCCCATTCCAAACTAATTGAATAGCCCTGGTGTAGTCACTTAAGTAAAATGAGGTTATTTCTTAACAAGTTCACCTTATCATGTGATGAGGTAAATTAAAAGGGTACTATGCAAGTGAATACATTCAGATAGACATTAACTCAAAGAGTATTCTGGATGAAAAAGGGCAAGGATTTACATTCAAAAATCATTGGAACCAGTTACCAGTGATTTGACTTACAGGTGACATGGAGGAAGAGTAGGACCCTGTCAAAGCCCAGAGAGTTGCCTGCTGTTGCAGAAACTTGGTAGATGCCAACTCTGCTGTAGATGTGTTTGACCCCGTCATCGATGGAGCTGATGTTAACATATGATATAGCTGTCCCGTCGCCAAAGTCCACCGTTACACTTGTCATGGAGCCGAGACCCTTCAAAAAGAAAACAAAATACTGTCACTCACACTTTAGCCTCAGTGTAGCCACAGCGACACATAGCAGAGTGCATTTTCCATAATATATACAAGAATATATACAAAAACGAGGTCAAGCGGTTAATCATGTCGCCGCACATTTATTTGACAAGCTGGAGCTCCAGCCTCTGCACTATGTCTCTGACAGCATCGTGATACAAAGATAAAAGACTGAAGAAAAAGCATGCAGCCTAGAACTGTAATACACACACTACTGTTGCTTCGATAAAGTAAAGTCAGCACCTCTTCCAGAAAGACCAAGAAAGTGACATTCCTCTCCAGCGATGCTACCAGTGTTCCCTCGCTGGTGAATAGCTGGAGGCCCCGGGGGGCATGGCTGGGACACTTCTGTCGCCTGGGGCTGTACTTCAACAGCGTCCCCTCTGTGCAGTTGTTAGACAAACCCCTGCGGTATCTACAATTCATTAAAGACCCACAAAGGACACAAATAAGCGACACAAAAATATATAACTGTGTGTGGATGTGTGTAAAAGCAGATGTATACAGGGGAGACATTCAAAAGAGACAAACCACCACCTCCTTAGTCTACCATTCCCCCTACGCTCCATCAGATGAGCTCAATTCGCTTTTATTAACACCAGCCATCAGTTAAAACCGTGTAAATTTGTAACAGATGTTAGTTAACACTATTACAAATACAAGTATATTGTTACAATATTCTTAGCATACAAAATATAGCTGTCGTTAAAAATGTTGACGTTTTTAACTATCTGTCCATTACATTTTAACTACATTGACTTCACTACTCGATTGCCAACTAGTTTACAAGCACTATCAATTGCAGCATGTGGTGTTCAGGTGCAATCAACTTGTTATGGCTTGTAGTTCAATGGTTGTTTTGGCAATAAATATCCTAAAGAACAGCCTCATAATTTGTTAACCTGTATGTTTTCTATTTTTCCTCCTTCCATTTATAAGTTAAAGGTGGGGTAGGTAAGTTTGAGAAACTGGCTCGAGATACACTTTTTGTTATATTCCATGGAATGCTCTTAACATCCCGATAGCAATGAATATCTTAAGTGCTTTGACAAAAAATCCATAAAAAAATGTCATCTGTGGAAGCCGTAGTACTGTAAAAAGCACGACCAATCATTTTAGCCGGCTCGGCTAAAATAACTGGATGGCCTACCTGCCTGTCAGCCTTCCATCTGTGCACAAACTTATCTCGTGCCCTCATTGGTCATGTGCGCGTTCGTGTGTGTCGGAGGAGGGGCTCTGTAAGGAAGTGGCAGATTTTTTCCGGTTGTGTATTTTCAAATTCTAGCGCATTCAAGCTGGTTTCTCCATAATTACCTACCCCACCTTTAAGTATTTATAATTGATAGTGTTTTAAATCAAAGGTCCCCTATTATACTCATTTCCATCAATATATTATAGTTCTATTATATATGTTGCATTGTTGAAGGAGCTCAGGTCAGAAGAATGTCATTGCCATTTCTACACTGTAGCTTTGTGCATTATGACAATAAAACCTTTGAATCTTGAATCTTTTGAATCTCCTCAGTTATATACAAACATGTCACTGAAGTGTTTGGCTGAAATACCAAACAGATCACGCATTGTAGCATCCCATAACCCTCTCTGTTTCAGCCCTGTTTCAAAAGGGCTGCTTCTGTGTCTGTTACTTTAGATGAAAATAAGGAGCCACTCCCCACGCCCCTCTGAGAGATATTTGGTTAAAAAGAACACAATAGTGCTCTAGGAGGAGATTCAGGTGATAAGGTGGGGGGGGGGTTACCTTGGTTGGTTATTGGCTAATGGTTACACAACCCAAAAAAACATTATGACATCACAAAGTGGCCAAAATCTGATCAGCTCATTTTCAGAGGTTTTTATATAAATGGATCAGGACAAAAAGAGAGGGTGTCTTTGTTCCTGAAACTTTCAGAATCTCTTTACACAGAGGGGACACATGTTGATGTATAATAGACATGAAAAGGTGGATTTTGCCTAATACTGTAGGTGACCTTTGAAATACAAAATAGCAGGTTGAGTTTGAAAGTAACCAAGGACAATTTGACATCGCTACTCCCCTTGCTCGAGTCAGTAAGAAGGAATAAAGTGTACCCTGTGGTGTTGAGGAAGCTCTCCCCCCTGATGCAGTCTCTAGATGTTGCTGAAGGAACGAACCAGAACGCCGGAGTGCAGCGCCCGTCAATCTGCCTCTCAAACCCGTAGTCGCTGTTTCAGTCGGAACAACAAGTACAGAACACAATACACGAGGAGTTATCGGGAGTAGTTATCATTCATTTAAAATATCAAATAGAATTACTCAGCTCAAAAAGAATAAAACTAAATAACTGCATCCCTACTGAGAATAAAGGTGTTCAAAGATCGAGTAAAACTTTTCACAGCCGCTCAGAGTATTTGAGATGTGATGTTTTATGTATCAAACTTCTGAAGCAGAGAAAGTAGTGCGTGTTTACAAAAACTATAATTATACTTTGAGAAAAATCCAATGGATCTGTCATGTTGATCAGGGAAACAGTCTCAGGAGAACGAGTTGGAAAGTTTAAATAAGGCTTTTAGTATTAAAGTGGTGTTCAGCCTTGTTAATAAACTAGAAGCGGCTGTTCATTTTCCAATGAAAGAAAGTACGAGATAGAGTCAAGGGTGTGGGATTACAAGAAGTACTGACTGGAAGTGACACTTGTTAGACATATAATAATAGACTTGAGCATCAGGCAATAGTTTTATTCATTATGGATATATAAGAGAACTTGAACGATGCAGAAATGTACTGCTATCACATACTTGACTGTTAATGCTGAGCTTTAATACTTCCAGTCAACTTCTGCCAGATAAATTGACGATATGATTATACAGTACACAGCATTAAAAACATCAGTTTGATTATTTAATCCATATTGGGATGAATATTAAATTCAAATTTCAAAAGAAAATCTGTTTTGGCATATTGATTGCAACCATAATCGTATATAAACATTATCCATGCCTAGCAGACAACTGATTGCATGTTTCTTAAGTCATATTACACACTTGCAATCCTAAGTGGACAGTAAGATAAAAAGTTGTAAATCCTAAAATATATCTCTTCAAACACTCCTCTTGTTGTGCCTAGAGAGCTTCACAGACTCTGCCTCTGGAGATTGATAATGTGTTGTGCGTTGGATGTAATGAAGTGTAAGGAGTAGTGCAGCTACAGAGTAGGAAACTCACCACTCAAAATCTGCCTCTGTGCACGGGCAGGAGTCTGACATCTGGGAAATATACTGATTTCTGGTCTTGACACATCGAACGTTTGCTTTCAGTTTTTGGAAGATTCTCTTCATTCCCATGATGCACACTTTGCCCTGTGATAAATAATGCATCATAAACATTTCAGAGGCTCCTTTCGCCTTTTTTTTGTCTTGTACCATCTTGCTTTTATTGTGTGAGTGAATCAAAGAGATTCACTTGGGTTTGATCAGCCAGTAACAGCAAGACCCTCTTACCTCATTGTGTAACTGCCATGTCATGTAATCTTCAGATGTGCAGCGGTGTTGAAAAATGGACTGGAAGTCAATTTTGACAAGTTGCCACTCAGATCGATGGCTAAAATGACCAAAGATTCTGCACAAACAAGCAAAATATACAATATCAAAAACATTTGGTAGAAAAAAAACAACCTCAACTCCTCTATGGGTAATTTGAAGGCAACAGCTTTAATCCATATTCCTCTGTGGGTAGAGAAACTCCTCCGCATTTTGGGCTTATGAAACCCTTTCAAACCCACATTAAATAGACTCTAGAATAGAATATTTATGTACACTACTAAGTCTTCATTGGGGTAATATGTTATTACCCAGTGCAATAATTAAACCAGAAACACGTCAGGTCTCTGTGGTTTCTTCTTATCTTACGTCATTATGAGGGTGTCCTCCCCAGGCTCCCCCAGCACCCCGTCAACATACAGCGGAGAGGAGGTGAAGCTATATTTGTCCCAGTTTCTGCCCTCATCAAAACTCAGCCTGAGGGAAAGAACAATGGTTGGATCACAGACAGACCAGCCACAAACAGTAAGAAAATCTCTGCAGGGAAGCAGTCTAACTCCTTGTTTTGAAGATTTAGTACAGTCTCTAAAAAAGAATGCGGTACGCCCTTGGAGAGACTTACCAAATGTGTCTAATTGGCAGCGGTGTGTGCCGGATGGCCACCAGAGATCCCCCTTGATTCAGGAAAAACAAGCTGTATTCTTCCTGAAAAACCTATGAGTATAACAAATAAAAGAAATAAAAAAGCTGCAGACAGGACCAGCTTCACTTTATCACAGCAGAGAAGAATTTAAGTCTGCAGAAAGTGTGCACCTATGGCAACATGAGGAACATGTATACTAACAACTACACACCAAACAAGTGCAAACCACAACCGTTCTTTACACAATAATCCCAGTTGTGTGATAAACAAAAGTTACAAAGTCTTGCTTTCTTTGTTGATTTTTGTTGTCTTCAGCCGATGGCAAAATAAAGATCTGTCGACATTTATTTTGGTTTATTTGTTCCACAGATCAGAGATGCACATGTCTTCACTCGGCGTCAAACCTCAATTCTTTATGTCTTTGCAAGTGTGGCTGTTTCACTGAGAACTGAGAAGCGAGTGTTTGCTCTGAAAGCTCAGTCACACTCATATTCTTTGTTTAGATCATGCCTGACAAGGTCATATTTTTATTTTTTTTCTGGATCACACTGAGGCAATTGAGAAAATAAATGTATCCAGAAAGTATTGGTGAAGAAAGCTGTACCTCTCTCCAGCTGTTCCCAGCATCCGATGTGATGAAAATACTGATATTATTACTGGTCAGCTCTGGTCCGACAACACCTGAATACAAAAGGTAGAAAGGACCATGTTCAGTATACTGTAGTTACTCTATTGTTATTTGAGTATTTATTCAGACACATTTGGGGGATTATTATTTCCACAGTATTAGCATGTAACAGATGTACAGCAAGGATTAATTTCATCTTATTTTGTAAACTAGTGTCGGCTACATACAGAAATACTGCACTAGGAACTGGGTTTAAGAACATATATGACTGGGAGGGCTTAGGGATCAGATCGGAAGGACCATTATGAAACATGAGTATGGATGTTCAAATCCAATAATCCCCTCACCTGACGCGATGATTATTCCTGGAGCTGAATCTTTGCTGACGATGTTTCCCGAGGTGTAGGGATTCTCTGACACATGGAGGTGGAGATGTAGCGAACAATAAGGCTGGAAACACAAACACAGGGAGATTGGTTTGCTGAGCTCTAAGTGTGAAATTGAAAGGTTTGATACAGACCTGGTTTTTGTTGTATATTAGGTGTCATAATAACTTCTGACATGATTATGACTCTACCTTTCTAAGGAAAAAATGATGTTCGAAAGTTTTCCCATACATAAAATACTACATAGCTATTATCATACCCCATCAAGTCTCCTACTAGAAATATACTGTAATGTATGCTGGTAGCTCGATATAGAAGAATAACAATGTGTAAATTCACGTATTATGGTTGGCGATATTGCAGCTTAACATCTAATGAGAGTATGATGATGCCATTTTTCACGAGACCTTTATTGGGCTCATAAAAAGGTCCTGTTTAGAAATGATGTATGGCTAAGAATGGCTTCTGGATAGGGTTATAGTAATTTACATTTTATTTGTCGAATGGGTCTACCGATGTGTCTGCTCCTGCATTATTATGCATTTTCCTACTATCTACACTGTTTCCTTTGGTACCTGGTCTCACCCTGTGAGCATGTGATAAACTAAAGCGTTTAACTTGCTGCCATGTACCTGAACTTATCTTGAAAAGTGAACAAAAAAACGAAAAACTGTTTTGACTGAAGCTGTAATTAGCTCTTGTAATGAATAATGAACGGTTATAGTCCTTCTAACTTGATTTATTAAATGATATATTATATAATTTGTTTAAAAAAATGCTACTACACTGCACTCAAAACACATTTTTATAGAAAATGTAATACAATTCAGCATATAATGATATATTATGATAAAATCCCCAATAAGCTATTCACATACATACTACTACCACTGCTACTTAAACTATTTATACTCAATACAGTAACATAAGGTTAATTGAATGACTTCATAGTGTTGTATTTTAAAGATATTTATGCTGAAATAACTTATGTTATTAAAACTTGACACAATAGTGAGTGAGTATGGTAAATCATGGCAACGGTGTCGTGTCCAAGCTGTTTAAATGTAATTCAATTTATTTTCTCTTTGACCACAGCATGGCATCATCCAGTTGTAGTATTTCTTAGGCACACAATGGTAATCCAAATATGTATCTTTTGTCAGTGGCCCACTTACTTGTTCACAATAGACCTTGTTTCCCTGGAGATCTGTGGTTGGAGCCTGAAGAAGCCTCCAGTCTCTGCCTTTGTTGTATGTGATATAAGTTTTCACTTGGTTCTCTACAACTTTATTTGACAGGAACACCCCTTTAATCCCGGCAACCTGCAAACATGAGAGATGGAGAGCGGTGGGGGGAAAAACAAAAAAAAAAGGGAAGGAAAAAAAATAAACCTTAAATTATTCAGACTTAAGTAAAGCTGCAGGCCTGGATCAGAGAGGAAAAGATGTCTGAATGTGATAGTTTTTCTGACAGGGAGCACTATTTTTGACCATCTGTAGGACTCTGCAGAATCAAAACAACATATGGCGCATCGCTGAGCTATTCCTTCTTCTTTGTACTTATGTTCACAGAGACGCAGACTCTCACATGCAACTATTTCTTCAGCACACATTACTCTTCCATTACATATCTGCTCTTGGTCATTGCAGCTAAATATTTCTAGGCATACAATGTGTGTGGAGGTCAGTGAGTAGTAAGAATAACCAGTGCTGATGGCTATCTGAGGTGTGCATTCATAAACTACAGTAGGAGGCTTTTACTGCTGGCTGCAGATGAGGATAAGTGACACATACATGTGCAGTCACTGGGAACCTCAAAGCACATCTGTAAAACGCAGATATCACGTTTACAAGTTAAAGCTGTACCCTGTATGTGTTTGAAGTGACTAATGTATAGTTGGTACGTTACCTGAAGACTGCACCTACTAAATGTTTTACATGTTACAATGTCACAGATAATAAAAGCCGACAGGAAGTGGATATGAAAGTCTTTCAGTTGCAGAATGCAATGTACCAACATCTGTTCCATTGTTGTCGAGACACCAAAGAGATCTGAGCACAGGGTACACTTAAGAAAAGCATGGCGGAAAATCAACTTTAACTGTAAGCAAAGTTGGAGGCTGTCTGTTGTTACTTTACTTGTCAGAATACCTTGATCTCTTTAAAGCTCCCAAACAAGCGATTTAGATATGCATGGTGCTCTAAGATACAATGTTTCTTCTCATTGTAAAAGACATAAAGGGTAGGTGGGTTGAAGATTCGGAATGAAATGTGAGTGTGAGTTGATTGATGGATACATCTAAGAGGTACTTTACTAAAGTACAGCTAAGTTTTATTTTCATTATTGATAACTATGTGTATAAAAAGTCAAAACATGTCATCCGAAGAACACAATTTGAGCTGTTCAAGTTTCTTCTATTGTTTACTTTATATTAAGTCTATTTTGATAATCAGTAAATAATTTGAGTCATTTTTCAAGCAAAACATTCTCTCTTCTATAATTTGAAATGCATCTTTGTATTTCTCTTAACATTAGTAAATGCATGGTTTTGGACAGCTGAAAAAATTGGGAGATAACAACGGGCAAATGCCACTTTTAATCAAAAGAAGAGAGGACAATAGATTGGTTTAATTGTCAATATTTACTGATTTTGACACATTGTTCTATAAACAGCAGCACTCATGAATCCAGGTCAGGGATTTAAATTGAGATTGAAATGCCTGAATAAGATGAAAACTTGTAAAGGATGACAGGCACCACCAAACAACTGGTGGACATAATGCGAAAACACACAGCTTAAGTACCATCTTGGATACTACTTTGGTAGATAGAACATAATAAAGTGCCCTCTCCTGTGCCCTTCCAGTGGAGAAAACATGATAAAGTGCTTTGTAGGGTACCCTTACATGGAGAAAACAAGCGCCCCCTAGGGTGACCTTAAATTAAGAAAACATGATGCAGTGCCCTCCAGGCTGCCCTTCATGCTAGGAAACGTTTTGCGCTCTAGTGCCTTGCTCATACAGCTGGTGCCCTTCAGACAACATGAGTTTTCCACCGCCACTGCCTACCTCATACAGGTCTATCATGATGTTGCCCTCCGGTCCTCCACTGCTCACAACGTTCTCCAGCATCAGGGTGAAGAACAGCCCTCTGGACTCAGACATGTACAGGTTGTAGGAGTCATTCTGGTGCCAGTCCTGAATCGCTGCCACCACCTGGTTGTCATCTGTGCTGATTATCTGCAGGTCCTAAATGTATGAAATCCATGAGTACTGTACATGCCATCGAGTTTTAGGAATTCATCCAAAGGAGTTAAAAAAAATCTGTATATAAGTGTGAGCATATTGGCTTCAGAGTTCAAGCAGCGAGCAAGCGATTTGTCACTTATGACATCATTCAGCCAGGATCAGCAGCCTGTTCAAAGATGAAGACAGGCTCCATTTAATTTTACTGAATACCTTTTCCAGAGTGAGGTGAGGTAGGGGATGTGTCTCCATCTCGAGGAAATGTTGACACTATAGATGGATAGGTGGATGGATGGACGGATGGAAACAACACTGCATGCAATAAATCTCTCCTTGTTGTTGTGACTATAACCACCATTCTCTCTAAAACCACTAAGCCACCCTGCTGGGCTTTGAGCAAAAGGGGTTGAGACACTGTTTCTGCGCAAAAGCAAATGTACTTCTCTGCTTCAAAAACTTCCTTTGGAGTTATGGGGAAAATGTGCAGCTCTGCATCCATTCACATTATCTGTATCTGTTGATACAGACGAGAGGGCAACTGATTAAAAGACGATCCATTGGTCCTAAATAAACACAACATCTAAAAATGTAATCATGCATAACGAAATCAATTTTTAGGAGGATAATAATGGGGGAAACAATTTAATGGGTTTGTCAGCAAACATTATGACTAACCGGGAACAGCTAAGCAACCCTCACTAAGTCATTATGATACCACAAAACAGCCTGCGGGAATAAATGGAGTGTTTCACAGTAAAAATGAATGCCGCACTTGTTCTTCTGCAACTCACCAAACACTGCATCCCTTCCAGCAGTCTTACCTTTGGCAGAGTATACTTGGGAAGCTTCATTGGGTAGAAAGCATTTCTTTTATAGGACACATAATGGACAGACTGACCACCTACTGGCACCTGGAAAGGCAATATAGTGAAATTAGCAGTTAAATCACATTTCAGGTAAATATTCCTAAATCTCACTGTGCACACTGATTGCTAACAGCATGTATCAAAGCATTTAAGCCAGCACCAA
Source organism: Trematomus bernacchii (assembly GCF_902827165.1). Classification (NCBI taxonomy): domain Eukaryota; kingdom Metazoa; phylum Chordata; class Actinopteri; order Perciformes; family Nototheniidae; genus Trematomus; species Trematomus bernacchii. The sequence continues at coordinate 10,577,989 of NW_022987828.1, forward strand.
AACGCTGGGTTTGCTTCTAATTAGGATGTTGTGCATTATGGCAGAATGATGTTAGAGTACAATACATAACACAGTGATTTACATTTCATGCCATCCTTTCCCAGGATAATGGCCCTTTTCTAGTTAATGAAAAATATGACTGTACATTAAGTTACGATTGAATGCAGTGGTTTTACAGCTTTTAATTGCTCTTTAATGAAGCCAGACCTTGCAATAAAAACCCACCTGGATGAAAACGTATTCATCCTGAACCACCAGGGAATTAGGGATGATAAATCCAGGGAAAGGCTTGCCCTTGTTTCCATCAGAGCAATTCTGAAGTTTACAAGTTATGTACTGTGACCCTGTGGGTAAGCAAGAAATGAGTGCTAAAAATATGACAGAGAGAAAAACAAACAACGGTCTGCAGTCCACAATCAAGGTTTAGCTTATGCTGATGGTTTTAAGTGAGCCATAGAGGCAACATTTTGAAGGCCAAACCTTATTCTCACTAATAGATCAAGTAGAGAGAGAGCTGTCCCAGTGTGTTAGCGTCAGCCAAACGAGGCGGTCCCCCCGGGGACGGGGCATTAACACACGAGGCCTTATGGAAGTTCCCTCTCTGCACTGTGGCCAATAAAAAGAGCCAAGTCACAGCCTGGCCGTTGAAAGATGAATTAGCTTAATCGTATGAAGAGTCTCCATGCAGCCAATTCAGATGGGAACGCACGTTTTAGTACAGCATAAAAAAAGCTCTCACTTGTTTTTCTAAGTTAATGTTCAGGAATTATAATAAAGGTGAATATTTTCATGCAAAATCTCTTTAAAAATTTCACTAGTCTACTTTTCTGCGTTGCCAAGGTAACATCATTTTATGACTCACGTCCGTCAGAGATGATGATCTCCAGGTGAATCATCCCTTGCTCTTTGTCTAAGCCCAGCCTGGACCTGCACCGTGACAAACATGAAGGAAACATTACATTTCTGCTTAAAGGAGAGCCTTCATTCATTAATACTGACATTGATATGACATTGTGTGACTCAATATTTGCATCATATGCCCACACTTAAGTCATTGTCACAGTAATTGGTTCCCAACCCTGTTATTTTAACTTCATTACAGCAAATTGCCCATTCAAAACTAAACGTGTACATACATTTTTAAGCCAAAGACTGAGTTTCCCTCTCGGGTAGTTTTTAATATTTTTTACAAGGCCTCTGAAACAGTCTCTACCTCAAGGAGATGACTGCATCAGCTCTTTGTAGGGTCTGACTTAGCCTAGTTATAATGCAGCAGAGATAAGCGCTTTTTAATTAAAATGGGACACACTTTTTTGTGTAGAGATTAGCTGTTACTAAATAATTGACACACCGTAGTTAACTGCCAGCTTTAATTGTATCTTACTTAATTAAGTGACAATACTAATATTAGCTTACTAACATATTTGCCGTATACCATTAAAATGTAAAGATATAACCACATTTACACACAAATTGAGAGATGGATTTATGAATAGCTGGTACAAGTTCTGAAGGGGTTAAAGTATCCGGCAATTCACAAAAGAAAGTATAATTAGAGAAAATGTGTCCTATTTTGTATTATTAGAAAATTATGTTTTTCTTTCCTCTGCCTTTTATCATAATGTTATATCTGTGAGTGCTACTGTAGGTTCTAAACTTTGGTACAAACCATTTAACTTGAGATTTTAACGGTTTTGTAAAAATGTTTAACATCAAGTGGCTAAATACAGAAAAGGCTGATGACCAAAGGCATTATTCTATACAAAAAATACATCGAAAAGGAAAACAGTTTACACATTAAATGCATTTAACTCTCAGCAACAGACTGTTTTTCTGTTATCAGAAATGCAGTATTTTGACTTTACATTATATTTAATGTTGAAGTTGTATGCGGGATGGGGAATATGAGTTTCAGCTGTGATCTTAACTTTTCTTTCAGGGTCTTTAATACAACAACCTTATCTATAAACACCGGCCTGACGGACATTTGACCCGCACTGCACTTTATGGGTAAGGTGCACTTAGCCATTTCATTCACTTTCAATAGAGATACTTCATGACGGCAGGACGACAGGAGTGACCACTTGTTGTATTAATAGCAGCTGTTGTGACAGTAGGTGGCTTTCTTCTCATTTTCCATACTGTGTCTGAACTGTAATATAAAAAGCCCCCCATCCTGCTTCCCTCAGCACTCTGTAATTGCCTCACAGCTCCATCTCTTTTAATGGACTTTCTGTCAAATACTTCATCCAATTCTATCAGTGAACAGTGGCACTTGCTCTTAAATAAACCCCTGCAGTGTTACATAGTGTTCTCCATAACTAACACATACCACTATGTCTGTCTAGCAAGGACGGCTGTTAGCATGTCTTTGCAAATCATGTTTGTCAGATTTTAGCAGTTAATTTGAGCAGAGCAGGTTGTGATGACAGATGTTTTATCAAACTTGATTTCTGACAGTGTGGGCAGCATGTTGTGTTGTTTCCTGACATGTTTTAGTTGATTTATTCCTCCAAGGATATAAGGGAGTGCATATGTGAATATGAAAAATGAGGGTTTTTGATAGATCATCTTCAAACACTGCAGCCTCAGGACGATGCTAAAGAAATCTCAGACACCATAGACCTTAATTAGAATCTTAACTCAAGATATAAATGGTATATTTTCATTTAAGACACTGTGAAACTGTTATTTTGCAGTAGAACAATCTGACATGAATATGCCCTTACAGCACTTCATTATTAGAGATGAATATTCTTTCATGGACTTTCCTGTGTGAGAAATTAATTTGGTATCCTTAATTCTCTATTTTACAAAGCAGTGCAGTGTTATATGTAAGAACCTCCGAGCAAATTATCCCAGATGAATGAGTAAAGAGGGTCTCTTGATGTCTGCTACAAACCTAAATTAAGAACATATGCTCTCATGGGAAAGGACCAGTGTAAAGCCTTATGTGAAGCAGAACTGAGCTAAAAGTCAAAGATCTCTGTGTGCACAGATGAGCTCAGGTACATTACCATTAGCTACAGAGAAAAGATTTAATTGTTTCCCCGAAGAGAAAAGGCGTCATTAGTTATGTGATTTAGGAGAGACTGAAGATGACTGATCATGTTTTATTGGCCATTATGTGATGATTTAGGGCCTATACTTCTTATTAATCTATCTTTCGTTTCTGATGAGTTTCTCTGGATGGATGATAATAAAGAACTGTATCTTTTGGCGTCCTATGAGTCCACATGGAATGGGAATTTGTGTGTGCAAGACACAATAAATAACCTTACCAACCACACACAAGTCACTAACTCTTGTGAAGGATATAGATTTCTCTTCATTACATTACATTACATAACATGTTACTTGTTAGACGCTTTTTATCCAAAGCGACTTACATACTCAATACTGTGGGCAATCCCCACAGGAGCAATTTGGGGTGAAGTGTCTTGCCCAGGGACACAACGACATGCTGACTGCAGTGGGGTTTGAACCTGCGCTTCCCTGATCCGAACACCAACGCACTAGTCCACTGCGCCACACACCTCCCTCTCTTCAACCCCCCGCAACAAATTAGTGTCATATATCCAACTTTCCTTTGAGGATAAAAACATCGGCCTCATTAAACTTAAGTGTGTCTATGTTTTGTATACTTTGTCAGCTCCTTTTTCCTTGTGGATTTGTATTAACTTTAATATTGTTGTTAATGTGTTGTCTTTGTATTTACCAGACCAATGCAAAAGCTGCAGGAACATGTACTGCAGGTCACTCCAACCTTCTGTGATTATTCAGTGCATGGTTCTGCTTCTTTAGCTATACGTGTGAAAAGGGATTCTGTAGCCAACAACTATAAAAGCTTTATAAATTAAACATTTATCCTGGGCCATAACCCCTGTATCAGCACCCAACAGCTAATATCGCTAAAACACTTGCTCTGCCACTAGAGAGCCAATTATGTACAATATACATAGGGTCTCGTACTAAAGTGAGAATAAAGTGATAATATTTGGATATACTGTAACTTGATTATAGCCCAACAAAACAAATAATACTTATAGTTTTGGTTATCTGTTCATGTTTATCAGTGATTTATAGTAGTTGCTTGGATACTGAACAAGTCTCATTTATGTCTATGTGTAATATACTACAGTACTTTCATTTGATGCTACTTTATTATTCTACTTCACTTATCTGATACTTTTCAAATTAAGATTTTAGAATTACAAAACAACATTGTCACAGGTTTGATGCATTGATATTGATATTTTATCAGTGAAATAGGTACTTCTAATACTTTAAGCACATTTCTCTGATGATACTAATGTACATATTTAAATACAGAAAATGTACTTGTTAGCAAGTATTTACAAGTTTGTGTATAAGTGCGTGTGCAAGTAAGCAGAGTCCTTCCACCACCGATATAAATCCACTTTATTACATATCTAAAAAGTATCCCTAACTCTTTTTTTATCCATGTTCAGATCCCACTAAATAACATGTAACATTTGTGCAGATATGACTTTAAATGAGCTGCTGACTAATCAGAAATGTGCATTAATATTGATGTCAGGGGTCAGTACTCATGTTTTCTCCATGTTTCTACCACTTCCCAGAGAACATAGTGTACAGTAAAGGCTCTGTACTGCTGCTGTGAACTCAATGCTAAGTGGGATTCATTTTCATTAATTAATGTATAATTAATTGTCCTGTGCTTGTTTATTATTTATCATGTTTTCAGAGTATATCAAAATATGCTAGCATTTCTGCCAACAGTACATCCCTCTGAAACAGACTGATGGTTTATCTCACCAGTAGAATCTGTTGGGGACGACGTTGTCATGCACGAGCTGCCATCTCCTCCCAAATTCAACAGAGACGTAGAGCTGAAAGATGGAGAGGAATGCATTCACCAAATGAGTTACAGTATAAAGAATAATGTTCCAAGTCAGAATATCCAAGAGAATTATTCCCTGATATATGTCTAACTGTATTATCAAGAAGCTGTCAAGATTTGTAGATTTTATGGCGTCAATGTGTTGATGTTGTTTTGAATAATGCACTACTGCGTGTGTATTTTGTGAAACTGCATCAGTGATGAGAAAATCCATCAGTTCCTGTACAAATACAGTGATATTCAGAAAAAAGGGAAATTGTAATAAGACTAGTCAATCTGTTTCTTTAGAAAAGAGGGTAGGCGAGGACAGACTAATTGGCCTCTGTATTACATTAAAATGTCTACTTAGTAAAGAAACTCGGCAGGATTTTTGCTTAATTGGTGTTATAAAATCACTCATTTAAGTGTCATTGTAGTCCTTTTATTCAATAAAGCCATTAGTCCTCTTTTTACTGGACTTGTGTTGAAGCTTTAAGAAAGCCTGTCATCTTGTCGTAATGATCGAGCTGCAAGCATCTAAAGCTTGGAGCTTTACAAGGATAAGCAACATTATTTAGACTTATCCAAGAGCTTTACACTTTAGAAAGACATGACAGACAATCAATAAATGTAAAATGAAACCAAGCTATGATTAATTTTCGCAGTTTAAAAGGAAAAAAAAGCAGATTCAATTGCGATTTACAGAGACGTACTGAATGACCTTAAGGCAAACTTATTGAGAGCGTCTTCTTGACCGGTTGATGGTTCTCGAGTAAGCTTTCATCTTCCCCCCTGCACCATTTATCTCACTTCTCAGACCTTGACTGTTTTTCTCTCGGAAAATCAACTCTTCCAAGAGCAGGCTGGGAAGGCCGAGTTTGATGACTGTGGTTTTGAGTAAAGCAGGGTTCTTGGGCAGAGTAATGAAAAAGTGTGTGTGTTTATGCATCCTACTGTGTGTTTAGATGTGTCTTCCTTGTTAACTTTCCTGTGTGTTTTGTGGGACGTATAATTCAGAGTTGGATTCAGTTTCAGATATTGACTTGATAAAGGGAGCAGGTGATGGGCTGCCTCTCTTTTGGCACCGGCAGCCTGGCTTCAGTGGCAGATGTCTCCGCTCATGAACACTATGTCCTGAAAGCTGGCCGCTATTATCAAAATTAATGTTTGGAGCGTGACAACAACCTATGTTTCATATAATGGTAGGAAGTGGCACAACAGGATATAATATATAATGGCAAGAAGAGTCTGGCAGAAATCTCACATTGAGCTAAGTCGTGCATGATAAGCAGAAAATCCTACACACCTATTCAACAGCCAGAGATTTCTTTCCTGTCACATTTTCATTTCATTCTTGATTCCAGTTATTTTTATGACGCCTGACAGCTACAAGTTACCTTTTGGTCGTGGCTGTAAGCCAGGATCCAGTCCTCCTGCTCGGGGTGAAACAGCAGGCTGAGGATATCAAAGGCTAAGCTGTGTTTCTGATAGGTCGCCCCCTCGTCAAGGCTAATGAGCAGGCTGCTCTCCACCTCCGGGTCGGTAAGTAACATGATCTGAGACGAGACAAGAAAGGAGACGGGGGGAATCAGCGGCCCACGTCGACAGCATCCATTCCTCAGGGCTTATGTGTACTTGTGCGCTGTTTGGAACAGACGCATCGTGCAGACTCCTGTAGGGTTGCTTTGTAGTGAAGATGCTAAAATAAACCTCTGTTACACAGCAAATATAATGACCAATTTATTCAATTCAGACGTGATTTTTAATAAGATGCATGTGCACACTTACCTTTCTTTTATTGTTCGGACTCACGTACAAGTAGCTCAGGATGGTTTTTAGCCCGACTTTCTCATTAAGCTTCTCATATGTCGACCCATAGTCCGTTGACCTAAAGTTTAATTAGAAGGATAAAGTAAAACAGGTTGTGCTGAGAGAAAAGGAGAAAGAAGGTTCACCTTCTAGTTAAGATGCTGATGGTATCATTACGCATATCAGGCAAGCAGAAAATTGCAACAGCAGAAGTCTTGAAGCAATTTGCTAGATGAATGGAGATTCTTTTAATTATCCAAATAAACAAGAATATCCTGGTGGTGAGGGGATGAAACATTACTTTTAATATTATTGCTGCTTTGGGGTAAAACATAAATCTAAAGTTTGGGATTTTCATGTTTAATAAATCATATTGAGGATTAGAGACATAATTGCCAGATGACTTAACATAAAGCATTAAAATGTTTTTGGAACTTTCAGAACCAGAGAAAAACAATTAACAAACAGACTTTAGATAACTTCTTCGGATAAATTGTAATCAATAAACATATTATGCTGGTCTCAGTTGTTTGGTGGCATTTCAGAAACATTTGAGTGTGTGAAATGGCAAATAAGTATTCATTATTCATTATTTAAACAGTGTGCAACGACCACATTGGATATTAACCAAAATGTAGCATTTTTGTACATAATTATAATAAATATATCACATGGTTTTCCTTCTGAAAATGTTACTTTTGTCATGGCCTTGATAAAACCCAATGTAATCTCTTCAAGTTCCTTTCTTCACTTAGGAATCAACTGTATTTGCACAGTAACCTTGCAAATACTGTATTTTGTTGCAGTGGAAAGCTTTCTTTCACAGCACTGACGTATAATCTTTTTTTGATTTAATACTATTACTATATGTTCATAAGACATCAAAGAGGTTTACTATTGTAGATCTTATATATAAACTTAGATAGGACTCTGAGACACCGAACAAAGGTAATGTATCATTTTCTGTAGCGAAACAAATCAGTTTGAAATGATTTGTTATAACAGACAGAAGATCTTACCTCCATAATGAACTCTCCGTTACTCTGCCAGAGTTGAAGTCGTAGTACTTTGTCAACATGAGGATCACCTACAAAACAGATCACACAGATAACTAGCTTCAGAGGAGAGCTATCATCAGCAGCAGCTAAGTGTCACTGTCACAGGGGGAAACAAAAGAAGAGAGTGGTCCATGCAGGCTTTTTAAGCTCCATGACAGACATGTCTTTATTAAAAACCGAACACTGTGATGGCATGTCCACCCATCCCTCGGTTAGTTGTAATGCTATAAACCACTCGTGTATTCTCTGTGGGGAAGCTGACCACATATACATAATGTAATGGCTTTTAAGACCCTGTAGACTACCAGCCAAGGCTTCCACTAGTAAACCATGACTAAATGAATACATAAGTCAAAGCTATAATTCATTTCAGGCACAGAGCGACAGACCTCGTAAATATCTTTGACAACTTTTTTGAAGAGGATCATAAAGTGCCTTTACTTGATATACATACAAAAAGGCTGTATATTTGAAGATGTCTAGTAAATTACCCAATATATGTGTTGGTATATGCATGGAATCACTAATGAGTAAAGCCCCAGACAAAACCACAATTATTACAACAACTTATGTCCAAAAGGATGCATTTTATCCTCTTGATAAAATCTCAACAGCCCTTTACAGAAAAACAGCCCTTTATATTGTGCCCTTCACCCTTTACACAATGTGTGGTGCGCCCTGCCTGCACTGTGCTATCGTAAAATCTGCAGATCATATAGCTCCCTGGGGAAGCCTCTCTGGGCATCTTTTCAACGCTATCTTCTAATTATCGAGTGTTATGACTGTTTGGGGTAACATTCTCTATAACAAGGAAACACTCCATCATGTAAACAACGAATCTGAACTTTTTAAAACCTTGCTCGTAGAAATTCAAAACACTCAATCGCTGACTTCTTCAAAAAAGAATTGTGACAAACACACATTGTGCACACATATGAAACCCCAAGGTCCAAAAATTATAGTATCTTATATTTTTTAAGCTGTGTAAATAACAACTTCTTACCAACTGGTGCAACACCAACAAAACCACAATAACAGTAACTCTGACTTATGAGTACAAAACATCAACCAACAGCGACTCCATCCTAAATATGGACCACTCACTATCCAATATGTAATTATTGTACCGATATCAGAATAAACCAAGCTAATGAAATCCTCCTGTTTTTGTGTTTTTGTGTAAGAATATTAAACAGTATCTTCGAATGTCTTGTTTTGTTTGAACAAAAGCCCAAAACGTTAGGATATAAAACACAGTAAAGCATCAAAGAGAAGCAAGTATCAATCATGTTTTCTGTTGATCTATTTATTTATGAAACAATTAATTATCTTAGCTCCATCATAAACAATTCAGTATATGAATTGTCCTAAAAAGTCGTACATGTCCTGCACATTTATAAATATGTTATTTGTGTTTTTTATCATAAATGTATGGCTTCTGTCTTTACCTTCACGATATCTCAATTAAATAAGTTCCAAAATAACATCTTTACAATAATGCAATGCATTTCAATTTAACTAAACACGTCGGTTTGCTATCCTGGCTCCAAAATGGTGGAATGAGCTCCCTATTGACATCAGGACAGCAGAAAGCTTACACATCTTCCAGCGCAGACTAAAAACTCATCTCTTTCGACTCCACTTCGAGCGATAAAATGACTAACAAAGCACTTGTATACTAATAAAGGACTAGCTTATCTAAAGCCAGTTGAGTAGCACTTGAAATGTTTTGGCTCTATGAAACCTGATGTACTTATATGATTCTGTTTTCTTCAAGTTAGTATCTTCTTGGTCGAATGCACTTAGTGTAAGTCGCTTTGGATAAAAGCGTCAGCTAAATGTAATGTAATGTAACTAGTTTTGCTTTATTTGTTATGACTTGCCCCCTTTGTAGATAAGCTGACGTATGAAAATTCTTTATATATGAGCACTAGTTCAGAGATAATCCATGTAGCTTTTTATAACTACACTACCAAGTGTCCAGAATTGGTAGCAGAGATTAATGGCTTCAAATAAAATGGGATATTCCTTCCAACAGTCTTACCCTCATGTACACCGTCATAAGCAATAAAACAACATGCAGCAGTCTGAAAATTAGGATAAAATATATCCCCCATTCTGTATGGCAATTAACTTTATGCATTTGCTTGGTAAGTATCCAGCATTACAGTCTGATGTCATTTGCATCCAACTTCGCCTGCTTACTCTGTTCTGAGGGACGTTGAAAGTGAAAGGTGAAGCCCCATGGCTCAACGCGTCAATACAGTGCTATAATATTCACTTTGTAGATATTTACGTGTGAAACGGTTGTTTGAAGTTCAGCGTGTCACATAAGACATTACATTGCTTTTTGAAATCACTGGACGAAGGCTACTTCTTTAATTGCTCACACCATATACCGGATAAAGGCAGAAATCCCCCTATGGATGAGTAATAATGCCTTATGCAAGTCATAATTTCCCTATAAATTTCAACAGATGTATCACATTTGATGCCAGCAACCATGTAGTGCACAGCCCATTAACACAGCAGAGGCACATACATACCTCCAAACTGGATTACTTGACATCCAAGAGCAGGCAAATTGATTTTTCAACCTCTAATCCTTTGTAAATCTTACACCTTGAAGGTAAATGGACTGGGATGAATTTGATCATTATGTAAGAATGAATAGAGGCTTAATGGTGATTTGAAGGGCTTAGGGTGAAGAGATTACTGTTGAGAAATGGAGGTGTAGTCTAAAGAGGAGAAGGGGGGATTCTGTTATTGAAGGGTGAACACCTGAGACAAATGAAAGGAGCGACAGAATACACATTACGATTCATTCCCACTCTCACCATCCTGGAGATACAGACTTATCAGCTGTTGGAAATAAGTTGCCTCATCAATAATACTGTCATCACATTCAGCCACTGCAATTAAACAGATGGATGATTCCATAAAATCAATTGTTACTAGAGTTACTGACTGGAATATTAACAATGAAGACAAATAAGACACATCAAAAAATGGTCACATGTCTGTTGTGTTTCGAAGGCTTTTGCCTAATGCATGATGGGATGGATCAAGCTCATCTTTAGCGCTGAATAGGATCAACCAATTGAAATTAAAACATTGACATGTTTTTCTTTTTGGGATAGGTTCTAATGCTTTACATTTAAATGGTTTTTTTTCTCCAAATGTAGCAGTAAGTTGCCATAGGTAGTCATACGAAAGATTGTTGATACAAAATAATAGCGGCTTTATTGATAAAGATTTGAAGGTCACATTTTCAAAGGACAAAGAAGATTTCTTAATAATAATTTCACTTCCTTGGTTACTGGTGACTTTAAAGGTTATAACTAAGATATATCATTTGAAAGGAGAACACCCACGAAGTGTTAATAATGTGACAAGGAATGCCTTCCATGGAGTAAAAAAACACAGCTTAGATGCCATTATAGCAAGTATGAAACGCCACATGATCAAATCCCTATACTATAAACAGCATAATTTACCACTTTTAATAATAAAAGAACTGTCTTTTTCTATTACATTGTTGATGGCCCTGCGACTCTGCAGCAACAATAGCCTGCAGTAAAGCTCATCCTTGTATACTTCAATACCACCTCAGTGAGAAACGCAATGTACAGAGGCTTTTGTCTGCCACATCAATTTATATCACTTCATTAACAAAGGCAACATTTCCTCATAGGCCAGATGTTGTGATGAAGCTAGGTTGTTTGAAGTCAGAGCGTTTGGCTCTCACATGGATGGCAGGTCACTGCAATCATGAATTATAAAGCTACTTCAAATAAACTATTGTTGTTCAAATAAAACCTGATGTTTCCTATACAAGGAGGAATAAAAGCAAAGTGAACAAAACATCTTCGCTCACTGCTTTAAGCCCTTGAAGGGTATTAATATGACTGGAAGTTTTGAAAATCGTGTTCCTTGAAGTAGTAAAGTTCAGCCGCATTGAGACTGATAGCAGCATACTGTTACCTCGGCGATGGTAATACCACTGATCTGTGAACATCAAATAACGGGCATTTTAAATGGACAGAGAACAGATTTCAAGCAGAACAGAAAGTGTCTGACTTTATTGGACTCGTCGTGTCGAGACGCCGGCCCTGTGTGTAAGTAGCAGCTTGGTTGACAAGTCATCTGAAACGGCTTTCCTACGGTCTTCTACTCTCGCACCATTTGCTTCTTCACACAAATGAGAGTCAAGGCTGGTTCAGCTGCTAAGCTACAGCGGCCCGCTGAGCTTGGAAGTTTGCGTGTGCAGGAGGAGGGGGCTGATCAATGCAGGCGAGATTAGAAAGCTGGAGGCTAGGTTTTTCAACCCAACCAAAAGGTTTGCATCCAGTTTGCAAGGATGTTTTTTCCAAACTGCTTGTAAGTCTTCAGAATTGTGTTTGAAAGTGCTGAGTGCGAGGGCAGCGGATTGAGTTGCATGTTACAAACTAAAAGCTCCCTGGAGTCTTTAATGAATTGCGTTTTTCTAGTCATAAATAACATTAAACAGCTGATTTTGATAAAAAATGCTTGGGAAGGATTTCTTTCAGCCGGGCGAACTAAAAGTGTTTGAAACCTCCTGTTTTTGCATCACTATAAATCCAAAGAAGAATCTCCAGTGTAAATCAAAGTTTGGGTTTTGAATGTGAGGCTTTTCTTGCTGCAGCCAGATGGTGTAACTCATGCTGTGTGAATGAGTAATGCAGGTAGTCAGCATTAAATAGGAGACTTCTCTTCACCAAATGAAGGGGTGACTGAGCAATGGCCAAAAACAGTATATTGACAACAACGGCAGCAACAGGTGTTTCTGATTCATGAAACACTAAGGTGCTGACGCTGTTGGTTTAACTTTAAAACTCACCAATCAGCTAAAGACTTGAAAATACATTTCATAAAATACAGCAGTGAATAACCGTCCAGCAGCGCTTGTCGTTTTGTGGTTGGTCGGTCCCAGAAAAATCAGACACTCCTTGGCAGCCGCAGTTTTTGCCTTGGTTGCCAATTTGAAATTTGGCATGGAGGTCAAATGTGTGTGTATGTGTGTGTGTCTGTGTTTAGGGTTGTGTGTGTGTAGGATTGTGTAAAGGTGTGTGTTTGTATGCATGACAATAGGCAAAAGGGGTGGTAACAATAGGTGTGGCCTTTCAAGTGTTGTAAGGTAGAGTGTTGGGATGCATACATTGAAGCATGTATAACTATTGAAATGCAACATAAGTATGTCTTAAGTGAAAACACAAAAAAGTGCAAACACAAAGACATGTCTGCAACAAAACAAATAAATAGAGTAGTAATGTAAGGTAAGGTCTCAATACCAATGTTACAGCCAAATACATTTTATCCATGGTCTCATATCAAATCATTGGCTGATGTTCATATCATTTCTGCTCCATTAGACAGCACACGGTGGAGAAGAAAAGAAATCGGGGGAGGGGGGGTGGCACAGCTGGTCTATAAAAGACACTCTGCAGGATTTCAAGGCGTAAGAGATCCTCACCACAGGAAGGCTAGGTGGCTTGGCGGAGCTCAGCTGCCAGTAGTTTGTGTGCAGTGCTGAGCTTTAAAAACCAGCCGATCTGTTTATCCATGCAACGTAGGCAATGTCACATCCTGGAATTTGTGGAGGAAAAACACATTCTTTGTCTTTGGTTTGTTTGGTGTTGTTATTAATATGTATTTCATGAATTTATGTATGTTTCTTCAGCAGGATATATGATGTTCACTCCCTTAAACAACACGAAAGCAACTTCTCCACCCTCAGCAGCCTGTCCATCACGGCCGCCCAGGAGACTGGGGGGGGGGGGCGTCCGTACTGACAGCAGCAGCCTAAGGGTTGTCCGAGCATGTCAACAAGCTGCAGGAGGCCGCATGCACCACAGTGTTCAGCACCAGCTGTTTGGGATGGCATGCTGAGGAGACAGAATCAATGTTGGGGAGGTAGGCAACAATAAATTGTAAAATAGGTGTTCAGGAGTAACCTTAATTTAACCATTGAGAACATCAGGTCTCCTCAAGGTGCAACATTGACAGCTGGGGGGAACACGTATGATTGCTGACAAAAAAGGCCCCAGTGTTGATGTGTGTAGTTGGGCAAGCTGCAATTTTTGTATGAATTGTCCTGTAAATACTTTCTTAATTATAGTATTTTCCCCCAAAGATATTGAAGTGACTGTTATTTTGTATATATTGATTGTTGTGCTTTTATGTATGTCTTAATGTGTGCATATGTATAAATATGTCTGTTGATTGTGTATATATATATATAGGTATATACATATTGTTATACATATTTGTATTTTTTGTCTTCGGAATTGTGGGAAACTGTATTTCGATCTCTCTGTCTTCACACACAAACTGAAAGATTGACAATAAAGTTGACTTTGACTTCATTGAAAACTGAATACTGTGTGTATTGAACAGTTACATTTTAAAATATTGTGCAGTTTTGAAATTTGGATGTATATATTTGGGGGAGACATGGGAGAAGAAATGGCAAATGTATTTTTCTCAGTAGTTTCTTGTTCATGGTACTCATTTACACATGAATCATGCCTGAAAAAATATAGTTTGGCATTAATCTTGATGTAAGTCACATTGGTATTTTCTGCAGAAGGTCACATTTCACTTTAATGTTGCTTTAAATAAATGACGAGTGTCTGACATCCATTAGGCCGTGCTGCACATGGACTGCAGAACATACTGTGGACACTGCAATGTATACTTGTGTTGCTTTTATGCAGGCATTTTCAGAGTCCAGTTAAATCCTTGTAACTAAAACAATGTTATTCACATCTCACAATGAGCTGGAATCAAACTTCCCTCCACCTTGAAATAACCCTCGCTCTGTTTGACCTTCAACCGATTGCTAAGCCATATTGACACACAAATCTAAGAGCTGAAAATACAATAAAACATGGATTGGAGCACCCCTGAGCCAGGCATGAACATTCTGTAAGATGGAAGAGGCATTTTAAGAATAAGCTGCTAATTAAGTGGCTCCTCGTGGTTGCTTAAGGCTGAGGAAAGGTATTTTCTCAAGCATGAAAGACCTTTGCCAAAGATGGAAAAAACATAACAAATGCTACAAAGAGAAGGTTTTTGGTACACAGGAGCAGACATTCAAACATGAGGTCCCTTTTTGCCAAGAAATAGAGTCCGAAAGCAAAACATTTGTCAAACTAAATAAATAAATGAATAATTAAATGCTTAAGCTCAAGGCAGTGCATTGCGGACACAGGCTGTCTATCAACAGCTTGCATTTTTGGGACAAAAACTCTTAAGAATGTCCTGGATGTTTTAGGGATCACCAGAAGAAGAGAAATTAGAGATAACATGGTGTCTTCTTCAAACACAATAAGGACACAAGTACCTTTTTACTCATCCTGATGGTTTATGCAATAAATAACACAATTTGCTGTCTGTTATTATACGAATGTTACTCAAATGAAACACATAGCATCTTTATCATCTTTAACAGCTGGATTGAGGCGAAACAGAAAAGGACAGATGTGTTCAAGGTCATGAGGGGCTGAAGCATATACCAGCAAGCACTAGGCAACACCCAGGACAGTTTGATAGGTCTAACACAGAATGACAAACACATTCGCACATAAGGTAATTTACTCTTTCTGATTCACCTTACTTGCATGTGCTTTGACTGTGAGACGAAACTAGAGCACCTCAGTATAACCAAAATATGCTTAACAAATCAAATCTCCTGATCATCAAATATTGGCTGGATTTGAATATATGTTTATGCGTATATTGGGTAGCTTCTTGAAGTTCAAGTTGCTGTTCTGGCAATAAACAGAAGAGAAGTTGCATAATGCGTCAAGCTCAAATGTACAGGTGTAGAGGGCCCTAACATGTTTGACAAATTAGTTGCTGTTAGACATTCAGTTATAACAGCCTTGCATCACCTGTTTGACAATTGGGTGATTTTCTAGGGTTTATCGAAACATAATGTTCTTGACTGTTATATATTAGGGCCCCCATGGAATGACTTTTCATGACGTATTGGCCATGCAGACTATGGGCTATGAAGGCCTATCTAAGAGTTAACAAAGCATTAGATCAACCAAACAGACAGTGTCTTCCCACTTTAACGTAGTTCCATTTTACAAAGTCAGAATGCTGTTGAATTCAAATTGAATGCATGAAAGTGTGGATCCAAAGAGGTGATTCTTCAAATAATGTCTGAGAAGGTTTGGTATCATTATGACTTTCTTGCAAGTTTTCTTTATCTTGCGTTGGGAACATAACAACAGCCTTGTGTAGAGATAAGGCAACGGGGCATGCAGTAGGTCAGCAGTAGACAGATAGAGCATTTTACCAACGCCCACCTGGAGCAAGATGCACGAATCAAAATCAGACATGACTCCCTGCACACTAACCTTCACTTACATTTTCTTTAGATATACATGATGTCTTGTTGGCTGATTGCTAATCAAAGGCCATGGAAAAAAAAAGGCTATGATTAACATCCTCTGCAACACAATATGATAGAACTTATTTATCTAACCGTACTGGCTCCTGTAGATAAGGTATAATAGGTCATGGCTGTGTGTGCTACGTTAGAGTTCTGAATGAAGCAAACACATAAACGTATCTTTTCAGCACGGCTTAATTGCCTAGAAAATGAGAATTTGACCATCTATGCTAGTGACAAAACCACATGAATCACCGCCTTAAAAGCAACATTGTCCTTGATTTTCATGTTGACTAAAAAAGCTAAATGAAACTACAGCTAAGCTTTTGTGATAAAGGCACATATTATAAAAGGAACAATAACATAAAACCTATTCAAAAGAAAATGAATGGAAAAATAAAGTCTTGAATTGGACAGAAAAAAGTAAACATCATAGTCATTATTAGGATTAGACAAGAAGCTGATGTTCTGTAGGTCCACAACTCAACGACTGCTCAGATTTCACAATTTGTAAAGAAGAAAATCACAGTAAGCTGCGCTATTAAGATATGTGATTTGTTGGCAATGTGTGAAGCCGCCTGCAGTGTATAAACAAGGCAGCACTTTCTCACAGAGACATAGTCACATTAACAAAAGGAGATATTACGTTTATTGAATACTGGCAGAATTGATCAGCCCCAAAACCCTTTCTTCTCTTTCTCCAATTGATCCACTTAAATATTTTACAAATTGCCTGCTTCTTCTTATTTAGCCTGTAAGATAAGGTTGCCTATTAATGTGGTAAACCCCTTTCAAATCTCCTCATACACCTAGGGAAAGTGGTTGAGCCATTATAACTGGACTCTGACAAGTTAACAAAGACGTTTAAGCAAATTGGCCACTTTGGAAACCAACTGGAAAATCTGTGAGCTTCTTTGTAATCACCTGGCCTGCACCTACACAGAGAAAGGGGGCTGTCAAATGTCGCAGAAGTTGGAACACACACACATTAAACAATTATTAGAAGTGTGGGGTTGGACTCTGTGACATTAGGTGTGAATTATCTAAGAAGGACTATAACGTGTAATGTGTAACTGTGAAAAACAATGATGCCAAATCCTGGGGATAATACTGCTACAGGAAAAAACAATCCAAAATCGATCAAAAGGAGCTTTAGATTTTAACCATCTGTTATTCTCCAAGTATTTTCTTCCTCACCACTACTTGCACATATAAAGGATGGCAGACGGGTTAGCCTACTTTCCAACAACACCCTTCTCTCCTTACATACTCATATTCAACGTAGTCATGAGCAGTATCCTTTTTCAACAGGGGAGGAGAACCCCCCCCTCCCTTCATCTACTTCAGCACCACAGATAGCATGGATTTATCAATACTCAGCACAGCAAGAGCTGCTTTTGAAATGCTCTGCTGAGCGTCTGCTGGAATCATAAGCCGTGTGGCAGCGATCAGCTCCGTTGGACGCGGTGCAGCTGCAACCAGTGGAGGCTTCTAACGTGAACAAACCCCAGTCAGATAACGGACCAGTGAGTCAAACAGAATAGACTCACATATTCAATTAAACAACCCCTCTGCACTCTCATTGCTGCTAGAGCACTGACAAAGGAGATGGTAGGTTAACAAGGGTGATACATTTAGTTGATTTAGCTAACAAGGGGCATGGCTTCCCCCTCTCAAATCGCCTACGGAACATGAGAGGCTAAAATCGAATAAGTGCATGACCCCTGATGCTAAACTATTCCTTTAAATAAGGCAATAGTTTGAAAAGGATATAAGAATGTTTTTAGATTCCAGGTTTAGTTGTGGTTGGATGCAATGGAGGCATTTGACTGCAGCATTGTTGTCCTTGTGAAATGGGTTGGTCCTGCTGACCCTGTTTTAAATCATTAATACATCAGAGGTCTTCTTAGTCTACAGTACATGCTACCTTCAGATGATGTCATCATAACATCAATGTTCACAGCTATGCCAAAGAAAGACAATGAACCTACAGTATATGTAGAACCAAATGATTGAAATGTGATAAACTGGCTCACAGCCTGTCTGCACTTTATACATTCGTAATTATTATCTAAGACTAAAGGAAATACAAGAAAGACATAAATACTTTTGCTAAGCCCCAAGGCCAAAAGAAATGCAAAGTGTGTGAGATGCTGCTTATAGTAATAAATCACACCTCCAAATCAGCTTCTTTCATCTCGGAAATATTTCTAGAGTGCAATTTAAAGCAGCAACATTTCAAAAAGCTCATTTGTGCTTACATCTCAAGCAGGCTTGACTACAACACATCTCACTGATCTTACGTTTAATTAGGGACTATAAATGATTTAAACTCTGCTGCTTTACTCCTGATCAAAACAAGAAAAATAAAGCTTGGCTTTTGTCTGAACTACATGGCTTCAAGAATCTTGGATGTTAAGATTGTATGTAAGTCCCTTTGCTTGTGTATACAGTGAAGCTTTAAATGGCTTACATCGAAGACCCCTATGGTTTTGAAGCCTTCAGATTTACTTACATCCTCCGCTGTGGGTTGTTAGATGTTCAGAATCATAGATAAGAAAATTGGAGGTTCCCAATCTGGGTTAGCTGGAGGTTGAACACATCAGTCGATGTTGTTTTTCAACTTGTCTTTAATCTCTCCTACCTATATTTAGTATTTGACAATATTACTTTAATGCTATTTTGTACTTAATTTTGTTTCTCAAGGTTCTTTTTTTGTTGCACTTTAAGTAACATTGTTTGTGTAAAGGAGGTTATAAAAATGAAATTATTATTATTATTATTTCAACCTCTCTGGTGTATAATGACTTTCACTTTTAGCCTCCAGAATCTGTGCTCATTGAGCTGCATACCTAACCTTTAGAAACAACACCCATCTCTATTTTTGAGAAAGGCAGATAGGGCAATAAAACAGGTGCATAGAAATCTATCACATCCACAGGAAATCATAGATTATGCCTAAAGCCAAAATCAGTGATTCGATTAAAAAAAACAGCACAACTCTAGGCAGAACATTACATTTATATTAATTATTTTATTACTTTAAACTTCAGCCGACCCTACCTGCCAAGTCAGCTAATCAATAAACAATGGCATATGGAGAGGAGAGAGGGAGAAAGAGAGAGGGGGGGGGGGGGGCAAGGCAAGATTGAATCCCTCTGACTCGCCAGGGCATCATCTCAGCACTCACATATTTAATCTCCTAAAACTACTGATATAAATGACTTAAATTACTGTGCAGGATTGGTGAGTGAACAACACTGACCCCACTGCGTCAAAACAGGTCCGTGCGTAAATCTGGGGCACATAAACTACTCACGCTGCTGTTTTGTCCGGACCAGTGCACCATCGCCTGGTTATGAGCCGTGTCCCCGGCGAGAGCAAATGTCGAACTTGTGAGCTCCAACTCCTCCAGGTCCGAGAACGAGACGTCCTCCCCGTCCTCGGCTCTGAACCCGGACCAAGCCTCCGCGCTCCTCGCACTCCGGGTTCGTCTCCAACTGGCCACATCGTTATCCTCGTTAACTGTCACATCAACATGCTCCCCATCGTTTTCCTCGTTATGTTTTCCATCTCCGGTGCTATTTTCGGTTACGTTATCATTACAGGGGGAAGGGGCAGCCGCGGGTGAAGCACTTCCAGTGAACTCTTTCGGGTGGGAAAGTTTTGGCTGATCGTTCAAAGCGTCCTTCTGGGGACAACTTGATTTATTTCCCTCGGAGCGTGGCTGCACTTTCGACGAACTTTCTTCGCTCGCGGTTAATTCCGCAACGGTGTGCTTTTCCTCCCCGCCGGCGTTGGGTTTGGCGCCCGGTGACCCCTCCGTAAATCCCACTAATTCTTCCGCTGATGCCTCGCCAAAATTAGTGAAATCCAGCTCCGAGAGGTCCCGGGGAAATTCTGTAATTAGCGGCAGCTGGCACGAGGGAATGCACCTTATCTCCCCTTTTGTTCCGCCCAGGATGGAAGTTAGGGTGAAGAGCCAAATCCACTTAGAGAAAAAGATAAAAAGGTAGTGACCGAGACGACGCTCCATTCTACGTTAATTCCGACTTCAGGCGTGTTAAAAACATGTCATTTTCACTCTTGAGCGTGAGTCTGTCATCACCTGGTAAAGTGGAGTCCGGGAATGCACTGTGGGGAGGTGCAGCAGCGCGCGGACAAGTGTTCCCAAGTACTGATGCAAACGATGCATCAGAGGAGGAGCTGGAGGCTGAATTCTGGACGAGAGGGGAGAGGGGCCCATACCCTCGCATCCTCATCTCAACCTGGATGAAAAAAGCAGCAACTGGGCGTACCATTAATTCAGTTATATTTCTGTAGAGGCACGGTTACCCCCTGGGGGTTTTTATTCTGTTTTTGATCAGCAGTGTGCCAGATATTCCACTGTGAAATCTTTGACTGGATCATCATCTTGTAGGTAATTATGCATTGGAATATCTGAAAGGTATTCTAATGCTCCCTGAGGAAAAGTCTAGAAACATTATTGGGTGTGCCTCTGCCTGTCTTTGTGTAGAAATGCTCTTGACAGGGGCTCTACAGGAGATACAATGAGGCTTTGCATTTCCCATTAGCACAGGCCTTGGTAATCAATTAACAGGATGCCTGTGTTCACTGTCAATTACTCCATGCAGGTAATGACTGTTGTGGCCCTTCTGCAAAATGGCTTCGAAATTGTTTCACTTAGGCTGCACTCCTGTATTATCCAATCAACACAGCTGAGTGGAGAAAATGCATACCCACCAAAATGTACCTACTGTTTTTTGTGTCCTTTCCTCAGGTTAATATTGGGGGTTTTGACATAGAATACTGAGAAGCATTCAAACAAAAGAAGAGATTATTAATCAACCCTATGTCTGTATGTATCTAAGCACAGAGGAACATGCAGCATCCATGGCAATAACCGAGAACCCATTATACTGTAACCACACAGACACCCTGGAATATAATGTTATATTTCCTTATACTTTGGGCTTTGTTCCAGTCAGCTAATGGTAAACCATTAGGAGAACTAGAGCCTGTCCAAACCCTGTGATTAGATTCTATTTCTAGGCAACATTTAGTCAATAGGATGAGGATGCTGTTGACTGGTGACTGATGCCGAAGAGACTCCCTATATTGAGCTGTGTTCTCCACATCGCTCTGAGCTGCGACGTGATCCTGTTCCACACACGGGTCAACTGCACAGAGACGTCTTTCATTGGCAGCCATTAGTGATGCAGTGAGCAAGAGCTGTCTCAATCTGTTTCAGTTAGCTCCCACCAGACAAGGGGAAACCAGTCTATAATGCAGATTGATGGCTGACTGAGAATTTCAATCATGTAGAACATTGACTAAAAAGCTCAAGTCTTGAGTGTAATGCAAACCTAATGCACAGTCAAACTATTGCAATTCAGACGACGTCTCAGAAAGTAGTGCCTGTGAGTGTGGGGGACTTGAGAGCGACTGTTTCTATGTATTTTTGACTTGCTGTTTGTCTGGGATACATCTGCAACGACATCGTGAGGTGATCATTATGGATTCTTGCCTGACCTGTCTGCTGAGTTTAGTAACGGATGGTTGTGTGCACATGTTGGGTTTGTGTATGCCTCGTTTTTTGCCGTTTGGTCATGTTTTGCTTGTAATACTTCTGTGTGAAAAGTAGAGATGGGCGCAACTACAGGTTGGATGAATATTGATTAATCTAGTGATTTTTGTTCTCAATCAACCAATTAATTGTTTAAATGTCAGAAATAAATGAAAAAGACCCATCTCAATTTCCCAGAGAATACTGTGACATTTTGAAATGATTTGCTCGATTGGAAAACAGCCCACAACCCAAAGATGTTGAATTTACAATGATCTAAATCAGTGAATAGAAGACAATTGTAAAATTGTTTTAACTGGAACTAAAGCATGTTTACATATGTGCGCCTTAAAAATATTGAAACAATGATTTGACTATTAAAATGTTGTAGACTAATCAAGTTTTAGATCTTGGAATTTCAGTTCAAGCTCTGGATAAGAGTGATACTGCTGCTTTTATCTTCTTTTTTCTTTACAATTCTGAATTTATCTGACAGAGCTGAGATCAAACCCCATACATTGCTGTTATAAGGCATGAGCTGTAACCATGCAGTTACCATATTATGCTCCTTTTTTATAATATACTTTATTTGAAGGCACACTGGGAGGGTGCAGCTAGTAAATGTCATATATGCAAAAATCAATAATATATTTTTCAATAACTAAAGTGATTGAGGTAAAAGAAAAAGCATACATTTTCAATAACTAAAGTGAAAATGTAGATATCACGTTCAAACCAAATATGTGTAGGCAAATTAAGTCAAGTAGAGTTTGGGAGGTTCTTCTTTCAAACTAACCCTCCACAGAGGATCTTTTTGACTTGTTTACTGACTTTAAATGTCCCTGTGCAGGGCGACAGCCTTCAGGACTGATGGCTTATAGCACATTTGTGTGCACAACATGGCAGCTGAGTGGAATCATTGTCTTTCGACAGACAAGATTGCTGCTTTGCTGCCTGTCACACGGACTGAATACAAACTGCGTCATGCTCCCTGAGCTCATACTTCTACGATGGAAACAGCAGACAGTGTGAAAAGCACACAAAGGAACACGATGGCAGCATTCTGTGTTGTTGGATTATTCTTAATACTTTTTTAATTAAATAGAATTTAGTGGAAGAAGAAAAGAGCACTGTAAAGCCCATCTCTGAAATCAGAACTTTTCCACCGATGTCTCCTTTTTTTAACTGTTCTAATGAATCTGATGTTCATAACAGGAAGAAAATGGAGTAACTCAGGACATTAGTCATGCACAGAACATTGTCTCGCCCCTCCGCTCCAACTAAAAAGCTAACACCTGCAGTGCTGCACTGTATAAGCAGCAATGTGTGACTAAAGACACACACGGTTGCCATGGAAAATTGGTCTCTCTTTTAAACATTCAATAATAATGTTCACCTAATCCTCTTCTCTAACAAGGAAATGGAAATAAGTGTAAAGTGTCTGCACGTTTTTGCCTTCATTAAGACGTGTTACAGAAACACGTGCTAAGCTAGAAGGTGTTGAGGTATGTTTAGACACCCGAGACAATTAGTGCTGAACACACCTCTGGGGGCACGAGGAGAGAAAAGCTCTTTTTCAAATAATGATTTCAATTACATTATTGAGAGATATTGAGAAATGCAATACAGGCAGCAGGTTAAGTGCTCTGACCACAGTAAAAAGCTGTGGGATGTATCTTATTGAAACCACAGATCCTTCAGATTTTCTTTTGATTATGTGGTACAAACTTTATAGTATGTGTTGTCAGTAAGGTAAAATAGTGAAATTATATTCTGCTGCTCACAGATGTGTACAGTTATAAATATATCCTGTAGTTTTACAGTTCTATAACGCTGGCCTTCTCTACTTTACTTAACTTTGTGCTTATTTTATTATTCAGTAGATGCAGCTTTAATTCATTTACCTACAGCTCTTGCGTATAAAGTCTGATTCATAACCATCATTTATTCAGCACAGATTTAGCAATTGGTGAGGTGGACTTTCCAATTAAAGTACCTCCTTACCATTATGTTAATCTTCTTTCTTTAATAGTTTTTGCTTAAAGGTGGGGTAGGTAATTTTGGAGAAACCAGCTCGAGTGCGCTAGAATTTGAAAATACATAGCCGGAAAAAATCTGCCACTTCCTTACAGAGCCCCTCCTCCAACACACACGAACGCGCACATGACCAATGAGGGCACGAGATAAGTTTGTGCACAGATGGAAGGCTGACAGGCAGGTAGGCCATCCAGTTATTTTAGCCGGGCCGGCTAAAATGATTGGTCGTGCTTTTTACAGTACTACGGCTTCCACAGATGACATTTTTTAATGTATTTATTGTCAAAGCATTTAATATATTCATTGCTATCGGGATGTTAAGAGCATTCCATGGAATATAACAAAAAGTGTTTCTGAAATAAATTACATACCCCACCTTTAACCTTCAGAATGTGCCTCTTTGCAGTACACGAGAACAGCAACAGCAGTCTTATATAAATCACACAGCTTTACATGAATTCACATTTTAAAAAGCTGATTCCTCAAACAATTTGAGGAATGTATAAGAAATTAATTTGTTCAGCTACAGGGTTTACATTTTTCCTTATTTCTCTCCAACCTTAGCTGAATTACAAATTGGTGTGATGGTTCTGAGAGAATAATCAACATGACTTGTTTGTGAGATTAGAATCAATTAAAGTAGAGTTTAGGGCACGAGGAATAATTATTTTTCAATATTAGCAGAATATTTGCTCAAATCTAGCCCAATATGTATTTAGAATTTTTAAAAGTGCTTATGGTTGTTAAATTGGTCTTAAATGGTTCCTGTATACATATTTACAGTAAAACAGTGTAGTATTAAAACTACACAGCGATAAAAAGCAATCTCAACTGATTAACATACTGTGATGATAATTTTAGAGATAATAGATTTTTCTGTCTTGGTTTTTAGATAATGTTTTCAAATCCAACAAAAGAGTATATAACACATTTATTCTGGTTTGATAACCAAAATAAATTCTCTGAAATGTGTGCACTAAAAAGCACTTGGCACAAAGGTACTCATTATTCACAGCAACAGTACTTGGATATTGAAAATGCGTCTACATTCACTTTTGATAGCACTGCCAACAAGCTAAAATCCATTAACCTAAGCTATACAGCAGGCACACACTCACTTGTATGTCTTCTGATAGGCTGTCAAGGCAGTGTTAGATAACCAGGGTCAGTGGGGTGCTGAGTCAATATTCTCAATTATAAAACATGGTATAATGGATCGTTTGGTTGTGCATATTTGGATGAAAATTATTTTGTGCAACATTATGTATGCAGAGAATAAAATGAAAAGCTTGTTAAGTAAAATAAACTACAATAAAGTGCTCTGGAGTAGTTTCATATTCATTAGTCCCCACGCACTTGAAAATGACTTCTTTGATTTTATTTTCCTTGTCATTATGTGAACTTATTCCACAAAATGTCATTAATTCTGCTCTCTTGGAAATTATATTCTTAAAACACTTAAAGTCAATCCACCAGGCTTGAATAAAATACATACAACCATAATTTGTGTTTGAGCCCATCTGTTCCTTCCATTTAAATACAAAAGCCCATCTCTATAACTAACATCCCACTGGTCTGCACACTAAGATGTATCTTTCCTTTCAATGTGTCTTATCCTAATATGTTGTTTCAATATGTCAATGCTTTTGAGATTCTTTTTTGTGGCCCTGTACAACAGAGTCGGATAGAGTGCTTATACTGATAGCTTTCTCTGTGTGAGTGAACTTGGTTGTTCTACAAACTGAATTATTTGGTGCCCCAAATAAAAGCTAGAAAATAATTTGTCAGGAGATGCTTCTAGACTCGACGTAAAGTTAACAGGTTTGCAGAAAATGGCCCTATTTCTATTGTTATTAATAAAAATGGACACCTTGGGAAATGATGGCAAGGTGATTTATCCTTTCATTTGATTAGGAAATGTGATTCCTGACAGATGCCTTTAGTTGGTCAGAGGAAACCCAGAGAGTGCAAAAATGAAAATAAATCTCAACCTGTTGGAGAAATGCTGTTGATATCTGAGAGAAATATTGGCACAGCGGGCCAAAGTTCTCCCGAAGTAGCTTGTAATTAAAACTTTCAGAAATCCATCGTGTTCACTTAAAGGCTGTGTGGTAGTGACAGAAGTCTGAGCACCCTGCTGAAGGTTTCCTCATTAAAGTGTTGTCGATTTTTCCTTTTGAGCGACTCACTTCAGAGGTTATTATAGCAGTTTGCAACTGGAGAGGGAAAACCTTGAAATCTTAAGTAATAATTACGCAATTAAAATTGTTTAAAGGACCCGGATAAACAGTTGGAAAATGTTCTTTGGTCATGTTAAAACATATTCAGCTGGACGGGTCAAACTATTTTCAGCGCTGTCGGGGATACGGTTTTATATCAACTCATCATTAGCCCACAGCAGCACGACCATGATGCACAGCCTTGTAATTATCAATTATAGATGTACCCATTCAAACTGTTTCTTCAATTTACAAATGACAAGAGTCTTAAAACCCTGTGCTCTTTGGTACAATGGATAACTGAAAAATACTAAAAATAATTGTGATGTAACATGCATATTTATCGGATGCAAATCCATCAATTCCATTTCCTATCTATCTATATATATATGTCTATCTATCTATCTATCTATCTATCTATCTATCTATCTATCTATCTATCTATCTATCTATCTATCTATCTATCTATCTATCTATCTATCTATCTATCTATCTATCTATCTATCTATCTATCTATCTATCTATCTATCTGAGGAATTATCTGACAATCCAACAAGTCCTCCAAATGTAACAGCAGTTTATTTGTTCTTGCCAAATGCACTATGGACACACAGATTTAAAAAAATTCTGAAACCAACTATTGGCCTGGTCTGTGCTTTATAAAAACGTAATGATTGGTACAAAAATAAATACTATTTATAATGTGACATTGTTGTTAAGCTTTGGTTAGTTCTAGGCACAAAACTCACTTTAAGTTAAGTTTAAAAAAAGCAATGTTTAGGTGAAAATAAGTGTCTTAAAGGTGGGGTAGGTAATTCACTTCAGAAACACTTTTTGTTATATTCCATGGAATGCTCTTAACATCCCGATAGCAATGAATACATTAAATGCTTTGACAATAAATACATTAAAACATGTCATCTGTGGAAGCCGTGGCGCTGTAAAAAGCTAGACTAATTATTTTCACCGGCCCGCTGAAAATAACTGGATGGCCTACCTGCCTGTCAGCCTTCAATCTCATGCACAAACTTATCTCGTGCCCTCATTGGTCATGTGCGCGTTCGTGTGTGTTGGAGGAGGGGCTCTGTAGGAAGTCTGAAGGAAGGGGCCGATTTTTTTCGGCTGCGTACTTTCAAATTCTAGCGCACTCGAGCTGCTTTCTCCATTCTTACCTACCCTACCTTTAATGTTAAGTGGCTTTTGTTGTCATGGTAATAATAATAACCGCATTGTTAAGGTTATGGGTTGATTTAATAACAAACAACATTGACTGTCGTAATGACGTCTTATTCCTCTAAACTTGGTTTACACAACCTTTGGTAGCAGCTAAGCTTTGGCCGCAACATGCTGTTCTCATATTATCTAACTTAATTAGTCATCGACACATGAGAAAAAGAGGTCATTTTAGTTTTTTACATAAAGAAAGAAACTTTAAGACACAGATAACTAACTTCACAGGCTAGCCATGTTACCACTAATGAGGTCAGTACAGCCTTTCTCTACTAGTCTTAAAGGCCATGGCAAATACAAATAAATTTGCACAATAACGAGGGAGCGAGGGTGGAGTGGGAACTCCCACACGGTGCATCAGTAATTCACAAAGTGAAATATTTTATCTTGCAGAAGACCCCTCTTATTTTCAGGAATGTCATTTTTTGAGTCGTATGAAGGAGCTGGAGAGAGACATCCTTTCCAACATCAATTATTAACCGTAGCTTATATCACAACCTCGTAGATCAAAACACTAAGCTTGTACGATACTAGAGGGCATCTCATATATTTAGCGCTGCCAGAGAAACACAAACCTAAAGACAGAAAGGTTAGGCGTTTGAAATTTGACGCAAACTCACAAGTCTTTGTATTTTCCCTGACAGGTACACGAATATGGCACAGGAACACTGTAGGGTATGTGAGTCTATCTTTGTACTTCTCCATCAGAGGCAGAGGATTTTGCGCTACCACAGAATAGGGTTCCTGTGAAAATGAATATTTTATGATATTGCTACCAGGCTATGATTGGTAGCATAAGAGTAGATTTGCATTCCAAACTGCCTGTTGTGCAAAAAATGCATCATTACTAATCTTAGAGAAGTGTTAATGTAACAAGCAGTCCAAAAACACGTAGAGTTGTTTTATTATCTCCCCTGAGGTTTTAAACCACTAGCAGGTAAAAATATTTACCCTTGGTTAAAAGCCCACCATTCCCTGACTCATTAGAGACACATTAAGCATTGGGGAGACAATTGCAGTGTATGCTGCTTTATTCTGTGCTACCAGTGATGACAAAAAGGCCTATCCTCTCCTTGTGGCTGCTTTTAATAATGATGAGATATAGTTGCCATAGCGCCCCTTATAGTATATTTTCAGCTGACAAAAAAAATGTAATTTTAGCATTTTTTATCTCATCTCTTGGCAGCTTCCCATTGGTAATTAGGCATCTCAGATTTTACCTAGCAGACCTGCTCTGTTTTAAGCACTTTTGCAAAACAAAAGACATTAGAGGTCAAATTAATAATGTCGAGTCGTTTCACAGTAAAAAGTCTGGACACTTGCCTCAAGGGGAGGCTGCGTCACTCCCTCAGCCCCTGTAACCTATATTTGTTTGAGTTAGTTTTAACAGCCCAGCGGGGAGCTGAGCTTTCCAATACAGCGAGTTTGCAACATTAAAACAGATGATTCATCTCTGTCCCTGTGCTGTGATGCGTAAATGTGATACAGTATGTTTACCCATGGAAACATACTTCTGAAGTTTTTTTTAATGTATTTTGATATGAGTTTGGGTGCCGTTACAAATATAGAAAGTGCTTTGTAACAGAAACCGGGAGAAACAACGCCTATGCATTCGTATTTGTTAGAAAGTCTAAAGCAAAAATAGCCTCGCTGCCTTTGCATTCCCAAGCCTACTCCATCCTGATCCAGAAAACCTGTCACTCTCCACCTTGTGACACAAACAAACTGGAACCACCACATGTACTCGATGCTGATTTGCATTTTGTATCAAGTTCTTTGGTCCTACGCCAGCACAAGCATAAAAAGCTCGGCTCCCCTGATATGGAGGTCCTGAATGAAACAGTAGGCAGAGTGGGGGCTCTCTATATAGAGAGCTCATTAGTTGGAGAGACCTGTGTGCATTGTTCCAAGTCTGCAGAGTCAGCTTGGGAGCCACTCATCACTCCCGCACAATCGAGACCCCTGCACATCTGGTCTGGCAGCTTCAGGGTGACCTCACGCTCACACAGACACACATATGCACATGCAAATCATGGCAGAGAAGGGAACATAAACATTCACCAGCGCACAAAGAGCACCGGGATACCTGAATGCATAATCCCCTGGCTAAACATGCATTGTGTAGACAGAGCTCTGAGGATGAACAGCATTGTAATATAAAAGATTGAACGCACATTCTGCCCCCCCTGCACACACACACCTCCACACAAGCACTGGCCTGTATCACTTGTGATTTACTGGCCATTTTACACCCAGCTGAGGTGGCCACCTCCAGCGCTGACCCTGCACTGCAGCTCTGCTCAGGGACGCAGGTACAGCAATTGGAAGCACTTTCCCAAGAATCCCCAAGCACAAAAAGTAACAGTGCCTCTGTCAATCTCCGCTTATGAAGGTTTTAATTTAGTGGCTTGAAGGTCTAAAATGCACAGCTACTTTCATATAGGTCAGTCCCTTTACTGCTATTCCCGGTTCTCAATTATACAGCGAGCGATCCGCACTGCAGCATGCTTTACCAAACTGTGGCTATAACTGTGTGTGCTCATACCTACAATGCTTTGGCATTATACATCTCTGAAAGGAAGCCATCAGCATGCAGGTGACTGTCACGAACCTCATACGAATAAAGAGAAATTGAAATAAATCTATTCCACAGCAAGGGAGAGGGCATGCCTCTATTGAGAGCATGTCAGTGTTCATTCTATTGACGGACCTGTTTTATCTTGGCTACGTCATTTTCAAGACACGCTGAGCTGTGTTGGTAAAAGTTGACTGAGAAAACAGAGAACAATGAAGCCACATATTGACTCCCTGTTTCAGTATAAAAGAGCATACTTTCCGAACCCATGGCTGCCATTTCAAAAGAAAAATATTAATCAATGGAGTTCATTTCACACAATGGCGCTCACAGAGGGCCGTCATTTAAGACTAAAACTGCCATTTCAAATCAATGCTTTTTCTATTTCAATGCCACTGAAAAGATAGCATAGTGCCTCCCGTACAGTGTGGCCCAGGAGGTAGGATGAGATCACCTTCATGATTCAGACGTGGTGTGAGTGGTAGATAAGGCAGAGGTGTGTAATATATATTAAAAGACGAAGTTCAACGTTTTGGGAAATAGTCTGGCAGAGATTTAGAAGAGATGACAGAGGCACTCTCATGAGTGTACGCTAGCTAGATATTAAACTATCGCTAGCAGCCTGCTTATGACTTACTTTTAAATCGGAGAGGATTGCGAGTGTCTGAACGTCCAAAAGGACGTAACATAGGCACGTTTTTTTCTGATTTCTAACTACAAGGATGCAGATGGTCAGAAAAAACAATTTCTCGTCACAATCCTTTGTTAGCTCATGTTCGTTTACCAAGACTTAATTTAGCTTAGTAAAAAATACTGGAAACAGGAGTAACTTTATCCGTATCGTGGCTTGTTTGGTTAGTAAAGTAAAAACAAGCATAATCAACATTGTTCTAGTGAAGCTCTATTCCATTTTTCATCCACATATTTCTCATTGTCTCTGTCACATAATAATAAATGGAGCCACATCACTAGGAGACAACAGCATGAATCTTACATTTCTTATCTTACTCTCACATTGTAAACTTTCTTCCTCCTTTCAGCTAAGCTCTGCAGGTCTCCCACCAGATTACAGCAGGCAGGTGTGATTTGCTTCTGGTCTACATTATCTGGCAACAGACTGCAGTTCCAGGAGCGGTGTTTAAGCGGCTTGGACAGATGCGCTGTAAGGATTAGACCACCTTTGATCCAACCATGTACAATCAATCATCACAGTACTCTACTTCATAGCTTTTTCGATTATTATCAAGCTTAATATTATCTTTCTTAGATGTTGACAACAACTTTAGATAGGCTTTAACAACTGTAAATTGTATTCCCTGACTGTCACAACACCTCTTCAGAAAACTGCTAATTGGAAGACTCAGCCTATTCTCAGTAGCCAAGAAAGGGAAGAAAGATAAAGAAAAGAAGAAAAGTGCGAGACTTCGATGTCCCAGGCTCGACTGTCATAGCACGACGTAGTGCTGCTCCACTGAGATTTGCCTCTGTGAAAAGCAAACACAAAGGCTTGCCGACTCCGCGGTTACATTTTATCGGAGGTGTGAGAGAAAAGAGAGTTGTCAAGGCCATCAGAAATGTATTCACAAACCTTATGTAGGTTCAAATTAATCCCTGTGATGAGTCTTGTAGTGACGTCAATAGCATCTATTTATGGAAGGATCAGTATTCGGTGTCAGAGTGATAACACTGACACTTCATTCAACTGCATGACCTCATCATTATCCAACTTATCTCCTTATACTTTGTTGTGCAAGACTGAAATAAAAAACATGTCACAAATGAGGTACAAGCTTCTCACTTGGGAGACTATCAGAGTTCAGTGGCTTCTCAGAACATTTTTGATGTGATAGCATTGGAAATATTGCTGGCATCAAAGCTCAAATTTTGGGGGAAATCTTGCTAATGATGAACTTCAGTGTTTTTACAAATGTCAAGGTCCACTGATTTGCGGACAATAAAGCTACTGTATACAGATGCTCATGTGACATGTTTCTCTAAATGAAAATTACATAAAGATCTCATTTCAAATTGGTTCTTAAATCAAAGAATTCTGATCTCTTCTGAAATCCAGGCATCCATTAGCTGGACGTTTTTTGGCGAAGACTAGAGGGCTGCTGAGTGTGACTTTGAACTGGCCATCTGCCCCAACAGTTAGAAAATGTGCACTGTGAAAGAAGTTTTAAAAGTTATAAGTAAACTTACATCTGGTAAAGCAAAACAAGAATACAATCTCAGAGAGAGGCTTGTCAGATATTGTTACTAGAGACATGCAGACTTTTCTCATATGATTTATGAATCGAGATGAAAGGTCGATAAGGGTCATGGTGCAACTAGAAATATTCCAATTTTTGTATATTGAGAGATCTTTTCAAACTTTTAATCTGTAATGAAATAATTATAGAAAACATTTCTAAACTCTCCATTCTAAAAGGAGCTGAAACTTTTATGAGCACCATCCAGTTTTTTTTAGCCTGACGTAGGAAGCCGAGCCTTCTCTGTGGCACACTTTTCAGACGTTATAAATAAAATATGAAGTTCATGGGTGTGCTTAAGCACCAAAAAGAAATGTCTCGGTTGTCTAGAATGATGCCAAAGTGATCTTTTGTGAAGGAAAAAAAAAGGAAAGACAAACAAAATCAATGTCACTTTCAAGTAAGTTTTTCGACAATTAAAGTGTCTGAGAGTGTATTGCCTTGTATTTAAGAAATCAATCAGAAGTGAGGTTTCTTAAAGTTCTGATCTCATTATTTTTGCAAATGAGAGCCCTAACGATGGTTTAATTGCATTGTAATGCAGTCAAAATTGATTCATTTGTTTGTTAGATTCCAGGCTCAGGGAGGCTTTGATAGTCATTTAAAGATGGGTAACCCATTAATACTGCTCATAAAGGTAGGCTATCAGTCACAGCAGCTGTCAAACAGTGTAAGTCATGACAGACAATACTGAGGCTCACACCGTACTCGCTCAATGCCGTTTGATGCTGTCACATCAAAGTGAGTTTGCTCTGTGTGTGACTTCTGCATGGGTAATAACGATAACACTGATTTGTTTATATATTTTCTACATTTTATTCATATGTGATAGTGATTGGTCTGCTCACCTAAATTATACCTTTTATGATTGTATTGTTTGGGTAATATGTGGGGCCCTGAAAAATATATGAATATATAAAAATATATCTGGCTAGAAATGATATCTGCTAAAAAAAAAATCAGCAGCAGACGGATCTTTCCGTGGTAAATACAATCAAACAATGACACATGCACGGTCGCACACTTATTGCAACAAGTTACCATGCAAGGTGTGACTGTGTGTGACTTTAGCCACACTAATGGCAGAGCATGGTTCAATATGGTAATGCTCCGAGGTCATACAATTTGATCCATGATTTAATTGTCTCAACAACTGTTGTTGAATCATAAGATTGAGGTTATCTTTGTGTGTGAAATGTCTTCACAACTTTTGGAATGGGTATGCCATCAAATCAATACACAATATATTTCCAGATTTAGAATGAATTATAAATAGCCTTTATGACCTTTCCTCTAGTGCCTCATTAGGTCAACAATTACACAGTAAATTTCTCTGAGTAAAATTGACTCAAATTGAAGAAAAATGTACTCTAAAAATATAACATTTGGTCCCAACCTATATAGAGTAAAATGTACTCTTTGTTCAGAGTTGTATTTTTAGAGTTTCATTTTAGTTCATTTTTTATTATGTGCTTAGATTTGACTCTGCTTAATGGTTATTTACTCTATGTAGTGTATATTAAAAACAACTCTACTGCCATTTTACTCATAATAGAAGGTCATTTTACTCCAACTAGAAGGTAATTTTACTCCCAATAGAAGGTAATTTTACTCCCAATAGAAGGTAATTTTACTCCCAATAGAAGGTAATTTTACTCCCAATAGAAGGTAATTTTACTCCCAATAGAAGGTAATTTTACTCCCAAGAGAAGGTAATTTTACTCCCAAGAGAAGGTAATTTTACTCCCAATAGAAGGTAATTTTACTCCCAAGAGAAGGTAATTTTACTCCCAATAGAAGGTAATTTTACTCCCAAGAGAAGGTAATTTTACTCAGAATAGAATAAATGAACCATAATGATCTTTACAATACAAAAGGTCAATAAACCAAAGTGCTTAAGGAACATGAGTGGGCGTGTGTGAAGCTGACCATTGAGCGGCCCGACCAAGCAAGGAGGCAGAGGCAGAGAGTTCAAATACAACCCGGTGTGGGCATTTATTCCTCTTTGTGGTACAGGATACACAGCCTCAATATGACTGTCTCACGTGAACACAGTCACCAGCCACCAGGACCTCTCACACACACACACACTAACAGGAAAACAGAACCTAAATACACACAGGACTAATCAAACCAACAAGACACAGGTGAGGAGGGAGGAGAAACACAGGGCACCAGGTGAACGCAATCACCAGCAACAGACAAGACGGGAGGGGGAACACTTTTCAAACTAAAACAGGAAACAGAGACAGACAAACTAAAACATAGACAGATTGTGACAAATAGATGCATAAAGGACATATAATCACATGCTTCCTGTGCAATGTTTTAGCGTGGAACAAATGAATATACTTCGCCAATAATGAAGCTATATAATCCGTAACGGAGACCGAGATCTATGGCCCCAGAGATCACCTCCGTTACAGCGTGGTCATGGTTTAACTCCAATAGAATTGACTCTGCATTTTTGATCGCACTCTAGAAGCTATGAGTAATAAATACACTCCAAAATGATTAAATATCACTATTTCAGAGCAAAATAGTAATTACTCTGGAAAAAATACTCACCAATATTTCCTGTGTAGATATCTTTGATTGACGACTATGTACTTGCAAAATCACATCAGCCTCTTTATATAAACCTTGTGTTTGGTGCTTATTAGCAAATGTTATTATAGTCCAAATTAACATGGGAACATGGTGATATTACGTGTTGTATTTTAGCATTTTCATTGTGAGCACAATATCATGCGTTATAGCTTGTAGTCCAAAGCACTGCTCTAATATCTCACAGAGCCGTGAGTATAGCTGGAGACGAGTTTAGGAATGCAAAGCACTCAGTTAAGCTCAGGGAAAGCCATAGTCTTGATTAAATATTTGAAAAATTGGCAGTGACTTGAATCAGGCGACAGGAAAACTGATTTGTATTTAGCATAACAAAAAAGTAGACTACATTCGGAGAAAGGTGTTGACATTTTAAAATAAATGACACTGTGTGTGAGTGTAGCTTTGGTAAAACTCCACCTATGATGACAGAGCATTGTGGGAGTGATACTAGGGTTCATTGTGAGCAGTGCCGTTCTTATTTTGGCATATTTTCAGGCATCTTCTCCATCTAACCTATAGAGCTGTGCAGTGTTTGAGCCCCGCTGGGACCCTACTGTATGTGTCACTTTTTGATTGCCTCTGAGGAGCAACAAGAATACTTGGCTCATTAAAAAGGAATGTATCAGAGGGAAGGAAATCAATAGATACAACAATGGAATACGTTAAGTGTGGACACTGCAGTGGCATCAGGGCCATCTCAGTCAGCAGCGCTATGACAAATTCATTAAAATGATTGAAGTTGGTCTTCAAAAGGCTGCAGTTCAATTCCGAGGACAGCTGGCTAACATAAATCACAGCCAAGATACTGAAGTCATGACCTTAATTCCGTCATTTAACTGTGTTGCTCTTTGATAATGACAATGACACAAAGGGCACCAGGTAAAGCACCCAACCCTCGGCTATAGTTCACAAACCAAAATAGCTTCTATTACCATCTATCAAAATGATTGTTGTCAATTATAGCTAAAGATCCTTTAGAGTTTTGTGAAAATGTCCCTATTTCTACAAAAAAGGAGTGCATAATAGAGACTTTGTGTGTGTTGTGTGTAATGTTAGGTTGATTTAAGGATCAATTCAATTCCACATCATCTTTATAGAATGGGCATTATACGTCAATGAAAAGAAAGGCAGACATTCTACATGCAGAGCAGCACACAACAACAATAGACATTGAAATAGCCTTTCAGATGTCGATACAAATAAATCACATTCAGACCAACACAAAATCAATAGGAAAGACAACCACAGCTATTGATTGTTCAGCTTTATCATCATTTCCTGAGGAGCGTTGGTCTGCAGCCCAGCGTTCAAATACATTTGATGACATAAATATGCTAACAATTAAAATATTAACAATCTGTGTAAATATAAAAATATGCAAATACATAATTGGACTGAGGAATAGCTAGTTAACCCTGACCATGACCCAAGAGACTAACTAATAATGCCAAACACTTGCAAATATATAAACAAAATATAAGGCAGTCTTCCAAATAGGCATGTTTTAGATAACTACAAGCTTGCAAAAATGACGGCAACATTTTTTAGATACACAGCTTTTAATTAATCACCTGAATGTTTTTTTCGTTGTTGTTGTTGTTGTTAAGTGGACCACAGCCGCATGAATAAGATTCCCGCTCTTTGACACAGCTTTGAAATTAAATACCTGACATTTTTTGTATTGGTTATAGTTTTTACAAGCATCGAGGAAAGGCAAGTTCAGTTCTTTTGTATCACATTTTCTTTTTAAAAGCCAATTCCGAGGGCTTTAAAATAAGAGGTGGGAAAAACAGTCATTATGGAAACCATCATCTGGGCACCATGGGTACCTGCCCCAAATGTTGAGCCAATGTATTCAGTAAATGCTGAGATATTTTGAGGTAAAAGTCACAGCATCACCTTATTCACCAACATTTCTTCTTTGGGGACCATTTATGTTTGTACAAAATGTCATGGCAATTTGTCAAAAGTTGTTCAGTGTGGACCAAGTGTTAACTAACTGAAGGACACTGCCATCCCTAGATGGTTTGCCCTGGAAAGGCAGCTACAAACAGAAATGGTTTAAGCTTTGAATGAAAATAATTGCATGTTGGAGCAGACCTTACATTTACAGATATGCGGATGA
Organism: Trematomus bernacchii; assembly: GCF_902827165.1. Lineage (NCBI taxonomy): Eukaryota > Metazoa > Chordata > Actinopteri > Perciformes > Nototheniidae > Trematomus > Trematomus bernacchii. Next base: position 10,614,756 of record NW_022987828.1, read on the forward strand.
AAGAAAACCTGCCCCTGACAACCTGAGAGGTTTGGACATTCATAACAAGGCTGCACATCAGACATGTAGTTGGCCAAACCATCCAATGCTTTACAAAATCAATACTTCTTTTTTTTAGTTCACTTGGGAGTATGCGGGTATGATACTCAGTGTGTTCATCCATTGCTGATTGGTGATCATATACAATAAAGAGATTATGAAAGAAAGAAAAAAAGATATATAGAAAGAAATTACAAAAGGAAGCGAGCATGCAAAGATCTGAGAACGCGAGAGATCTGCTGTATTGTTTGGACTGCAGCCTTTTAAAGATAGATATGGCTCTTGTGCAAGGCTACAGTGTGTGCTTTTGAATCTGGAAAACTATCCGATGTATAGTTTGTAGTTTTTATCCACTGCCTGAATACTGTACATTGATAAATACAGGTAGAATGAACAGCAATACCTATTTGTAGAAAATGTTGGACCTGTCACAATACAGATAAATATCCATCATAGTCATGCACCCATGGCCCGACTTTACCAGCAGTGCATACAGCTGTGACAGGATTTTGTTGTAGCCTACTGTATGTTGAAATGCTGAAAAATGATAGCATACAAATAAATCTTATTTTGCTTTCCCAGACGGCATTAAGGTTTTCTGAAAGAAGATTGAGCATCATCTGGTAACACATCTTACAAATCACGTTTTGTGTTTATTGAAAAAATACCCCAGTCACTTTTGTCACTGTAATAATTACCTCATGTCCAGCTCTTTTTCTTCCAACAAAAAGCAGTTCTTCAACTTTGTGGACAATTTAACTGCATCAATAATTACTGTGAAAAAGAAAACCTCAAGAATATTGATATTGAATGGTTTCACGCTTGGTTTAACCACCCTTTCAACATTAGAAAAAATCATTGAGCCTATTCTTTCAGTTCTCCTTGAATGTGTGCAACACTCTGTTGTTAGAGATGAATTGTATCTGGGAATCTAAACTGTCAGCTGTGGCCGAAGTTAAGTGAAGTTTCAACTCAGGAGACTTTGTTTACCGCATTCTGCATTGATGGTCCTATTTCCCATCCTGAGAAAACTATGTGACTCCTTCTCTGCTTTCATCGTTAATGTTGCATCGGCTACAGCAGTACACAAGTCAGACTCAATTTGATAACAGAGGCCTGCTTCCAGTGGGGCTCTTCTGTCAGAATATAAGCACCTGAAGGGGAATACAGAAACCTTTATCAAAATGATTTTATTTTTGTGTTGCAACAAACACATGTAATAATAAGAAAGGAAAATGGAATGTTAGTCAGTCCACTACTTCAGTCCCGACCTAAATATATATATATATATATATATATATAAAGAGGGTTCAGATCAATTGCCATGTAGGTTTGTACGGACATTCATGTGCTCCAGAGGATAAACCCTTATGACTTTGTTAATCCCCTGACCTTTCATATATCGTTACCAGGAGGTCAAAATGTTCACTTTTCCTACAATATCTCAACATCTACAAGAGGGATTGGGACAACATGTGACCTTCATTGGTGTTCCTCAGTAATTAATTATTTTCGCTTGTACCTTGTTGTTTGCTTGTAAGTGAATTACTTTGTTTTTATTAAAATATCTCAGATGGACAGATGGATTCATCTGTAAATGAATAAATGTAAAAAAAAACAGCTATTAATGTCCCCTTCGGGATAGATTGTAACATGTTGCCACAATTAACAATGCATTTCTTAGCGTCAGCTGCTTTATGGCCTCAGTGCTAATAAGCAGATGCTAACACACTAAACTTAGATGGTAAACCTCATTAAAATGAACCCTGTCAAACATCAACATGTTAGCATGCTGATGTTAGCCTTAGCGTAGGTAGCCTCAAGCTTCTACCCTGATTGTAGATTTGTAGGCTTGTTACATCCAAAACATTTAAGAGGGACACTATTATAAATGAAAGTCGACTTCTTTAGACTTAATATTATTTCACAACAGTTATCCTCACTTAACAATAAAACATGTTGCTTCTAACCATGTCTCTTTGAACAAGTACCAGCCTGATGAAGGGGGACAAAACACACAGCATTGAATTAAGGTTACATTTATGTCCGCCCGTCCTCCCTTACTTAATGCAACCTAGAGATACATGGTTTTGCTACTGTAATGTCTTCTTGCACAATGAAAACCCTCAAGTATTCAAAGATATTCACTTCAAGAGCCACCCGCGGATCAAGTTCAGTGTTGGACATGTGCTGCTGCTGCTGAGCATTGTAGCTGAATAGTCTGAATCCTCTCCTCAAGGCTCTTGGAGAGAAAATAACCTCAATACAAATGCACTTAAATTCTTCTTGTAATTGCCTCCACAGGAACAACTGATCTAAAGAAGAGACATTTTATTTAAAACGCTGATGTTGAGAGGATACTGTGCTGCAAACAACTCTAAAATATTCCTTTTTCTTTCAGCTGAAGCGTCAGAAATAGTTTTTGATCTTCTCCCAGAGATGAATCCAAATGACCAGGTGGGTAATGTGAAAAACTCAGCGTGGTATTTCAGATCATAAATACTTTTGTTCCTTTGATAGCGCCCAGGAAGATCAAACAAATAAGTAAGCACTCTGGGGACAATAAAAAGGTTTTAAAAAATGTGCTGTCTGTGAGAAAAACCTGCTTGACACATTCTGGCATTAAATTCTCTCTCAACATTGTTTTTACATAATAAAGTTCTTGTATCACTCTTACATCTAACTTATGGCATATCAAAGTATAACAGCCCTCAGAGGAGTGATCGTCCACATCATGATCTCAGTCATTAAAAGTCAGTGAAAGTACTTTTTAATGACATGTTCCCTTGTTATTCTAGAAATAGCAAGAAAAATAATTATGTTTTAAAACCCAATGTCAGAAACAATTCACTGACCTAGAAAACATAGAAAGTTTCTCAGCGTGTGTTCAATATTTATCTCAATGAAGCTCTCTTATTACCTACAGTGTACACTAACAAGGTTAGGTATTTTCCTCTTAGTTATTATGTTCTGCCGAATATTTCTAAATATATGAATAGATTTACATGATATTATTTCTACAGGTAGGCATAGAGCCAGAGAACAATTGATTACATTTTGGTAGAGCTCCAGATCTGGGATTTTTACCATTAGATAGTTATTGTTTATAACCCATATGGATTTAAGGCAGATAGAGGCTTGATTCCAAATGCTGAGGGGTTTTTTGCATGCCTTTTATTTGACCAGTTTAAAGTATAAATGACAACAAAGAATGATAGTTGAGGGCAGGTTTTGGCGGAGCTTTGCGGTCTGTAAGTCCCTCCCAGTTTGATACTACTAAGTGTGATGCCTCCATGAGTCAGGGGCTTCGTCCAGGTTTAAAGAACTGCAGGACAAGAAAATGATGATCAAAGGAGGGGATCGGCTTCGTTTTTTATTTTTAAGAAGTTTGCTTTCCATTCTTTTGCCCTGCCTCGTGACTCTTTGCAGAAGTAGTAATTGCCTTACAGGGATTCTAAGGCAGCGCAGTACTCACTGAGACGCTGTCTTGGATATCCGTCTATGCCTCTGTTCCTGGGGTAATTAAGGCTCGGAGTCACCTCCGGAGATACTGTGGCTCCTCAAACTAGCTTGCTTTTGTAATCCGTGTCGCAGTGTAAAGCGTAATTCAATGACACAGTAAGCCAGAGTTAGGGGAAAAGTGCCTCATGTCCTCCTGAGTGAACCTGTCTGAGTTCATTGGTATTGTTTAGGATGACAGAGGCATAATTGTTTAAAGAAAGGGGCTATTTTGGTCGTTATTATGGTGCTGCAGATGGTAATTACACTATATTTGCAACAGCCATTGGGCAGCTACCTTGGGTCTTTTTAGGAGTGAGTCCTCTACCCATCAAACATGAATGCTTTGGTGCTGTCTGTTGTCAAGCAAATTACCAGGAGCAGAGAGCTAATAAATCCAATTACGGAAGTGAATAGCTTTTGTTCCAGATATTTTGAGGCTGAACATAATATAACCAGCAAAAAAAGAGGATAGTATCAGCTATCAGTTATGATAAAATCAATGAAGAACAAAATCTATCTAAAATTAAGCAGCAGTGCATCCCAGTTGGCTCCATCACAACCACAACAACAATTAATTGCTTTGTGCCCGAGACAGCCTCTTCAAGTACTTTGGAATATGGTCTGACAGCACCCTGTCCTTCCAACATAAAGTGAAACCCCACTCGGGGCTTTGCCTTTCAGATCAGAGCCTCTCTTCTTTCGCTCTGTAGCAGCCAATGAACTCTGGTTAGAGGGCTGCAGGGAGCCAAGAGCGCTCCAGCCAGTCAATGAAGGCAGCCTGATTAACATTTCCATCCTATCTGTGTGTTTCTGTCAAAGGAGAGTGTGGTGTAAATGACCAAAGCAAACGTCTTGGCTAGTGCTTGAATGACAAGAGCACAACACAAGAATGGCACGCTGCAAAGGCTCTTGAATACAAAAACCGTAGCCATGTAGCCCCTGGGGAGAAGCTTTGATTTATTTACAAAACGGTTAGGCTCTGTGATCCCCAGTAGCTAACCTAGACCTCACCGAAGGTCCGAATCCAAACCATGGCTGTTTGCTGCATCTTGTCCCATCCCATATAATGTATGCTGTCCTTTATAGTTTTATATTTCATGTGGAACCTATATGCTGCAGGTCTCCCTTGAAAAAGAGATCTATGATCTCAATGGGACCAATCTGGTTAAATAAAGGTTTGAAATGAAATGAAATGAAATCTCATTCAATTTTTCCAGTCTATCTTTATCCTTATCTACTATAATAAAAAGGCATAAAAAGATTAAAGAACATCTTAAAAGTAGCAGCAGCAGAGTCAAACACTGCTGGTGCATGCTCATGCTGTTGTCTACATGAAAGCAGCTCAAGAAAAACTCTGAACTCTCATCTCCAGCGTGTCTTCCTGGGGAAGAAAAGGCTCATCTGTCTCAGACTATCTACGCCAGTGCCATCAGATGATCATCCTTTCACTGCTAGATTAAGGCGATGCACTTCACGTCTGCCTATCAAAGGTGTGTGTGATTGGTAACAGGTTTTAAGGTGATGTCGAGGTTTGATGCAAGCGATTCTGACAAGTCAGTCACTGGTACAAATGATTTCTTTCTAAAAACTCTGCTGAAAAATCTCTTAACTTGTGCAACTCTTAAGTTTAATTCACACAATGTTCGGGTTTCTGCTCAAGAGGGCAAAAAAATGTCTTTAAACGACCTTCTATACGTGTGATCTATTGCTTTGTAGGATTTAGATCTGTGAATATGACCCACATCCGAACCAAAAATGTATTTGATCACATCTTAAAAGATCCTTGAAAAGTTCAGCTCATTAGTTTAATTGAAGCATTTCAAAGTCATTTGTGGAGCTTATATAAAAGACCATGTCAGATGAAACTGAGTTGTTTTTTGCCATTTTGTCACAACTGTTACATCAACATACCTGACATGTCCCCTCATACTCTGTGGAAAGCCCTTCTGTAACCAATTTTTGTGATCATGTCATCACTTTTCTCTGAGGAATATCCTTCGTATATATTGAAGCCTTGTTTATGCCTAAATACTCATGAATCTGATATTCAGGTAACGGTTGCTGCAGCAGGAAAGCTATCTGCTGTGAACACGTTGCTATGAAAACAATTATTTTGGGATTTCACTGCATAATATAGTTGAAGGATTTACTTCTTTGACCTTCTATATGTGTGATCTATTGTATAAGCAATAAACTTCACATCAAAAAAATAGATTCCGGTCTCTTTTGCATGTAAACAATTGCTAGTGGTGTTTTGATATTATTAACCTTCTCATTAAACGTGAGTAACTCAATGGTATTTATCCCATAAAACGTAGTTATTGAAATAACCTAATAATCACACACGCAGTTGTATTTCGACTCAAGCCAGCATGTCAACAGCACAGTATCTGACTCACAATCCTCACAGAAATAAACTGAGGTATGTTATTCCAATTCTGATGCACGCATCCTCACAGCCCAAAGCCACCAACACCAGAGTGACTCTCACTGCCCCCAGATTCTTATTCTCTTGATTTTCCAGAAAGCTGGTTCAGCCTGTCCAAAAACGAATTGAGAGATGGAGCACGAGTGTTTGTGACAGGAGGAGGCACAGGAGGTGAGGTGACATCTTCTGCTGTCATTATGTTTGCAGAGTCCTCACTAGATGGCAGTGTAGTGTAGGAATATTGTTTGACAACTTTTACCAGACATGGCATCATTTCAGAAACTTTCCTTCTGAGTGGGTGTGTGCTGGTACAACACAAATGCAATAATTGCTCAAAGATATGGCAGTATGGGGGAGTTTTCTTGAGCTTCATCATTTTGATGTTTATTTTAATAACTTCTCTTCATCTGACCGTGACCTTTGACCTCACTGGCCACACTCTTTGGCTGAGGCCATCCTGCGAGTGGGAGTGGTTCAGTGTTTTCAGAAAGCTCAGGAAATGAATGTTTTATCAGCCTGTGCAAAGACAACAACAACAACAGCGTGGTGGGGAGGAACGTCTAAATTTAACTCATCAGTTGCTGCCAAGTCAAATAAAACCATCAGAGGACGGTTTCCTGTCGGTTTCTCCTCCAAAGCATCTGGACTTTCATTAGATGGATAATATATATGCGTATCGAGAACATAAACATTATATATATACTATAGATATCATAGCAGAGCCTTGTTGAGCTGGAAAACGTTCACGTATTTCACTCTCTTGGTGTTTCCTAATGGGTTTTTAAGTGCTCTTATTGTTTTGATAAGACAAACTGCACCCAGAGCGACCTATCATTTGCATGCATCCTACATTTACATGTTGATCATTTGTCATCATTTTATGTGCATTTCTTTGTTATTTCTCCACAGTATTAGCATGCACTCTCAGATGCCTGGTGTATTCAGAAGGTGCAGTACAGAGGGAGAGCAGCACATCCTACTCACTCACTGTTAGAGAGCGGCGTGGGAGGAGGTGATAGCGGGCAAGCATTCTGTGTGGAATGTCCTCCTCGACAGCAACATTTAGAATCATGTAGCAAGCTCAATATGCAGAGGAAAAATATGCCTGGCAGGAGATTGCTGCAGTTTTCCTCAATAAATGGTTAGATACAGATTAGCTATTAATTCCTGCTTGATACAATATTTAGTGTTACCTTCAAAATATCTTTGATTTAGGGGAATAAGCCTGCTTTAAAGCAAAGAAGGATATATTTAAATATAACGGGGGTGGAAGCTTGTCCCACCCATTTTTCTTTTCCGTCCACTCCATGCCCATCTCAAAGCTTGGTCTCCAGAACCTCCTCTGACAAGTTTCCTTGCTTTCCTGTGAGAATAGGCAGCCGCCGTCATTGAGGAGCCGAGGGAGTTCAGGAGATCAGAGGCAAGCAGCAGTTGCCTCTCTTCTGGGAAACCAGATGACCCTCTTCAAAGTGATAATGTAAACAGCTAGTAACTGCTGGAACCGTGGGAGTTTGAAGTAAAACCTGAAGAATTCTCCTGCAGGATAAAGTGTAAAAGCAACCAACACTGTAAGTTGTATTCTTTTTACCTTTTTACACATAGAAGCAGGCGTTCGCTAAGTAGATGAGGTATGTGGGTTGTTGCAATTTTGTGATCTGTGGGCTTCGAAGATTTAAAAAATAAGAGGTTATTTTCAATGCGCTGATATAAGATAAGGCACACTTTATATGGTACATTAGAGTATAATTTTTTTATGGGGATCTGTGCTTTATAGAAAGAAAATCCAGAATATTAACACATGGTGAATATGGTTCACATTAAATAATTTGGTTTGCATTAAAAAAGTGAATTATGTATTTGTACAGCATTTTTTAGCTTTAACATTGTAATACATCTTTGTTGCTTAACTGGCCGGTCTGCAGCTGCACTGTCAACTCCAGCTGCAGAGGCTTCAAACAGCTGCTTCCAATTGCTGTCAACCTGTAGAAACATTACTCCAAACAAGCATTTGTTGACTTTAGATGTGGGGCTGGGGCCGAAATAGGATTTCATAATATGTGTGCCTGATGATGTGAATTATAGAAAGCCATAAAAGTGAAAAGGCAGGTCATGACCCAAACCCTTTCACCCGTACAATTGACTGTTCCTGTTCAAATTTCTACACATTTTTAATTATATGAATTTTACGCTTCGCTAAGGTTAGATTACGTTTTATGTCGTCAGCTCATGGCTCAGGGAATTCCATAATAAATGGCAGTCTTTTACTTAACTGGCAGGATATGTTTGTGTTTGTAGTTAATGTCAGGTTTTTACATAAATGTTAGTGGTTTGCAGGATTTACAGCATTAATAAATTAAAAATCAAAACTTTTTCCCAGTTGTTATGTTGTTACAATCAATGTGACAACATACCAGGGATCTGTTAGCCCTGAGTTAAAGTGAACCGCACACAAACCACTAGATCTCCAACATGGAGGCCCTCCAAAGAAAACCACACTAGGGACTACGGCCAGCTCTTCCACTTAGGTAAACAATGTCTGTCTCATTCCACTCCACTGCGATGTGTGTGTGCGACTACATGCATGTGTGTGCCGGTGCGGTTCTACACCCAAAAGCTGTGAAGGCACCGCTCCAACTGTAACAATGTAAATTGTTTCAGGTTCAAAGTATGCTCTGTTGTTGCCACCCACCCTGCTGTGAGAGTGTAGCCAATTTTAGCAAGTTGAGCGCTGATATATTCTGTGTGAAGTTATCAAAACAATGGCATTGTTGAGTAGCAGAAATAAAAACTCAGTGTTACGAGATTCTTCCCTCTGCAACCTTCCTGAAAGGCAGATGCCGAAGCTTTGTGTGCAAGTTTGACTTAATGCAAATGTTTATTTATATGAACAGTATTCCTGAAAAACTACAGTAGAGAGGTTATTGTTTTCAGTCAGGGAGCTACATGCACTATATGCTCAGTAGCAAGCTACATTATAGATGTGTATCTAAGGCTGTGAGAATTTGTTTCAAAATACCAAATGTCCATCATGTTAGAGTTCCTTTAATAACCACTAAGAGCACAATCTAAACTGCATGACAGAATGACTGGAGAACAACACAGAAAACAGGGTCAAAACATTTAAGCTCTTAAAGTGTTACAAGTATTTCAGATGTGGTCAAAACACTGTTTAGATTGTGGACAATGAGCAGCTATTGGGTAGACTACTTGGGAAATAAATTAAACACATTAAAATATTTTGATCTGGAAACAAGAAATAATCTTCCTAGATTACTGTGCTCTAAACAATTGGTATCATTTGCTTGCACTCAGGGTCAAGGGTCAGGTTGAGTTGATAGAAAATGTGCCCGGCAGTGGCCAAAGTATCATTATCAGGAAACGGTTATCAGGGTCTGGCTAAGCTCTGAAAAGGTTATGGCCAATATTTCAAAGATGTCTGTAGTTGGAAGGGTAACAGTTGTGATTTCAATCTTCTAGGAAATCAATACAGAATGGCTTTGGTTAATGAGAGAGTACAATGAGCCTTGTGCTGTAATTACAAGGAACAGCAGTTAATCAAAGAGGCAGGAAAATGTTTTCTTGTTCGCATTGTATTTCCATGGACTGGTAGACTTGTGTTTCTTTCTTAGTGCATTTTGCAGATAGCAGCCTCTTGTCTGTAATAGTGGATGTCAGCAACCATTTGTCTCCTTACTCAGCCTCAGACAAGAGACAGCATAAGCATTGATTACCATGGCAACCACATGGCAACAGCCCAAAGACAAAGTAGTCATTTTTCTTCCCTCCACATTAATCATGAGAAAAATGTACATGTGTTGCTACGAAGGGGTTCAGGGCTTTCTGGAACAAGAGATCTTGTCTCAATGAGACCTTTCAGGCTAAATAATGAAAAACTTTACAGAGAGGTTCTGATAACCTTGATGATGATGCCAATTCAAATGATTACATAATTTCCAATAACAAAGATCCTGTGAGAGCAGAATCTGGTATGTATTGTTCTTGCCCTGTAGTACTTTAGTGTTATTGAGACTATCGTGCATCAGATTGAAGACAAAAGGGTTTCTTTTCATTCCACAGAATTTTACAGCAGTAAGAGACGTTGTTTTATTTTACTAAGATATTGTAATAATATCCAATGAATCAAACACTGTTACATAAGTCTGCTTTCATGTAGTACCGTATTTATTCAAATCACCAGTTGTAATCTGTTGAAAATTATTATTAATGATCTGAGGATAAAAAACTATCAACAATTGTGGGAACAAAAAACCTCCCCTCCAACCATGAGCAGTAGAGAGGAGACCAATAAGAGAGAGAATCTCCAGGTCAAAAGGTTGTTTCATGCATCAACACTTTCTCAGCTCTGCCTGCCAAAGTGCCAGACTTCTTTCTAAAGCTCTACCGAAGTTCAACCACAACACAGTAAAGCTCATTATTCTTTGCACTGATGTCTCTCTCACAGGTTTTACTGTGGATCCTGCCGGCATTTGTGTGTGTGCATGCAGAGGTAGTGGAGTAGCTGGTCTGTGACAAGACAAAGGTGTGCTTTTATCTGCGGACATCATTATCTTGGGCAGTAATCTGTATGAATGAGACGTAGACTAATAACACCTGACATTTGGTCAATGCTTCCAAGACAGACGGCCCTCGCTGAAAAGTTCAAATAGTCAGCAAGAATGCGGGGGCTGGCGGGTGGGAGGATGTTGTGTGTGTTTAGTACGTGTGTGTGCGCAGACATTTAAGCCTGAATGTGGTTTCGGTGGGAGCTCTGCCAGATACAGGGAGGCAGGGTTTCAGGGTTTCAGGGTTCACGCAGTCTGTAGTGAGAAAGTTCTGCTTTTCATTACATCTACCCATATGTCCACATAGCTCCGCCTCCCAGACTCCACTCTGTTTTCCTGGCATTGTTATGTCAATCAGTGATTCAATCCTTCTCTCTATTGCTCCCAATAATATTTGAGTGTGTTTGATTGTGTGTGATTAAAGGGGTAATAACTCTCTGCTTGGCAGGAGCATGGTGCTGAGAACATTAGACATTCCAGAGTTGTAGTCACTTAATACGGAGTGATTTTGAATATTGCTGCAATACTCTCTGGAGAGACTGGCCAGTAAGGCAGAAAATAGTTGAGAGGTGGCCTGAAGAGAGGAAAGGACCCCTGCTCCGTTAGCAGGATAAAACTGCACCCCTATGCATTTGCTTTAATCTTGATCTTATTTCCTGTTTACTGTAAGACAGCCAATTAACGTATATTAAAGAAAAGCAGGGTGCAAGTGTTTTTCTGCAACAACCTGGCATGAGACTCCATTTGCAGGCTTATTGCTATGTTATCATCAGGTGAACTGTTGTGCTATGTGACTTAAAAGAAAGCAAAGCTAGCATATTCAGAGATGCTGATTGGAGTGTTTAAAAAGACTGGAGGGTGAATATGTATGGTATAAATCAGTTTAATGCACATAATAAATACATTAAAAGGATATATATTAATGTATTTTGCACATCAACGTGATCGGATTACAACGTGTTTGTGGATGTTGGTAATGTGAACAAATAATCAGAAAGACCATACTATTTCTGTTTAGAGTGAACATCTGTATTCCATTGCTTTCTGAGAGCAAACATCCTATATTTTATAAAACTTTTTTCAGAGAGAAGCACTTGTACCCGCTTTGAAGTGCTCGGTTTTGTTATGACTTGGCCATATATCTTTGATGAAAACCTCTACTGAGGGGTTGTGGTAACACAGGAGCCTCAGTTATTTATGAAAAGAAGTGGTAGGAGTTAATGAATCACACATACAACGAGACCCAGAGAGAAGAAGACTAATCAAAGAAATCCCAAACCCTGCTTCAAACTGCAGCAATTTTTAACAAGTTCCTTGAGGGATATTAGGGAAACCACAAAGGATTAAACAATAGCACAGAAATAAGGTCGTGAAAGTGAAACTACAAGGCCGTGCAGGAATATTACAGTAAAGATTGTATGGTTGTAAAGAAGATCCAAAAAAGCGGAACTGATCCTGAGTGGCCATTCCTTTGTCCCTGCATACATAAGGCCTAGTGGGTGGATAAGTGAAGTCACATGGTCACTTTTCCTTTTTCCCACACAAACACACCCACATCCTCCTCCATGCAGCCACTCTTCTTCATCTCACCCGCAGCGGGCAGTGAGTCTGCTCCGGCTGGATACTGTAGCAGCACCAAGTCGCGCTCTTTTCCCACCATGTATCCGAATCGGGAATAACATCCTTCTGGTTTATTTATCCTCACTTCTGGAGCCACTGTCGGAGTAATTCGACTTCACATCGTCCGGAGTCAGTTAATTCACGAACTGAGCACTTTGTTTCAGGTAATTTTCAAGTTACAGTAACAGTGTTCTCCTCGTGGGATTGTGTTCGCTTTGTTTTTAAGGAGCGTGTGTACGTTTCAAAGTGTAGCTCCGGCTAATATATCCTCTCCCCTCGGTGTTTTTCGCAGTATATATGGTTTAAAGTTGTAATTTGACGCCATGCAACGAGTTCTCTGGATAACAGGCTGCTGCTTATTCAGAAGTTAAAGTTTGCATTCGGTTTGGTGCAGTGAGACTGTTTCATTTGCAGGCCTAATGCAATGTAGAAGACTCTAGTGTATTCCTCCACCCCCACATCCAGGTACCCCAGCACTAAAGGGGCTAACTGCTATTCAAACTGGCACATTTACATGAGGCCTACCTTTGTTTACTGTTGACCTTTAAATCAGCCGCCTGCTCCTTTTATCTCACACTTAAAGAGTTTGCCTCCTTCTGTGAGAGAAGAAAGAGACTCAACTTTTGTGCTAAAACCTCCAAAGTGATAGAACAACTAAGAATGAGACGTATGTAAGTGTAAGATGTTCACATTCATCAGTGTGTTATTAAACTGTACTAAGCCTAGTTCAGTAAAAAAAAAAAACTTGCATGATTATGTGCACAGCAACACTGACTAACTCAACCTTTTTGCACAGCTTTGTATTCACAAATCTGCCATCATGATGAAGTCCTCCTCACTTTTGTCTCCATCCCTATAATTACATGAGTCACCATAGCACCCATACAGTATTATCTTCTGTAAAAGCAACACTCGCTGCATTGACAGCCCCGAATGTGAAGTAAGCTGCAATGATTCACCCTCTCTTGCAGATCCCAGAGGAAGAATAGGAGCAGTGAAGACATGAGTCTGGTGGAGGTGAGGCAGATGGCGGGGTCCCTCACCCTGTCCCTGTCCAGCAACGACCCCAAGGAGCGATACTTTGACCGCATGGACGAGAATGACCCTGAGTATCTCCGCAGCAAGATGATGTCGCCCGACCTGAAGCAAGATTTCAACATGATGGAGCAGAAGAAGAGGGTCACCCTAATCCTGCAGAGTCCGGTATGTAGCCCGCGGCGCCGTATAAGTGCCCTCCTACACACAAGCTTTCAGTGTGTATGAGTAATAAACAACGCTTTTAAAGCAGGAGAGGCTTACTTTACCTTCACTCAAGACTGGCAGAAAGGCATTGTTTTGTTCTTGTTTATGTGAAGGTCATTTCATAGTCTCTGTTGTGCTAAGATATGGCTTTAGCTGTGAGTTTACAGCAACAAAGAAATGTGGTACTGTCACAGTATTTGTGTTTAATATGGAGGTTTCATCTCTTTATTGTTTTACTAGTGTTATTACAGATTATCTGTACTCACAAATTATTTTACAGGTAGAATATGCTGCATATTCTAAGACGTTTCCTACATACTTATTATATAAAGTATCAATATTGTAAGCTAAAGCTGAATCAACAAATGGATTAAAAGATCAGCTGTTTGAGGAGAAATAATCTAGCAAACACATTGATAATCGATAAAAATGTATGTTAGGTTTTCACCCAAAAATATCAAACAGTCTCTGGAACTTCTCAGATATTTGCGGTCTGTCTTAACACAATATTACATTGAATATGTTTGGGTTTCTGACAGGTGTTCAGACAAAATAAGCAATTTAAAATGGGATTCTCACTATTTCACTATATGCAGATATTTTATAGCTTAAACTATTAACCAAAACATTTAAATATTCTTTGGTTTTAGTTATTTTCTTTCTGCAGATATTATCTCAGAATGGGTGTATTCTGGCTAGATCAAGTAAACGGAGGCTCAATAAACACATGCCTATGAAGTGCATAGAAATAAGACGAGCCCACACTCATCTGCGATTGCATAACAGGCCCAACAAGTGGAGCTCATCATCACCATGGGAACCGTGGTTGGATGAAGCAGAATGCTGGAGCTTAGTTGCTGCGCACAGAAAGAAAAGTGCCGTTTCAAGAAGGCTCACAGACTAGCGTTGAAGGCAAAAATTGATTGTGAGGTTTAATGCGATCCCCCCTGCTTCTAGTCAAGCCCTTTCCCAGACATACAAAGAGGTTTCTAGTGGTCTTTGGTTGATTTGTGTACTGATGTAATAAGCATGCTGTGCTCCCTGACATCTCGAGAAAAGTGTTGGAATGAGGTTAGGGTTGTGTTTATACTGTTGCTAGGTTAATGGAGCTTTACTCTTTCTCTTTTGTCCACAGGTGTTTAAAGATGAGTTGGAAGGCCTGATTCAGGACCATGTGACGAAGGGCACCAGCACTACAGGTCTCCTGGCTCTGAGACAGATTGCTGACCTGGTCATGTCAAATACCTTGGGAGGGGCAGGCCCCCTGACTTCACCCATCAGTGAGTAGCAGTGTGTGTGTGTGTGTGTGTGTCCCTCTTCAGGCCTGATTGACATTCAGTGTGTTCACTCTGTGCATTATGCAGGCTGAATATCTTCATTGTAAGACTCTTGTGACACTGAACAACCCTGAAACAGCAGAAAAGGCAGAAAGCTGTTTACAGCATTCTTCATTGTCAGTGTTTCTATTAAGTAGCACTCAATACCAGTCTTGATAATGAATTACAGCAGTTTGCAAATGTAATTATGTTAGCCTAACCTCTTGGCCTTGCGTTTCTGTATAGGTCACAGAGTACTCAATTTGAAAGAGTTTGGTAATCCAAACTGTAAATGTCTGGGAAAATGTCACTGTAGGTATAGGCGTCTGATGACGCTCAGGCGCCGTTTACACGAGGAGAAAACTGCTTGTATCTGCATAGTTTCGCGTGCGTATAGCCCTATTATTTACACGAGGCCGATAGAAACTGACCCCACAAACGATAACGGGGTCCCAAGGTGGATAGATTTGCAAACGAAACGCTCTGGGGGGTCAACCGAGTCCGTGTAATCACCTCTATACGAATATTTCCTGAAAAAATAGCGATAGCCCCACCTCTCCTGCTCACTGCTGTAGCAACTATCAAAAATAGCTGTGTTAATTAAACGCACAAGGGGTTCTTGAATGAAATAATATTATAAAAGGCAAACCAGAATTGTTAACGCCCAATATACTCCTTAAACAAAATAAACAGAGTCAGATTTCATGCATTGATCCATTATATTGACAAAGGTGCGATCTCACCCGGTGTTTGTAGAGAATATCTCTCTTTCTGAGCCGTCCTCTCCACAGAGACGTGCTTCTTGGTCGGTCGATGCAATATCCGCAGATTCGGTTTCTTTCAGTTAACTTCCCCGTTGCATTTATCCATATGCTGAGGAAATGACTATATCCCGCTGAATACCAGCAATCGCCACACACACTTCCTCCTGTCAGTAGCTACTGCTAGTGCTACTGCTACTGACCATGCTACAGATATTAGTGCAAAATCTACAGCTCCTCTTCCACAACCATCAGCAACAAGTGGACATGGAGAATTACATGAACTACATGTTGCTAAATACACCGCGGGGCTTAAACAGAAGGGTAGCCATGGCAACATTGCAGCGGGGCTGCTCCGGCTGCTCTTCTTCGCGGCTTTTGGTGTATTTTGGCAGAAGTTACAGCGCCACTTACAGTCCCGGCATATGTACTACAGCGTTTCCAGCGGCCTCGTTTGAACAGACACGTTAAATGAAACGAATGCATGTGAACGGAAGACTTTTTTGAATACGCATACTGTGCATAAACGCAAACGGTCCCGTGTGAGCGGGGCCTCAGGGTAGGGAAGGCTAATCATTTACGAATTGTAATACAACCACGCAAACACAGCAATTTACTTGAATTTAAATTGTTAATTCAATCGAACACAAAGTTTATGACAAGAAGCTCAAACAACCACAATCAAAATCATAGTCACCACAGAAAGTATCTGTGGACTTACAAAGTACTGTAGCAGTGACCGTTAACGTTGGTAAAGCAGAGCCATCAAATGTTACTCTGCAAACACACATACATCCTGTTCATACATCCTGCTAGCTGTAGCCCAGAGCACATGAGAGGACCTCAGAAGTAGCATGCTTTAAGCACACAGCACTAACAGACAACATAGATACTTTTCATAATCTCATGTAGCCTTATACTACAGGCTGATATTTGGAGTTATTGGACAAAACAACGTTTAGGGAACTTTGATCATTTAGTAGGCCTTGGCCTTCTCTAGCCTTCATCCCCAGCCGCCCCTGACTGTAGGAAATGGCTTTTAGGGTTGCAAAGGCAGACTTGCTTAAAAAAAAAAGCTAAAGTGGCTGTAAAAGAAAGCGTCCTGTATCATTTAATGCCCTTATATGGCACCACAGGCCAAAAATACCTTTTTCTGTTTCTCGCTGGGAATTCTAAGAAATGTCTTTTTTTTAGCTTCAGTTGTGGAGACTTTGGGATGTTTTAACCAAGTAAACAACCTTGTAGATGTTCAAATAATACATATTTAATGTTGTGGATGCTTTACACGTCACTGATTATGTTTTAAATGTTGGAGCAGGTGTTGGGACGGTGACTCCAGTCAATGACTTGTATGGCATCGAGTCTCCCTCCTATGTCAAAGGGGAGAAAACGAGTCGCTGCAGACTGGCCAGCCTCTACAGGCTTGTTGACCTCTTCAGCTGGGCCCGTTTTACGACCTCCTACATTACTGTGAGTACAACATCACAACTTGTTGCCGCTTCAGTGCACATCTGCCTATGTATGCAGCACAAAGTCTGTATCTTTACCGGTGACTCATGTTTTCTGGTTATTGGGCTTAAAGTGAAATTCCTCTTTTTTCAGAGCCCATATATTATTTATGGTTTAGAACAGTCAGATATGTGAATATGTACAGCTCCCCAACAGAAATATGTGATGAACACCTGGGATGTCAGGACAAAAGGCTCAGATTTTCCCAAAAGACAAAGCCTATAAAGTCAAGTTTTATCAACCCACACACTGATGTTATGAGTTTTTCAGAGTGAAGAGAGCTCCCCTTTGTGATAGAGTTCCTTCTACCCTTGAATCTGTGAAAATATTTTTCCTCTTTTGTGGAGCTGATACCCCATTTTAAAGTTTTTTTTAAGGAGAAGAGATTGGGTCTCCTGGTCTTTTAAACTAGCTTTTTGACCCTGATAATGATTTTATAGGTCCTGCAGAGGCGTGATAAGGATAAAAATCGCCTTTTTATATAAAACAGCGTTAATTTCTCCTATGCAAACTCAGCAAGCACTAATTTCTACACTGTAGAATCATCACTGACATTTTCAGAATAACAAATCTCTGATATTCATTCAATATAACTTAAAGGGGACCTATCATGCAAAATGCACTTTTGTACGTCTTTTATACATGAATATGTGTCCCCGGTGTTCCAGGGAACTCACCAAGTGTCAGAAAACACAACCCTCTCTATTTTCCTCCATACCCAAATCTCTAAAAAAGGGGCTGCAACGGATCTGATCAAAACTGATCCAGATTTGAACACTGTCCTGACGTCAGGACGGTGGCGCTACGGCTATTGGGCCAACTCCACCAATCAGGAGGAGACAACCACGGCCATTGCCGTTCGAAAGCGCTGGAGACGCTGTAGTACATATGCCAGGCCTGCAGGTGGTGCTGTTCTCACTGAATCAGCCCTTGCAAAAACAGGGCTAAAAAAGTGCAAATTGAGCGAAATGAGGCATGGCTAAAATGCATGATCTGTTTGGTATTTTGAAGAAAAAAAAAGTATAAATATGCCTTATATAGGTATGGTCCTACACTATATTATTATAATATAGCATGATAGGTCCACTTTAAGTTAAAGATTTTATTAGAGCTGAACAATAAATACGATTTTTATCAAAAATGTTAAATATTATATATTATAAATAAATATTTGTTAAAAGCAGAATGTGTAAAAAATTACAATAAAAAAATTACTATTGTCGTTTGCAGAGATTTCTTGGCATACACATTTTAAAGGTCCCATGACATGGCCATTTCTACTGATCATAATTCCATTGTTGAGGTCTACTAGAATAGATTTACATTGTGCAATTTTCCAAACTCACATTGGTTTCTCATACAGCATCTCTGTATAGTATGTGTATTCACTGAATGTCACTCTCTGTCCTAAACGCCTTGTTGGAGCTCCTGCCCCCCCCCTCCCTGTGAGCCCAGTGTGCTCTGATTGGTCAGCTCGCCCACTGGCTCACTGCTTCGAGGAGCTGACAGTGTGAGCTGGCTTACTGGTGTGGTTTCCTGCTTGCTGTGAGACAGCGAGACATCGTGAATGGATGCGGGAAGGGGGGGGGGGATGCTGAGGGGGCTCCCCCCCGCACCCCCAAACGCGGCGCACCTACAGTGTAAGCGCGCCACCGTTTCGCCGCGCTGCGAGGCTCCACTATCACCCCCCAGCGCGTCACATTTCGCCGCTAAAAGAGTGTGTGTGTGTGTGTGAGGAGCTCCACGGATTGGTCCATTTGGGTCGTCGTTACATCACTTAGTACCAGGAAGAAAAAGATAAATCTCCAACGAGGCGTTCTGGGGCAGCATAGACAGGTATTTTCTGTGTTAGAGTTTTACTCGCTACAAGGTGTACTTTGAGGGTTTATGACTTTGCAGACGTTTACATGCATAAAAACCTTCCTAACACACAAGGGGACGGGTAATAACCGGAAAAGCACGACATGGGACCTTTAAAACATGTTATTTTTGTTTCAGGTGCGTGTCAGTAAAGAGCAGGACCATGTTCTTATTAGTCCAAGAGGTCTGTCTTTCACTGAGGTGACGGCGGCAAATTTGGTAAGCACAATGACTTAATGTTTGTTGATATTTTCATTATCTTTATAATTGAACAAAGACTGCTTTGTAATTCAATGTTATACATAGCATTGGGTAAACGTTTGTATACACAAACATCACATTTTACAGTAAGTGTGCTTAAAATGTTTTGTGATTTTACTCGAACTTTACAAAAAGAAAAAACTTTAAATTGAAGGTCATATTAACTGGCATGTGCTCAAATCCCAATTGGACTCCTTACTTTAGAGATCAGATAACACATATTTGTGTTATATAGTCTGATGAGTTTGATATTTTTTTGAAATTATGGCTTTTATTTACTTTACATATAAAACTCCAGTTGAGGTTTTCGAATAAAGCTTGTCATTTTAAAGAGGATCTTTTCTCCCAAAAAAGGAGATTATTTTTTTGGGGTGGTTGTGTAAATGTGATTTATGGTGCTGTTAAATTGCTGCTAGACATCGTTGATACAGGTGCATGCCTCCCTTTGTGGGCTGCAAGCATGAAAGCAAATGTTTGGACCGCAGTGAAAATGTTGTGTTTGAAAGGCTTATCTAGTCAAATGGATTGAAGCAAAAATAATTTCTTGGCTGAAAACATGTGATTTTCTGGACCTTGCACAAACAAGGACCTGCTTAACACAATACACATATAGAAGTAATTTGGCAGCAAACAGCAGGGAAGAATAGACCTCGAGCTACTAGGCAAACACAGACGTAAACAATGGAGATTACACAATTAAAAAACGGTACGATAAAGTCAACACGTAAAAGTCAGGCCTCGAGGATAGACACAGTGTTTTTGTTGTTGATTCATTAATGTACACATAGTTTGCTTGTTTAACCGAAGACTCCACGGGATACCTTTTAATGGTTCAGGCATAATGTATGTAATTACTTAAAAATAGAATTCTGTCCTGTTCTAAAATAACAATGACTTTTTTTCTGCCCTGTTTAGGTGAAAGTGAACATAATTGGTGAGGTGGTGGACCAGGGTTCCACTAATCTGGGTATTGACGTCTTTGGCTTTGCTCCTCATGCTGCCATTTACTCGATGCGCCCTGATGTGAGATGTGTAATCCACATACACACCCCCGCTACAGCTGCTGTAAGTACGCTGCAGGCCGATATTAAATGAGCTCCGTTCTAATCAAAGCATAAAAGCTGCTGCTAAATGCTTATTTTGCACAAGAGAGAAAGGGCTGAATTAAAAGCAGCCCCCTGCTACTTATTTTAGACGCAGACACCCTGTAATGTGCTTTTATCCTTTCCTTTGAAGCTGGGCTGTAAAGCGCAAAGCACATGATGAACATCGGTGTCCAAACTTTTATTTGCGCCTCAGAGCTAAAAATGTGCCTCTATTTATATGTTGGTGCGTCACACTCTTACTTGCTTTTATCCCACGTTAACAGGTGTCCTCGATGAAATGTGCAATCCTGCCCATTTCCCAGGAGGCTTTGCTTCTCGGAGACGTGAGCTGCTTTGGTTTCCATGGCAGCCTTGATAATAAAGAGGAGAAGGTGGAGTTTCAGAAAGCTCTGGGCCCAACTGCCAAGGTACTGTCAAACCAAGGGACTCCATTAGTGACAGGCTCTCTTCTCATGGGACAGAGCAGCCTTTCAACCACTGGGTGGAAGTCATGACTTATTATATTATACTGTATGCACAACTGGCTGTATATGAGGTCTTTCATGTGTGTTGGTTAGCACATGTTAATGAGTTATTGTGCATACAGTATAACATAAATATATTATGTGTGTTACACTAGTGTACTCTTACAAACATTTCATGTATTTTTTCGATTTGCAAACCAACTTTAACTAAAAGCATTGTAAGATGAGTTAATTCCTTAATTATTTATCAGAGTAAATACATACATAAAAGGGACACAATATTAGAAAACCCCTTTTAATTATCTCACATTTCATATATCGGTTATCACTTTCATTTTCTGAAAGAAAAACGAGAAGATACTACTCTGTACCTGTCTGTTAAATATGAAGCTAAAACCTGTATAAGATTAGCTTAGCTTAAAGTCTGGAAACTGGCTGAAAGAGGTCGCCTGGCTCTGTCCAAAGGTAAAGAAAGATCTGTGTCTGAATTAGCTTCAGAGGTGCTGATAGCTACCAGCCTCTATGCTAAGCTAAGCTATATAGCCTTATATTTAAATGACACACATCGTCTACACACCATCTACCCAGATGTTGTTCAGCTCATATGTTCAGTATTTGGGGACAGCTTTGTTGATTTTGTTACTAGTTATGGATTTCACAGTTCAAAAAAAGGCACAGTGAACATGACATTTTCTTTCATGGACTATTGCTCTGAGATTAACAGATTGTAAGAGCACTGCTTGTGTCATGTACTGTATGTTGACATGAGAATATTTGCTGCTTAAGTCACATTGATGAATGTAATAAGTGTATCTGGATATTGTTTTATCATGTCTCAGATGGATCATTCAGCTCAAGTGTTTCCTGTATTTTTCAGGTGTTGATCCTGAGGAACCATGGCCTGATCGCTTTAGGGGAAACAGTAGAAGAGGCTTTTCACTACATGTACCACTCACAGCAAGCGTGTGAAATCCAGGTATAAAAAGCTTGATTTCCATTGTTTACGCTACCTCTTCCTGGAAATGACATGTACTTGCAATATTCAGTTCAAATAAATATCTGAATGCGCCCTTGATGCACATTTTACACATTAATCATACTAGAGGGGCATAAATCACATTTCCACAAATGTCAGTGTGTCTAACATGCAATGACAAAAATCATCTTATCTGTCTCAATTTTGTTCTTTTACGTATGAATCAGACTTGGTTGCAAATAACAAAGTATCACTGCAGGGCCTTAGCAGCAAAGCTGATGTGATGTCTAGGGATGCTCCGATCGCCAATTTTGGGGCCGATCGCCGGAATCAGTATCTGCCGATACCGATCGCCGATCCGATCGAGTGGGCGGGGCCTAAATGGAAGATTTAAACATCACTTTAAATCTTCCATTTAAAGTGATGTTTAAAACTCAGTTAATGGGGCTCATTCACTGGAGCTTCCACAAACAACAATCAACTTAATTATTACATTCAAATTATGTATATTATTCAAGTTTACATTCACTTTGGATAATACCACGGGAGAAATTAGCAAGCGCTCTCTTTTCCTCTCTCTCCCTCTCTCTCTCCCCCTCTCTCCCCCTCTCTCTCCACCTCTCCCTCTCCTGACAGCCCGTCAGTATCGTCTCATGCAGCTCGCTGATCCAGTAATGTGTGAGGCCGACAGTGAAGAATAAACATATTTATAACTAGTTTAGCTTGTTCCAGAGGTAGATAAAATAGCTAAGTGTGTTAGGTCTAACTCTTGTGTGTTTCGCTCCGCTCACCGCTCCGTCACAGCGGGTGGAGCTGCAGGATTTCTGCTTCACACACACGTTGCATACCGCTATTTTACTGTCTTTTTCGGACACCTTAAAATAATGCCAGACCGGTGAAGCCATTTTGGCGAGCTTGTTTTGCCGCGCACAGAGAAAAGTGTCATGTATTTTACGTCATGCGATCGGCGATCGCGATCGGCATGTTTAGAGAGCACCGATCGATCGGTAGAGAGTGAGTATCGGCAGATCTCGATCGGTGACCGATCGATCGGAGCATCCCTAGTGATGTCTAACATACAGAGAGCTTGGAAAATGCTAAATCAAATATGTGCTACAGATCAGAGTTCACGGCCAGCCAGGTGGAACCCTGCAGAGGTTCTAAGAAACTCCTGTTGCCTCGTGTCGGGGGGGTTGTTTATTTATCATCCTGCCGTGTCTGGACTGAATTTTTTTCAATTGTTTTTGACACATATTGACAGCCTGGCTGACATATTTACAATTATTGTGAAATGAAATCCTACTGCATCTTGGGAGAGACAATATATATGTTGTGAAATTAATGATCTCTGTAGTTAGTGTTTTACATTGCAGAATTAGAGTTAATGCATTAGGGAAAACCATGATTTGATTTTGCAAAGAATAACTATGTTGCTTGTTACTACATAAGATATGTAAGGGTATACAAGAATCATTTTGTTGTCTGTTTTTAGGTGAATGCTATGGGGTGTTCAGGCGGCGTGGATAATCTCGTTCTCCTGGACAGAGAGAAGTTCAAACCCCTGACTCAGGGCGCGTTCGCTGCCGGGTTAGTGATGGACAATGAGGTCAAGTGGAAAGTGGGCGAGGCCGAACTTGAGTCCCTCATGAGGATGCTGGACAACCTGGTAAGGGAACCCTGACCTGTGCCTATTACCCATGATGCTTTGAGTTTCCTGTTTCAGGCGCTTCCTCGGGAAGTCTTGATTAGAGAACACAATAAAACCAGATATGTTTTTGTAAATGTAATCTGAAAAAAGTGGAACATAGTGCTCCATGAAGGCCGTGTAATATTTTTTCTCTACAACTACAGATTCTATTAATGACAAAAACATGTCAAACCATGTTTTTTGTATCTGTGGCCAACATGCTGTCTGCAGGTGTTGTTTCTGTACAGTGCTGCACTTCTGTCAGCTTCATCCCCACTATTCTAACCGCACAGCTAATGACCAGGCCCTGACATGTTCTGTAGACTGGACGCAGCAGATGTCAGGCTGTGTCTTCCTGAGTTTGCTTCTCTCGATAACAACTGTAGCTGGGGTGGGCTGCAGCTGTGTTAGCTCAGTGTGATCATAGCCCGCCCCCTCCTCTCCATCATTGCTTCCAGATGGTGAGGCGTGCTGTGGGCAGTCACATCCACACAGACCACACAATCACTTAGTGCAAGAACTCTAGTGTACTCAATTTAGGAATCAGATTTGGCGTTTTCTCCAAAATGTATGGCGCTGGGTGAAAAGGCCAGAGCTCTCACTTCAACAGGGGTACCAGTGTCCTTGGATTTGCACTATTTGTATTTTACTTGTATTTATTTGCACATGTCAAAACATTCTCTTGCACTATTTTCTCTGCTTTATGTCCTATATATTATTCATGTTGCACTATTGGAGGAGCCTGTGACTTAAAGTGGACCTATCATGCTATATTTGAATAATATAGTGTAGGACCATACCTATATAAGGCATATTTATACTTTTTTTTTTTCAAAATACCAAACAGATCATGCATTTTAGCCATGCCTCATTTTGCTCAATTTGACATTTTTTAGCTCTGTTTTAGCAAGGGCAGATTCAGTGAGAACAGCACCATCTAGAGGCCTGGCATATGTACTACAGCGTCTCCAGCGCTTTCGAACGGCAATGGCCGTGGCTGTCTCCTCCTGATTGGTGGAGTTGGCCCAATAGCCGTAGCGCCACCGTCCTGACGTCAGGACAGTGTTCAAATCTGGATCAGTTTTTATCAGATCCGTTGCAGCCCCTTTTTTAGAGATTTGGGTATGGAGGAAAATAGAGAGGGTTGTGTTTTCTGACACTTGGTGAGTTCCCTGGAACACCGGGGACACATATTCATGTATAAAAGACGTACAAAAGTGCATTTTGCATGATAGGTCCCCTTTAAGTTTTTCATTGCGAGGGTTAGGGTAGCTACTGTGCACATGAAGATAAAGCCTTGAATCTTGAATTTGCTAGTCAGAATCATCAGAATCAGAAACGGGTGTATTGCCAGGTAGGTTCACACGTACGAGGAATTTGACTTATGTCATGGTGCATACATACAATTTAAAACAAAAATCTAGTTGTTCTAGTTGTTCTGAACGTGGTGATAATCTCTATGATAACTAGTGTCTAGCTGAAAGGGGATACAGATACTGACCTGGTGCTTTAAGCTATTGTTTATAACAATGAATATGTAAATCGAGCGTATCAAAAATTGTTATTCCTCGTACCATTTGGAAACTGTGCTGCTGGTGACAGTGAACAACACTGTGAATTAATGATCAAAGCCCAAAGCAGGGATCATTTTCCGTTGCAAACTTGTCATATTTCATATTGCCTGAGAAAATGCCAATTTTGATTGTAGCGTTGTACTGCCGGCTTCAGGCTTCACGCTGCGAGTTCTCATCGCTTTTCTAGTCGTCTCTCTCATCTTTGATGTATTGTTAACAACACACTCCTTTAAACCAAAGTTTTATCTATTCCCTCTGAAACTGGGCACATCTGCAAAAACGCTGTTTGTATATACAGCGTTGTTTAAATATTTAGAAGCATTGTGTAAGTGGATCTTGGGTGGCCAGTTCTTATTTAATGGATTGTGAGGGGAAACTGAAGAACAGTTCAAACTACTGTGTACAATTACACGTAAGGCAAATAAAAACTGCTGAAGTAATGTCTCCTCTTTGTGTGATCTTCTAGGGATACAGAACAGGCTACTCGTACAGGAACCCCATCGTCCGTGAAAAACCTCGCTCTAAGAACGATGTGGAGATCCCCGCCACGGTGTCTGCTGCCCCCCCGGAGGACAGTGAGCTGGGTCTGCGTAGCCCCTTCAAGTTTATGGCCCAGAAACAGCAGAGAGAGAGGACCCGGTGGCTCAACTCGCCCAACAGCTACTTGAGGGTCAATGTTCCTGAACACTCACCCAGCGGGGACGTCAGCCCCAGAACCAGGACCATGGTGCGTTGATTCTCATGTGGAGCTGAAACAAGAAATCAAATAATCTTACCCATGCTGTGTTGGTCTCTAAAGTTGGTCTAAAAAAATTGTTATCTGATACTCTCTGTATTATCCTGCCCTCTTGTGGCCTGTTTGCTAAATACAGATGAATACTGATCTTTATTCCTCAATTCTTTTTTCTCAGTGGATGAAGTCTTCAGAGCCAGGCAATAACATCGGCACACCAATAAAGATCGAGGACCCAAACCAGTTTGTCCCTCTCAACACTAATCCCACAGAGGTTTTGGATAAGAGGAACCAGGTCAGTGGAAACATCATCACATTTTTCATGTCATAATTATCAATACTAAAGACTTAATTTGTATAATTCTTATTGCCTGTGTTATATCATGATTACAGCTGATATTGTAAAAATCAGACCCAGTTTCAAACTAAAATAAACTATTAAAACATTGCATTCTCTATGATAAATGTATGGCATAGAAACTGGAATAAGATTTATTTTTTTATAAATCAATACTGATACACATGCTCTGATTAAAATGTTTTCAATAAAATATTGTTAGAATCTTTTTGTTGACCAACTATTAACCAACTTATCAAGTCTACTAGCTGATGGATTGATAAACCATGAAGAAATCTACTATCATTTTCTGTGTTGTGTTCTGTGGTGTTTACACAAGTATGTCGGATATGCCTCTTGTCCGTATTTGTAGGGTCATGGTATTATAATATTGAATCAGTGTTTCCCACAGAATTTGATTCTATTTGTGGGGGCACCGCAACCCCCCCGGGAAAGGCCCCTTAACCTATTCGGGTGGCCCACGCATCCACCCCCCCCTCAAATAACAAAATACATGCGAGTTCATGGCTACTGTAGCAGACAACGTTCTTGTTGCTCTGTGTTGCGTTGTTAATGAGTGAGACACACCGGAGTTGAGGATCTGTGGGGTTTATTCTCCCAAAAATATAATTTACAATTTAGGCATTTAGCAGACGCCTTATTCCAAAGCGACTTACAATGACCAATTACAGGGACATTCTCCCTGGAGTAACTGAGGGCTAAGTGCCTTACTCACGGGCACACTAGTGGTGGTGTTCCAGGCGGGATTTGAACTCGCAACCTTCCGATCATCAGCCCACCTCACTATCCATTAGACCACCAAAATTAAAAATTAATAATTTTAATTTGTTTTTTACGAGATCTAAATGTGGCGGACGATATTTAATTGTGGCGGCCCGCCACAAATGAATCACTGTATTGTATGAAATGTCAAATATTCCTGAAGTGTAATATGATTATTTTTTTTTTATTCATTTATTCAGATTAAAGAACAGCACAGAGGTGACCTGATGACTTCCGGACCAAAGTCTCAGCTACTAGCAGGCATTGTTGTGGACACCGTAAAAGGACCAGTGAGTACATTTATCATTTTCAAAAGCACAAAGTCAGTGGTGCAACAAAACTGCGTGAGACACAATATGTCACTGTATTGATTTTTCTCAATTGCGCTGGCACATTTTCCAAAACACTGCATCAGAGTGTTTTAGAAAATAAAACACTAAGAATAAACTGTTTTTATTCTGAGCTCTACGCCACAACTGTCACTTTATCAACAAGTTCATCACCCACACAAAAGGGGAAACACTTTTTGCATAGATAACATTTTCTCAACCAACAGACAAAAAAAGAAAGCCAATGTTAGGTTCCATCAAGTACAGAAAAGTATGACCACCCATATATGTTAGATTATTCCTTTGAATAAGTTATTAATGCCTAAGCCTCCTACATTGTGCAACAGTCACTTAGTTTCAGGGTGAGTCATTTTAACTTAACAGTTGAGATCCCTTTCAGCCTGACCAACAGGGGGAACAAGTGGAACAGGAACCAGAGACTTCCTCATACCTGACAACCTCACAGGGCCCTTTACTAACATTAAATCCCATAAGCAACACATTATACGTATATCATGTGATCATATAGACAATTCTAAACGACTAGCAATATTAAAACTGTCAATGTGACAGAAGACACTGAAATTGTGTATTCTCCTTTAGTTCCTTCCATAAGACATCCAAACAAACAATAACCCAATTACAAAAGTGAAAGATGTTGTTGCTGAAAACAGCTGGCTGAAATCATTGTAATGAATTACATTGATTTTGATGGCAGATGTTAATGCAATGCATCACAGAATTAAATGAAGACATAAGATAAGAATATAAAAAGCATCCAGAAATGCATAAACCAACCAACAAACATTTCTCTGAGATCTGAGGATTGCACACAAGATTTTTAAAAGTTCGATTTGTATGTGCGCCAAAGCATTGCAACCAATGTAAACATCACAGTCTGAAGAAGAAACATTCTGCTTTGTTCCATCAGCAATTATTTATATTTACTCAAAAATGCATTACATCAGTTGTCCAAAAACGTTTTTTTATCCTCTTCTGTCAAACAGGCTTTCATCATCGAGGACGAAGAGCAGACTCGCTCTCTTCCCCCCAACCCTTTCAATGAGCTCACAGAGAAGATGCTGGAGGAATACAAGAGCCTGGTGGAAAGAAAGCAGCTAGGCCAAGAAGGTAGTCAGACGCTTTCGTTAGCATTTCAAAGCATCAGTGTGCACCATTGCTCTTGTGAGGCACGGAAAACCTCTCCCTCATGTAATCCTACTTGGGTTTATACAGCTCATATCTGACATCATCCCCTGTAGATTATGAGTGTGTGATGTACTGAAGTTAATCCTCTGCGGTCCCAGAGGTCATTAAAGAAATTGAGATGGAATGACAAAGCTAATATTAAAATCTTAACAGCAATCTCTGACTTGCCAGGCCACCCATTAAATGCAGAATTAGGAGGAATTATTGAGCTTTTTAAATGAAAAATGACACAAAAATCTATAAACGAATTGCAATTACTTGATATCTTAATGATTATTTGTTTATGATGCTAATATTGTAGCTTCATATTTTAAACACGTTTGCTGTACTTATTGCATCCCCATAAAAGCAGTCTCATTAGCCTGTTGTTAAGGCAGTTGAAGGTCATTACCAAGCAATGGTTTCTTCCTGTCTCGAGGAAATGTTCTACCTCAACTCCATTCACTGAAACGAGGATATCCTGTGAAAATGCCTGCACAGGAACAGTGTCAGTTAATGGTTTCACTCTTGCTGCAAAGACAGTGGTCTTGTCAATCTACTTGTGTTTTAGCTATGGCAGCAGACAAGAAAAAAGGTGTGTGTAGGAGAGATAGATTTCTACTGCTGTATATTTGACTGGCACCTTTGTCTTGGAACGCATTGGCTAAATAATTTAACAACGTTCTTTACCATCTAGTGTTTGCTTTTTTACTTTGGAATGCTAGCAACATGGGTCGAAAGATATTAATGTCTAAACCTTACTCTACTGCGATCATCAGGTCAATCATTTATTATGTCTGCCTGTTGGGTTTATGACTAATAACCTGCAAAATATTGACATTTGCAACAGCCTCTGTGTTCCTTTGTGTTTGGAGCTAATTAGAAAATGTTAGCATGCTAACATGGTAAACAATTTAACTCCCAATCATCGGATTATTATCATCATTATTTAAAATATGTTAGCATGACTTTACTTTTTAACAATAAAGCCCTGCCAAGAGTGAAACATTTTTGCCTCTGCAAACAGTGAACATTCTGATTGCCATAAATCATTTCATCTAATATTAGTCTCACTCCCATCAACATACTGGCTCTAATGAATGACTGACCCCTGATGACCTTTATCCGTTTACAGAAGATGATGATGCCACTGATGCAGAAGAGATGACGACATTTGATGGCTCTACTATCTCCCTCTCCCTCTCTCCATTAATGACGCCAATTAAACAAGGTAATTAGTTAATAGTCATTGGAGCAATAGCTGCTTGTTTGACTATGTGTTTTATATCCATCTGGTGTCATCTATAAAAGGGATACAGTGTGTGTGTGTGTGTGTGTGTGTGTGTGTGTGTGTGTGTGTGTGTGTGTGTGTGTGTGTGTGTGTGTGTGTGTGTGTGTGTGTGTGTGTGTGTGTGTGTGTGTGTGTGTACTTCCTATCCACATCCCTCTCGGCTGACATTAATTTATCTTTTGACAGACATAATACCCAATGGGAAAGACCACTTAGATGAGACGGACGAGGATCTGAGCATTGAGGTATCAAAGATGAGTGTGAGCACTTCAGAAACGGTGGAAATCTCGAATGAGAAGACAGGTGAGGCTCAGACCCCGGAGAGCCAAACCAAGTCCCCCAAGAAGAAGAAAAATAAGTTCCGCACACCTTCATTCTTGAGAAAGAGTAAGAAAAAGAAGGATGAGAAAGAAAAAGCAGAAGCCTGAGGGGAGCAACTGTAAAAAAACAACACAATAATAAGTGTTTTGCTAGGAAAACATCAGAATTGCCTTCTTAATTTGCAGCTTGTTGAAGGGAAGTGAAATAAGAGGAAATACTTTAATTTAGTCAGCTAGTCTCCAAGGACTGTGTTGTTTTTACACAGCTTCCTACATTCACAGCTATTATTTCATGTGAAAATGATTCCGAGAAGTGCCAGCAGATGGTAATATGGACGTGTTTTTGTGCCGCGATAATTTGATATTGATCACTCCTGAAGGGCTCAGTAAAATGAAATCAAATGAAAAGTGAACATAAAACTGCATATTTGTAGTCTTTATTACCCATATTTTTAATGGGGTTTCAAAATGGAAATCAAAGGTTATGAAAAT
Source organism: Trematomus bernacchii (assembly GCF_902827165.1). NCBI lineage: Eukaryota > Metazoa > Chordata > Actinopteri > Perciformes > Nototheniidae > Trematomus > Trematomus bernacchii. Next base: position 10,645,135 of record NW_022987828.1, read on the forward strand.
ATCAGATTACAGTTACGTATTTGTGATATCTTTTTGCACAAGTTCATTGTTGAATGTATACTGAAAGCTAAGAAAATTGTTTAACAATTTAAAAATGTAACAATCACACAGGTAGTGTAACAATGGCTGAGCATAACAAGGTTTTACAACATTCAGCCTCTTCAAAAGTACGATTTGTATCTGAATCTAGTCAAAGTTATGCTATCTTGTAATAATATATGTTGATTTATATTATAGGTATTACAATATAGTGTTTGATAGTTAAATAAATGATTTTATAGTCTTTAAATATTTACTTTACCTACTAACTCTTATACTAAACATGCTGTAATTGGTAATTCAGTAATATTTCATATTGTTTTTACATTGACTCTCAGTGGTATTGTTCCCATGGTTGCTGCTTTATCGTAATTGTGACAAGGAATGGACTGACTAACAGGAAGAGCCCAGCAAAGTGAGGAATGTTGCGTATTGATGTTTTTGGGTGACAAAGTTTGACATTTACAGAATTGAAAGAACATCAATGCTTGTTTGGACGTTGACAATGAAAGTGCCAAGCCTGAATGGCAGGAAGTTGAAAGTGATGGACGTTTTGATTCATAGTGTCAGTTGATGGCTGTATGCTGTGGAACGCTTGTCTTCATCGCCACTGTTAGTGTGATATAAAGTATATTAGAGGATTACATATTTACATCCCAGTCAATAATGTGAATGATTTGTTTTGACCCAAAGGGAGTGAACTCTTTGCCTTTGTAAATAGTTTGTATTTGTGAAGTTATTTTGTTAAGCTAAACCAAATGTTAAACAATGAAACTTAGAAATGTGACAGTACAATCTAATAACACTATTTTAACACGTCTTTTATGATATTTTTTATTCACCCTTATTAAGCTCCCCATATAGTGAACATGCACAGCACACTGTGTTTACAAATTGTATTTACTTATGTAATGTGCTTGTATTTTCCTGCATTGTTTACATAGCTATCTGTATCGCCTGGGTTTTCTCCATGGGGCTTTACATTACAGTCACTGTTGAAGTCAGTCTTTCTAAAATGGCCTTCCACCTGATGTAATAAAAGCTCAGATATGTTTCGATAACTGTTTTATTGCTCTCTTGCTTATTGACTCAATGGTATATGACTTTAGCATTTCTTATCTTTACTCAAATACAGTTTAAACATTGAGAAGGTTTCTTATGTTGTTGGTGCATTTATTTGAGCCTGATGTAGTTGTGCAGATCTAATTATATCCAGTTTGAAGACACTACCCCCCTCAAGCACAGAATAAAGCTTTCTAGAAAAACTACACAGCCTCCCCTTTTATTTTGAAACCAGCGTACCCCTAAAACAATACAGTCTGTTGAGCGATAATTGACCGTGTGAAGCTGTATAATCAGTCTTCGGTCATGATATGAATGGGTGTTGTCATGGTAATCCACTGAGAGGGGGCTGTGGAGACAAAGAGGGGATTTGGTGTCTCCAACAGGTGTTCATGTTGGGGGAGTGACAGGATCTATACCTACACCACCCCCAACCCATATACACACCTCTCTTAGGAACTGAAAAACAGATAAGATGAGGCCAAACGGTAGTGCATTTAATTGACAATAAAAACTGCTAAATAAAATTAAAAAATCTTATGGAATAAGACTTGGTTATGAGCATTCAGTGTAAAAAATAAATACATTTTCAGCTTGTTGAAGAGACGTGAACAAGGGAAACGACTATAATTCAGTCAGAAAGTCTCCTGGGACTGTAATTTTCTAACTGCTTCCTATACTCACAGCTATTATTATGGGGAGGGACAGGATGTATATGAACACCACCCCAAACCCATATACACACCTTTCCTATAGGAGCCCAAAAACAGATAAGACGAGGTCAAAAGTTTGTGCATTTAAATGAACTTAAAAACGAAATAAGTAAAAAAACATATGAGCAATTACATCATTATGAGCAATTACAAGGAAAAAACGATGTGTTCTGCTAGAAAAGCATCTGAATTGCTTTCCTAATTTTCAGGTTGTTGAAGAGGAATCTCCCTGGACTTATACTCAGCTATAATTTGGGTGACAGGATGTATTCTTACACCACCCTGACTGTATACACACCTCCCCTTAGAGATTACTACGAGAAGATGAGATAAAAAAGTATTAGGTTTATTTGAACATGACCAAATAAATAAAAAAACAAAACATTTGATTTTGAAGTAAAACATAGCTACTTATGCTGAACATAAAGATTGACGGTTAAAAGGAATACATTGCTGGATGGAATGAGTTAATTTAGTTTCCTCTAATCATGGGAACGACAAACAGGCTTTTGTTTCTCTCTTTCCTATTATCTAAAATGCATGACTACTGCCCGGCTCCAAACTTGTTATCTGAACAATCCCTTTAAATGTGAGGATGAAAAAGCTTAGCGCTGAGCTCCTGACAGTGCTAAGGAGCAGCTGACACACGTCTGGCCTGCCGGAGTGTCCTTCTGCTGTGACCTCAGGGCAAAGTGCACCCATTGTTTCCAAACAACAGGGGACGGCTGCAGCACAATGCTTCATCTGACCTCATCTTGTAGACCACCAGCACGTGAGAGGAGAGCATCAGCAGGATAGATAGCTCCTGATGAAAAATATATATTCCATTTCAACAAAATCCCAAATGCTTACTATTCCCTGCTGTTTGGCACATTCTTTCATAACACACACACAGCAGCATCGTGTGACTTTGCCTCCTCTGTGACAGCCGAGCCACCGGTGTAATCCTCAGGCTTTTCAGATTACTCCAGTTGGGGTCACATTCTACACCAACCTACAGTGGGTCAGCTTTCCACGCCGGCGCTATCAGCGTGCAGCTCGTACAGTCAGTCAGCTGCACACATCCTCTCTGCACAGAGGAGCTTTTCCCTGCTGAACTCTCTGCCCATGTCACACTATCTTTTTCTGTCCCTTTGAGCAAATGGGCAGCAAAAGATAGGATGATATTGGATATTACAGTTGTATTGGCATTTCGGAAAGATGCTCTTGTAACAAGAGACTTAAAATAGTAAAATGCATACTAGAAGAGAAAGTATTCCAAAAATAGTCCTGTATTTGTTGTTTTTAGACGTCTTTTAGGGCTTCATGATTATTAAAAAGTAATGAATTGCGCTTATTTTGACTAATATTGCAAGTGCAATACATTTTGCAATATCAGAGGCAATAACCGTTTTGGAACATCATTCACATTATAATTGAAAAATATATTGAAATGTTCCTGGTATGACTTTTAAGAGGATCTCTATCAAACAAAGATTGTTCTTATTTAGATTACCCGGACTTCTCTGTTTACCAAAATACTCAATTCAGAATGAAATTATCACATATTTTGCATTTAGGAAATATTGCTCCTACTGGGATTTGGATATTGCACGTCTCTATATTGAGATTTCTATCAAATTTAGATTTTTGTATGCAGTCCTAACACCTTTGAATCAGAATTTGAGCATGCTTTTTCACTACAGACTTTCTGTTTCAGACCAGGACTGTCTGTGAGTGTCAGGCCTTGCCAGGCAGCTGAAATAGACTCCATGGGAGGGTGTGCTCTCTCACAGGCGTCCGTTACAGGCCTGGCCACATCTGCAGCGGGCCAGCCATCTGCACCCATTGTCTGAGAGGCACAACACAGCCCTGCACGCATGGCTAGCCTCGTAAAGGCAGGCCCTTTCCACTCTGTCCTCCTCCTTCCCTCAGCGTGTGGGGAAGAAATTACTTCTTAATAAGTCAAAAGGGACAGCAGGAGTAGAAAATCAAGCTAGGAGTAAACCAAATGTCATGGTTCGTTTTGCAAAGGACAGGTAACTTAAAAGATCAGTAAATTATGGTCGCTTTAACTATGAATTATGTTGTCCACTGAATCCGCACCTGCTTAGTCTGACATTAACCATAATCTCACTGGTTTACTTTCTTGGTATCGCCATTTATTGTTGTAGAATTGAAAGAATATATTAAAATCCAACGTGATAATATGTGAAAACAAAGTGGTCTACTCTACTAAAAAGACAGGGGAAAACAATGGGATTATCAAAGTCCAAATAACCTCAAACTAACTCATACATTTTATTAATGTATTGCATTCACAAGGGTAAAACACCCCTTAATTTGGGATACAGTGAGTAAGCAAATTGCCTTAAAGTAGCATTTAATACACTAACCATTTATCTCTGATATACTATCAATATACTGATACATCCTCATACTGTATATGGCCATGTGGTCTAAATGCTTTTCACTTTCAAACTACTATGCTCACATACATTCAGACAAAACTGTGTGCACATTGATGGCAGCTTAAATGTGTAAAACATATCCAGATGATGTTAAATGAAATAAAGCAGTGTTGAAAAGCAGGCATTATGTGTGTTATTTGTTATTCTCCTAGTGTATTGATAATGAGGATGTATTATGGCACAGTTAACAATGAATGCAATGTGAATGCGTTAGTGGGAGGGATTATCCACCAAGTAGGGCAAGTGGCTGAGGCTAAAGACTGCAATTCCATCGAGCCTAGTTCATTTCAGTCAGCCGCTCAGAGCACAGACGGGACAAGGAGAGCAATTCAGCGCTGCTTTTTTGTCCAAGTCCCCCCCACAAAAAAAGCCTAAAGTGAAAATGGTAAAGTACATGCGACAGCACAGCGAGCTGAAACTCGAAGAGGTTCTGTCGGAGTCTGATGCGTCCATGGACCAGCAGGATTTTGGAGAATTGTCCGACTATTCTTTCAGCGACGTTTTATACTCCAAATGTTCCGCAATGGACCAAATCGGCACTTTCATGAAGAACGTGCAAGTGCTGCTCGATGCAGCAAATTACATAGAAAATGTCGAGAAGAACAACGGAAGTAAGTAAACACGGGCAGCACGGGATATTAACACGTAATGCGCCGAGCAGACAACAAAAGAGGCGAAGGCGACAAAAGACGCGCAGCGGACAGATGAGCTGGCCCGGCAGCAGCCAATGATAGTTCACCTGCTACTGATAAACTGTAGTGGAATCGACCGTATACACGAAATATCCACAGTCGAAAATAAGTTGAAAATTGCCTACATAAATTCAGGAAATTGCATCTCCAGAGACTGATTTGATTGCAAGCCTTAAGCCAAATTATCTTCTGCTCCCTTTAAAACTGGTTATCTGCAGAGGCTTCATCGAACAAGCACGATCATTCATTATTAAAGATCTAAAGGCTTGCATAAGGGCACATTTTAGGTGAATTCAAGCAGCCTATTAGCCTATGTTGTTTTTCTAGTTTTATTTTTATATGATAGCCTACTTGTAATTCTCTATTTAATCTTTTATATCGGTTCGACTGCAGCTCAATTCACGCTTATCCCATGCATTGAGATAGCCTATCGCATCCATTCAAAGATAAATATTGAATCCAAGGTCCATATTTCATATAAAACCAGCGATTTTGAGTTTATTTCCTCAACGTTTCCAATTCAAGAACCTCCTATCATTTACAGGAGCAGCTGCTGCTTCCTTGTATGTGTTGTTCACATGGTTTCCACATGGAACAAATTGTAAAGTTGTCATTGGTCCGCACACATGTTCTCAGCACGAGAGTCACGGCAGACAGCCAATCACAGGCAGGTTCACGTCTGACGTCGGATGTTACTGGGAAGGAGGGTTCAAGGGAACTGTAGGCGTTTTTGAGAAAAGGAAGAAAACTAGAATATAAATGTGTCTTGATATGTGGCTGTATTGATATTAGCATTTTTAAGAAGGGTTGTGAGTTTTAATTATTTAAGTAAATGCTTGGATGTTTGGCCACATATTTAAATGTAATTTGGAATTCAGGTCACATCAATTATTCAAGTCTAAGCCATCGTGAAGCCTTTTAATATATGTGCAATGTATTTTAATCAAATGTTTATTTTTCATCACCAGAATGTGAGCATGGTTATGCTTCAACATACCCGGACACCGAGGCTGCACATCAACAGAAACAGCGTAAATTCAAGAACAGGAAGTTGGACAATATACACAATAGGTAAGTTAAAGTGTTGAAAAAGATCCCTCAAAATAAATATATTCCAAATGATTACAATGTGTCCTGTGTGTACAGAATTGTCATTAGTAAGCCATTTTCAACATTAAATGATAAGTATGGTGTATAGCAATATGTACTCCACTATTATTTTACATCACTATTGGGATAGGTTTTTAAATATAGATTTACATATGTTGTATTTTGCATCATTAGGACTTGTCTAACAGTTTTGTTATATGTTTATAATTCCAATAGGTCAGCACACAATGAACTGGAAAAAAATAGGTGAGTAAAACTACATTGAAAATATTATTTATATGCATGTTTAAAACACTCACTACTGAAAGGTCAAGATTACTCTAAGGGAACATGGACAAGAGCACAGTGAATATGAAATGTAGGCACTGTGGGTAATAATTTAAGATTTTATTTGACTTAAGGTGAGACTTAAATCAACTTTGTTATGCATGCATAACAAGTATGTGCAAAAGTCACACAGAAAAAGGAGTGAAAGACCGAATATCTTCAGCATTTTAACTGCTTTAGCAAATGGATGTTCACAGGGAGTCTATCTAAAGAGCCTGCTGCCTCAAAATGGAGCTTCAAGCTGATAAACCAAAAGCGTACAACATTCTGCCAGCTTTGCATATCTTGGTGCATACCATTTTCAAACGAGATGCACTGCAGGCCTATAAATCATCTTATTATCACCATAGAACTCACAAGAAAGGCATCTTTATCACCATTGGTGTATGATTGCAGAAATAATTTTGCATGGCAAATAAAAGGATGATGTAATGCAGCAGCATCAGCAGCAGCAGCAGCACTGTTCCTGGAGGACGTGAAGACATTTCCCCAGTCAGCAAATGGGAACCGTCTGTTTACAGGCTCCTTCCTGAGAGAGTCTCATGCACAAATCTAACAGTAGCTTGCTTCTATCGCCCCAGCATGAGGAAGCCTCTGCTTGAGCTAGACATAAATGTCAGAACACGTTTATCCTTACAATCCCAGATAATCTCCAAAAGCACACCAAGTGTGTGTGAATCTTGGTTTGAGCGATGCACTGAGTTATTAGAAAAATGGCATCTTCAAATGCAAGGCTTATTTCATATCAGGCTATTTTAGACAACAAAATGGTTGCCAATGCAGAGAGAAGAGATGACATCATAACTTGACCTACATTTTACTCCCTTATCTGAAAGGACAGCGAGTGTCCTCCGCCAGTTACTGCATTTGGTCAGACCACAGGCCCAGAGGCCTTGGTGGATCAGAATCAGTATTGAACTGACCTCAGCAGTTTTACAATCTGGGGCCAGACCGATCTATACGGTATTGCAAAGGAGTATGATGGTGTGGTGGCTAACTAGAAAAATAGATAAACAAATAAATCAAATGCTTGAATATCATGATTATTACATTGCTCATCCTAGATGTATAATGCTATTATAATTAGAATCGATCCAATCCAATAGGGATTTGCCTCAACTATTACAACACTAATCAAATTGGATAAGAGGGATATATTATAATCTGACTTAATCCGGATCAGTGCAGAGGAAAATAATATATTAGTCTGGAAATTCATCTTGCTGTCTGCATAATTGCTGCACAATGCATATTACTCCATGCACGCTGTCTCTTAAGAGAAATGACCCGTCTTGATTGTCTCCCCCAACAGACGAGCACATCTCCGCCTGTGTTTGGAGAGGTTGAAGTCCCTCATCCCTCTGGGGCCAGACTGCAGTCGGCACACCACACTAGGACTGCTTAACAAGGCCCAAGTACACATCAAGGTGAGGTGCCCATGCTACCATCATCGGATAAAGGGCTACATTCTTTCCATTTCTGTGCTCAAAGGTAATGACTTAAACATATTTAAATACTGCTTCCACTGTTTCACCCACATGGTAATGGTTGGTAATACCAGTTAGGGAAAGTATGAGTAGCGACCTAAAAGTCCTGAGGCTGAATTCAACAAGAGACTAAAGCAGCTAAATTGAATTGAGCCAATGTTACTTTTTAGTATTTATTTCTTTGCTTTTTCTTTTGTGACTCGTCAAAATGCCATCATCTATTTCAACATAATGGAGTTTTACGCTCACACCTTTCAAAAAGTGCCTTTCACTCACATATATTGAATTAAGAGATATCTAGCTGTTCCCTTGAGTAAAACAATGTTTGATGTCATATTGACAGCAAATATAGATCTGAGGTACAACAGAATATGACTTTGACCTAGCACCCATTAGATTTTTATCTGAGACCCAATCTAATCCGATGGTTTACAAAAGGCTGACCAGTCAATATACTGATCCTGTTTTTATTTTTAGAACAAAATTGTATTTGAGTCTCTTACAGTAGCTCTCACCCTAGGTGGCCCACAGCCTGAGTATGTCTGAACTGCAAATATGATTCTGTGGCATTAAGGCATCCAAGACTCAACACTTTGACCCCCTGATGGATGCAGTCTAAGCCAGATCAGATATTTTTGATTTTCTCAAGCTATGTCTGGGCAGACTCCAGTAATGGGAAACAGTAGGGATGACTGTGGGCTACAATATGAAAGCAATCCTCGCAACAATCTGTGATTTTATTACAGCAGGGGAAATGGATTGAGTACCTACTATATATTGTCAACTGTTGACTTTGGACCTGCCTGTTTGAAGTCCAAGAAATTTGGTCCCTGAAAGCTGCTGTGTTTTATGTTTGGAACCAGAGGTTGTGTAGGACAGTAAAAGGGTAGAAAAGGTGCAGACAGCATTTTCTTACAAGGAAGTTAAGTTGTGGGAAACGTACTATCCTTTTTACGCTATGCCTTCAAGCAAATATAATCCTTATGCAACAGTAATTTGGAGAATCAAATAGAAAAAATGTATAAAAGTTGAGAAATCACCACAAAGCTCTAAGGCACACTCTTAACCAATTAAAAGGCCTAATACAGGATGTTGTTGCTTCTTTTTGGAATAATCAGCAGAACAGTGGCCTTAAAAATGTTTTTCCACCAGCAGTAAATATTGCATACATAATTTGAGTAATTATTAATATGCTACTGCAGCGGTATTACATTATAAGATGTGATGATTGGGATGAAATGATTAAATGACTGAGGTTCAAAGTTCACCTTCAGGACTTTGGTTTTATATTAACTTTTCACACATAGTTAAGTGTGCAATTTGTGATTGTCGTTTGAGGCATTTAGGCAGGCTTTATTTAGAATTGCTATTAAATAACACACCGATTCTATCGTCATATTTAACTTGAATCCAATGGACACAGGCACACCATCTACTCATCTAGAATCCACCGAGCAACGTGCTGTCCTTGTGCGTTAAATATTTCATTAGAAGGCACAGGGGGGCGTCACATTTGATGGTAGCTACAACTCAATATTAACATCACATCACTGCACCCGAGACGAATTCACCATCCTCTCATGCATATAGTATATTAATCACAAGGAACATCTAGAGAAGTGCGTCCATCACGGTTTGATTGAATTGCTAAGTAATGAATGTAAACACTAAATGTGCCAGGTTGGTTCTGATTGTTCTGATTACCTTTACATAAAAACGAAATCATTAACTGTTTTGCATTTTCCTTTTTCTACAGAGACTTGAAGAGACGGACCGGAGGAGTTTGCACCAGCTGGAGAACTTGGAGAGGGAGCAGAGGCACCTGCAGAGGCAGCTCTCCCAGCTGCAGCCTCATGGAGACTGGGAGAGGGTCCGTAAAGACAGCCTGGGTTCCCGCATGGACTTTGACCGCTCAGAGTCTGACAGAGGTTAGTTTCTGATTAAGATCCGTTACCCAGGGGCAAGCTTTGTAATCTAGGACTGCACAATTCATCTATTTTAAATATGCATTTTATATTGTCTATCGTTATATGACAGATAAGTGTATTCGATGGCCTCTACTGTAACCTAAAAATATTTAGGGCTAATATTCATGTATTTTTTCATATAGCAAAGAATAATGCAGGGAAAGTAATAATGTTAGTTTTTCTCTATATAATGCAGCCTTAATTTGCATTGGAGGATTTGCAGGAATAGAGAACAACATGGAAGGGAAGGCAGTGATCTTAATGTGAAAGTGCAATACAAATATGTTGGCACTAAAACCAATTAATAATCGAAAAATAAATAATCCTGACCTCAATATGAATCATAATGGGCATAAATATAATGTTTGTGCATCCCTACTTTAGAATATAATTATGGTTTGTCCCCATATTCACTCAATTACAAATATTTGTCCTTGCATGATGCAGAAAATTAATCAGTTCTTTTTTTTATTTTCTGCAGAAGAAATTGAAGTTGATGTTGAAAGCACTGAGTTCTCCCATGGAGAAATGGACAGTGTGAGCACCAGTGGGGCGAGCGACCTGGATGACCACAGCAGCCGGCAGAGCACGGCCAGTGACGAGGGCTACTCCACCTGCAGTCTAAAACTGGCCTTCTCTGCTTAAAGCACCAGCCTATATGTTCACATCAACTGCAGTCTTTTATGGCTTTTACCTTTCAAAGTACCAGCCAAAAGCTCCACTCTTTTCTGCAGTTTAGATTAGCTGTCATCAGAAGAACAACCCGTCTCAATCCCACTTATACCTGACAAATCCAACATCTACACCCAATGAACCAGCCTTAAGGTCAACTCAGTCTAAACGCTGAAAACGTCTCCTTCCAAAAGACCTGTTAGAGGTGCTCTTCTACATCTGTCTGAAACATTTAAACACTATCGCCTCAAATGTAATTTAGTAGGCTTATAATACAGTATCCTCAGTTTAAGACTGACCCCTCGCCTGAATGTCCCTTAACCGATTACCAGCTTGAAATTAACCATACCTGCACGACCCATTACCTGTACCAGTGTCCACCACTGAAGAGGAAACTCCACCTTTAGCCAAGATGACCCTCTCAAACCAGCAAAAACACAAAAAAACCCAATACCAGCTAGAAGTTCACCATTGGGAACGTTTGCTCCATTTGCCTTGTAAAAACATTGCCCCTATTCTTAGGATAATATATCCAGACAGCACTTATTGTCAGTGTACAAGCCAGTGGCAGGGGCTACGATGTCTGCATTCCAAAATGTTTATAACACTACTATAACCTCTGCTTTAGGAGCCACAACCATCACTGATCCATGTGGCGTCCCCTTTTTGACTGAAATGCAGTCGTATTCAAACTGGTGGTGTAGTCCACTTTTGTTTTTCTAATTTATTTTACATATGATTATAGTATTTATTTTTGGTATATTTAATTTGACTTTAGCTAGGTCTTGGTTTTGCTTGAATGCTTAATATTTTTTTTAATGTTTACCAAATTACATGACGTAAATGATTAACCCCTACAGAAGCAAACGCAGTGCTAAAGGTTAAATGCATTGCTCAAGGTTTTGTCTTCTTTTACACTTTGCACAAATGCTCTTGTATTTAGACAGAAATAAGCTATCCCACAATTGTCCAAGCACAAGGCTTAAAGCAATAAAGCATATATTTTCATCATATATTAAATGTTGGCTGTGATTAGCACACTGTCCGTCCAACACCAAATTGCAGTTTGCTAGTTTTTCACTGACTCCAGTAGTATCAGTTTTAATATTCAGCAGTAAACATGATTGTAATTGATTTAAAAAAGCTATGGGGCATGTGTATTGAATGTAGCTTGTCTAATCATGTTATGTGCTTTGGTTTGACAAGTCTTTACAAATATCTGTAGCATGAACAACAAACAGTATAGGACACTAATTTTGGTTCATACTTCAATGTTTAATACCGTTTCTTTTTTTGTATTCTAGCAGAAAACGATCACATACTTAACATTTGGAGATTTCGCATTAATAATTCAATGTCTATTTGACATACTATTGCACTGCTGACCGGTTAGAATCCATGAAACCAAATAAGGCATTTCAATATGACCATTTATCTGCATTTGTTTTGGTCCAAGTCCTAAGGAGATCACCACCAAATTGTGTCTTAACATGGGTATTGCACAAAGTTCCTTGTTCCAGGTCTTTTTCCTCCCCAACCAGTTTGGGAAACTATCAAATGCACTATGAAGAAGACTGTTGTTAAGGATATGTCAAAGCACATCCCAGAATGTTTTCTCCCGTGTTTAATCAGCCATCCAAGGTGACTTTTTGCAAAACATGCTGCTGGTCCCCTGCTAGTACGATGTTACAGACCCTGAATACTGTCCCTGGAATCGTAATAAACCTCTACCACCCAGACATAAATCTGTGTTGTCTTTTCTTTTATTGGTAAGCCTACCATAAATGCTCAAATCATCATTAGATAAGTCCCGTATACAATTAGACAAGTCTGTAATAAATGCTCTCAATAAAGCCCCCTGAACTAACAAAAAACAAACAAACATGTGACATAAATGGGAAGAGTGGTTGAATAAACAGCTGCAACATGCTTCCCATGTCTTTACTGCCACCTACAGGACCCAATAGAGCCACAATAAATATATAATTTTAAAATTGAGGTAAATGACGTGGAAGCCGTTATTTAAAAAACTGAAAACAAAACAATGTTTATTGGACTGTTATATACAGAGAAATTAAAAACGTAAATTCAGCCATGTCAAATCAACATCATTATTGAAGTGTATACCCCCACCCCACAATGGGTCAGTGTTCAAAATACAGCTTCAAATGTACAACAAAACAAATCTGCAGGTGTATATTTATTCTCGTCTTAGCAGGTATTTGGCCTCAGTGGAACCTGAACACAAACAACAAACTATAAGGTTGATCTAAAACACCACTTCCTGTTCTTACACAACAGGGGACTTTGTTCCAGTGCTGGGAAAATCTGGGATTTTTCTGTTGTACTTCGTAATATATAAGAAAACTACATCAATATTTCAAACATGGTGTGCAAGCAATTCCTTTCAAAGCTTTCTTTACTTGGGAAATGAGACTCATGTATAAACACAATGGAAAGCACTGATACAGGAAGTATACAGTGGATCAGTATATACAGAATATATCAGGTCATTGTGGCATTAGATGTCTAACATTATATTTTGCTGTGTCACTGTACTGAGTCATTGGCTTGTCTGCAATACCACATGTTCCAACTCCCACCTTTCCAGAGACGCTTTCTGGAGATGCAAATATGCTTCTCTTGACCTAGAAAAACAAAAGAATACAGTGTTAATTATTAAATATATAAAAATGGCTTAGTGTCCATTATTACTATATACATTTACAATCCTCCCACAGCAATTCATGGACAGTGTTAACATTAGTTTCAAGTTTCTAGACCTCCAGTACTGTACAACGGTGCAGTATGCAATGCAGAGTGATGGACAAAATGTGGTTTTAATTATATTTTACATAATATTTATTTAAAGAAATCTATTAAACTTTATGAATGTACACTTTTACTCTTCTTTGAATATTTGAACTAAAGTTCTTAAAGGTGGGTTATGTAATTTTGGAGAAACCAGCTCGAGTACGCTAGAATTTGAAAATACACAACCGGAAAAAATCTGCCACTTCCTTACAGAGCCCCTCCTCCAACACACACGAACACGCACATGACCAATGAGGGCACGAGATAAGTTTGTGCACAGATGGAAGGCTGACAGGCAGGTAGGCCATCCAGTTATTTTAGCCGGGCCGGCTAAAATGATTGGTCGTGCTTTTTACAGTACCACGGCTTCCACAGATGACATTCTTTTATGGATTCTTTGTCAAAGCACTTAAGATATTCATTACTATCGGGATGTTAAGAGCATTCCATGGAATATATATGGGGGAGGCTGTGGCTCAGTGTTGAGTGTGCTGGACTTCGAATCAGGGGATAGCAAGTTCGAGTCCCACTGCAGTCAGCATGTCGTTGTGTCCCTGGGCAAGACACTTCACCCCAAATTGCTCCTGTGGGGATTGTCCACAGTACTGAATGTATGTAAGTCGCTTTGGATAAAAGCGTCTAACAAATTACATGTAATGTAAACAAAAAGTGTATCTCGAGTCGGTTTCTCAAACTTACCTATCCCACCTTTTATGTCTTGCTAGAAAGCAAAAGAAAGGAGACTGGTACACTACAACCACTGTGTTTTATCAGTGCACCATGGATTTCCCAGCACTCAAATAAAGATATCTGAAGAAGACGTACCTGTCCTTTTTTGTTCTTTGAATAGGCTTTGTTGTTGAAATTCTGCCACTTTGACTTTTGTTCCTCCCTCTCTGTCTCCAATTCCTTCATCCTCAGAACCTTTTTCTGGGCTTTTTTCTTCTTATACTCTCTCTGATCTGCTATCTGTTCTTTCCTAGAAAGACAAACAAGGAGAAGAGAAACATTTAACATTGAGTCCATGATGTACAAATGCAATACCAAAAACATAACAAAAACAGCATTAACGAAACCATGGTTTATACTGAACTATTTAATATCAACTGAAACTCTGCTGAAGCCATGAAAAATCTTTGCTAAACCGTACATAGTAGAGGTATCATGCATTCATCTTGTATGTGAAGAAACAAGACAAAGCCAGGCCTTGGAAGAGTTTGTTTTTATGTCTATATAAAGAAAAACTTACAATTATCTGTGCAATAACATTGAAATGATAAGCGACCTCCTTCAAATGTACCCGTGTCATTGAAAAGCAATACAAGAGGCGCTTTCACACCAAGTACTTTCCCCAGGAATAGTTCACGGAACTTTTATTTCCTGGAACTATCTAGTAAATCGCATTCAAACTGGAATACATCCCCGAGGGAGCCGCTGACGTCACTTATTCTTCTTCTTTGGGTTTACTGGCAGGCCGCAAACAACTTCACGGCGTATACTGCAACCCGAAGTCCCCGGAGTTGGGGACTGGCTTCAGTAGAAGCTGCTGGGACTCCCAGCAGCTTCTACTGAAGCCTTCAGAGTAAATCGCCAGAACGTCGACACCTCCTCATCACTCCACCGCTCCCATGTTTTCTTTTGTGTTGCTATAAGTTAGTCTCTCACCTGTTTCTGATTCTGATTCTGATTGGTGCGCTGGGCTAATGCTAATAAGAGCAAATAAAATGGCGGCTTCATAAAAACTTTTCAGAGTTTTACAAGGCGTGGTATGCAATTCGCCCAGCCAATCTGAAATTGGAACCTTTTTCTCCCCAGGAAAGTCCCTGCTCTCTAGCAGGGACTAAAAAGGGATGAAAAGGTTCCCGAAAAAAGTTCTAGTTCCAGATCTTTTTGATGTGAACGCAAAATCCCAGGAACTATCGGAACTATTCCTGTGAAAAGTACTCCGGTGTGAAAGCGCCCAAGGACACCACAGCAGTGTTTCCTGAAAACTACTCTACTCAATAGTGATAAAGTTCTAGATTTGTATTCAGACTAAAGGTGGATGCTCACAATTATATTAACTACAGTAACATATTTAGACAAAATATATGTAACTTGCACAGTGTAATGTCAATGCCAAGCATTCCCTTAAAATATGAATAGGCTGGAAGTAAGCAAAGGTTTATATGTTTGCATATAAAGTAAGTGAGATGTGTTTTCAGTTCATACTTTGATTTAGGCTTCCCATCGTCGGCATTTCGTTTCCCGTCCTCGGATGGCTTGAGGTTCTGCAGAGGAATCACTTCAGCGTTCCCGTACCCGGCGAAGGTCACGGCTGCGGTGCCATTCTCCCGGTCTATCTCCTCAATCTCAGCCTCATAAGTCCTGCCAAAGAATCACGTCTGTAAGCAGGTGAGTATGAGCCAAATACTCAAGCTCTACTAAATAAAGCAATCGTTTACTCATGTATTATACTTAATGACAAGTTGTAATTAATTATTTGAGCAATTTGTATAATAAGAAGTATTTACAGTTGACTTTTACTACACCTACATTTATAGAGACTGGTTGAATTTAAAAACATTACTTTTTAATAAAAGTGAAATAGAAAAGTGTACAGGAATTGTTTTTTTATGAAAAGAGGCTGGTGATACTCACTGTCCATCCTGATTCCACACAGCCAGGCAGTTGTCGCCCACTTTCCAGCGCTGCTTCACTGGTACTGTCACTGAGCTATTAGTAGTTGAAGCACTCTCAGCGGGTTGTGAGGTAAGAAGGTCTGTTGTCAGATCGATGACTTCCTGCAGGAAAAAAGTAGGTTATTTCAGTGTTTTGGCTTTTCCTTAAACCAAGCCCTGTGGGGAGCTCTAACATCATACTTTTATGATTTGGATGTACGAGTATGAACATCTTAAGACCATGGCAATACTAACACTAACTGTAATCAAGCATTTAAATAACATTTGCTTGTAAACGAAGATGCTTCTCTTTAACATGAAAGTATATATTTCACATGACAAACCTGCAAATGTATGACAACAAAAGAGACCCTACGGATAAGATTATTCTGTGTGATTAGGATAATTATTTTTGCTGCAAAATCTATACAATGTTTAAAAACATACACATTCAGATAGCTAGTTAACAGTGAAGTATTTCAATGTTATGATTTGGTATTCAATGTTTCCATTAGAAAGTGTTTTTATTTCGAATCCAGCTATTATAAATACTCTTAAGTGTAATTCAATATACTTTACTACATTATAGTCACACAAACCTGCAAGTCTTTCTGGAGTTTAAGGAGGTCTTCATTTTCTTCGTCGGTAGATAAGGCAACTTCTACTTGCTGTAGCTGGGCTTTGTAGCTGTTCAACTGTTTCACCAAGTCTTCCGACATCTGTTCGTATACAAAAAGAAATAGCGTGTTTGGCTAACGTTAGCATATCCCAAAAGCTAATCGTAAACAACTTTCAATATCGAGCCACCACACATGAACGTTACTATAATCAGACTACATTTTCGTATCGTGTTTGAATGCAACTGGGTGAACCGTAGACACATCCACATCTAGCGTTTAATGATAAACAAGATGAATACATTAGCTTGACGCTAAAACTGTTAGCAATACCCCTCGGCCTTCTTTCGTCGACGTCAATTTGACGGACAACGGCTAATGCTAGCAACGAGTGGCCGAGGCGCAATCACAAAAAGCATGGGTCACGGTGTAATCTTACCTCAGTATATATGTTCTTCAATGATAAATACGGCAAGCATTCAAATTTCAAGTCGAAGATTTCCTAAATCGACTGCTGAAAAGAACAACAGCAATTCGTTTCTTCGTCCCTTACACAAATAGCTAACCGGAAGTCGGCAAACGAGTTTCTCGCGATAACAAGAGATATCAGAATAAATACCAAGCGATGGCTCGTTAGCGCCCCTAGCGGCAATGCTCAGTGCTCAGTGGTATCTTCAGTCTGCTGATAATTTTCCCATACTGGAAAGCCATGTAGCTATAATTAACTTACAAGTGTGGGACATGACTGTTTGTACTGCGACTATAGCCATCCCATGAATAATGCTTGGTGTTGTGTGTTGTGGTATGAAAAAACAGTTTTTGTACATCAAGATTTAGGTTACTTATTGAACTGTTAATCAAGATAATATATGGTAAAACTGTGCAGATCATTAGAATGCTCCAGAAATAAAAACACTTTTAAAAGAATAGTTGTTATTATTTTAAGGCATAATGTCACAGTAATTGTAAGCTACCACAATCAAAAATGATGACATCAGTGTATCCAAAATCTGGCACACATACGGTATTGCGAAAAATAATTGAAATTCCCAATAAATGTCATATTGAAGCATTATGTTGCACAGCACAAGACAGGAAAACACATTATATTTGTGTATCAAATACTCAATACTTGGTGATGTATTCACTATGTCATTGGAAAAACAAAATGTGTCAAGCTACATGTTTTATTACTGTAAATGTACTGCTCTTACTCTTGCACATCTAGTGAGTGATCTCTTTAGTTAAAGGCTGCGGTCTCTCTACTGATTCAGATTTTATTTCCAGTTATTTTTCTCTCAGGATATACCTGAACAATTTGTTCATAAAGTAGGACAGATAAACCATAAAGAGTGTGCTCTTAATCTATTGTAATTGAATAAACTACAGATATTACTTCTATAAATCAAAAATATTATTAATGTCATAATCAGCTAATGGTTTCAGGGTCTGGGAGCAACAACAAATTGCTTTTAAATCTCCACTAGCAGATGAACTCCGCCCATTCCCCATCTCACTGAAGTGGAGCCGGCATCACAGATGCTCAGCGTCAGATCAAGCCCATATAAAAAGAAGAACTCTCCACTTTACCCACAGCAGATGACAGGATCTCCCTGAGCCGGCACTATCTGGAATGTAAGTCTGTATTATGATTTGTACTTTGCTATGCTAAAAATGTTGCTGGGTAAAGATTTTCTTTTTAAAAGGTTAGATCTATTTTAAAAATCATCATCATCTTATGTGGGAAACTGGGAATACATCAGTTATCTTTATTCCTTTCATTGTTGGTTCATTGGTCTTTTGTAATACAAAGAGACATTCTCATAATTTTTCTCTGTTGGTTGGTGTCTTTTTTTCTCAGTGAAAAAGAGGAAAGATTTATTTGAAGAAAATCTCCAAGTGAAGAAAATGAAAAGACTGAATTCTCTGAGGCTGTATTGTTGAATGGATAATATCAACATACTGCTGGCAAGCACAGCTTCCACTGTTGGGACAATATCGTCGACACCCCAGCTATGGGTTGTCTTAACTTAACCAGTGGAAATGAGACTGGCAGGCACCCTTATACTGTGCAGACCTCTGTGCCTTTAACCATCCTAGTGGGTATCCTCATCCTGCTAACTGTGTTTGGCAATGTCATGGTGGTGATTGCTGTGATCACCAGCCGAGCCCTGAGAGCGCCTCAGAACTTATTTTTAGTCTCTCTGGCATGTGCGGACATTCTGGTTGCCACCTCAGTGATGCCTTTTTCTTTAGCCAATGAACTGATGGGTTACTGGCACTTTGGGAAAGTATGGTGTGAAATCCACCTGGCTTTGGACGTGCTCTTCTGCACCTCATCCATCGTTCACCTGTGTGCCATCAGCCTGGACAGATACTGGTCTGTCTCTCAAGCCATCGAGTACAACCTGAGAAGGACGCCGCGCAGGATTAAATGCACAGTCCTCATAGTTTGGGTACTGGCGGCTATTATATCATTCCCTCCACTCATCACAATGAAGAAGGACGAGGGTAAAGAAGACCGTCCCGAATGTAAAATTAATGAGGAGAAATGGTACATCATATTCTCCAGCACTGCCTCTTTCTTTGCACCATGTGTCATCATGATCATGGTGTATGTTAGAATATACCTGATTGCCAAGAAAAGAACCAGAGCCCCGCCAGGTAAAAGGCAGAGAGAATTCGGAAACACAGAAGACGCTAAGTGTGGTTTGGAGAGAAAAGACGGAGAAGAGAGGGAGGAGGAAGAGGGGGACGGAGCAGAGATCAACGGGCTAGATCTGGAGGAGGAACCATCCTCGTCTGATGGGAATGACACCGCCCTATGTTACCTGAAGAAGGGGAATTGTGTGAGAACAGCCAAAGGGGCTCAGGTGAAGCCGGGGGAAACCTCTCTGAAGCCAGAGGCGCAGCCCTGCGTGGGTCCGAGCAAGTGGAAAGGGAGGCAGTACAGAGAGAGGCGCTTCACATTTGTTCTGGCTGTGGTCATGGGAGTGTTTGTTCTTTGCTGGTTCCCCTTTTTCTTCACGTACTCGCTCACAGCTGTGTGTGACGCCTGCTGTGTCCCAGAGACATTGTTCAAAATGTTCTTCTGGTTTGGTTACTGCAACAGCTCACTAAACCCTGTTATTTACACGATATTCAATAATGACTTTAGGGGGTCTTTTAAAAAGATCCTTTGTAAAAGGAACAGAGTACGTTTATAAATAGGATTTTTATGTATGCATTTTAAAATACAGCATTTTTGGTCATCTATACCTAAGCTCAGATAAGTGTACATTTTACACAGATATTTATGGAATATACGAAAAATGTGAAAAGAAGCATGTTTTGCCATTGTGTTTTAACATGTTGTGTATTACCACATCAGTAAATATCTGTAATATTAAAATCATGCCAAATATCTTATGTGAAGTGTATCACAGCTAGTATTATAATGTGACAACTTTTGAGTTTACATTGTACAATTGTGACAACATGGATGATACATTTTCTACATGTATTTGTACATTTGTAACAGTATTCAGTCAACCTTTAGATATTTTTCATGTTTTGGGTCTTAACGCTTTAAACTCTTAATGCTTTAAAGACGGACTGACCGTGTGAGTTAGAAAAGAGATTCAGAACAAGAAAAATGGTGATAGGGAAAATGGTGTAATATGCTACAAAAACATCCACTATAATGGCACTAGTTTGTAAACAAGCATGGCCAATCATTTCATTATGACAGATAACTTAATCAGCAATTACTCTGCCGGAGAAATGTTGAGAAACTATGCATGCTTTTTGGACTGTTTTCCTCTCTGTGAATTACCATCATAATGAAACAAAAAGCATACAGGAAAGTGCACAATTGTAAATGCTGCAGTATTGCAAATAAAAAAATCATCTTTGCATAATAGTACAAACTTTAGCAGAAGCAAATAAAAGCATATTGTACCGTAAAATATATTATTCCTATCTGACTAACCATCTCCTTCACTCCTAACAAGCACATGAACATGACAATTATATGAAAATAAATTACGCCTCGAAGGTACGGGTGGCGCGACAATATTGAATGGAGTTTGTCTTGAATTATAGCCCTTCATATCAGGATATCATTAAGTCTTCCCCTGGAGTCAAACACAAAGCGTGCAGCGATAGAAATATGAGTGGCTGCTGCAAATTACACTGCAAGGTTAATATCCACACGAGCTTATCAACGTGGTGTTCTGCTTGTTCAACATGCGGTCTCTTCTCCTTTTTTAGCACACTGTTAACAGCAGATCTTTATATCCACTTTACTTTAACAAATAGACATTTAGACCATAATCAGTCTGTGAACCTGAAAAAAGTCAATGCACTATCCATTCCTTCAACTTGCTGTACCACACGTTTACACGCTGGACTTCTCACATACAGTAAGTAGAGTGATTCCCATGACTTTTGTGACTCTGGTGTTTTGAGTTTCCTGTGGTACACATGTTGGATTCTAAACATGTCTCAGAGTCTTAAAATACAACATCCTTGCTCACCACAAATGGTAAACCATAGATTCAACAGTTTTGCTAATAGAGTTCCCACGAACAATTTGACACGAGAAATATTAGAAAGCAGTGGTATTTGTGGCTTTGTGGCAATGAGAATTCATACAAGATAAATCTATTCCCGGGTGGTTGTAAAATCATCGCAGCACTTTGTTAGGAATGATTCTGACAGATGGTATCAATATGTGTAAAACTGTACAGGAAAAGCCCTGCCATTGCAGCACTTATGAGGACTGCAAATAAACAAACTTTCTAGCTTCATACTAAAGCTTATCAATCAACATGATGTAACATTTAGTACCATACAACATAAGCCAGACAAAAATCCTTCAGATATTTTTCCTTGGCCCTGATCCATGGCACATCAATATGTCCTGAAAGATTAAAGTGCACTCATTACTATCTGAATGCATTCTTTTATTAAAATGACAGCTATAATGGAGTCGGCCTTCTTGAGCGGCACGATGCATACATTACATTTGTAAAGCACTCTCTAAGCAACAGAGATTAAATACCAAAACACTAATGACATTACATTCCTAAAAATAATAATGAATAAAATCCTAAAGAGTTGACTTGGCCATCATTTGTAATTAGTTTGTCAAATCCAAACCACAGACACATTCATGACATATTGAATAAATCACGTTACTAAAGGTTTTCCAAATTGTCTGTGAACTTTAGGCTAGTTTTCAATCTTCTATGCCTAACTGCAGCTCCCTATAAATTATGGCTCGTTACAAAATGTAAGCAGTTGGTTTATTATTGCTATTCTCTGTGTATGCACACACACACACACACACATATACTTTCGCCGTCTGCCGAGACAATGATTTATTCCCCCCTCTAAAGGCCACTCACGATTTATGATTGTGACACTAAGCTAATAAAACTATGCTTTATAAGCTCTCTCTCTGGCAGGCGTTCCCACAACACATAGCGCCTCAGTCAGACTTCTCCATTTCCTTCTCATTTCTCTCACCTCTAGTTCAATAAGAGCTCTTTAAAAGCTGCGAGTCACGCATCTCAGGTGAACTTAAAAGGCAATTAAAGACCAAAGAGAAAACACATTGCAGACAATGAGATTGCCAAGGCAGGATTGCACAGACAGAGACCTTAGTAACAAGTTTAAAATCATAGCTAGTGATGAATAGAGTGTTTTTAATTGAATGTTGGGTAATTCATTATGAATTGAGCACAATGCATCAGGCACACTGGGGCATGCAATGCTTCCCCCCTCTTGAATTGATAAGGATGTGAGATAATCAAATAACATTGTGAGTGATGGGAGCAGCAGGAAGCTCCTGTTTAATTTGCCTCGTGCAATCTGTTACTTTCCATACTCCCTCTGCTCCCTATTGCATCTGCAAACCACATTTTACTGAATAAAAAGTCGTATTCTATCCCCAATGTGTTTACTGGCTAATATTGCAACATTTCTAGCAGTCTAAATATGCAGAATATGACCAACCTTCAGTAAGAAAACATTTTTCTTTTTCCAGTACTATGACGGTATTTTTCCGAATGACTTGCTAGGCCATTTTCAGCCTACAAGATTCCATTAGAGGCCATTTTCTAGCTCTAGACCTTGAGAAAGGGATTATTGTTATTATTATTTAGGATTAAAAAAGGTCAACTAGTAGGTTATTATATTTTCTTAGCTCATCTAAAAAGCAAAACATGCTCGCCTGGAAGGGGCTCAAGAAGACCCCAGGGGAATGAGGACCTACTGGGAGTTAGGCGAGCTAAAGCGCATGGATAATGTGGAATTTACTAAATATACCATCAGTTGGAAGTTCATTCTTTGGGACAGCAAATACAGTCTTTACTCATTCATGCTTTCATTTAATCATATCTGACCTCCTCCTTTTTCCAACATTTGAAAAATAATCTCTGACATTTTATTTTTACAAAAGAACAAACGCCGTTTTACAGAATATATTAAACTTCTTTACCTACCCTAAATGCCTAGGGTATGAGTGTGTGACAGAGAGAGAAAGAGAGGGGCAAAGGGTAAGGGCTAAACTGTTATGTGAATAGTCACAAAATAAGGGTCTTACTCTTAATCTGTCAGGGTCCATTTAAATTTAATAAAAACTATAATGAGTTTTAAAACATTGATTTTCCATGCTCATTACCATCAGAAGTAGAGATAATCTCCACTCTGTGAAACTGGAAGCACCGTCTACAGCAATGCGTTCTTTGCCCTGCAGTGAATCCTCGCTAATACTAAATTAAGCTCTGGCAAATCTCCTTCTCCGGACACCATAATTCTTCATCAGACATCTTGTCCTGTCTCTGCTATCGATCGTAACCATTTCCAGTCTGGCCTACTCTCCTTCTCAGGCTCAAGCTTCTGCACAATACCCCCGCCCCACCCACATGCTCCTGGATGATGTCAGGACACAGACAAAGTAAACACAACTGATAAAGCTTACTATGATGATTGTGCTTCATCTCACCAGCTAGGGGTTATTATGTATATAAAATGATCCCTCGGTGTGCTGTCAGGTAACACACACCTTCACATAGATAAAGAGCAAGCTGTCCCACACTATCATCTGGGACTTCTCTATATCCCTGTTTTCCAAATATGTCATATACCATGAGGGTGTCAACATTGACAGTTTTACTTCTATCAGGTTACTTTTAGCAGGATCTCAGGCAACAAAGCAAACATGCTGATTATACTGATTGAGGAATCAGACATTAAAACGTGACATGAATACTTGCTAATGAAAATCCAAAGCCAAAATTATTTAATTATGTGTGTCTACATTTTTTTAATTCAACAAAATGTACAAGGCAAACTTGGCAAGAGTTAAATGCTCCTTGACTTTGCATTTATTTTTACATTTTATTCTATTTTATATTAAAATATGTTGGTAAAGTTTCACCTTTAGCACAGCTGGGAACACTTTATCTGTGCTCCAGTATTTAATTGTTATTTATAAAAAAAGCTAAGTTTTGGAGTAGATTGTATAAAAAGGCCTTGCTTTGGCACAGTAGCCTGTCATGAAACGACAATTATGAATAGAAGTGGTTTCAGTCTGTGTAAAAAGTAAAGTATACCTTCTAATATGATTACTAATACACTGCCATACTTCAGTGATGGCTTTGATCTGTGGATCGAGAAGAGTGTGTTGTGGTACTTACTTCTACTGGGCAGCAGATGGAGCCTTGTGGGGTTATTTGTTATTTTCCAGGTGATTTGTTGACAGGTTTCCTCAAGTGCTCAGAAAGTTCAGTGAAGATCCATTCTGAAAAGGTAAATCATAATTTTAAAATGTATTGATTGTGTAACGTCAGTTAGTTTCAGATGTTGGCAGTGGTGCAAAGTAACCAAGTACATTTACTGAACTACTGTTCTTTACTTAAGTATTTCAAATGTTTGCTACTTGTACTTTAACTTCTACCCCATTACACTTCAGAGGTAAATCATGTACTTTTACTTCACTACATGTATTTAATATCTCTAGTAGTTAGTAATTATGTTCAACTCTTAAATGAGACTTGAGTTACACCTGGAGTACCATTCACAAGCTACCCTGCAGTATACAATATAATTATAACTAAAAACCGATAATATATACTTTTGTACTTTACTTGAGTAACATTTTGAAAGCAGGACTTTTACTTGTAACAGAGTATTCCTACACTCCTGTACTTTTACTTTTCCTATGTACAAGATCTCAGCACTTCTGGCTGTAGCTAGCCCCTATGTGCCTCTGTCGAAGCTAACTCACCTAACGTCAGCTGACATTAGCTAGTTATTAATGTAACACTTGTGACGTTTGGATTGATTGATTAATTAATAACAACAAAGTAATAACATTTGTTTAAGCAAGTTGAAAAAAATGAGATTGGTTAAGAACCACTTACATGTATTTTGAGTATATGTTCGGGTTCCTCAAAGATAAGTTATATCCATTACATTAAAACAAAATATTAAATAGCTAGCTTCGCGTGGCTACTAGCATTGACTGCTAATGGTCGCTAGCTAGTTCATTTTAAAGTCATGGCAACCGGAAGTGACACAACTTCTTCTTCGATATAAAAAAAAGAGGGGAAGAAATCGAATCTTCTTACTCGATTTGTAATAGGCTACTATCGTACTACTCGAGTACAACGCAGTTAAAGAAGTACAGGGTTTGAAAACATCAAATACGTGTAAAAAACATTAATAAATATATGTGCTCATGGAGGTGGAACAAGATTTAGTTGTTAAAACGTGCTCCACTTAGTCGTTAAAGCATCTGGAAATGCTTTTAAAACAGAGGTAAGTGTTTTCCGACGAAATATATCATCCAAAAAACACTTAAACTAGCTTGTGACTCAAGTGTAACGTTTGCTGTATCAATGCTTGATGATGGTCGCAAAAGCACTGCTTACTTGCTTGATTTACAGTTACACTGAACTAACATTTATAAAACGTATCTATAATGTACCTATGTATGTAATGTATTTTAACTAATTAGTACCTCTTTTATGAATTGTCTTTTTGTTCTTATGATTTTTTTTTATTTATTATGTGTTATTGTACCTTGAATTCTCTTTGTGTCTTAAATGTGCTCTAAACAAACTAACCTTAACCTTATCATACTCTTTTTGCAACACGGTCCAACACACAGTTTGCATCAGGTGTTGGAGGGAATTTCTGGGGAAAGGATATGTGGTTGCTCTGCTTGACGGTATACCTACAATAAACCGTACACCTTGTGGGTAAGCCTCAAATAAACCTTGGCCTGGTAAATATGTACTCAATACAAACTTATTGACATTCTGTGGGCAGAAAGGTTTGGGCATTGTTTGTTTTTTGTGAAACGTACCACAATTGTTAACCTCTTGGTCCTGACAATGGCAATATTGCCTACATGTTTTTTTTACAATATGTGGATGATTAAAAAGTGAGAGGATGGTGGTGTGTTCCTTGCTATGTGGCAGCTGAGACATGCCTCTTATAATGGTAGATTATCTCTTGTGATTGATGTCATACATCCAAGTTTACATTTTTGGTTCAATTTAATGGCCTAAACGATTGGACTTATTTCTTGACCCTTCGGGCTGTATTGTATTTGTTGTGACCATAAATATTGCATGTTATGTCAACTTCTTGACTTGAATGGACGCTGTTTCCATGTTTGAGCTGCTTTGAGTTTATTCTTCTAAAACTCTACAGACCTTGTTGAAGTGGCAAGTGCTCATTGCTCATGTGATCCCCCAAATGCGGCCACTTTGTTTGTTTGTTATTTAATACCAGTACTATGAATATAGCTTTTAGTTAAAGCTATGTGAAACAGCTCACTGTAATATAATAATATTACTTGTGATATGGTGATTTATTTTTGTTTCCATAAAAGTTGTAATTGAGCACAAGGTACATGAATTGAATTAACATCAGTTACGTTTTCTCATATTGTGTGTACAACACTGAACAGTTCTCAATATAATAGACAAAAGAAGCTTGGCTATCAGAATGATATAGGCTTTGTTTTAAGAATGTAGAAAAAAATATGATTTCTGATTGGCAATTTGAGATTTAACTACTATTTTTGGCAGACCTCCAGTAATTGGAGTTTCATACACCATGTGATGGCACTTATTACTCATCCTCACAATGCCCTTTTCTGTTCATATCCGTAGTCTGGATGATCTATCTGTGTGGCTTACAAGTGAAATTGCATGTGTGCAATATGACACAAGGCATGCTTTTTCACCATTGCTGGGACAGAATTTAAAATTATTTTATTTTTGGTTTATGTCTTTTTTTGAAGCTGTCTATGCATGATTCCTCATTAACTGCTCTCTCAATACTGTTAAAAGTATATGTTCTGTTTGTGCTCAATATCTTGTGAGCATGGTCCTGAACCAAATTAGATGAAATTAGAAAAAATCAGGCATACTTACCAATTCCAGTAATAACACCGTGAACAAACAGATTACAGAAAATGAAAAGAGTGAATTATGAAACAAAATCATGTAGCACCAAAGTGCTGAATTAATAGTGCCTGTTTGTGCTTGCCTGTGTTTTGAGGAAAACTGCAGAATTAACTTTTTTAGTGATTACCCAAGAAAATGATGTCTGTTTTAAATAATCTAGTAAATTCCATGTAAACTATGATCTTCCAGGAAGGAGAACACAACCAGGAATAATAAGCCCCCTCATTTGCAGAAATAATTAGATTTTGCAAAAATAATCAGTCATGCTAATCTCCACGGGAGCAAACATAATTAAATTTGCCAGTCTCAAATTTGGAGATGCCTCTCTAAGAACTCAGCGACAATATTGTGTTTTACCTTGTCAATAGTCAGTCGTTGTAAGTCACTTGGGGAATAGTTAATTAAAATAAGCCCTTAGACACTTAGTAATAGGTTTTCCTTGGTTAATTCTATGCTCCTCAGGGCAGGTTGCAAACACTCTCTAAACCTGCAAGTGTTCATTGTGGTTGGCACACAGGACAGGAGCATAAGACAATGCAACAGAAAGTGCATGTGTCATGTAGTATATTGACTACAGCAAATATATATTTTTTTGTAATTAAAGGTCAAATATTTGCACCTTATGCAGTTTAATAGTTAGATTTGTGTGGCCTTTATAACAAGGTATTTAGTATGGAGTAACTGAGAGAGACTGGGAGTAATGAGCAATGACTGCCATCTACAGACATGTGTGTGTAACTGCTAACAACTAAGGTTCAACCAACATGTGAAATGAGCTGACACGTTCTCTTTGGGCTGTAAACATCATGTTATAAAACAGCTTATATGAAACTTGCTTATCATGTTATTGAGGTTGTTCAGAGAGCGTGTCCGGGCATGCGCGCTCTTCAGGGTGGCACACTCTCTTTCTGCGTGCTCTGCGAGCCAATCACATTTCAGATAAACACAATATTGCGTCATTGTTATTGTGGTGGTTGGTGCTCCAGCTGCTTGCTTAGGGATTTCGCCATCATTTCGATTACACGTATGCATTTAAAACTAACGGCTGGACCTTCAAGATCACACCAGTAAAATGTCGCAGCAAAAGGAGATTTCATCGGACGACAGTTTGCAAGGTAACGAATAACCGACGAAACATCTTGTAGCTAACCAGTGGTTATGCTGGCGCTAGCTGAAAGTAGGGAATCACAGCGTTATATTACTATACTTAGCCCGGAGGTAAACACTGTATCTGGATAACTAGCTATGTTAAAGCTCAACGCTACCTATGTTTTTTCGAGACTGGAGAGCCCTACAAAGATTATAAACCCAGCGGCATAGTCAGTAAATAAGGTTTAACTGTATTGTTGTACCATCAAAATGACCTCAAGGCAGATTACAGGGTGCCTCTGTTTATTTTTCTAATTTAGCCCTAGCCTGTGTGTTAGTCCCAGGCCCAGCATATAGAATCAGAAAACCTTTATTCACCCGACAAAGGGGACATTTACTTTGTGACAGCAGAGTAAAGAGCCAAAAATGGCTAAATATTAATAAAGAAAGCATTACAAATACTATAGATACAAATAGAAATACGACAAATTACAATTTAATTTACAATAATACACATCCAGGGTGACAAAACAAAGTATAGAGTAACCAATGATGCCATTATGGATACCCCTCAAATGTAATGTGTTAAAACTATGTTTTTGATTTAAGGTTCCTGGGTTGAGCTGAATTTCAGTGGCAATGGCTCTCAAAACACTAGTCATCATGGAAGCCAGGAACAAATCCCCATGTCCTTCCAGGAGTGTGACATGGAGAAAATGCTGGTAGATGCACAGCACGAGTCAGGCAAAAACAGCTCCAGAGGAAGTTCTCAGTGCAACAGGTTTGTAATGGGGGAAGGGAAGCACAGTTTTTGTTTTGTTTGTATGTTGTGTAATACTGATCATCTATGTGTCACTCTTAACTGACCTTTTTGTGTTGTCTTCTTCACACTAGCCCTCTTAGAGCCCAGACCCCTCTTCTTCTGTGTAGAGGATCAGAGACAAACAGCTCACAGGTACAATTTTACTCAACATTTCATATGGTGTTTTACAGCATAATGTTGCTTTAGTTAAAGGGGACCTATCATGCAAAATGCACTTTTGTACGTCTTTTATACATGAATATGTGTCCCCGGTGTTCCAGGGAACTCACCAAGTGTCAGAAAACACAACCCTCTCTATTTTCCTCCATACCCAAATCTCTAAAAAAGGGGCTGCAACGGATCTGATAAAAACTGATCCAGATTTGAACACTGTCCTGACGTCAGGACAGTGGCGCTACGGCTATTGGGCCAACTCCACCAATCAGTAGGAGACAGCCACCCATTGCCGTTCGAAAGCGCTGGAGACGCTGTAGTACATATGCCAGGCCTCTAGATAGTGCTGTTGCTCACAGAATCAACCCTTGCAAAAACAGAGCTAACATTTTTCAAATTGAGTGAAATGAGGCATGGCTAAAATGCATGATCTGTTTGGTATTTTGAAAAAAAAGTATAAATATGCCTTATATAGGTATGGTCCTACACTATATTATTCAAATATAGCATGATAGGTCCACTTTAATATCAGTTATGGCCAAGTTGTTGCTTGATTTTCCACATTTACTGTTTTCAGTCAGATGAAGACTTTCAGGAAAGAAGATGGGAAGTGGAGAACATTATGAAGAAAAACGCTGACTGGATCTGGGACTGGTCCAGTCGACCTGAGAACAATCCACCAAAGTAAGTGCTCATGTGGTAACTCTTAGTATGATTATTTTATAACAAAAATGTGCTGTTAGGTATTTATAGATGCAAATTATTGATGACTATTAAACCGTCTGAATACAATTATGATCTAATCCACATATGAGAAAATGGCAGTGATAACTGATAACAATAATGGAACATGGTTAGCGAACAAATATAAAGCTCTATAATCTCTTACACATATTAGTCTATGTATATATATCTGAGACTGTGATTTCTTACTGTATTGTTTGTGTAAGTAGAGGTGTTGATGTGATAATAAACTGGCACTCATTGATTTCTATGTATTCATAACAGTGAAACATTGATGTGCTTCTCTGTAGGGAGTTCCTGCTGAAGTACCCTAACCGCACGACCTCTCTCAGCATCAGGAACACCAGCGTCATGAAGAAGGGAGGCGTTCTCTCTGCTGACTTTCTGAAGCTTTTCCTTCCTTCATTAATACTTTCTCACATACTGGCTGTTGGCCTAGGGTAAGCCTCATAATTACATCTCTAGCTGTGGCAATATTACAGTAACTCAGAAAAACTAAAAACATTGCAGAACATTGCAAAAGGATTTATAAAAAAAATGTTTAAAGCCCAGATTTGTACCACATTCAATTGATGTACTCGCCTATAAATAATCAAAGAATTTGACACGATTGATTTGGTATTTTTCATATAATAATACATGAACATATAGACTAGTTTTCCATTTTGTTTTGAAACATCACTGATGCAAACAGACCTTTAACTGCACCCACACACCATGAATAATTTAGTGGTTGTCGAGTGTTAGTCTCTGCATTAAATGGCCTGTCAATTACTTCAGAGTGATGGATTCCAGTGTAGTGTTTACATGTTTTTTTGCAGGACAACTGTTGTACCTCTAACATATGTAGGATAGAAGATAACAGTATTGCAGTAACACAAAAAGCAGTTCCAAAACTCAAATACCCTGTAGAAAGTGGCAGCCCTATATTTTTTCCTCATGATCAGTGTATCATATTTAGTGGGCAAACAGTAAAAATAACTCAGTAGTGTACTATTTATACCTTTGTCATGTGCATTGTCAGAAGGTTATGTTAAGTTCCAGTAGTAATCAATGCTAAATATGTATGTTTATTAATTACTTAAGACAAATGTAACATGGAACAGATATTTTTGTATTGATAGTATTATTCTGATAAAGTAGAGCCTTCAATTGTGAGCATCAGCATCCTCTGTTTTCTTTTGTATATTTTGTTCTCAGTACCATCTTTTTTGACATGTTTGTCTCTCTTCTTTTAGGATATACATTGGGAAGCGCCTTACCTCCCACAGCACCTACTAAGTAGGACGGTGGTCTGTTGCGACACCATGTCACCTTGATGTGACCACTTCGGCATGCCTTAAAATGGGACCTTTTGATGATCAATGGGAGGTGGCCATGTGACAAGATCAAATTTCATTGAGGGCCCCTCTTAGCTCACACCTGTGTTAGAGTTAAGGATCTGTCAATAGCTGTCTTATGGTGTTTACTCCTGAACACAACAGTGACCTATCCTCTGCTCTTTGCTGTATTCCTAGTTCTGGCCTGGAGATGACCGTTTTGCTGCTTCCTGCTCCTTAAATCTGCACGTTAGGGAATATTGTACACCATGCCTTTTTCATTTTGCAATGAGATATCACTTTGATTTGAAAGGATACACTATCTGAGTTTTGAAGATCAGTTTTGGAGAAAGGAAATTGTTTTGACATGTAACTTTTATTTGTTTTCTTATGGATCATTAGCCTCGTATTAACGTGACTGCATCTATTATCGCTTGCTCAATTATTTGCAATTGTGATAAGTATTAAAGAGGACTGATATGGTCCATGATATTGATCATACTACACAATAAAAGTTGGAAATACACATATGGCCCTGATGGATTTTTAACCAGTATTAAAAAAAAAAAAATGTATTAAGGAAAGGACCACATGCAGATGAACACAATTAAAATTTTATTGAACTTTGGTCAAAATAATAAACAAGTGAATACATTGCCACCATGTTAGGAATCAATGGACAAAGACAATGCATTAATATGTGTTGTTTTAATGTCATCAGTATATGTTTTGTGTAGTCAACCTTCATTTCTGCATTCACAACTACAGAGATAAGATCCACATTTGCAATACGGTTTAAGTTTGGGTGACATCCCTAATAAATGAGTAAGGGCACATGTACGAGGCCTGTCTGAATTTCCTACTTATTACATGATTAGGAGGCACTCTTATTACATAAACTGTAGGGTGTGCAATTTCCTCCTTTGTGTTTTCATAGACAGCCACATATAGCAGCAGTATATGAGGACATAACTCTATAAAATAGGATTTACAAATAATGCACATGAGGTTTGTAAAACGTTTGGGGACATAACTTGTACAGTAGCTGTCACTGATAGAAGTAGGTATTAAGGCTGAAGATTCCCTTTGTCCTGGGCCCCATCTTGTGCCATGTAGTTTCCAGCCTACACCCTAAACATGGTCAAAAACAAGAAATTAATCTCTTGACACCAACACATTATCAGTTGTCTCCCACAGTGGTTCTGAAACTGGTAGCCCCAAATGGTATTTCCATAACAAGTTTGCTTGATCTGCTCAAAGACAGTGGTGTGACTGGACATTTCCCACCTCTCTACAACATAAAAACATGCAAAGCAATAAACATGTTTTAATACATACTTCTAAATTTAAAAACACATCTGTAGTTTTAGTTTCTTTTTATTATGTGGATGACAAGGTGTACTTGAGTAGATACAGTCAGTGAAATTATGTCACCGTATTTACTGGGTAAAGTAAGAGGAAGGGGAAAGAAAAGAAACAAGTCCACTTTCCAAATTCATGGCCTCTTCCACCTGTAGTTTGGCCTGAATACATGGCCAATGGGGGGAATGTTACAGTTAGGCTTATTGGCCATTAATCCGTGCTTCAGAAAGCCCAAAATCTTTGAGATGATGTTACAACTTTGACAAGACGTCATTTTAAGGGCTTCCAAGAGTTCTGTCGTTAAATCATGAAATGAAGGCTTAAAATGTCAACACAAACACCAACGTTCAAGAGTTTGACCTGACCTCTAGGGAGTGCCATTCCGTCAATTACACCCGAATTGGGTTTTCTGGGTCAGGGGGCATGTCGATTGCCCTGGTGCCAAAGGCAAAAACAACCTAAGCTCAGACTCAAAATAAAACAGGCCTATGGATCAACCTCCTGTGGCAAAAAAAGTAGACGCGTGCTTTCGAATTCTTCACCAGGAGGACAACGAGGCTGTTTCTTCTTATACAGATAGACAAGTAGTAGGCTTAACTACACAGATACGGTAAAAGCCCTATCCTCTGGAGCCCCAAATCTTCTAGTTGATTTTGTCCTGGAAAATGTACAAGTTGTTGGTGGCTGCCACAGCTATCACGTTATCTTTGGGGTGCCAGGCAGTGTGGAGGATCTTCTTGTTGAAGTCCAGGCTGTCCACGCTGATCTCATCCTTCTTCCTCTTGCCACCGGTGGACACTTTGCGCGGTTTGAGCGTAGCCCGTGGTTTGCTGCTCTCCCGGGACGCCTCCAGTGTGATGTCCCGCCTGGTGTTGCGGTCAAACATTCGGAAGAAGTTGTTGTAGGAGCCGGTCATGATGGCACTGGTGAAGAGAGAAAATAAACAGTCGTCAAACATGAGAAAACCAAAACCTATTATTTAGAAACACAATAAACAACTAAAAAGCAAAGCCGTACAAGCGTTTGGACACATACCTGTCACTGCCATTCCAGCAGCACTCAAACTTGTCAAAGATGCAGTCGTTTTCATACAAGGAGCAGAGCTTACTGCGAAGGTATTCATGTACCTGAAACAAAACGCAGAACTTTAAGCAAAAATATTCACTTGAAAAAAATTGGTAGAAAAAGTGTAAAGTAGCAGGGGAGGGGTAGCGGCACCACATGCTTGATGTTATATCACTTTGGGAAAGTCCTGACTTTTGACTGTTAATTGCCATGATCACAAAAATAGAACTTAGTGCTTTTCAGTCTATGTAAGAAATAGGAATACAGTCCCTCAGATCAGAGATCATTTTTTTTTAGGCACTGCAATGCTTATTATTGTTCTCACGCACATGGTTACATGTTGTATTTGAAGTCACTAGAGAAGTATGTTTATGCACCTGATATGTCTCCACTGGCCTGTTCTCCATGTTGAGGTCCCACACTTTGACGGAGAGGTAGTCACGTGTCATCATATAGCGTCCGCTGTGACTGAACTTCACGTCCGAGATGGAGGAAATGATCTCAGAAAAAAAGGATCGGCTGCTTGGATCCTCTGGCTCCTCAAAGACTAAAACAAAGATGGAAAAATCCCTGATTCTTAGTCCAAAATTGATACGCATTTTGTCTTTTTAATAATAGGCAACAGATATCAACACAATCTAGGCATGAAAAAGAAAACTACTAAAAATGAATATCTATCACACCCATATTAGTGTCACAAAGCAATATTACAGTAACAAATCTATCAAAAGTATTTATTAATTAATTGTTCTATTCAACACCTATCGATTGACTACACATTGCGGGCATACAGTTGAAATACTTACACTTTGAGTGCCTGTCGCAGAGTGCCGCTGCTCGCATGTCACAAAGGCGGATGGTGCCTTTGCTACTGCTGTACACAAATACATTGCATTGGTGTGGATGGCACTCAGCAGCTGTGATTACTTCTGTCAGTTCCTCCATGTTGGCGGGCTTGATGTCTACAATATCTGGGAACACACTGTTAAGGAACAAGCAGTCTTATGTTTCATCATGATACAATGCAGAGACTATAAGCCACACATCTAATAGATGTATTTCTGATGACGAAAAAGGATACTAAAACTTCTGTCTGTGATTTCCATGTGCCATAGATTTATTCTTAGGTCATCTGCGGAGAGGTACGTTTCATGATCACTATTTACAGAAATGGAATTAATGTGATAGGTGTGCGCATTTGCAAAGATCCTCCGTGGGCTTGCTTCTACCATGAGATCCATTGGCATCAGTACTGGTACCTGAAACAAACAACATGCATTTTTAGACAATATATAAAAAAACCTGTTCAAAAATTAGACAGGTCTGACGAATGATTAAACATACCCGTAAAGAGGTGATTCTAAAGGGGTCTCTAAGTCGTCCATCTTCATCTTTCAGGTTGTAACCTTCTGCTCTTTTATCTCTTTCACTTATTTTCCACAATTTGATAGTTTTATCTGACAACAATAGATAAGAAGAGGAGACAACAATTACCTGACAGGGATCAAGTTGCATCTTAGTTTCAAAAACTAACATTTCCAAATTATCAAAATAGATAGAAACCAAACTCTTACCATTTGTCGAAAGTAGAAAGTGAGCAGCATTTTGTTGGGGTAGCCATCTTATTTTATTAATTTTTTCCTCGATTTCTAAACTTTTCAAATAGTCAAATTCTGGCTCGTGACTCTGAAAAGTGCTATAGACGTTGTACTCCCCGCGCAGGTGTGGACGATTCTTTGACTGAAAACAAACACAAGTCATGTGGTTTAAACATTATTATTGCAGTCAGTCAGGATATAACTTCAGACAAAATGCTGTTGATGAACACATTCATCTGTCACTCCATGTGAGCCTTACCTCTTGTTCATGTTGGAATATCACTACTCTGCCTCCTTTATCTCCAGTTGCAAGTAATTCTCCAGAATAGTTGAACTCAACTGTTGAGATTATGTCAGCTGAAAATGCACAGAAATCAGAGTGAGTCACTTTATAGCTCAGTTTTTACCATCATATTTCTGATGACAACAAGAATCATGCTACTGTGTTAGGCTACAGACTAGAGACAATTCACTGGAATAAGGCATCACAGGCACACGGAGTCAAATTACACAACATGTACACCCATTGAAGTATGAATGAATGAAAACAA
Source organism: Trematomus bernacchii (assembly GCF_902827165.1). Classification (NCBI taxonomy): domain Eukaryota; kingdom Metazoa; phylum Chordata; class Actinopteri; order Perciformes; family Nototheniidae; genus Trematomus; species Trematomus bernacchii. Next base: position 10,680,918 of record NW_022987828.1, read on the forward strand.
GCATGATGTCACTAGACAATTTATGGACGCAGCCCATTGACGTCATGGACACGGTCGCTCCCCTTTAATAGCTTAGCCACCACCTAGCATACAGCTAGCTCGCGACACACAGTAATGCACAGGAAAGGGCGTTTGTGCAACTGATCCACCAACAGCATCGCAGCACCCACAATAGCCGTCCAATATTAAAACATGTGTAAACATCCAGCTATCGTGCATCTCATGTGAAGCCCACAGAGCATCCTCATCATCAGACCATCAAGCTAGCTTCCCATCGTTTTAGCCTAGCCGCCGAGCTAACGTTAGCTACATACCTTCCGCAACATCTTCATCTATCGCTCCTTTCACTTGAGAGAAACACCACTGAAAATCATTTCCTCCTGCAACTCCTGTAGAAAATAACAAAGCGTTAGTTTGTGTGCGACTCGGGTTTGGTCTGACAATAAAATGACCTGACAGTGACACAGTTTGACAACTAGCAACTTAGCTTGCCAGCGCTAACATTGGCTAGCTAACTTGCAGATTCAGGCCATCACACACACCAAGTGAGGTGGGTCCTTTGCCTCCCTTCAAAAGTAGCTTACCCGCCATTGCTTCATGTAGCAGCTCTTGCTGTACACGGCTTGCGAAACTTAATCAACCAATGAGGCTTGCTCGGAGAAATAGATAGCATCCACAATCAGTGTGAAGACTCGGGTCCAGATCTGTCAAGACCACGGAAATTATCCGAGATTTTTTTCTTCCAAAATGGCGCACAGTACATGGAGAAATGACGTCATGCACACATGCCACATCCTGGCTCCATCCATCCTCCTGAGCATCATATTGTTAAATGTGCATCCAGCATGGCTTTTCTATGCATTTAACTTTATGTGTTTACATTATATATCAATACCTGCCTATGCAGCCTGTTAAATCAAATTCAGATTATATTATTATATATATTATATTATGGTCAGATTGCATTCACACCGAGATGTTGAAGCCAACAAAACCAAATAAACAAAAAATAGCCAGCATAAACAGCATTAAAATGTTCTTATCTTTAAGTCTTTGGCCATCTACGTTTCATAAATGTACATAATGTAAGTAATTGCTTAAGTCCTGGCAGGGATATAAGTAGGCCCAGGGCACACAACTCACACAAATATTAACAATTTATACTATTTATGATGACACTTTTTTTATTTTATTTGCTTGGTTGTTGTTAATGTTAGATAATCAATGGTCCTTCCTAACTCAAAATGATGTGACACCTTATAAGTACACCAGTTTTTATTCTATGGTCAGTGGGTGACATCTAGTGGTGAAATGATGAAAATCCAGTTTATACATGTTGGGTATATTCCACTTCTATAGGTATTACACTTGTTTGTTTGTAGCCTTTATTTAACCAGGTGAAAAATCCCATTGAGATCAACGATCTCTTTTTCAAGGGAGACCTGCAGTAAACTGAATGCAAACACATCCATTCTCTATTTCACAGACAACAACCTTTTGTATGTTGTATTATCTATTAATCTATCTATCCATCCAACTATCTTTTCATATTCTGCTCAACCCAGTGCTGCTCAGATTCCGTAAAAAATATGTCATTTATATCTATATTATTTATCTATTTCTGTGAGAATATTATGCTCAAATCGAAAAAATATGTTGTAGCTTCGGTAGTTGTTTTTAGTTCAATGATTATTTTTCTTTAAACAGCATTCTCTGAAGGGTTTGGGTTGTCAAGAATTGGGAGGAGGAGGATAGCCCATAGGGGAAAAGTCACATTCAGAAAAATACAAAAATGGTAAGTGCTGATGAAGTGTGAGAATATGTAATATCTGGGCCACATTTCTGTGGATAAAACAGAATAAACAGAAGTATGTACTTTTCTGTTAACCAGTCGATATAAATACACTATTCAAATATAAACTATATTCAGCTGAAATAAGGAAGGGAATAAGAAATCAACATCTCCTGTTTGCAGTTGCCAGTATATTCTTGTTTTACTTTTTATCCAAAAATAGCATAGTGGCCCAAAAGGCGTCATTAACAAATGGTGCTCATTTTTAACCAAATATTACTGGTCCCTTGTGTAATTGAAGCTAGTTAATTACCTGTCCTCGTTTTAAGCCACTGTGATTATAGGCTTTGGATACACACAGTTGGTTTTGCCTCCATAGTGGTTTTCAACTTTTTGTTTGCTGCATCTGCAGATTGTCCTGGAGGTGCCAAGTGAACAAATAGAGATGCACCCAGGAAGACCTGGACCAAATCTCACCAAAACCTTCTCCCCAGCATCTCCCGAGCTGCACATTCCTCTCATCACTCACATCGTCCCATGGGGAGCAGCAGAGCAGAGGCCTGGAGGTTAGGAAGACTATATCAATATCTATATATAAAGGTGGGCCAACTTGTACCTGCTGTATACATACAAGCTGGATGGTCTTTGGCTATTCATAGAAAAAATGGAAAAAAATGTGACATTAAAAATGCTCACAGGGCACATATTTGAACTAGTGTAACAATTGTACATTATACATGTGTTCCCCAAAATGCTTATCAAACTGCTGCAAAGTGTCTTTAAACATATACCCCAGTAAGCTTTAACACTTATATAGTTAATAATCCAATTAGTAGTTTATAGATGTAGGGATTTTACCTTTACATTAAAAACAGATCCATCACCACTGTTGTAAAACCATCATTATTTTAAGAACCACTTAAATCTTTAAAACATCCTTGACTTCAACACAAGGAGCCCTGTATAATTCCACACTGCACCTAATGGGTTTGCAGTGGCTTTTACCTCTATCTGATGAGGCTGTGCAGATGTTACTTGTTGGAGTGTGGTTAATATTCTATAAGTAAGGACAGAATAAGGGATGCTTAATATAGCTCAGAAATAATTGAAACAAGTTGTTTTGAATTCTACAATGGTCTTTACTATGTATACAACTCATTAATTACAGTGTAAAAAATAGCTGCCTTGAGTAACAGCACACTATTAAAAACATAACACACTGTTTGTATTCACCCTCGCAGTGTGAAGGAGAAACATTTGATCTGCGCCTAATTTGTGATTTAACAAACCGTACCGCTTAATTGTTGTGTACATTCGATTTTTCACATTTTTACAAGTTCAGTGTTGTGGCTGTGTGACTGTATGTGTGTGTATGAGTGTGTTTCCTGCCTTGCCGTAGCTTCATCAGGTATAAGGAGAGGTGTTGACTTTATTCCGAGCCTCCAGTAACACCACTGACTCTGATAGTTCCCCATCCCGGTGGGAATTCATTATAAGACAGCTAGAGGCTGCTTGTGGATGGTTACTGTGCTGCCCGTATGTTAACTTGTCGCTATCGCGCAAGGCAAACATGTGGTGCAGCTGCTTTCTCTGGCTGTGGGCAACCTGGAGAGATTGATTGGTGAGCCTTCTGTTTTATCCAGGATCAGGGCCACATTCAGTAGACATGGTGCCTCCGGAGAAGCAGCCATTTTCCCCAGAAAATATGGCTCATTACCAGCACAGACAAAATGAAGGTATATTGACTTTTTAACATCTTACAACATACCTATTTCTGAGCCGTTTACCAACAAGCATTTGTCTCCTGGAAATTTTTACTTTGTTTTATTCCCATGTAACTGAATGCGAAAACAGTCATGATTTTAACATGAGCTCATCGTGTCTCTTTTGACCAAATCAAACACGGCTACTGTCCTCATCTATTTCTGTTTCAATTTACACTCAAAGGCATGTGTGTAAATACCCTCACACATGCACCCGACACACACAAACACACCCTTCCCCCCACATTTGGTCCATCAGACAGTTTTTAACACAAACCATTGGCCAGTGGATGTGTCTGCTCTGCTCAGGGGCATAAGCTCTGTCCAGACCCTCAGTCTTAACTCTCTCTCTCACACACACACACTCAAACACACAAACAGCAAAGACAAACACAATCAATTATTCAACACTCTTGTTTTGGCTCATGTGTTTTTTCTTATTATTTCTGTTCTGTTGTTTCTATAGCATCCTCTGGCAACCTAACAGCCAGGAGGCCCTATGAGTGAGATACGACGCCTGATGACTTGAGGTCTGTGTATGTCTTTGTAATTTAGATTGCAGAGTATAATTTGCATGCACAGCCTTCGACATTGTCTCATTGTCTGAAGAAAATTATCCTTGCGGCTTTCCACAACTGAGGGTAGTCAGAGACCTGGCTTGGAAGGCAAACCTTTGTCTCTGAGTTTATTTCCCCCAAGAGTGGACATCTTCAGTGTGGTCATTCAGTGTAGTTAAACCTCACATTGATGCACACAAGCAATCATTGTAAATACTACACTGTCCTTTACTTTGTGCTATTTCTCTATCACTTTAACCTCTTTTGTAAGGCTCTATGCCTATATATGTTAGATATAGTTTATGTTCATGCAGGGTCTGTCATTGTTCAGTGTGCAAATGTGAGCACTAGATGGCACTATGGCACTTATTATTCAATGCCAATAGATAATTTCCATTTTGGAGGGTAAGTGTGTGCTGCTGACACGAGTGATGATCACAAACTGCTTGTTTTCCCTGAGCTGATGTTGATATTATCATGAAGCACTCAGTGGCCACTGACATTTATTAATGAACAGTTTTGACCTTTTAATAACAAAGCAATTGTTTGGATTTTATTGCAGAAGTTTCCAGTGAAATATATATCAAGAATACTGAATTAGAGTGTAGAACACTGAAGTTTTCAGTTTATCTGGAAGTCTAACTTGACAGATTCAGAGATATATATATATTTTTTAAAGGCTCAAGTGAACATCAAACAAAATGCTCTCCCAAATCAATGAAAACAGAGAAGAATCACATTGAGGGGATATATTAGATGTGAATCCTTGCAGCGATGATGTCCTTGTAACAGATCATATTGTAAATAAGATGGGTTAAATTGCACTTGTAGCTTCCCTTCAAACAGTCAGGCTATTCTCTCGGGGGGGACAAGAGAGTGCTGCACACTCTTCCTCTAATAACGCAAGACAATGAGATCCCGGCTCATAACATAGGCCTCCACTATATAGAACAAGTATTGGGGGCTTAGCAGCTAATAAAGTGGCAAGTCTTCAAATCCATGTCAGAAGAGGAGAGTGCCACAGGGACCTTTCATAACACGTGTATGTGCAGGTTCAACTGCAGTGTAAAGGTTACGCATCCACATTGCACTGATCTAACCTGATGAGTTGCCTTAAGCCCCACAAATTTCAAGGCTGTGTTTCTTATTTAAAGAAGTGGAACTGAATAATTCCCTCACCTTCTACAACAAGACAGGAGTGTGGAATGAATGTTTGACACGCAATACAAAATCTTCTGTGTGTCCTCTACTCAATTAAGTGCACATGAAGCGGTGACAATATTTAAATCCTATGTTGTTTCATATCTGATAAGCTTGTTTTACCACGTATTATGTATGTAGGGTAATTTAATTTTCCCAAATAAGCAAAAATTATAATTCACATCAATTTTGTTAATTGAATCATGCTGCCCTTTGAGTTCACCAAACACAGCCTCAGTAATTAGCCTTGATTGCCTGGTCTGCGTTTCATAAATGGTCTCTCCCGCTTTCTCTCTAGTGAACCTGTCCTTCACTGGAGCACAGACACTCCTCCAGCATTTCCACCCACTTTGTTTGTGAGTCTTTGATCCACAGTATTCCAGTTAAAGTTACACCCATGTGCTGCAAGTTGAAACTTTCAGCATTGTTGCTCAGGGGAACCTTATACCCGTGGCGCCTTCTGCTTTTGTCCTTCCCTTTAGCAACAGAACTCTCCTATGGTCCCGGACAAAAGACTACTCACGACACCATTTTATGATCTCTGTGATGATACCGTTTCCTTCTCCTGCTCGCATGTTACCTTCTTCTGCTCATCTAAGCCAAAATGATAATGTATTAAAAAAAACATCATTAGGCGGTTTACCCTTGAGACAATTGTTGATTTGGAGAAAAAGATGATGACAAAGAAAATCCTTTATGCCTAAGATTTTTTTATTATTTTACTGCCAACAAGAAAACTAATTTAAATCAGTACCTTTTTTATATGCTGCACAATAACATAAAAATATAAGAACAGATGCCACCAAGTTGATAATTGAATAATAAAAAACAAAACTCTAATTTGTGCTTTTTGTTTTTCAATTAAATTGATGTGCACTATCAGCCGGACTGCCCTCATAATGCTCATTGTGTTCAGTGGATGAATGTGTTTGTGTGCACTTATTCATAACTTGCATTTAAATGAGCATGTATGGTAGTATGTACTAGAATTACACATGCATGTTAAGCCTAATTGAAGCAACAATTATAACCATTTTCTACAACAACATTATAATCTGGTGTGGAGAACACTTAAAGACAACAACAACACATAGAGTGTATTAAAGTAGAGTGTAAAGTGCTGCAATGTCTTGCCTCTCCAGTCTGTCTAATCACTATGTGAGTGAAACATTCATGGTACACTAGATCAGTTCAATATTTAATTTCTCAACAAAGACTACATGATGGAACAGATGCTCAAACTTTGTATGTTTCTCAGGAGAGCAAAACTCACTTTCGCTGAAGCTATTGAGCACAGAGATTGTGATTGTGTACAAGCTTTGTGTTGACTTCTCCGGGCTCTTCACCTATGCACTAAACGTACAGTCATGGATAAAAAGATGTTCAAACATGCTAAGCGTGCATAGTGAGTCAGTTCTCAAACCACGGACTGAATACATCAATTGTTTACATCCAGGGGCACTGAAAACTCATGTGTGGAACCGCATTAGTGATGCACCAAGGCTGGCCTTTGCCTCCATGTCACATTTCAAGTGAAAATTTGACTTGGCATGTTTACATAGGATTTCTTCATCTCCCTTTTAAACCCCTATGGGCAAACTGAAGGTGAGGGGAACTAAGATTATTATCCCCCGTTTCTCTGAGGAGCTTTTCTTTATGCACACCCTCGCAGATGTCGACATTTGGTTAGGCGGTGTACATAGAAGCCCCAGATTATCTAGCGCTTCAGGAAGTCTGTTTAGCTAAAGTTAGGAGTGGTTACTTTCCTGCACCTTCCTAATTTACCCTTGTGCTTTGTAACCTGGAGACCCCCGTGCTTAGTCATACATCTGTGGTAAAGAGTGAGAAAATTATTAGTGATTGAATATTGCTGTCTATTAAAAAACCATAGGTGTACTTGTAATGATGTTCATATCAATAGGCTCCACTTGCAGACCTAGTCGCTGAAAGCGTAGCAGATGGTGTACTATATGTCATAATGCTATAAAATCCAACAGGAATTGACAATTGAAATCCCACCCTGGAGTTTGCCTCTTTTAGCTTTGGCATAATCTTCTCAGGATTTCAATTGCAAAGTCAAAGAGAATAGTCTAGCACACGGGGACTAGTTATCTGGGGCAAATGCGGTCTAAGGTTGACAATGCAAAGGCTATGTTTATGTGCATCACACTTACTATACTGAATGTTTCCCAGAGTGCAAGAACATCCTCCCCTGAATTCTATTCCTCTTCCCACGTCCCAGTGCTGCCGTGGAAAGTAGGCCAAGTGAGCACCAGGGCGTTGCTTTTTTAAGATGATCAGTTTGTCAGTGTGTTTTTGTGTGTGCTCAGGACGGCTATTCATGTGGCTTGACTCTGTAGAACAAAGACCAGCATTATACAATTTGCAGCACTTCCAATAGCAAGGAAAAGGGAGAGGTTGGAAAATAGGGACAGGACAAGTGTGGATGAAACAAAGACAGAAACTGGCTTGTACTCTAATTCATTTACTTCCTCTTTTCCACCTCTTTGTTGCAGCAAAAAGGTCCCTTGCCAGTAACACTCCTCTGCAGGATCATACTGTACTCTAGCTGGCATGGATTATTTTTAGCTATTGCTGTGCAGCTTTCACCTTGACTCTCACCATCTTGACATCATAATTAACATTTCTGTTAATAGTAACACAGTCCAATATTAATAGAGATCTCTGACAAAAGTCAAAATTCAGATGTATAGTGATAATGAATTGCATCACTCATATTAAAGAGACCTTGCCAATCACATTTGTTTTATCACCTTAAGGATGGCAATTCCTTTAGGAGTAAATTAGAGGTGCTGATGCAACATGTAGAAAATATGCATTTTGACATGAGTGACTTGAGAATTATGGGACTCCTGCAGGTGGGGCAGTATCACTGGAAGTTGGCAGTAGCTCCATCATAGGGGTCAACAGGCAAATTAAGTTCTCTTGAGTATTGAGGGAAAGGCTGTTGCCTGTGTGGTCATGCACATGGGCTCTAAAAAAAAAAACAAGAAAAAAAAAACAAGGTTAAAGCTGATGCCTCCCGTTTTGGAGGCCACATTGCCCGATGCAACATGTGCACATATCATACTTACTGATGAGAATTGTAAATGACCTTAAAGTCAAATTTTTGCAACCGTTTTTCTGAGTGCACTCCGTTTGGTATTAGAGTGCTTATATTAAAAGTTAATATGTTCCGATTTAGGGCTGAATAATCACATTTACCTCACTTCCATCAATGCCACTGAGAAATGTGAGGCGGCGTGATAAGTTTTTTTTTTTAAATAAAGAATTTTAGACAGGCCTATAAAAGCTGTGATGGACACAATCAAGACGTGGCTGCATAAGAGCGAAGGTATGCTGGATATTTGGTCATGTGTATTTTGGTCTAAATTTCCAGGGGATATTTTAGATGTTAATAGCCCTGAAGTGGTCTCGGTTTCTTATTTAATTTCTCTCGCCTTCTTTAAATGTAATTCGCCCACAGACTGCGCCGCGAGGCTCTAAACCGCGCTGAAACTCTCTCATCATTTCCACAGCAGAATGGAAATGCAAATTGTTCGCACGGGCAATGCCCTTGACAGAACTCACCACTGCACACAATTAACATGAACACTCTGACAGAAGTTAGTGACGAAATGTGAGGTCACACCAGATAATGTGCTTGTGTTTATTTGAAAAGTCCTACAATATCAAAAAGAAACACACGTGGAATGTAAAGCCAACTCTAAATAATATTTATAATAATAATTAGCGTTTAAAAAATGTCAATTTATCTTAACGTGACAATTCAAATGTTAGACATGTAAACAATAATGCGCTGTCTTCTTCTTAGTCTTTAGCTGTATACATACGCTTTTTATTTAATTTAAATCGTCAGTCTTGTGTTTTTTATTTATTTATAATTAACTCGGTTAAGTATTTTTTATTTTTTATAGTTTGTCCTTCCCATAAACAACAATATTTTGGCCGCTACTGGGGCCGGGGAGGGGGTGTTAGATAAACCTATGTTGAGATTTAGCTATCTTGTCACTGAGGAACACAGCTGCCTCATATCGACACAATGATCTCAAGTGTAACCAACGAGGGGCGCTGTCCGTCTATCAGCTATTACTGCCTGACACGAACAGCCTACATGATTGATCTCATCACTCTTGGCCATTTGTGTTTTACCCCTATAATTAAAAAATAACGTTCAAACTGTATTTTAATTTGATATTTGAATATGTCATATCAAGTGTCGCGCGTCCGTTTATTAGGCCTATAACGTTAATAGCTTCTGGAAACAAAGTTTGCAAGGTGTCTGTCATTGTAATGAGGTATTAAGCATTTTATTAATTTAAATTGAAAAAAATCTAATATATATAAATATTGTCTGTTTTCCACCACTTTTGAGAAAAAATCTCAAATCACAGATATAAAAGTTGACCCTTTAAAATAGCTACAAGTGATATGATTATTTAAACAAAGACAGTACACCTCATTAAAGAACATTTGAGATTTTCTTTGCGCGGCATGTAACATATGGCTACACCTAAATAAACAAATAAATTATTTAATATATCTTAAAGTTTAACTAAACAACATAGTATTCGTCTAAACAATGGAATAATATTGAGTTGCTGTAAACAATAAGTGGGCTGACTGCCTATTTGTTCCATATGGAGTTTGGAGTGATGCGTAACTGTAGGCGTATTTGATTAATATTTAATCGGAATAAGATCACTTTAAAACAACCTCTGTGATAAAGCCGTGAGCGAACTTGCTTGGTGCGTGCTAATAAGATTTCTTTCTTCCTCCTTTTTTGCCAATCATTTCATTAGGAAACAATGCAGGTGAGCGTGATGAAAGTGTTGTCCCAATAAAGTGCATGGATGGACAGCTGGGCAGCGGCCGGCTGATTGACTTTGCCTTGACATCTGGGAGGCCCGCTGGCCCCTGGCACGCGTATCGGCTGATGTCGCCATTTACATGCAAATTTAAGGAGATCATGAGGGCCTCGCCCCGTAAATTCACACAAAAAAGAAGACGTCACCCTCAATACGGAGGAAGCTCGTCCCGGCGAGACGGGAGGTCTTCGGAGTCACCGTGTACATTTTTATTGGGAGCCACGCGTCCCGGGGACTTAAGTTTTATATCAATGGTCCAGCCTAAATCTTTAGGGGTTCATCTATTGTGCCCACTGAATAGAAGAAAGAGATAACAACCCCCCGTGTCATCAAGCGGTCATTTTAAACGAGCATTCAGCCTGGTTCAATGCGGCCAAGATGCAGAGATGAGGCAAACAGTTTGCACTTGTTTCCCTGCTCCTCACCCCCCACTTACCTCAGGAGTGTAGTTAGGAAGCAAGCTTTTTTTTTGTGAAAAATTAGAAAATGTGACTATGATCCTCTAATGCACGCCTGTGCAAAGTTGTCATGCATGCAGCCACTAAAATAAACGGGGATCAACATTTTCTTTTATTTTGATGCTAACATTTCACCTAATGATGGAGAGCGCATTTTCCACGGTGTAAGCCCACCACGCAGATGATCCCACAGAATGAGCTGAGACGGATTCAGGCTCCGCGCCTCAGTGTGTGGAGCAGCTGACTCCCTCTCTCCACGTCCAGATGGCTCCTGCACACAGATTTGCATTCATTTTCCTCTAATATCTTCTGAAATAGCGGGGCAGCTGCATTTGTTGTCAAATACGGTTTAAAACTCCCTTTCAGGACAGCATCGTTACCTACGTGACGGGTGTGGAGATCCATTTTCTTTCTCCAGTCAACAGTATCAGATCTAAGAGGATTTGTCTCAAAGTCTCCTAATTTGATAATCAGATTTAAATCGCCTTGGTGCGTGTAATCAGGGGTTAAATTATAATAAGCGACTTGAAAATGTGCAGCAAAAAAAGGCAGAGTGAGTTGTGTGCTAACAAGAAATGTGCAATCTCGGTAGAACAGACAAAATATGTACAACATGCGTCTCGGTTTGTTTCATTTAATAGAACAAAAACTTGTTTTTTAAAAGGGCCCCTTTGATATTTTTTTTACCCCCACAAATTAAATCTTGGATTTTTCTTAAATAATAAAAATAGTATAAAATCCACACCCTCATTTTGTGACTGGGCAATTTGGCAATAGATTGTGTAGAGGTGAAAGCAACAGCTTATAATTCACTTATCTTTGGCAGCAGCTATTAACCCTCAGCACCAGCTAGATAGATTGCTCAGGATATAGCACACATCTCTCTTCCTCGCACCCTCCCCTCTCTCCCTCCATCCTCTCCTCCTTTTCACCACTAATGAACCGAATTGCTTGCTTGCCCCTCTCGGACAGAGTCGGACATGTATGGCAGTTGGCTCTTTAAAAATGATTAAGATGTTTCTGATTATTACTGATTTTTCAAGACGTGCATGAAATAAAGAAGACACAGAACCATGGATTTCCTGAACTTTGTTTAATGTCATGAGACACTGTGGCTCTGATTTTTATCCCATAAAAAGTAATCTTCTGTAAATGGCACAGCGGTGGGATTGATTTGTTTTCACATTAATAATATGGATACTAAGGAACTGGGTTTCAAACTTTGTTCATATGTTATTCTTAACGCCATAAATTAAATAAATCCTCTGCTCTGCCATGCAAAACAATTAAAAGTAAATCATCTGTTGTTAAACATTTTCAATGAAAAGTAAATGTAAATTAATACATGTATAATCATGTCTGATTCTGTGAAATCAGTGTTAAATTAATTACATTGTAATTACAGTAAAATAACCCGCAGCATGGAGTTAAAAATGCACAATAGAAATATATCAGTTATATGAAGAAACATGATCTGCTGTTATTGAAATATGATTTATGGCCTGTATTCACGTATCTATTGAGATGCTTTCGATGCATTAGTGAACAAACAATCTCATCAAGTCAATTTGTAATAATCACAAATTTAATCGAATAAATATGTCAAAGACTATTAATTGTAATAATAAAACTAATCACGGAAATTGCAATCATCAGGCCAGCTAGAAATAATAAGCAAGGAATTTCGAGTTATTATCATGTATTATTATTTATATTTTTTCTCATTATGTGTGATGGTTACACCCGGTCGAATTTTCCATATCATTAAAAAAATCAAACTCACCACATATAGGGCCTAAGCAAGAGGAAAAGTGGAGCGAATGAGTGTTCTCGGGCTGCAGCACTATTGGGCTGCACCGTACAGAGGAGCGCCACTGCTTGACAGGAAGCGTCAGAGCTCCATATTTGGGCAAAGCTCCGCCTCTTCAGCGTCATATTCTGACAGCGCCTCTCCCGTGGGTTTAGAGTTTTGGCTCCCGGGAAAGATTTCAGTCCTCGGGGAAAGAGGGCTTAGTTTTGCATGTTCCCATCCATCCTGCACGACGCGAAAGGGCCCCTTATCCACCTCTCCTGTGTACAAGGAACACCTCCACTGGTGATCAGCCTTTGCCTGTGTTTGTCTTGTGGAGAAGCAGCAGCACCTTTTCAGGAGTGGGTTTTTTATTCAACAAGAAGTCCTGAAGGTTTTGGATGCGGTGCTTCAGGGATGTGGGCACTTTGAGAGCAGCATCACCCACAAACATACAACAACTGCCATCGATTTTTCTGTGAATAGCACAAAAAAAAGAAAAAGAAAAAACATAGAGGAACAATAGCAACAAAAAAAAATCTTGTCTGTTGAACAATTCACTTTTGCAGTCTGTGGATACCGCTCTAACTAAGTACAGCACTTTGAGAATTGTTCACATCGGACGGACTGAAGAGGGAGGCAAGACCTGTGGACCGGGTTTTCCCTCGCAAGTGTGAATCGGCTCTCGCTACTTATCCTGTGAAAAAAAACCAACCCTAAAGGATAACACGCTTGGAGGTTTATTTCCCTTATTTCGCAGGAGGCTCTTTTTCACGCAAATTGTCCTAAATGTTTGGAATTCAGGAAACTATACCGCGGGGTGGGACGACGATGAAGGAGGAACCGCTCGGACTGAACTCGGTCCGCTCCTGGATGCACACAGCTGGGGTGGTGGATGCAAACACAGCCGCCCAAAGGTACGCATGCCAAAAGCATCTGATTTTTCTCACGCATTCCCTCCTCATCATATCGACCCCTCAATCCCCTGAATACTCTGTATCAATTACGGTCTCCCAATAAATGCCCCCCCTTCGGCTTTCCCTTCTTTCATTACATCAGATTACCCATTATTGTGACAAATCAAGAAATCTCCCCCGTACTCAAGCGTGCTTCTGCATCTCCAATGTTTCCATCAGCTTCTCCATCATAGTATCCCCGGTGTCCGGTGCTTAACCGACATGGTCTCTTGTTTTCTCCCCGCAGCGGTGTCGGCTTGGCACGGGCACATTATGAAAAGCAGCCCCCTTCCAACCTCAGAAAATCCAATTTTTTCCATTTCGTCCTGGCTCTGTATGACAGGCAGGGTCAGCCCGTGGAGATCGAAAGGACAGCTTTTGTGGACTTTGTGGAGAAAGATAAAGTAAGCGTTGTATTTGAGAAAAAATAACCTGCACCCCTGTACATAATCAGCACATGTATCGAAATTATGTTCCCTGAAATGGCAATGGGTTACCAAGGGGAAGTCACATGTTATATTGATTTTTTTAAAACTCAATTTTTTGATGACAGAGAGTCGTTTTAAAAACTAAACCTGTTTCTCTTCTTCTTGCACAGAAAGTATATGCATTTTTGTCAACACAGAGACATGTGGTGGTGATGGGCATGTTCTGTTGATTTTTACAAACTGTTGTCTTCTGCAGGAACCAACCAGTGAAAAAACTAACAATGGGATACATTACAAACTACAGTTATTATACAGCAATGGTGAGTTAAACTGTCTTTATTATTTTGCAAACACTTGCAGATATATCAGACATGAGTTTGTCCTTCAGCATAAAACCACATACAAAAATATTGGTAATAATCATAATAGTAATTATAAATATTACAATATTAATAATAAAAGCAGTATTTATAAATGTACTAACTATCTGAACTGTTGATATTTTTTACGAGATGTTCTTTAACTTTTTTGGGAGAGCTTTCTATTTTTTGTGTTTAAATGCATTGTAATTTTTCAAAACTCACAAGTGGCCTTCTTTTTTGTCTCCCCAGGCGTCAGAGTAGAACAGGATCTTTACATACGGTTAATCGATTCCATGACGAAGCAGGTAAGCTGCTGTTACACTTGTTTCTATACGCATACAGTGCAAAACCTGCTCACATGCTTAGTTCAGTTGTGCAAAACCTTAACATGCCGTGCAAATCTCGTCACCCCTGAGATGCATGCACCACACTGTTTCCAAAAAATAAAAAATAAATAATAAATCTGCATGCAAATTGGAAGTTGTGGCACAAAATAAAATAAAATTACCGGTGTAACAAGAACAGACAGCTTTCATTTTAACTGTTTAGGTTTGGCCATATCATATTGCAAGACTCCAAAGTCAATTTAACTCTGCCTGAGTTAGGCTTCTTTGTAGGCTCACATTAAACATTTAACCACTACAATATGATCTGATTTGACTTTTCGTGCAAAGAGTCAAAGGTGACGCTCTTTACATATATATTTAAAAAAAAGTGTCAAGTATTATAATTATAAATATAAATATTTTTGCAGAGGTGCATTTCACTTATCTTCCTCGCAAACATTTCTGACCCAGAGCCCAACGCGCATAATGCAATAATAATGTCTTAAAGCACATGAAGCCAACGCAAAGATTTGTAAAGTGAACTATAATTTGGGGAATAAAATCAGACATCCTTATTTTAGCTCTCCACCTGGTGTTTTCTTATTAAATGGAGGGTTTAGGTAGAGCCTTCTGAATAGAGCCGTGAAGCCTGGGCCACTGCATGGTCACAGTCTACATTCCTGTGCGAATGATCCGAGTCAATGACGCAGAACAAGCAATTTATGGATTTCTGTTTCTACAGCTGCAAACACCGCCATAAATCAAACCAATATAGATAATCGCCCGGTTCCTAGAATAAAAAAAAGGCAAGGAAAAAAAAACACATCAGGTCAAGTAGAACAGCGTTTAAAAGCGGGAGAGTGATGCGACCTGGTTCAGATATGTCACTTTTTCCAAAGTCAATCTCCCATATTATATCTCTTATGGCCTCACGCGTTGCAGAAAAAAAAATCCTGAAAAATATAAATTGCTTAAATAATAAATAAATGTAAGGCTGTATTTTTACATGTAGCCTATTTATATTATTTAAAAAAACCCGTATTTTGTCAATAATGTGGTGCTTTGCCTGCGTTTGCACTTGGTGCCGGTTCAATACGAGGGAGTGAAGTGTCTATCCTTAGAAATGGAAGAAGGAGGGAGGGATCGAGGGAGGGAGAGAAAAGCGGCAGAACTGATAGCTCCACGCCATCTGTTTCAGCCAATGCTCAAAAATTACTCAACCGTACCGCCAGACACCGCTTTTTATCCACAGAAAGATCATTGTTAGCGGCTCAAAATAAACAACAGATTGCCCATTAACACTTTCCCCCAAATATCCCCAGATTATAAGCATATTGATGACACTTCTATTGGATCTCTCCTTATGAAAATCTCTCTGTCTCTCTGTCTGCCTCTCTGAGCCACAGGATATTATCGAGATTAATAAAAAAATACAATTTAATGTTATTATTATCATCTTAATCATTAGCATTCATTTTGTAATTTTTTTAAAATTATAGCTGCCATTACAAAAATTGTGTTGTTATTTGTATTATTAGTCATAGTTATTTTTGTAATTGTTTAATTTGGTTGATGTCAGTGATGTTTTTATGAAATAATATAATTTATAACACTGATTTTGCTGTGATTATCTTAACTCAATTTGAATTAGCCTTTGCACTCTTCTAATATATTCTGTTGTCCTTAGATCATGTGTATTCATGCCCTGATTTATGTTATGAAGTGAAAAAATATCAAACATGTTAGTGTAATTATTTGTGTGAATTAATGTGTGTTTAAGAGGTGTCTTTGTTTTCACTTTATTTCCATCTCATTTCCTTTCAAAGGCCATAATTTATGAGGGTCAAGACAAGAATCCAGAAATGTGCAGAGTTCTTCTTACCCATGAAATTATGTGCAGGTAAGCATTATTTTTTCTTGTCCATTTTGCAGATCCATGCAAAAAGTAATTCCCTCCCCTTCAATAAGTTTTGACACTCATGATGTGATGCAGCAATCCAGACTGTCCTGTGGTCCTCCAGCAACCACAGAGAGAGCTGCTGTCATTTCTAACTTTGATATGATGTCATTCAACTTTGATATGAATATGAATATGACAGGGAAAATAACTGTCTTTTTCAGTGACTTGAAATTGAGTGTATGATAAACAGTCAGACACAGTCAGGGCATGAGTTATGCTTTTACATTTTTATCCTTAATTTTCTTTTCTAAGACATAATTTAAGCCTGTGTTTTCTGTTAAGTTATGCAGAGGCGTTACATGCCATGTGTAATTTCTTTCCTTCATTTTAGCACAGAGTCAGTTCTCGGTTGATCCCACCTGTCAACAATGATCAGCGAGCCTTTTAGCGTCATTTAACCACGTAAATCTCAACCTCTCATATTGCGCTGCTATTCAGCGGTGTCATTGATACTAAAAGGAAAAACGCCTTTTGTTGTTATTGTTGAGCTCAGCATGAGCTTTGTGAACATTGAATTCGGATACTGTCGGTTAACCTCTCCTTTGTTGCACCGGTGCATTGTTCAAGTTACTGCTTGAGAGCAAGTGCAGCATGAGAGCTGAGAATGATTTGTCTTTTTCCATGCATAAACTCATCACTCACGCTCAATTTATACATGCATCCATCACTTATTTGTGACACGTTGAATATGCTCGTGCTCTAGAGGTAATATTTTTTTGTCAAGAGGAAGTGCGTTTTGCTGCTGAATAAAAAACTACTTTAACTGCTGCCTATTATCAGATAAGAAGATATACATAATAAGAACTAGTATAATAAGAATAATATTTTCATGTCTTAACTTATTATATCTTATTTGTTAGGCATGTCATACATATAGTTTTTAAATTATATTCTTGCTGTAATACACTGCGGCGCCTTAGCTATAAAACACATCTTTATTACTGCTGCTAGAAAGTCATGTAAATCAGACATATTTAAATAATGTGTGGCTGACTGACAGTAGCTTTGCACAAAATCTTTGTTTTTCCTTCAGCACCATATGGAATAAATCAATCTTATTCACATATGTTTATATGTTTTCATTTCAAATGGAAGCTAGGATGATGTATTTGTTTATTTTTGCAGTTTTGATTCAAGTCCCAATCAAAGTAGTAAAAGTCAGCTAGCTATAGGCTTAGGGTGGAGATGGCTGAAACATGTGGTGGAAGATAGATTAGTGCTTTTGAGGCCATAATTGATAAATGCCCTGCAGAAATATTGGTTGAGGGTGGCACCTTGCATCTCCCTCAGAAATAGCAGCTTGGCAATTAGAGGTAAACAAAAGCTGAAGCTGTGAAAAGTGACTCCCCTGCCTCCTGGCCCAATCCCCACTCCCCTCCCCTCCAACACTAAGCCAAACAACACAACATGTTGTTTTCACCATTTTTATCAGCCATCAGCATCAATGGAATGGATAGATTGAGTGAAGGAAATCTCATGGCAATTCCCCCCCCACTATCAAAACTACTCCTAGGCACTTAATACATGTATGTGATTTTCTGTGCATTATTTATTTATTTTTATTTATTTAGAAAAGTATTGCTTGTTCTCTAACACCCTGTCTGTGTTCCTCTAGCCGATGCTGTGACAAGAAAAGCTGCGGAAACAGGAACGAGACTCCATCAGACCCTGTGATCATTGACAGGTAGGCAGTGTGCAGCTTCTTCTTCTTCTACTGTGTTTGTGAACGGGGACTGAGTAAGTGAATGGGTGAGTGTCTGAGTGACTAAATGGATGAGTGACTGAGTGGATGAGCAGGCACATGGATGAACAAATGAGTTCCCTCCCGGTGTGCCAGACGGCCCCGTTGGGCTGACTTGCATCTTATAGCCTCAGTGTGGGAACCGTGGGTGATTCTGTGTGAGTGTCTGAGGGGCGTCTTTCCCAGGTACCTGTGCACCGAGGGGCGGTCACCACCTGGATAGGGTTTGTTCAATCACAGGTGGTTCAATCACTAGAGGATCATGCTGGGAATACACCTAATTAGCTTATAGGCAACTTCACATTTATCTGGCTGGCTTCCCTTCTTTGTTTACGACAGTGATGCTTACAGTGTCAATAGTTGTTTTTCATTGACTGTTTCCTTCGCTCAAGTTAGCTGAGAGCTAGATGCCATTACATTTTCGTTTTAGAAGGGATAAACATTTTATGTCTACTGTCTCGTCCGCCACATTTATAGCACCTTCATCACCTTCTAAAGAGGGGGAATAAACGCTCTTCTTTCAAGCATTGACATTTTTCTCACACTGTGAAACTATATGTCCTGGTCAGAGTGAATATGTTTAGGCAGTTTAGTGGATGTGTGTGCGTGGTGGATAGGGTGAGGTAGGGGGTGTAGTTCGAGCGTCGATCTCAATGTAACTCTCGCCACGTAGCAGGGAGAGACAGCAATGCTAATGTTTGACTAGCCGGAATCACTGTTTGCTTAGTGGAGAATGCCTGGTATCTGACAGAGGGGACAACTCTCTTATTAGTAATCAAATAGGGCTGAGCAGTTGTTGCTGCCACTCCACTCCAGCGGCTTCTCATGCATCAGGAAGTAGGAGCTGGCTGCCCTGGGAGCCTGGATGGATTACCAGAGCTACTGCTGTCTGAACTCAAACTCACACAGACACACGTAGATACACACACAAACACACAAGCATGCACATCCTCGTAGGCATGCATGGTGCTTGTATGTTTATGCTCGAGAGTCACAGTGCATACAAAAGAAAGTAGAGGTGTTTAGGACTATGTCAGAAGAGTACTTTTTTAGCTGTATCAGATACCAGACAGACTGCTTAATTTATTAGTCAAGTGCATCTGTTAGTGAATGGATAGTGCTAACATTAACATATAACTTGAGACGTCTACTTTGCTTAATTTCCGCCGCTTTCATGTTTGCTTTGTGTCGCTCTGCTGCCTTTTAGTGCTTAGAGTTTCGCACACCATTGTTCTTCAATCTGCAGGACAAAACATGTAACATAAGTACAATAAGCAAAATGAATGCATGGAGAATTAAAGTCAAGAAAGAGGGGTGGGAAAAAAAAGAACAGGGAAAAAAGAAGCGGATGGATATTGTAAGCTCAACTGGCTCTGGGAGGGCTCGGATTTTCATTGTGACGAGTCTGAATAGGAGTAGAGTATCCCTTTCGTTGCACAATGAGCGGCTCTGTTGAAACACAAAAGCATATGTTCCTCATTAGACCCTCCCATTGTCTCCATGTCGTAACTATGAGCCCGTCAGCTCACCCCAACAGACCCACACAGGTTCCCAGTGACTCGCAGAGAGGGGTGCCTGTGAAAGGTTGCAGGGTTTAGCGTGAGTTACGGACATGGCCAGAACACTCTCACTACGCACGATTATTTACCGCAATTGCTTGACTTTTCACGATGTGCATATGGATAAGCTTTTAGTTAAAGCTTCCATGTTTTACAGGCATTTCTTTTACATCTGTCATTTTCTCATGCACATCATTACAGGCACCTGTGTTGCGGCCGCTGCTGGCAGAAACTGATTATTTCCAATTGAGTAGAACATAGTTGAGTGACATAAACCAAGTTTTGATTGTTGAATCAGGCATGTCTCATCTGTCTACAATTACAGTATGAAAACCAGCTAGCACTGCCACATTTCCGAGAGAAACAGTAGCATGGCCGAACCTTAAGAAACAGATTTGGAGTGAATCATTGATGGCGTTCATTCCCTGTAACATTTTCCCAGATGGTAAGAGGGGAAAGCGCACACAGCTAGCTGGCATCTAGCAAGACATTAACTGGCGTTCCCATGGATCTGGCATATCCAACGGAGTTTGGGAAACTTATCATTCCAAATGTGTCCTATTTTCCTGCGGTCAAGCCAGACATCTGTTTACCCTATTTTCTCTCAGAGTTTTGATACAGATTTTCAGTCAGATTTTTGAAGAGGAAGGGTTCTCTTAAAAAAAAGTTGGTTAGATATAGGCCCAACAGCTGTCACAAAGTTTCAGCACTGCTTGGTCTTTAAATATTTCAGCACTTACATTTGATGCCCTTGCATTATTCATAATTCTTTTTTGGATGAAGAAAGGCCTGTTTTTGTTGCATTTGGGTGAGTTTTTATGTGTTGTGATTCAAATTTCAACATCGTTTGGGAAAGTCAGTACATATTTTAGTCTATAAAAAAAAGCCTATTGTGTTTCAACAGTGGTCGCATACTTTTTCCATACAGTTGGAGCTTACATTAAATACAAAAAATACAGTACATTTATCTAGTGACTAATTGTAGCACTTATGCCATGACCGCATGGCTTTGCAGTTCAGTATAATCATCTCTCCTTTTTATAAATCCAGCAGTGCTACACATGTCATATTTATAAGTTAATGATGCCTTAAAGTAAGTGGGGGTGTAGGTTTATTCAGTCAGTAATTTGAGTCTTTAGAATTATAGTGATGAGGTACCCAATATCTGATTAGATGGTTTTCCCATTTACAGTGCATGTAGTGTATAGCCAAACATAACTCAATTTGCGATGACTCTCCTGGTCTGGAATCTGTCTTCACTCTCTTGCATATTGACTTTGTCTTCTCTTGTGTGAAAGATTAGATACATTGTTCAGGCTTACACATGGATTTTGTAATAAGACAGCACATGTTGTTGAAAGAGGAGAGAAAATGACTCATTCTGCATGTCAGGGTTCAAAGGTCACTTTTTACTCTGAGAAGCCGGGGCAATTTATGCAAGTGGAATCGAGACGAACGGAGAGAGAATGTGATATCAATGTGTACTCTACCCATATATGAATTTTGGATTTAATTCATGTTCATACAGTTTAACATCTTGTGTCAATTTACGCTGCCATTCACAAACGGATTCTGGACCAGAACTAAACATGTCAGCTCCATTTATTCCAGCGGCTACGGCACTCCCTTTCACTTCCTGTCACAAAGGTCAAAGAGCACTGACCTTTGGAGAGCAGCCCAGCCACTGAATAATTCATGACATTGACTTGTTTTTTCCCTTATTTTTCCCCTTGTCTCTTTTTTTGGTCAGCACACATGGTTGTGCTGTGGGAGGCTTTTATTCATTTAGCTCATTTATAAAGGCCTCACCGCACCTGTTCGTGTGTTAATGTGATTACATTTTGGCCTAATGTAAATTTTGCTTAGCTTTCCGTTATGTCCCTCATTAGTGAGCCTGTATTTTCTAAATGACTTTGCGTTATCGTTCATTTGTGGAACACCTACGAGGTCATTTCCCAGAGTGCACTTGACTTGTTGTCAAGTTGTTTACCAGAAACAAAAGACCGCAGCCTTAGAACGTCTCGCATGTGGTTCCCTCGGCCTTCTAAGAAACAAATCGGGAAATGTGTGTGCTCCCATCTGGTTTTTGCAAAACCGTGATTACCTCCAAAAGCTGAACAAATGCCAGTATTTATAAGGTCAGCCCTTTATGTGGAAATGTGATGTAAATGAGAATCAGCGAAAGGGGACATTAAACAAAATTAAATTCATTGTCTCCTTTAATGTCATTTACATTTTTGGCTAAGCCCTGGACTGTCAAAGAGGATTTCTAAAACCATTTTAATTGCACATCAGCATTGGAAAGGAGGGTGTGTTTTCACCGAGCGGCTGTCTTGATAACCTGCAAAGAGAAGTCTGTTCATGAACTGAATGCCTTGTTTTCTCTGCATCTGTGGAGGGGCAATTAAGACGGTATTCAGTAGGTAGTGTTAATCTAGCATTGTGCTCCCACCATCCATAATGAAAATGATGCAGCGGGTAGGGTCACTGTTGTTGTGATAGAGCGTTGATTGCTGCAGGTGTTCCTTCTGGGTTTTATACATTATACCATTGAGCCGTGGGACCTGCAATGCAATGTTTTTTTAGGCTTCACAGTGAGTCATTTAAAGCTGTTAACGTGTGTAGGAAATGCTCTCTTTCTATGTTTACACACGCATGCAAACACCTGCACACAGCTTTTTTACACGGCTTAACAATATATCCATCCCAGCATTTTATTTATGGCTGTGTTTGGTGTAATTCATGTGACAGATGTGAGTTTTTGACACCCATTGAGAAATTGGAGAATAAACTGGCCAGCCCTGCCTAAATCGACGTGATGTTTGAGTGAAGCCTGTCTCCTCCCGAGCCAGAGTAGGAAGAGCAGGAAGTGTTGAGAGCAAAAGCTGTACTTGGCAGCTCTCCTTTGGCTTGCACTTGCTGAAAAATGAAACCCAGACCCTCTCTGCTGCACCAGAGCCAGAACGTCCTTCCCATTGCTCCAACATCTAGGATTGGGTAATACTGTTCACTAAGCAAAACATTACCTCAAATTATTCTCGCCCTGTTTTCTATTCCCTCCTCCCTCATGTCGGTTTTATCGCAGTTTGTAAATGTCAAGACACGTACAAAGACGCACAGTATAAATGATATTTTCCAAATTATGCTCACATGTTTGGGTTCACATGAGTGGCGGCTGAACGTAACGTGGTGCCTGACGCTCCCGAGGGACACCCACCTCACTAGGGTAGGATTCCCCAGTGGCATCAGCTAATGGCAAGACTTGACAACAGCAGAGAAGCCGGGGGTGTTGTGTTTTACTAGCGCTGAGCAGGGGTGATGACTTTAACATGTGTGCTCAGAAAGACTGAGATGTTTGTGTGGCGTGTGTGTGTGTGTGTGCACACGTGCGTTTCATGTGTGTCCCTGCGCATGCATACGTTTGCATGCATGTGTGCGTAATCGCGCACTTGTGTGTGTGTGTGCGCGTTCTGCTAAAGAGAGAGGTGTGCACTAAGAAAGAGTGGCGCGGGCCAACAGAGCGACGGATTCGGCTCCAGCTTGACGGCAGTGAAAGACGAAACATGGTTCCACATGTGTTGAGAAAGAGCAGTCCATCTGTCCATGGAGACAGCCCCTCCCCCCTTCACCACCCCCTTCTCTTTCCTCTCTCCTTCTCCTCTTCTCCTTCTCTTGCTCTCCTCTTCCCCCACTCTTTACTCCCCTGGTTCACTGCTGACAGAAACAAGGCCAGAGCCGGGGTGATGGGATGAATGCTGGGCCAAGAGCAACACTCACTGGACGTTCTATACACACACAGTTACATACACACACACACATGCACACACGCATGCACATGTTGAAAAGATATAGGAACATTTTATCAACATTTTGTTCAGTCCATATGTTGTTAAAGTTTACTATCTTCAGTTGCATTCACTGACTTCTTTTAGCGCTGCGTTAATGTGATTTAAATCCGGCTGTGGAGCAATGGAAGTGATTTATTTTGATATTATGAAAGAAAACAATCTATTAAGATTTATTCACTTCTCCCCGACACACTGCTGCAATAAGCCACCATGGTGAAAATGTTACATTATTGAAATTAAATCTGAAGTAAATAAAACATGCCACTCTTTTTAAAATATTTAGCAGCTCTCTTTTATAATTAAACTTTGTGGCTGTTTTGAACACGTTGTTTGGTTTCTTAAAGCATTAATGACACAAAGGCTTTGTCGAACAGCTCCTGATTCTGTGAATCACATTTAGGTCACTCAGACCAGTGTTATTTCAGCCATTTTTTTGCTTTTGAAAAAAGGTCTCTTTTCTTTCTCTTGGCATGTTCTCACTCCCATTCAATCCTTATTAGGTTTCCCCTAATTGTCAAACAAACTGTTGGGTCAACCTCAGTCGTATCGGGCCGTAAAACAGCACATTAGGCCCTGGTGAGGGATATATGTGGTATTTCATCGGAGACGGAGTAATGCTGGGGTTTTATGGTTAAGTACCAGTTCACGCCCACGCCATTTGTTTCGCATTAGAGTGGAGGTTTTGTAAATCAGATCAATATGTGCGCTGAGATGTGATTCCTTGTCGGGATCTCCCGAGTCGTTCTTTCCTCAAGTATTTTTCTTAGGGGACTGGTTGTCGATGCACACTCCTCCGCTCCCCCTCCCCTCCCATTCTTCCCTTTTTCCCTACCTCTGTCAGCCCCCTCCCTCCATCGCCACCTCAATCTATTTCCATTTTCTGAATGTAGCAATTTGTAGTGTGACACAGACAAGATTAGGATGGGAAGCAGTCTGAAGATTTCATCGGACATGGTCCTGCTCCCGCTGGTGTGAGGTCACAGGACAAAGATGGGGGAATTCAGGGATAGGGTCATCAGTTACCTCGGGGAAACGAGCTGGTCTGCTCGCTGCTCTGTTGGCCCCAGGGGTGCCTGGGATGTATCGGAGGAGAAGCCCCTGAGAAAGAGCCCTGAACCAGTGTCATTTATTAAAAGTGACAAGTTATTTCTAACTATAGCTCTGTTTTTATTGTTTTACAATGCTGCCATTTGGAACAGTGCCCCTCTCTTCAGGAATCACAAACAAGTGATGAATGAACAGGGTGACCTGATTTTTAAACATATACACACATGCTCCATGCACTTTGGCCACACATGTGCACTGTTCAAATTATGTTATGTGTTTTTTAGCGGTGCTCGAATAAAACAAATGTGCGGCTTTAATAAAGATCGACTGCATGATAAGTGTAATGAAAATATTTCAACATGCACTGGTTTTCTCCAGGACATTTGTTCAGTAAATTAATAACAGCTTACAGTATGAATCTCAAGCTGACCTCGACATAATCAGTACCAGAAGTTCCACAGAACATGACCACACTGTGTTGTGTGTGTGCACAGAGTAGAGCTTCAGCTTCTATTTTAGAGGTTGACTCTGGTGCACTTTATTCTGGAGTTTCCTTATTTAAAAAAACACAACATTCTCGCTAATGATGGAGTATTTATTCCATGTTTGACCAGTTCTCCTTATTTAGGGTCACTGAGGTACTCTGCTCCCCCTTTTTTTGTTACTGCCTGCCCCAACTGCGTTAATGATATATGACAGAAATTTCCTTGAGCTGGTTCAGTGGCAAGAAAGGTCCTGGCTAGTCTATATCAATCCATCTGACTTATGTTCCCATGTCTTGAATTACCGCTTGATGGAAACCTGCTGCGGGCTTCTCTTGCCAATTGAAATCAGATCTCCTCCACAGCCTGGTGTGATATTGATCCATATTCAACACCCAGGCAGCCGATCGATCAGTATTGATTTACAATAAAAAACACTCCTCTGCTTGTTCAGCACTGCGATCGATACTTTAAAGCAAAGGGGGAAAACATATTTTAAAAGAAAATAAATGGGATTGTGCTTTTTACCATGCGGTGACCAGCTGGAATATATAAAAATGATAGGAGATGTTTTATTTTCATTAGAGGAGTTTGAATTTAAGTGACCAAACCTTGACCACATCGGCAACCAGTAACCACGTCGGCAGTGAACAATGATCCTGTCCCGCCATGTGAGACAAACCAATAAAAATGGTTTAACGGGATGACACTTCTATAAGGACTCATTTATTGAAGGAGGTGTGTCTGTTTCTGAATTAGTGGCACATCTGCACTGCAATGGGGAGTGCTAAACCTGTCATATCAAATCTATCAGAAAATTGAAACAGAATGCTAAAAGTGGTGGATCAAGCCCGAGCACTTTAGCTTGATTTTGGTGTGTTAACAGGATGACATGATTTCCTGTGGTTTTGATATTAATTTGTCTCGGGATTTGTCCCGCACACACACACACATTCCGGGCCTCTGCCTCCCACGCGGCCATCATTAGGGCCCGGTACAAACTGGAACAGACGTAGGCGACCCAGTCAGCTCTAGTCCAGATCCACTTTCCTCCCTGTCACATCTTAGTCCTAATCTCTCGGACTTCCTCCCCTCTGCCAAATAACCGTTCCCATCCAGCAGGTCCCAGCATTGGCCCGGGCTGCCAACATCTGAAAGTTATTATCCCCAATCTCTGACATCCAGGAGTTTACAGTTATATAATGATGGGGAAAACCACATGTCCCCAGAGGCAGAGAACATTTTTGAGATGCCTCCCCATCTGTTTTGGGGGAGCTGCCCATTTCGGGGCCAAACTCAGAATGTCAGGCAGGTTTTTTTTCGGTAATTTTTATTTTCTACCACTGGAACAGGCCAGTCTGGGAATCATTATATGGGGTGATAAAGCAAATCCAATTGGGTCAGGTTCCCCACCACACAGCGCTGGTGGCACCAGCTCTCCCTGCCTCACTGCTCGTCCCTGACTGTGTAAGTGGTGGTTGTTTGTTTGTCCTAGAGAGGCTGGGCTGGGGGACTAATGCAAGCCCGGGGGCCAGCCAGGTCGGAGGCGACGGTAAACCCGAGCCGCCTGGTGCAGCAGTGCTCCCTCGCTGCTGGCTCGGCCTTGTTTGGACTGCAGCTCCGGTTTGCTTTCTTAGAGGGAAGCTGAGCCTCCGTAATCATTGAGCCTTTCGCTCGGGTGGGGAACGCAGCCGAGACCAGAGGGAGTGATGACATAGGTCTGCTGAGGCCTGGCCCGGTCCACCCCTGCTGCTCTTAGCATATTTATTTTCTCTTCTCATTGTAAGGCTTAAGTCACACCATATTATGTTCGGACCTTATGCACGTGCATAGGCACTCCGATGTGATGAGGTGCACGGCGTACAGCTGTAGGCTTTGTTTTTACTAATAACGCCGGGGATTAGTGACTCGCTGACCTCAGTGTAATCTTTATTAGTCTGTAAACTATATACTCTAGTTATGAAGCCGCTCTACCTGAAGTGAGAGCGGTGACACAGAGTGAGACATGCAGTGCGGGACAAGGGGGAAACTAACCAAATGACATGCTATTATTCAATCAGTGTGTACCCGATTATGTTATGAGTTGATGAATCTATGTTTCTGCTAAAGTGTTGCAAAATCGTACAGATTTGTATAATTTAAGCCCAACCATCTTGCCCCCCTGGGCACTCCTCAAAAATGTTTTATTCAACATCACCACTCTGTTCTGTTTTGTTACGTTATTGAAATGGGTTGTCGATTCGAATAGAGTCAACCTGGTGGGCCAATCTCATTGTAGCCAGTGGAGAGTGAAAGCCATCTCAGCAGCATAGCCTCACCAGAACACACACAGAGATTGGACGAGGGGGGCAGTGAGAGCGAGAGTGCCTTCTCCAGATGGAGATCCCAGATATGGGGGAAAATGTCCGGGCCATTTTCCAGGGTTTCCATAATGGGAATCTACCCCGTGCTTGCTTATTAAGTTGTGCACACAAGGAGGAGTGAGGAGAGAGATGGAGAGCAGAGGAGATAAGGGCAGGCGAGGCGAGAGATGGACAACCTGTACGCCGTCACCTCTCTGTTGTAAGTGTCAAGCAGACCCTGTCGGAGAAATCACAGGTCATGTGGATAGATGATTGTCAAAGCGCCACGTTGATATAAGGGCTTTCTTTTTTTATTTGAGCCGCGGAGGCGCATGATAAGATTTGTTTTTGTTTTCTGTTGGAGAGGGAGAAAGTATGGCGTTCAGGTCAGGAAGGTCGACTCTGGGGGTCACGGGGTCACAGCCTTTTTGGTACCTGAGTAACCTCACACGGCTAAGCCATTTCTCAGGCTCCCTGAAATGATGGTGGGGTGTGGAGAGGAGGGGGTTGGTTGACGGGGGTGGGCAGGAGAGTGATCTATCAGCGGCAGCGGCAGACATGCAGACAGAATGGCAGCTACTGCAGCTAAACAGAGTGAGACAGATAGGCAGAAGTCTCTCATACGTAACACCAGGAGCTTTAAGACGACAGCGCTGAGTGTTATGGATGCTTGACATTGACCCCTTATACAGACATAGAGTATTTATCAAGGTTGTAGTAGAATAGTGTATTTGTTTGTAAATTATTTAGTTCACTAGGTGAGATGTTACTTTACTCGCTTGCCATTTTCGTGAAATAAGAACAACGTGTTATTATTCTGCCTTTTGCTCGACTTGTTAGATGTTTTCGACAAGACTTGGAATTAAGGTGATCATATTTTGAAAACTGTCAGTTCTATCAATTCAAATCTACTTTAAAAAGCGGAGAGGAAAAAAGCTCTGAAGCTTACATTTGTCTCGAAGAGAAATATTTGTGTACAGATAGGCCTGTCATTCTGTGAAACAACATTCATGATTCTTTTATTGGTGCTCAGCCATCACCCCCTCTCTTCCTCTGTGGAAAAAAGGGTTAGTCTACAAAGTGCCTTTTTGCCGTTTGAGAGAAGTAAACTTCATCAGGTCGACGGTGAGGTGTGCTTCACATGTCACTCAGTCGAGCTCCCTCCTAATGAAATGCTGCATACAGATTTCTGCCTGCGGGCTCCGGGGGATAAGACCGTGGTAACAGAATGAAACAAACCCCTTCCCATTCCCTTCACTCTCACACACACAAACACGCACAAAAACATACACAGACAAACACACATTCATCCAGCAGCACACACACACACATTTGCTGGAGAGCATCCATGTGAGGAGATCCAAATCTGCAATTTATTCAAATATTGATATTTCTACTTGTCAGGAGAAAGGTGCCTTGAAATTTCCTCTGAGTACTCCTGTCAAAAAAATAGCAGGAAATATGTCAGATAATTCATAAATGGAGTTCAGCGCTGCAAAGTCAGTTGGGAACAGCAAAAAATATATATGCTTGTCAATGAAGAATAGGAGCAATATTACAGAGCCTGCTGCTCATTCTTCCATCATGTCAAGCAAACAGCTTTTGCAGGCACATAAGTGTATGTATCAGTCTGTGTGTATATTTGTGTATGTGCGTGTATATTTGTATATGTCCCCGTGTATGTACATGTGTATGTATATTTATGCATGTGAATGTGTGTGTGCTTTGGCTATGTTGTGACTCCTACTTAGATGTGTTTGTTATCTTTCTCCATCAAGACACCCCATTTCCCATCTCGAGGCAGCCAATGGGAATGTGTCTTTTTTTGCGAAGGTCCGTAACCGGACGCTGGCCTCCATGTGGTTTGAATTAGGGCCCCTGAAACTGTGAAGGACGCCTCGAATGACGTGAGGCACTTGCAGACCAAATTCCATTCTGCTGAATGGTGGAGAAAAGAGCTCTCCGGAATCCTCAGAGATGTTTTGGCCGAGGCCCGCCAGCGATTAAAACAGGGCGGAAACCAATAACTCAATGAATCATGGGGCAACGTCCCATGAAATCTCTCACTGCTCTGTCACACCCTCATTCAAACCCAAATCAACTCAAACTCTGCTGATTAGTCTTTTTTCCAAAGTGAAGAAACGAAGAAAAAATCGGACAAAAGTCTTGTTCTTTCCTCCCTTTTTATTGAACATAACTTTCAACACTCTGAGGAAATAGGCCCTCTCTCCCCTGCTTCCTCCCGGTCTCAGTTACCTCCATTTTGACAAAGTGTGAGCTTCCCGATGATGCATCGCTTGACCATGTTGTGCCAAGGCAAGACAGAATAGGACTCCACATATCTCCTGCGGTCATGTGATGCCATAGTTCATAGCAGTTGATGAGATGCAGTTTGGCACAGCTTGGGACCCATCTGGGAGATGCAGATACGCAGACAGGAGAAGTATTTTACAGCAATGCATCTGCGCGCTTGAAGAGCTATTTAGCATATGCTGCTATACGAGAGAATTTGCTTTGCTGTTGCCAGCTGCAGATTAGTCTTCATTTCTCCAAAATCCGACAGAACAGCTGATGCATAGTCGTAGTTGGCTAGCATCGTGCAAATTAATGTTTTATGTTAATGCAGTATGTTATTTCATATTTTACTGAATTACTTCTGCATTACTTTGAAATATTCTGTTAAAATAACACAAGAAAAACAAACTCCGTTTCCAGTTGTTTTGTATCAACAATGTCAAGCAGTGCAGTAATGCTGCTGCCAGCACTGGCCGGTTTGTTTCTGTTAGCTCGAGCAGAAGTCAAAGCCCATGCTGCTGCTCTAACTCAAGTGGCTGATATGTTAGGCCATCTAGGGCATGGCAGGCGGTTGACAGTCCATGCAGCCTGTCTACCCACAGGACATCTCCACACAGTGTGTCCACAGTGGGGCCAGTGCTGTCATCTGGGCCCACTATGGACCACTGCTCTGCTGACAGTGAGAGGGTAAACGTTTACCACCTCAATCCCCCATTAACTCGGTGAAGGCGCTTCGATCCTCTGTGAAAATAATGATATTGATTGGAGCTTGGCTCTACAAACGAAATGGTTGCAACTAAAAGAGGGATGGGCCCCTGCATTAGAATATGGGATTTTCGAGGATAAAAGAGTGTTTGGATCTTGTTATATTTTTCCTCTCCTCCATCTCCCTCTAGCTTTCCCCCACCTCCTTGTCTCCTCTCTTTCTGCATTTGTATGTGTGCGTATGTAGTGTGAGAGCCTGCGAGTCTCCTAAGATTACCCTCCGCTATCCCCGCAATCAAACAACAAATGACAACATCATTGCTCAGGCCTTTCAAAATACGACACAAAAAGTGTGTTGTAGCTACATTAACTTGCAACAACCCCCTAATAGACCCTTGTGGGTTTTGTATCACTCCCCCTCTCTCTCCTCTCTTCTCTCTGCAAGGCTGTCACATATCCACCCCCCTCACAGTGCGAGCCTCCGAGCCTCGGTGGAGATCAGGAGCTCCCTGTCGGAGGTGCTTTGTCACGTAGCCCAGGGAGCGTGGAACTCACCCAGAGCTGTTGAACAAACACAAGCACAGGGGCTGTCAATAGCAGCTCCGCAAACTAATTGCCTGTCAAATGAACCACCCTCGTTAAGCTGCCCTCACACACACACAGTCGTGCGTGCACTGTGACATTCATACGCTCACACACACACAGGCACACACACCCACACACGAAGCCGATTTGATTCAAAGAGTAGTGATACCTTGTTAGAAGAAAAGACACACGAGTGGCACTTCTCTGTTCACCGCCTTGTTTCTGCAATCGTTACCGGCGTGTGTAGCGCAGTCACCGTGAGATTCCCATTTTGTTATATTATGAGGGGCAACATAGCATTCTATGGTATATCTGATGTAATCCAAACACATCCCACACACCCTACAGTGTATCAGCTGGCGTAATATTTCAGTTTTTAAAAACACTCATTAGATGGTAGCAGAGCTCCATACGCCAAATGTTATTGTTTTTGTGTTTGTTTTGCTTTTTTTTTTCTGTAGTCATTAGGCGGTAGCAGTGGAGTGCCCAGCGCCTTGTCTGGGTGCCTGTAACAGTGCTGTCGGATTGACACAGCTGGGGAGAGCAGCTTGAGGCTGCACGCTCAGGAATACACAGGGGTGTTCAAAGCCCCTCTCTGAATCCTGATCAGAGCGCTGCCCCGGCCAACTGATGGCCTATTAAATATACATGCGCAGAGGTCAGAGCTGGAGGTCCCGGCTTCCTCCCAGCCATGTGCACTTAAGCGGAAGGGCTGGGCAACAATAAAACCTCCTCTCGCTCCAGCGAGCTCTCCCCTGACACCCTCACCTCCAGTGTGTACGTCAAGTACAGTGCTCACCTAGCGCTATATTACAACTGCCTTTGTGAAAAGGCCAAATGATGCATTTTTTACATGGTTATTATATATTTATATTCAATAACACCAAGGACCACTCTTGCGTCTGTCTGTCTCCCGTTTTTTTTCTATTGTCACTGATAAATAGCCTTGCTCGATACACGGGTACACAGAGTTTGAAGTGAGTTCACATCCCTCGCCTTTGTAGTTCGCCTGAGATTGAGACAAGAAGGTAGAGGGAAGAGCCCCATAATGGCCAGTCATGATTAACATATTCAGAGTGACACTCTCTCTGTGTTCCTTCGTTAAGCCCGGTCTGTCTGACTAATGAAGTGGAGCGGCAGTTTATCAATTAACCCAGCACTGAGCCATTTGTGCTGGGGATAACACTCGCACTGGGTGTCACGGTGATCCAGTTTGGTGGCCTTTAACCTCTGCAAGTGTCCAACAAGGCAAGACTGTGTGACAATGACAGCAAGACACACAAGTCCACCAGTGGAAATCTGCTAAACAGGATTTGCGCCTGCTGCTCGCCGGCGAAATGCTGAGAAAAGGGTTTCGATTGATTGGGTAATAGGATCATGAAAAAAAAATCTCGACAAACTAACATTGGGGGTTTTCAGCATTCTCAGACTTGGCATAGATCATAGCAAACAACTTAGTGCTGTCTCTATTAAAACAAGCCCTCCCCTGCCATTATCTTTCCCCCCACTGCTCCTTCCTCCATTTCACATTGTTTGTGTTCATTAAGACATGGGCGACCTGCCTTATCCACACATCAGACCTAGCTCTCAAGAGTAATTGCGATGGTCTCGCAGAGGATAATGTGGTTTAAACTCAGTATAGCCTGTCTATTAGGAGAGACATGATGGCAACCACAAATAATAAAGAACTATTTATTCCTCTCTCTGTGACGCTAACTAGGTAACATATCAAGCCAGCCCCACTAAGGGTCTCTCTTACTGTCAGATATGGCACCCTTCATCCATTCCCAATGGCCCTTGCCTCGACATCTCTTCTCTTCATTTTCTACATGAGCTTGGTCATAAATGCACACACACCTCATATATATTTGATGGTTCATATTTATCCTCGCTAGGGAAGTGCACTTTACATGTGGTAACATACGATTACCTGCAATTCTTATAGCAAAGAAACAAAATCGATATGGATATATAATTCATGACGGAGGGGCTATCAGTTTTTATGGCTCTCTATCCAGGCTCATTAAAGTTTTATCGTAATTGACTGCAAGCAAGAGTTTTTAAGGCATGTTTCTCCCTCACTTTCTACCTTAAATAATTAAGTAAAGTTTAATTGGTTGTGTTTTGAAGCACCTAGTGGATGATAGGAGTCTCCCACATTCAAAACCATGAATTATAGAGCGATATGTTATGCATTAACCTGTCAGTTTGTTCATTTGTTAAGGCAGAAAAGTATGGTCCCATCCCCCAAATCACAGCCTGAAATCGAATAAATGGCCGGGCCCTTCAGAAAATTCCTTTTCATGTCCTTCATTGCTGTGTTAATGTAGTGACATGACGCTGTCACTCAGATTGCTCCCATCCACCGCCAGCCCCGAATCGACTCCGCTGATTGGTGGTCAACTTGTTCTCTTGAAGGGAGATTGACAGACGGAAAATTGCACTCTCAGATTTCACCCTTCATTCGTTGCAGTTGTTCTTCCACTCGTCAACTCTCCGCCATGCCTGAGACAGACAGAGGCTTTATCCATTAGCTGTTGGCTTGGCGGGTGGGTGGGCAGATTGAGGCAGGATGGAGGAGGAGATGGGGGTGGGAAGACAATCCTACATTTGAGCACTCTGAGGGAAAATCAATCATGTCATCATAAGTGAGAAGTATGGATGAATTTCATCAGCTGGTTCCTGTCCTGTTCACGCCGCTGGCTTCCTGACTGGCCTGTCCCTCTGATTGGCATCCTCAATGACCCTTAAATCCGAAAAGAGAGGAGATTTTGAAAACACTATAATAAGAGAAATCGGACAGTAGTTTCAGGGTCACATTTCCCACTTTTCCTGCTGCTGCACTGTGGGAAACCTCAAGTGGTTTCTCTTGACAAAGTGGTAATAGATTTACAATATGATGTTGTGCCAAACCAGCATTAGGCAGTTTTGTAAGAAAATGTTTCTCAACAATTTTCCGTCTACAGCAGATATGATGAAGTGTTATAAAGGGCAGCAGCACTCTGCCACTGAACATTTTTTTTTAATAATTTCCCCTATCATCTCACCAGGTCACCGATGAGCACTAAAAGCATCAGAGGTATAGGGTGTGAAGCAATCAAAAATGGATGAAAGTGAAGACATGGAAATCACAGATGAGAAATTGACAGCCGTTTACAGCCTTGTTGTTGATGTGAGTGACGGAGCGAGGGAGAAAGTGAGAGGGAATGAGTGAGGAGAGTGAAAAAGGCAGAGTTAAAGTGGTGATAAATTTAATGGAAAAATCAAATACAAAACAAATTCATTCCTCTAAACTTGATGCTTCAGTCGTTCTTTTCTTGGCCTGTGCTAAGCCTTAGAATAAACTGTCACTCCTTATCGATCGCATCTGAATTGTTACCGAGATTTCTGAAAAGTAGTCTTGACACACACCCCGGCGAATAGTAATCTTATGAGATGAGAACATCCAGACTGAACAGCTAACACCCCTGACTTAAAATAAAAGAGGCTTTTCTTTCCTCCCTTTTTCAAATCCAAGCTAATACACTATGGTGAATTACAAATTCAGTGATAAATATGTTGCTGTGAAAGATGTGCCCTTGTTGGATTTTATTGTTTTTGCTGGTAACTGTGTATGAGGGTGGAGTTGAGGGGGGGGGGGGGGGGGGGGGGGTGGGGGGGTTGGGGGTGGGGGGGGGGCAGCTTAGCATTTTGTCATGGGGAATGTTTATAAACAGCAGCTGAGCATGAAATGTTTGTACACGATTTGTATGCCATTTGTGATGGAGATGACATGATCGAAAAATCAATTCACTTCACGTTTGATTTCCAGCGAGCGGTTAAATGAGTGCTGTCGACAGCACCGACTGAAATTCATGTATCATGGTATGGTTCATTATATTCCGATGGTGTATTAATTATGGCTATAGATAGAGAGCTCTGCTGTGA
The DNA here is from genome assembly GCF_902827165.1 of Trematomus bernacchii. Lineage (NCBI taxonomy): Eukaryota > Metazoa > Chordata > Actinopteri > Perciformes > Nototheniidae > Trematomus > Trematomus bernacchii. Next base: position 10,715,929 of record NW_022987828.1, read on the forward strand.
GCGGTAGCCTAGCTGCTGTGTGCCAGGGGGAGCTAGCCTGAGGAGGAAAGCTCTCCTTGTATCCACTCATCCCTCAGCTGACAGGCTTGCTCCAGGAGAAAAGGATTTCTCCGGATTGAGTGCCATTTTCTCTTCTTTAACAAGGAAATTAGTGTGTAAAGGAGATCTGTCAGGATAAAGTGCAGCTTGACTGCTGCTGCCCTCCCCTCCTCTCCGTCTTTCTTTCCCGCCCTTCCCTCCTTTCCTCATCCTGTAACTCGCTCTCCTCCTCTCTTGCTTTCCTCTCCCTTTCCTTCCCTTCTCCCCCACTCAATGGCTCCCTCAGGGGATCTTCTTTGAGCATTAGCAGAACACATCCAATGTCCCAGCTACATGATTTCATGATATGATTTGTACCGGGGATTTGCAATAATCCGCAAATAAAGTTGAAAGTGAATGACTCTCAATAAGAGACGCAGACAAGCAAGACCAAACCTTTTAAGATTTTCTTTATCTTTAATGGCATGAAAAATGAATTTGTTTTGCATTAGATCACAACAATTTAGCAATGGCCTGAGTATGTTGTTTTGTCTTTGGCTTTTATGATCATGATTAATTCCTGCACAGGAACCTCGCTGATATACATAATGCATCATTTGCTCATTTAAATGTTCAGTTCCTCTGCCGTTGCAGAGAGCTTGGTAGCTCATTACACATTACCCATGTGTGCCTGGGCTTTGGAGCCAGATATTCTCTTGTAGTCAAATATACAGTATCAGCTGCTTTAGCAGGATATCACAAATTGACAATGGAATTAAACTCAGGTGTCATCTCCACCACTCCACCTTCATCCACCTCATGTTAGTTAGTCCCTTTATTTTTGTTCCACCATTAGTGAGAACTAACTTTTCACCTCAACTAGACAGACAGGCATGAGACCTGCTGGCACATTTTAATAAGTCTGCTTCAAAGGTGTTGGGTGAGGATAGAAAATCAAAACATCCCAGGTTAATTTGAAATGTACTCTGCATCTGTGATGGGAAACAGCCTCACAGGTAAGTAAGAGAGACAATTAGGGAATATCCGTAAGTGCAGGAGCTGCATACTAAAAAACGCAAATCACTATTTCCCCATCTGGCCCCTACTGTGCCGAGAACTGCAGCTGAGGTCCGATTTCACCCGTCAATCACGGCCGCTTCGCTGTGGGGTGTGTGTCCTGGTGAGAGAGCCTACCCCCAAGTCATTAGCACACACAGTCAAACTGTACTGAGAACTGCCCTGCACCGCTCCGCTCTGCACCACGGTTTAAATATCCCCAGCCTGTGACAGGATCAGTTTAGCGATCTGTAGGATTGATCTCCTCTTTAAAGTTTTGCCTGAGGCGACTCTAATTGGGAACGAGGCTGCCTCCCACTCCCCTCACTCCCTTAACTGTCAGTCTTGGCTTTGTTTACTGAGGACATGCCCAAACCTATTTACTCAATAATGAGGAGACGTGGTGGGGATGCTGCTGATCACATTGAGGCCCCCAGCGGGACTTCTGCATGCTGGGGAGGGCGGGAACATCATTTTAGACTTTTTAAGATAGTGAAAGTTAGCCTACGCCGTCGATATGATCTAGAGCAGTGAATATGTGTCCTCCTTATTTTCTCATATGGATCTCCTTTATTTGCAGAACACTTGTCAACCTTTGGGAATTCTTTGTTTTTTCCCTGTCATATCATTAGCTAAAATAGAACAGCGTTTAAAAGACAAAGCACACAAGTCGTACCATTTTACGCTTGTAAAACACCCTCCATATGCTTTAAGCCATCTATAAAGAATGAAAGCAGACTGAGAGCCCACTCCAAACATTGAGGTATCGCCAGTGTCTTGCTGTGGAGTGGACTATTCATGACTGGAGGGCTTTGGCCTATTGGGCCATTTCCTTTTTCTCTCATAGTGCATTCCTCAGATTCTCACTCTCATTTAGGTTGTTTTCATTTGCACGGACTGACAAAGCCTTTGGTGTGGATAGCAAGGCTATAGAGTCCATTGATGCCCATTGGGATTATGAATGATGAAGTGGAGAAGCGGCCGCTATCAGAGGGACACAACACTGCTCTTAATAGAAAAGCATTTAGAAAGGCAGCAGGGAGGAGGTGTTGGTGCTGGGGGCTTTCTGACACTCGACTGATAAGAGGCAGCTCTTCAGAGGTGGTAGTGTGTACAATGAAACACGCTGATGGGGATACAATGACACACATGTTGCGTCTGACAGGCGGTGATTTAGACGTGCGGTAGAAAAAAAAAAAAAAAAACCTGGACCACACAACCGAGAGTTTCATGACGCTATATTCTCGCTACAGAATTGTCTTGTAAAGCAGCCTGTGCATGTTTCTACTTATTGGTCTGATTTGCGGGAAAATGCATTGTCATTACTCATATCCGGCCGTGACAGATTGGAGAGGAGCTGGGAAAGGGACAGAGAGGAGTTGGTAGTGTAGTGGCACGGGAGTGAAAGAGAGATATGCAGAACGGGAGAGCTGTCAGTTTGAGGAATGAGCCTGATAAGAGGAAGGGACTCGGCAGATGGGCAGAAGAAACCGGCAGCACACTTCTCAATTAAACATGTAAATACCAAAAGCAGGCAGCGACGGAGATGAGAAAGTTAAATAAACACAGCACCGTGCTGTGATTACAAGCTCAAAACACCACCACCTTTGCCACTTTTTTTTTCTTTTAGTTCCTGCAACTCCACGGAAGTCTTTAATCCAGCTAAACTTCTGCTTCAACACATTATATATTACCTTGTTCTTGTTCTTGTTTTCATCATCTCCTGTGGCTAAATTGATTCATGCAGAGTCAGATTCTTTGGGAAGTTGCACGCCCACCAGGAAATCTTGATATAGATCTAATTGAGCTATTCATCCATTCACTTTGTCCTTTGTTAGCATTTCTCTATTGTAATATTTGTTATAATAATTGTTGTCCATCATTTTTACATACGTGCCCCCCCCAACGTGCACCCTGCTGTGAACTACAGGGAGTATCTTAAATACTTCTGTAGGCAGTGTCCCTGACATTAATAACAATGAGCTTGGCATAACCACAGTACATTCTTAGCAAAGATTCACAGTTTGACATTCAGCCCAGATGCTATCGTGGAGCCTCAGTGTTTAAAACCGCAGAGAAGACAGACATCTGTCACTTGTTACCTTTGAAGTGAATAAGAGAGGGACGCAGAAAAACACAGTGGACAAAAGGCCATTCTGACCACAGACCCTCAGTGTTTACAAACGGAAAGGGAGAGTGACAGGAGAAACTCAAGATGAATGGATCACTGCTGTTGATCTCTCCTTCTCATTCCATGTGCTAAGTTATTCCGTGGCTGCTACCCCAGTGGGGGGTGGAGGGAAACAGGAAGTTGAGAGAGGCAGGCAGAACGCCTCAAGGACTCTGGAGGAGCAGAGCACCGCAGCCTGCATGGGAAAAAAAAACGTACTGTACACTTCTCTAACCTGAGGTATCAAACATTACAAATGTGAACATAATCCACATTTTAATGAGCAGATGATGCTATATTAAGGCAATATTTGCAATAGTGTTGATTTGCCATGTTGAAATAACAGGATCTGTTGCGTTAGCTGTTATTTTCTGTAGAGTGTGGATTTAAGAGTAAGTGTATTTTGATATAATTATTAGAACAATGGCCACATTCATTTGTCGTCTGTCATGTCTCCTCAGACCTGTTTCTATTTCAGGTTGCACGTCAAGTGAGAGCAGCTATATCTGGCTGGCAATTAAGCTGGTCCTGCCTCCCCTTGATGCTTGATTAGTCCGATTGATGGAGGAGGCCATATGTGGCGGTGTCAAAACTTGGCAGCCAGGCTCCATCCTCTCAAATGAGAGGCAGGCAATAAAGAGGCAGGCTGCCCAGAGTGGGTGCACGTATGTGAGGCCTGCAGCGCCATGATTCGGGCCCCCTGATATGTAGAATTTTCTCTGGGGGTCTTTCGGGGCACTGACCACTCCAGCCAAGTTCTGGTCGGGGCAGAGGTGGCCACCGGCTAGGGGTGTCACTGTACCGAGCCCTCTGGGGCACAAGCTCCAGGCAAAGCGTGGGGGAGTGTGTGGTGGTGGAAGGCGGGGGGGGGGGGGAGTGGTAGATGGGGGGGTTGGGAGGTTTAGAAAGCTGAAAGATATGGCCCCCTTCCCAATCTCGCTCGGAGACAACAAAAAGGGAATGCTTGAGAAGGGGAAGCAGCGGGAGGAGAGCACAAAGACAAAGGCGCGGGCAAGGTCAGTCTAGCTAATGGGCCTGAGCCGTAGGCTGCCTGGGGCTAGGCACACTTCTGTTCTCTCTCACACACTGGGCCTTCAAAGACCCTTCAGTCCACCCCTCTCCTCTCTTCCTCCATCTCTTCCTCTCCTCTTTTACTCTTTTCCCCACTTCCACTGGTGACACTTCCTCCCTTCAAAAGACTATGCACAGGTGCCTTAAAGAAACCTTTTCTACAAAACACCTCCAAAAATACTCACTTCTGAACATCAACAATTGTGATGAATTATCCAAACAGAAACTATTTCCACACTTCCAAAAAGAGAGATATTTGGATGGAGAATTCTTCAGCTGTATTTGCTGTCAATCAACCGTCATTAGGTCCAAGGTGGGTTCCCTGGAAGTGCTAAGAGGAACTGTTGGAAATGAGGAGGAGGTGGAGTGTTGTTGTCAGGTTGGCTGGCTGGCGTTGCTTGGCTCCACTCGAGGGCTCCTTTAATGTGCAGCGGAGTAGAATAAGTGAGTGGCTGTGGGCACCAGCTGAGCTCACTCTCGTCTTCGCCTGGTAGCTGAGGGGTGAGCCGCTGCCACCTGACACTGGGCACACGGCTCAGGGCTCCTCTTGGCAACGTGGCACAGCACACATGTCCCCTCATTTGGATGGAGATTCAGACACAACACACAAAAGCTTTACCCCCCGGTCCTCCTCCCCCTCCTCCTCCTCCTCCTCCTCCTCCTCCTCCTCCTCCTCCCTCACTCCCTCACTCTTTTTCCCCTCCTGTTTTTTTTCTCTCTCCTTCCTTTAGTTTTTGACGGGATCATAATAATCTGGGTATCTTCTTGATCATGCCCCATGTTTTTTTCTTCTTCTCCGTTCTCCCTCATCTTCTTGGAGACGAGTTTGAAATTGCCTGCGTCAGGACTTTGCTAATTAAAGTCATACTTTCAAAAATGCCATAATAACTGTTAATTAGCTTGATGCTATTTTCAGCATAATTTGCTAATTAGTGGAAAACCTGTACAGCGTTTCTCTCTAATTACAGTATGGCTCCGCACGGCGCATCTGTGCCTTGACTCCAAATGATACCATTACAAAGTCCCGTATTACGCATTCTCTCAAAACAGTTAATTGCCTCCACAGATAGTGAGATACTTCAGTCAGCTGATTTTTATGGTAATAAATGGACAGGCACAGACACAAACCTCCCTGGTTCATATTTATGAACTATGAAAAAGGAAAACAAGCTCCTTATGAGATGCATGGGGTTACTGTTGGAATATAATCTGGCTGGCTCTGTGATGATTTTGTGTGCTCATGCGTTGAGTTGCCGATACTTTTAATGAAGTTTGATTTATTCTATGTTATAACCTTTGAGCGAGTTAGTCATTACGTTGTAATTAAAGCGAAAGATGTAGACAGAAACAACATCAACCTATTATATTATATACCTATAATGTAAAGGCAAAGATCTGACAGAGTGTGCTTTCAGAGGTGGCTGTCATGTAAATACAACTAGCAACATAATGTGGCCATGCCATCGCTTATTACTGAGACGGTAACTACCTTGTCGCCCCAACAGCTATTTTTTTATGTAGTGTAGCAAGGGGAGAGAATTATGGACATGACCACAGGTTGACCCTAATACATGTGTATACTAGACACAAATTATGACTCATTAAGTGTGGTGAGGAGCGTGATTGGCATGACCTGTGACCTCAGAACGTCAGCTGTGCCCATCCTCCGCTTTGCCCCCGCTTTTGACAGCCACCAGTCTGACAGGGCTAGCATCGGCGCCGGCTAATTAATGCACCACTTCAGAGACCCTTTCATTTATGGCTTCTGAAAGGCATTATTAAATTAATTAAACCACCAAGAGTTAGTCATTATGAAATCAGGAGGTTTACATGGATGACAGCGTTTATGAATTAAACATCCCCAAAGTTCCTCGCAGGAGATACCCCGAGCTGCGTGTGGGTACCTAGCGCGACAGATGTTTGCCCCCCCCCCTTCCTCAAGCTAACCTGTATTGCAAGCGATTTAGGTCTCATTTGGGGGTTTGAAAACTGAAAGCTGGAGAGAAAGAGGTTCAGAGTAGCTAATGAGCAGAGAAAGAGAGGGGAAAAGGAGGTCACTAGCTCTGTTCATCTGTAGACAGTACAGATGGTTCTGTTTTATACAATACAACAATGGCGTACATCAATTTGTTGATCGCTAATAGATAGCTACTCTCTGATGAATTGCAGACTGGGATCAGTTGTCTGTGGGTTTTAGCTGAGAACTCTACATTTATAGCCTGGAAACATTTAGAAAAGCTGTGTGCTGTTTTTAACTCATCATGTGATGTGAAAACTACAAATGGTTCACAAGATAAATCCCATAAACTTGGGCTTAGCTGGAGAGCAGAGGGCAGAGATGAGTAGCTCACTCAGGAGCCTTGACGATAGACTCCTTTTCATCTGCGGACTGAGATTCACAGATTATCTCAAGAGGCTCTCTATCTCTGTCCTCGTCTCTATTTCTCTTTTTCTGTTTCTCCACCCTCCCTCTCGCGCCCCTCGATTCAGGAAGTTTGCCAGCTACTGTCTTTGTTTACAATGCCAAGGGAAAATGTCAGAGCCGTTGAGAAAAATATCCTTAGAATCTTTTTTTTCATCTTCTTAATCTAACAGTTTACTGAACTTGATAAGTGTCCTATCAACATGCTAATCAAATTACTTCGGAACCAAAATTGACAGTTTTCATTAATTATACAAGATTATTCTAATTGCAATTCAAATTTATTCATTCCGAACAGAAGGTATTCAGTAATATTTTACAAAATTTGCATATTAAATGGAGGGAGTTGTGCATTATGCATGGTAATGTATGCAGGGTTTCTTATTTTTAACTTCACGGCCATATGTGGTGTCGTTGTAGGAGCAGGTGAAAAGTCTAAGTGTGTTTAATTTGCTTGACAAACATTCGGCTGGAGCTTGTCAAGGGGAGTATTGTGAATGCCAATCTTTATTCCCTCTTTATTGATTACCCCAAACTCTAAACATCTGGAGGTAAATGGCACTGAGAGAGATGAACTGAATCATGGGATTAGTACCTTCAATGACTGAATCACTATCAATTACTTCAATAGCATAATTCAAGTGTACCGCATAAAAGCTACAGTACGTTGGTTTGAGCCAGGATTAATATTGCAATTTACCGTAACAATGGAAGCATGGGAATGATATGGATGGCGTCCAACTTTTTCACATTGATGTCATAAAGCTAATGCCGTTATCTAAATACGAATATATTTAATTCCTAATTTAGGCTTTGTTTGTAAAATGAAAAGGCTGAACGCATTAGGCACATGTTTTAAAAGGTAATGGATTCTGTGAGTAAAACAACCTTATTTATTCACTGAGACGCAAAACCCCCAATTTGCTCTTTGTTTTTATTTCCTAGAGCGGGCAGTGAAGTGCAAACAGCTTACTGGGAAGCTGTTTACTACTGTATATGACAAAGGGCGTGCGTGCATGCGTGTGCGTGTATGTATGTGTGTCTGCGCGTGTGTGTTTACGGGGAAGGGGGCGGCTCTTCCAGCTCCACAGGCAAGGTCTTGTGTTGTAATGTAAGCGTAATAATTATCAAACAGCATCGGGGGCTCTGGGTACGGGCTTTAACAGGGGGAGAGCATGTTTGATATGTAGAATCAGCCCATAGTGCATCCATAGAGGGTGACTAAATCGCACGGTTCATGGATCACATTAGTATTGCTCTGCATCTACCCTCGCACTATAGGTGATTTCCATTTAGACACACATTTCCACATGAAGATAAATATGACTTGAATCGTAATTTCCCTGAAGTAAATATAATACAAATACAACATAATACAGTGTCAGACCAGGCAGGCTAATAGATTACTAGCGTGTTTTCCATTTGTATGGTAAGTGGTGAACCTAGGTGGTGGTCTGGCGAGTAACAAATTGAATGTTTAATCCATCTCAGTGCAGATTGAGGGTATCAGAAAGATCGGTAGTCGTACGAGTTCTCTTGTGACTGCTAGTGTATTAGATATTTTTACTCTTCAGGGGTTTGGGGAATGTTGTTGGATTAACAAGAGGTGCAAAGTGGTAGATAAACGCAATTTCTTATCTTTTTCTGAAGTCGTCTGTTATTTTTCAAATAGGTATTTGGATTTGACATGCAGTGTTTCCAGTCATTCAGTGCTGTAATCTCTGATGTCGGATTAAAATAACAGTATCTCAGTTTTAGTTCGATATTTTATTACTTTTAATTACAGAACTTTATATTGTGTTTTAAATACTTATATTGAATTATTAACTCTCTCACCAGCTACATATGTTTCAATTATTACACTTGCTTCATGATATCCTCTCATTCTTTAAAGGCCCTCCCCATATGTTAAAGAGACCATTGTGGGGAAACCGTGACAAATATGCAAAAGATATGCTTCCTTAATGTTACCAAACATTCTCTAAATACATATTTAATTCTTTTATAAATGTTTGCTTTGGCATTTTGGAGAAGCAAGATTAGCGTCAACTGCACAGCATCTCGTATAAAGTGTGACAAATTGATATTTTTATATAGCTTAATCTGTTTACTATGATGTTTATGCGAGGAATTATTACAGACTAATTAAAGAAATCACTTTGATATAATTAGTCAGATTTCAGGAAGCTCATTAGTAGTAATTTGCATGAAAAATAAGCCCTGTAGTGGTGCTTAGACCCAGCTATTCGATCTGTGTTTTATCTGGTTACACATCAACCCCCATTGTTTGTTGTTTGAGGCTGTCTGAAGTGGTCCACAATATTTTCAGTCATTGCCCCAAGAAGCGGTGGGGTATCTTTTAACAAATTCCTTCCCTAAAGCAAGTCAACCTGTATGTGGAAGCAGACACATGCCTCTGTGTACATAAAGCAGGAGGAGTGAGCGGCATAAAACACTGTCTATTTATCTGTCAAGTTCCTGACAAAGAACTGAGCTGACAAGTAAGGGTTTCCCTCAGCAGAGCAGGGGGGCTTTATTCACCGTACTTACATGCCCAGTCTATGCCCAGAGACTCATGTTATTTGCAAATCATATTCTTTGAAAACTCACAAACGGGGCGAGACATGCCACGCTACGGGTTTGTCAGCTGCCTTCACAACAGCTAGCTGTATCGCTAACAGTGTGCGGTTCGGTAAGGAAGCAGCTTTCTCTTAGCATTTGCCTCGCTGTCACTTTTTCCAACACATGCGATCTGTGTCTTCATGCTTGGGGTCTCTCCTCCCTCAGAGGGTTGCCATCTTCCCTTTGGACTGACAAATAAAACGCCCACACTCCCGCTGAAATAAAAAGAAGAAGACAAAAAAAAAAACCCACCCGTGGTATTACATCATTCTCTGCTGAAGCAATTCCTTCCAGAAATTGATGTACATATATTTTATTCACATAACAAGATAAAAGTAATGGTTATGATTTAAAATAGAAAAGCTTTTTTTTTTTCTCAGGATACCCCTGTCTTAGGCAGAGGGGTTTATAATGCAGGTACAAAAACAGGACCTGTTTATTCTCCATACCCTTTTCCCACCATGGACGAAATCCTTCCCTAAACATCCGGACAGAGAAGCACTTGTGTGGCGCTGATGTCACAGACCTACCTGGCCTCCCTCTCACAAAAGCTAAGGTATCATTAGCTAGGCCCACACAATGGCCATTCAACCAAGCCACTGCGCTCCTCAGGACTTGGGAACAATGTTATTTTTTGTCTCAGAATTATAAAGACAGAGTTTTTGCAGGAAACCTGACAGACAAAACCCTTTAGAGGTAAATGCTCCAGGCGGCTTTTGGGTTTAATCTTTTTCCATTAGCATTTTGCCCCCCCTCCCCTCCCTTTTGCTCACACACAAAGACCATATTTACAGGGTCAAAAGTAAAGGCTCGGTGTCTCTGGAGACTTCTTTTTGTGTAGATCTTTTCTATATATTGACAACACTCGCATTTATTTTTTCATTTTCTGCTAATGTATTTCAAACGGGCTACTGAATAGGGTACTGAAACCTTTAACAGGTATATTGGTTTGTGGCGGTAAATACATTTGTATACAATAGAAGAACACATTTGACACTCTTTTTCACTCTTAACCAAATATTATGAGAAGTCACACATGCAAGCATATTAAACATTATTAACCCACAATGCAGGGGTTTATATAATAAAATAGTTATATTGTCAACAATACAACACAGCTAAGGGTTCATATGTGCTACCTTTGTGTGTGTGTGTGTGTGTTTGGGTGAATGTGTGCTTACGTGTGTCCGTGTGCACACATTCACTTATGCTTGTGTGTGTGCGTGTATGTGTGTGTGTATGTGTGTGTGACTCCATGTGTGTGATTCATTCCAGGGCAGTTTTAGTCCTTATAAAATATTCATTTTGGTTGTGCAGGGCCCTGTAATTGCCATCTCTCACCCTGAATTATTTATACCTCGCACAGACTGACAAAGCTTTGCCATACGGCCCCAGATGAATCAGAAAGCAGCCATCTCTGCTGCCAACAGCACTGGGCTTTCACACAAATATGGCAGCCACGTCTCTCTGCCTGGCCTCTCTTAATTTGACATTTTCTTTTTCCCCCTGCCTTTGTCCTAGGTGCACAGAAAGGTTACCTGTTAGCTTTAAGCACCGACCCGCTCTCTGTCTTTCTGTCTCTATCCCCCCCTGCCTACATGACAGTCCACAGTGGGTGTTTTTTTTTTTTTTTTTCTCCTTCTGAGAATGCGTTAATGTGGCTGCGATGTCAGAGTGGCTGCCTCATGTTTTATGATGACTGACCAGTCCTGACAGCCACTTTAGATGTATGTATTATACATTAGTAATAATATGATGTAGAAATACACTCGCATACATTTGAGCATGCATGGACACACAGCACAACCACTGGCTCACGACCTATATTTCACACACACACAAATACACATGCAAATAAGCCCCCACTGGCCTGCTGGATCCAGCATGGCTGTGGGTAAACGGTCAAAGCCCCCCTGCTGGCTCTGCCTGTAGAGCTGCGTTCCTCTGCCCGGCTCTGATCGCTCCAAGGTGCCACAGGAGAGAGACGCTGTATGGCTCTCATTGTAGACTGGCTCTGGGGCCTTCCAGAACCCCACGTCCAACACCCTAAATACTACTATTCACCCCCGCCAGTTACTCCAACATATGCTTATCTTCCATCTCACTAGTGCAGGGAGGTGCTGACTGGTATTTCCTTAAGGCCCCGAGCTCCGATGCTGACCAGTAATCAAAGCACGGTATTTCTCTCTCCTTTGCAAAAATAACCTGGAGACACCTCTCTGCAGTCCAGCTGTTGAGCAGAGTAAATATTCCAGAGAGCTGCATTGTTTATGTAGGTGATTTTTTTTCATTATTCCAGCAACCTCACGGCCGACTTCGCTGAGACTGTCATAGCCATTATCAGTAATCATCATCACGCCGGTTTGTGGTTGCCGGTGATGATTCCCTAATATTTATGAAGCCCAGTTTGGATGTAGATGATGTTGGCTCTACAGCGGCAACCCGTGTTTGATTCGTTTTTACAACAGGGCCACGCAAGACAAAACAATGCAGAATTATTTATGTTTTGTGTCTTATTATATTGTGTTCAAAGTCGTGGTAGAGAAAAGGCGTATTCAGAGTAAAACAAAGAGCAGCGTGCAACAGTACACAGCCTCAGCAGTATCTTGATGTGAGGGGATGGGAGAGGCAGAGAGAAAGCTCGGGGCTAAACATGCAGTATGTGGCGGGCTGGAGCTAAAAGCTGCATAAAGTACACAGCCTTAGTCCACTGTTAGCAAGTGATGGATAGTTAGCAGGAGCTCCGAGTGTTCGTCTAATCTGTTACAGTAAACCTGTGCCAAAGCCTGAAGGGAATCAGTGGGGGCTTGCTAGGAGTGGGTTTGACGCAAAACCATTTGTGAAGACGAGCTATTCTCTTAAGTAAGAAACTAACAGTGTCCGGAGAGAGAGAGAGAGAGAGAGAGAGAGAGAGAGAGAGAGAGAGAGAGAGAGAGAGCCAGAGAGCAAGCGAGACAGGAGGTGAGGAAAATGAGTGAGAGTACGAGACAGAGAGAAGGAGGAAGAGATACCATAATGAGTCCTGTAGCCATGGACTAAATGAAGAGGGATTGACAGAGTGAGGGATCCTCAAGTGAAATAATGTCAATGCCACTCTGCCCATTAGAGAAATGGGGGGATGGTGGAGGAGAGGGTAAAGAGGGATGAATGGAGGGACACAGCTACATGTTAGGGTGCAGAGGAAGCACATAAATTATTTGTCACCCCCACCAACACACAAACACACCACCAACAAAGATATGAAATATGAAACAACAAAATGAACTGACAATAGCAGCGGAAGAAAATAAAGGAATGAAAACTAAAAAAAGGCCTTGGAAATACCCAATAAATTCTCCGAGACATGTACTTGGGATATTTGATGTCGAACAATAATAATCACAGTGACATCTGCTCGCTGCTCTCGGAGGACATGGGCCGAGCCCGTGAGTGGAAGGGGTTAATCTCCCAAACCCAATAAGGCTGGATAGTGAGGCACTTGTTCCCTGATAAAGAAGTGATAGGATCTGTGGGTCTGGTCCCTCGGCGCTTGTACAGGGGTAGAGCAAATATTGTTAATGTGCTGTGGTTTACTTCAGCTAAGGCGAGAAAAACAGCTCTGCTTGACGAGAGAAGACAGCGGCGAACCAGAATACGACCATAAATGTCCACGCAGCTCCGCTAGGGCCTCCCAGGGACTTAACTGGCATATATATCCAAGACCCCTCAGTTGCATAAATAAGTGCTCGGTAAGATTAAGATCTATAAGTGTCTCTATTTCTCGTTTTACCTGCTCCGCCTTGTCACAACAGGGATCTGAATGCAGTTCAGTGGAGTGCCTAATAACTGGAGCAGTAGGTAGGAGAGGCAGGAGGCTTGACATTAAGACCCCGGCGTTTTGGAAATCCGATACGCTATTGACCCGTGTACTACTATCTCAGCGTAGAGATCTGGTGTCAGCAGATTGTACTCTGACTCTTACAAATACTGTGGCCATCTGTCAGTGTATTGTATAACGACCTAAACAAATAAGGGGAAGCTCTTTTGTACAATAAGGTTCAAACTGAAATATATAGCGTTGTTTCTGTTATCTAAGAAACAAGGAGTGAAAAGACTTCAAAAAAATAATTCTGATTTACATTTTTTTATACGAGTCATTAATAATAACAGAAATCTGAAAATGAATGGATAAAAGAGTGAAATTGACAGGAGAGCTGGCCTCCACTGCCGGTGGAGCCTCCTTAATAATACAGCATTATCCTTATTTGCCCTCTTCACTCAAATCAAAGGGATGGACATTAATGCATGAGTGACATCAACCCTGCAATTAAGTTGGCCATTTAAATGAGAGAAGGCCTTCTTCACCCTGCCTGTTTGTTTTTTTCCTCTCTCTCTCTTCTTCTTTTTTCTTCCTGTTCCCCCTCTGTTTGATGATGCGAGAGGGTGAGCTAGAATTAGGGCGATGGGTCTTCCTTTGAGTGTCAGCCTAAAATGATCAGAGTAAAGATAAGAGGGTCTAGCAGCCCTCAAATCAGTCAAAGTGCCAAAGTCGGCCTTTTTCTCCTCAATTACCGGGTCTGTGAAGCCAGGGAGTGGAAGGCACCGAGCCTGCTGCATTACTAAAGAGACAATCTATTTCCCCTTTGACCAGAGGGAGAGAAATCATTATGGCATGATTAGTAGCTTCGGCAGCGGGCGAGCATGGAGGTACTACGGGAGAATCGTATTAATTGCCTTATACCAAGGCATGAGCAGGATTGTTTTAACGGTGATTTGTGGACCTGTATGACGAGCTGTCGGAGATAAAAGCTGATGTCAGGTCTTAGTTATACTGGCAGACTGGAGGCATGCAGACAGAGAGGCTTGATGTCAAAATGAGCTTCCGTGGCTGCCCTGGAAGTCTTTCTCTATATGCCTGTCGATGTCTTCCTCTTTGTCTTTCTTCACACTTCATAGTTTTCCTTTACGCCTCCCACTATCCCTCCCTCTGCTCCCCCCTTCCCTCAGATGGACTACACCCCACCCCTACCCACACTCCCTTCCTCTCTCTCCTCCAACTGATAGCTGCCTTGGCCGATTATTTCATCCAGTGAGGTCCACTGAGAGCCTCCTCTCCCGGCTTTGGAAGAGCTTTAATTAGCCATGTTAATATCCCCTTCATTGGCCTTAATATCACTCAACACCTTCCTCCATCTCAGCGGCCACCAGGGTCCCCCTGTCCTGTCAGAACAGCTGATTATTGAGAAGGATAGCTTTAATCAAACCTAATTGCAGTTCATTCTTTCTCTCTATCCCCCTTTGCCCTCCATTGCCAACATCTAATGGCAGCGACGACTTGATATCCCATTAAAAAACAATTAAACAACCTCCTTTTGTCTCCGTGCGTGCCAAAACACCAGCACAAACTTCTGTAGATATTTAAGAAGTAAAAGAGAGAGAGAGGGGCCTTGTCTTAATTGCTCTCCTTCTCACCAAGGACCAATTTGCACCGTGCTCATGGAGAATCTTAACCAACTCAAATGTAATGGATGCTATAGCGCTGCCACGGCTGTGGACTATGAAAATTAAGCTTATCTTTTTAGAAGAGAAATTGTGCTTAATTGCCTTCATAACAGTAAACAGCGTGGGCACTCCATTTCTTGTGTTTATTGGTTCTTAACTTTTGGTTTTGCTGTAGTAGGAAGAGTATGTAAAAGCATTAAAGTATCCAAGAAAGGACACAACTCTGGAAGTAATGTTTTTCTTTTATGAAGTCAATGCATTGCCTCTGAAATGTATTCTGTCTCTTGCTCCACACTAAATTCACCAACGGGTTATGCAAGCCCATGCACATGCTCACACACACACACACACGCATGTAGCTGTGCACGCAGATACACACACAAACACTCACACTGGCCTTACCCAATCTGTATGAGAGGCGACAGACAAATAAAAGTCGTATTTCAGGTCTGCTTTCCGCAGATGTCTGCTGCTCTACATTATGACTCTTTGGGGAAATAAAAACAGGGTCAGGGAATTAGAGTACATAATGGTCATTTTGATGATCAGCCAACAGATGCAACCCGAAAACACAGTGAACACAATCAAGCGAAATGCACTAATGACAAGTCAGGTTTTTTATGGGCTCGCCACACACCGACAGGCAATCAGCATTCTGGCATGGGTTAAAACGTCTTTTATTGATGTTCAAGCCAAAGCTCCTTGGATGTGGAGTGAAAATATTTTCTCACCTTTCCTTTCCCTCATGGGTCCTCAGTTAAGCACAAGGTATAGGAGTCTATCGAAGAACGCTTCTAAATGACCAGTGCATGTGTTAATGTGGCCAGGGTTAGAAGGGTCATTTCAGACTCTGATTTATGGCCTGGCCAGGATCCCACTGGGTGAAGGAGTAGTCTTAAGTGTTGTGAAAGCGTCCTCTCAGGCCACACAAGCCACTGTATTTAGCGGAATGAAATGGCCATGCAATCTATGGTGCAATCTATGGTAATCCAATGAGCCACTGTGATTCTGTGAGCCAAAGTTGTGTTACAATAGAAACCACAGTATTGCATATAGTAACGCTCGTGCAATGTGATGAAAAATAAATATCTCAGCACGGTATTTTTTTAATGAATAGCAGAAAGCAAAGGCACAATCAGTCATGATTCTTTAGGGAGAATTTAGAAAAACAAGTCAATTACATTGTTTATTCTCTGCGGTTGTGTAAGAGTTGACACAATAGGCTAAATCCGAGACAATTGTTCTTATTTGACATGTTGTTAATTTTCCTCTTTTTAACTGTTTTATGTCTTGGCGCCACATTTGATAAACAGCTCTTAACGTGCGGCTTTATCAATACATTTTTGCGAGACCTGAGAGAAGGACAGGAAGGCAGCTTACAAACTAACCAAGCCCAGATCTCACTCAGACGTGACATTTGTTCAGAGACGATTAGCCAGGTTGTAATTTGTGGCATAATTGCCTCACCCACCCACAAGTGCATGGGTGTGTGTATGCGTTGTATGTCTGTGTGTGTGCGGCATACGGTGGTCCCAAGAGTGTCCGCCTAATTGCCTGACAGGACTATAAGTTTTGTGGCGCGCTCCCACCTTGTTAGGTCCTTTATCCCTGATGCTCTTCAAACAAGACCTGGTCACAGGTGGGCCTCATTTGCTTCCCTATTGAACAGGAGTACTTTAATTGCACAGGGGGTGTCCTGGGATTAAAGAGGTGGGTGGAATATCAAGTGACTTTCTGTATGTTAGTGGCAGATGGGTGTTGGGAAAGACCCATGAACTCAGGTGAGGGGATGAGATGACAAAGAGACTGATGCTCTTGATTGTTTGGCGGAAGTAAATAAATCGGCGACTTCCTAAACTGAAATAATCCACGTTGGACACGTTGTATTTGATGTGGGAGTGTTTGATAATTCTCACGATAATGTTCCATAACTTGGTCTTTTAAAATGTGTCATTAATCGGGTTTCCTTTTGTTTTGTGCTTTCTTTCAGATTCTTCCTCAAGTTCTTCCTCAAGTGCAATCAGAACTGTCTGAAGAATGCAGGGAATCCGAGAGACATGCGCAGATTCCAGGTGACTGAAGTCTCACACAAATTCCCCTCTGTGACAAATGCACAGCTACACTAAGTCACATCGACACACATATGAATTCAATTCTATTATTGGCACTGAAGGAGGCAAAACCCAGGGAAAGAGAGAGTGAGGGATTTTGTATCCTGTGCGCTCTGGACAGAATATTTATTAGGGAATACCATCTGACACAAATAAGGATATAGGATTTAAGAGTGCCATCAATTGTGCTCCTGACAGCTTTCTGAGCCTCAGCGCAGAGGGGAGGACGATCCAACCACATGTAACAACAGTGTTAACTCAGGATCTGTCTGGCAGCGGAAACGCATACCTTCTTATACACACATATGCGCAAGCACGCAGACGCACACACATATGGATAGATGCCCATACAAGCTGGAGTGCATATATTTACTTTCACTACATCCCTCTCTCATTCTTACCCACATATGCATACACTTAAACTCACACATATGCAGTGCACTGTAAAGCCAATGAAAACCATCTTAAGCCATCTGAAAACCATCATTATTGTGGGCTGATAAAATTGTGCGATTTACACTAAAAGGACATGACTGTTGAGCACTTTTACGGCTTCTTTAACCCTCTCGCTTCTAATGCGTCAAGGAGTTGATCCTTGAAATTATCGCCCCCCCCCCCTCCCCCGCCTGCTGATCCATGTATCCAACCATCCATCCATTTTACCCAGACACTTTCACCACGAGCAGCCCTCTAGGTCAAGGTGAGAGAGTTTAGTGTGATTTGTCCTATCAGGATAGCGACAAACTACAAGAGGGCGTCCGTCAGACACAGCTCTGTTCTGTGATAGACACACCAGCCAGCATCCTCCAGGAGGAAGCCTGGACATGAAACAGAAAAGACAGGATGTCCCCTCCTGATGTCACCATCAGACCTCCCCTGCCTCCTCAATTTTCCCCTAAGGGTGAATGTGGACTGATGCATGACAGCCACTGGGCTTCACCTCTCGCTCCTGTGTGTCAAAAGGAATTTAAGAACAAAATGTTTTTAGTTTTTTTTAACTTAAACATTTACATTAAGTCTAAAACATCAGGATTTAGACTTTTTTTTTTGCTGATGTTCAGCCCTTTTTCTTCCATCCAACAGTTAGTATACCATTTCCTCCCCAAATAGATTTCCCAGATGCTCCAGCATAGGTGTTTCTGTAGCCAAAGTTGTGTATTCTGCATGCCTTCCACTCCACTTATTACCCCCAAAAACCAGCTGGAGGCCAGAGAGGGCCCAATCCATCATCCTCAGCTTGGCCCAGCTCTGAACCTGCTCACAAGAATGGAGCTCTTTCACTTCCCCTTCTCTCCCCCCCTCCCCCTTACACCCCCACCTTTCCCAAACCAACCAAAAAAAAAAAAGCGCCCCCCTAAATTCCACTGCTACACCGAGGTCACTTACCGGCGAAGCAAACCTGAGAGGGGCTCTCTGTTTCCGGCTCAGAAACACTTTGGCCATTCACATGCGACTCACTGTTTGGAGAAGTGGTAGCCAAAAAACAACAACAAAAATAAGCATTATGAAATATGGAGTGTGGCTTGGAATCTGATCCTAGTAAAATGTTTGCAGAGTAATGGGATGGAGCACGGTTCAGTTGCTAATGACTCCAGTAATATTTTAAAAGGGAGGCCTTCCATCCTCAAATAGATGGACAAGCTGATCAATAATTCTGAGCTTCTGCTATGATGTCAGCAAACGGAAATGGTAGTTTAGTGATTGAAAAGTCAATTAGCTGCACACAAATGCAAGACACTAAAAAGCAAAAACAAAATGGCTGAGAAGCCGGGTTGCTGTAATGTGATATCTCTAAAGAGAACAACCACTCATGAGGTTTGACAATAGTAATCAATAGCACACAGGCATGTACCTGGACACAGCAGAGTTTCTAAAGCATTCATGTATCCCCTGTACCCCAGAGAACTAGTGAGGCTGTCATTATAACCATATTTCTCAGCTTTTCTTTTTTTCCCAACAATGTATTAAATTGCATGTTTCACCTTCACTTCTGTTGCAGGTTGTCGTATCGACGACCGTCAATGTGGACGGCCATGTCCTGGCTGTCTCCGACAACATGTTCGTACACAACAACTCCAAGCACGGGCGAAGGGCTCGCAGACTCGACCCTTCAGAAGGTACGCTCCATTTTCCTTTTTTAGTGTCTTTTAGACATCGAACTTTTTTTTACAAATCACACACACATAGTTGCTATTAGTTCCTTTGAATCATTAGTTCCTCCATCACTTTCATTTCACTTTTAAAGTTTCTTTGTGCCTCCATTCTACCTATTGCTTTCCTTTACTGGAAACAGTATGCACTACTCTGTGTATTTTGTTTTGTCGATATCACTATTGATGAGGGTAATACTCAGGCTCATTCACGATTTAAAAATGTTTTACTACTTCCAGTCTCCTAATGCACCTACATTTGTCCTAAAAGCCCATGTGAAACATGATCAAATTGCTTAAGAATTTGGCTGTGAGGTCAATTTCCTGTCATTGGGCTCTGCAGAGTTAGCTGTGAGTGAGCTGAAACAGGGGGAGGAAGGAGAAAGAGTGAAAGGAGGGGGGAGGGGGGAGTAGGTTGATGGTGGTGTGTGTGTGTGTGGTGTGTGTGTGTGTGTGTGTGTGTGTGTGTGTGTGTGTGTGTGTGTGTGTGTGTGTGTGTGTGTGTGTGTGTGTGTGTGTGTGTGTGTGTGGTGTGTGTGTGTGTGTGTGGTGTGTGTGTGTGTGTGTGGAGGGGGCGGCGGCTATGAGAAAAACAGAACTTACTGTTTTTCTTCCAACTGATTCCATATGATAGACTGATTGCCTGCTCAGCCAAAAGGGAAAAAAGAAGGACCACCAAACCATGGGAAATCCAAAAAGTAAAATGCACTAAACGTAACCTTATGACCCTCATGGCCTCCACTCGCAGATGGGAGCACACCACGCAGCTGAAAGATCGAAAGAAAAAAAGAAACTGACTTGGGCCAATTGTGCAAATTGCTTATCTTCAGATTTCAAGAGCCAATTATGGCTGGGCAAACAGTTTATATACACCACTGACTAAAACAAGCTTCTCTACACATTAATGGGCATTAATGGTTCTATCACCAAAAGCAAATGTAATGTTTAATACAACAACGACTAATAAAAAAAAAACTAGACAATTAATATATCTCGGTGCTCTCCGGTCCTAGTGGGGGATATAGCTAATCTATTTGTTTTTGTCTTTATTAATGACTCCTCTACTGGAGAACAAAATCAAATAATTAAAGTCCTGCCCGGAGCACCAAAGTCATTATGTTCGCTGACGTTCTGTTTGTGTGTTTCACGTTTATGACACGATAGGTGTGGATCGCCTAGCAACCAGTTTCTTAATGAGGGGAGCAATTAAAGAGGTTGAGCCCTCGCCTCCATGTTCCCCCTCTCCCATGGGATCCCGTGTGTTTTGTGTGTCTCTATATATGTGTGTGTGAGTGTGTGCGCTTGTGTTCTTTACAGGTTACCCCAACCCATCCCTTTCTTCCTCTCTTCACCACACTCTTCAAAGCAGCAGAGTGACGCCCCGTAAAGCAAGAAAAGACGCTATTGTCAACCGCCCAGTTGAACATGTCTTTGTCTAATAACTTTAATACACCTTCCCTCTGCTTAACCACGTGTGAGCTCACAAGTTTAGATTTTTTTCCTTCCCTCTCAGACTCAGCACCATAACAAACTAATTTAACATGCATCAACAATGATTGCCGGCTTTGTTTGAGTCACCTTTAACAAACAGAGACGTGAGAAAAGGAGACTTGGCCATAAAATGTAATTCGAGCCATGTCTTCCATAGTGCTCTGACAACTATCAGGCAGACAGGCAGCGTGCTTTAAATTAGCAACACATTCTTCCTCAAGAGTTCAATGGGCGAGAAGCCTCAGAAATGTGGCTGACTGTGTGTGGCTGAAACAGAGAGGCATCCTCACTCTCAGCTCACACTGCACTTGCACTGACTTGCTCACATTGATCAAGAGGTGCTGCCCCCTATTGGCCCACACACGGGATAGCCTGTGTGTGACAGACTGAATCTCACCATGTGACATTTTGGTTCACTTGTGTGTACTGTCACACAACAAGCATATTATGCATTCAGACACGAATGTGCTTTGTGGCTGCCTGTCACTCAAACATGTATAGATTCAGGCTCAAAGGTGCATAAACATGCTCACAAATAGCCGGGTCTTTCACACACAGCATCACCCCCCACACATGCAGACACACACGAACAGCGCAGCACCGACGCACACAGACGCTTTCTCTCACTCACACTCACACACACACACACGTTCCTCAGCTCAGTTCCACCATTATAGAGCCCCAGACAATATAGGAGACTCAGCACAGAGCCTGCAGCGCCTGCCTCATTTGCATGCCAAGTGGCTGTAATGCTGTTAGGGTTTATGCAATAAAGACAAGTGAATCCAGACTGCTGGGCCTAAGAGGAAGAAAGAGAGGGAAAAAAGAAGGAAGGGGGAAAAAGGATAGAAGGAAAGGAGAAAGAGAAGGAGAGAGAATGAGAGAGAGAGGTTAAGAGTGAGTGAGAGGCAGAGGGAGAGAGAGACACAGAGAGAGAGAGAGAGTCAAAGGGAACAGATGGCCCAGGGAGAGGTAAAAGGTATAATCCCATCAGCTGCACTATCAACCGACCATCTGGACATCCCACAGCACAATTACAACACATTTCAGCAGGCAGAACAAAGGATGGCTTCGCGGGGCCACATCAGACCTGTTTGAGTGTCACAATACTAGAGCTGAGACCTCCTCCGCTCAGATCTCAGATCAGTTTTGACGTCCTCTACGGCTAGCCCTAACCACTGAGGAGAAAGATTAGGGAGGATCACAGATCGGCTGCCCGAGGTCATTGCACAGCAAAGTGGATCTTGAAGTAAATTCAAGCACACAGACCAAATTGATAGGGTAACAACTCAGCAGACCAGAATAAACAAAAACAAGCTATGACATATGAGATTGAATTTTCACTACTGTAGCGCAAAGTTTACAAAGACTTAGTGACGCAACGGCAAGCCGGCTCTTTGCATCCTCATCCGTCCACTCCTCATGATGCCTATCATCTGCTGAGGGGGCATTGTGCGTGTCTGTCATCAGATCGCCTGCACTGACTGTGTAATCCACTTCGCCACGGTCCCCATTCAGCACATGCTCCCCTCTATGTCTGTGCATTGAGACATATGCAAATTTTGAGGCAGAAGGGTGGACGGCTTAGGGCCTCAGTCGCTGCCTCTCCATGGGTCCTTCTGTGTGTGGGTGGGGGCACTGGGATTTCCGAGATGGTGCGTCTGTGTTTGTGTGTGTGTGTGTGCGTGTGTGCATGATTGTGTATGCCTGTCGTAGGTTTCAGGCTCCAGCTGCCCCCCAACAGTCGCCGTCACCATCAGGCACTTTTTCTTTCCTCCTCCTCCTTCCTGCCCCCCCCTCTCTCTCATCCCCAAAGTCAATTTGTTTACAGTAATTTTGAAGGGTGAATTATTTGCTGTAATCGTCCGCACTGATGAAGGTCAGGCCCTTAGAGGGGGCCCAGCATGCCCATAGAGGGTTGGTCCTCTTTCAGACGCTCCGCTTCGCAATTAAGGAAAGCAAATGTCACTCCTCCAGGCCTCACAAATGAAAATCTGTACGAGGTGATTAGCATGAAGTCAACAGCGCCTGTTAAAGTCAGATTCCCTGTAGTACCAATGTGTGTGTGTGCACTTTATGGGCAGCGAGAGAGAGCAAACATGACCTGAACAGACCCAACAGCAAGGCAAACAAAGGGAGATGTCTTGTCGGAGGTGATCCATACAACAATGGCCGACTGTGATTTACTTACTGGATAGAAAGGATAATAGAGGTTTAGAAGTGAGCTTGTAAAGAAAGAGGGAACTTGCTGAAATAGTTACTCACATTTTGACGAGTAGAAAAAAACATTCACAATTCATAGTGTATTAAAAGATATTGATGGAAATAGATTAAATTTGATATTGCTATTTTATGGCTAGCTGTCATGCTATTTCTGTTGTAAACACGGTGTTGTGCTGAACACCATATTAAGGTAATGCATCAAATGACAGTGAATGCGAGGCACCAGATCACTCAAATTAGATTATAATAACAACCCGGACTGTTGATGAATGGCAGCGCTACGTAGCAGAAGTCATGCCAGATGAAAAGCATTGTAATAAACAATATGAAATGGATTGAATCGATCACAAAAAGAAAGAAAAAAAACCACAATCTGAATAATTCATAAGTGCATTTCTCGTTATGAAACCTGAAACTACACTCAGTGTGCCTTCACTGTACTGCATATGCAGACAAAGGTAATGAAATAACATGAACCAGCAAAGCTTTAGCTTGTCATTTCCACTTTAACAGCCCGTATTCTTGACTCATTTAAGATGTGTTCAACTTTGAAATTTTACTGTACATGCGGGTGCATGCTTAATCAATTCTGATGGCTACATTTGCCCTGACACATAATTTGCTCCATCAAATCATTTTCCTGGCGAGCCCGGCGTTTAGCCTTTGTGAAGTGGACCATTTGAAGGGTCTGCTTAACTACACCACTCCAGCGCGCTGATAAATGGTTTTGATTCTCATGCCTTAAAGGACAAATCCATCATTTTTTTTCCAGCGGCAATTTCCATGATACGTCTTTGTGAGAGAGACATGGAGGTGATGGCGTAATGTGTCTGTACAGCAAGAGACATGGGACAGAGTGTGGAATCTCAGGTGCTGAATTGGCTCTTTCTTTTTTGTCTTGGATAAGCAGCCACCCCGTGCATCAAAGCTATCAGCCCGAGTGAAGGATGGACCACTGGAGGAGCCACTGTCATCATCATAGGGGACAACTTCTTTGATGGCCTACAAGTCGTGTTTGGCACCATGCTCGTATGGAGCGAGGTATGATGGAGATTTTGTTATAGATTTGATTTAAATTAAATCATCGAGTTAGAAATTAACTACTTTTATTTCACTTTTTTACCCTGTATTGTAACAGCACTCTGTGGTTTGTTATTATAGAGGGCTCATTATTTATTTTTCTGTTTCCTGTGTAATACAGCTGATAACTCCCCACGCCATCCGTGTCCAGACTCCACCTCGGCACATCCCTGGTGTCGTGGAAGTCACGCTGTCCTACAAGTCCAAGCAGTTCTGCAAAGGTGCCCCTGGGAGATTTGTCTATACTGGTAAGTCAAAAAACCTTACTCTAGCTCTTTTCTACAGAATTCTCTTGTACCCCCCCTCTCCATCTGTCTGGATCTGGATGGAGCCCTCAGCCCCGAGTCCTAATAATGAACTAACCAGGGCCCCGCTTGCTGAATGTTAAAAGTGTGAGATCTGCACTGCTAGGGAAAAGGTGTTTCATGGAGGGGCTCCTACAAGTGCAACTCGATCCCCCTCTGACCTGCCATCATACGAGGGCGCTGCCAAGCTCTGTTAGACTCAAGCTGTCAGGATATCTCATTCTGCCAATTCTCTTTATCTGCCTGTACTGAGACAGATAATGCTTTCTGCTAATTGGTTGATTTTGTAAAGCAAAATATGGTTTCATTTTTTTATGAATCAGATTAGAAAAGCAATATCCACGTTAAGTGCACGAGTGTGCCTGAAAGTTATTCTCATGTGTGTTGAATATGAATTCATGGGAGAGAAGGAGACGAGAGAGTGTGTGAGGCGGAAAGGGTGTGTATGTCACACTATAAGTAAGGGATCTGATTATCTTGACTAACAGAAGGAAGTGGTGGTCTTATCTGTCATCATTGGCGAGGAGACAGAGGTTGCGGGGGTCGGAGCCTGTCTGACCTGGAAGCCTCTGTCTGTTCTAACTCTGATGGGCAGAATGAAACAGGGGGAAAAGCGTCAAAGCACTCTCACTTCCCCCAGGCCTCCAGCACAGCCCTGGCCTTGAGCGCAGCAGAATTGCAAAGTGTGGGGCTGGACCCCCAGCCCCCCCACACCCTCCCCATCGGAAACCCCCATCCAGACCCCTCCATCCTGGGGCAGCTGTTTCTCATCAAGTCCCCCCTCTCTCGCTCCCCAAAAACCACCTCTACCACCCCCAGCCATCCGTCCCCTTCTCCTCCAACCGTGCAGTCTGGCCTAGCTCTCCTGCATTTAACCTCCCTAGCAGGAGCGGAGCAGAGGCCAACAAGGCACCAGGATAATGAAACAGGAGTGTAGTGTGGCTGCGTAAGTGTGTGTGTGTCTGTTTGCAGGAGCGCGTGAGAGCGAACGAGAGGAAAAAAAAGTGTGTGTGTGAGTGCGTGTGTACATGTGTTACTGCACAGCCCTGAGAAGGTGTATAAGTTAAGACATTAATGGCTTCTATAGCACCCTGGTGAAAGTGCCAGGTCCCTTAAGAACAGACCCCATTAGTCACAGAGGCTAAGCGGATTGGGATGATTACCATCAGGTTTTACTGGGGAAACGTGTCCCCTTCTCTCTATCTTTGTTGATTTTTCACACCCCCCCCCCCCGCCCCATCCCATTCTTCCTCTCTGTCTTCCCTGGGTTCCTACTCACTTCCAGTTAGTATAAAGATACAATTACCCCTGGAGGCAATGGTGGTACAATTGATTAGTGCGCTGAATTAAAAGAGAAAGTCACGAATAGACAGGTCCGGCTCCTCTGCTCTGCTATTCCCTGTGAGGCTCACCCTGATTGTACAAGGGTTGACGCTTGAGAGAAAGAAACCGTTAAAGAGAGCAGAATGCATAACACTACAATTAGGTACCACTGATTCCATATGTGCTGTAATTGCTAGGTGAAAGGATGTTAGCTACTTCTCTCTGACATTAAAATGTGAATGGGCTGATGCATTGAGCACAAGAGAGTGAATCATGTGTTAAAGAGGGAAACCTTTCAAATCATAGCCTTTCTTTTTTTGAGATGGCACTTGAAAAAAAATTGCCACTACATGAGCGAGTAGGTTTGAAATGATCCGGAGTTACAATAGCAAATTACCTGGGCCTTAAAGGGCATGTAGTGCCAAAGTGCCGTCTGAAAGGCACAGTGTCATATTGGAGAGCAACATGTGCATATCAAAGGTCTAGTTATCAAAGCGAATGGCTGCAAGCGTGACTTAAGAGCACCGCTTGAGTGCCTTTTTAGACCTTTTTTCTCATGTTGACTCTTCTTGCACCACCACCCTTATTGTGAAGATTTAACTCACTCAATTTAAGAAATTATCACACATTACCAAGAGTCAACACAGAGGAGACTGCAGCCAATTCGAACAGCAAAGGGACACGTCCTCACTCGGGTTAGTGCCCTGGAACGGCTCCAACACTCACAATCCATTCTCAGAAAGAGAGCACCCTGTAATGTATGTCAAATAATCCTGTTGGCATTGACTATTGAACGTTTAAAACACTAATGAGACAAATAGACATACTATATAAAACTTTAGCAGGCTGTAGTTTACTGACTGCTTCAATGAGCCTATATTTGTACTTTAATTGGCACCCTTTTAGAGAAAAGACATGTTGGCTTTTTATTTTATTGTCTAATACCTTTTTTCCCTTCTAACAAAATGTTGTCCCTTGGAGCTTGCTAGCGTGTCCTCTGTCTAATCCATGTATTGGTTATCCATTGGTCCAGCTGCCAGCAAGGTTGTAGAAAATCAAAAGGAGAAACTCCTGGCTGTTCCCGAGGTCAATACTTTATTATACTTTACACTTTATTAAGCACTGCAAACAGTATTTGCTGGTTTGATCAGATCAGATCATTTCTTAAACAAAACGTCTCAATTTTCCGCCTCATTTGCGGCATCCTAACCTTTTTGACTGCGTACTTAAAGTGCTGTATGAAGGAGTAAATCATAAATAAAAACTTTGAGCGTACAATTCATCCAATTTAAGCTCCTAATTGCATCAGAGCTTTTGGTTTTCTATCTTGGCTAAGTTTCCACGAGAGCGTCCCTCCAGGGGCGACCATGCAGGCCCTTGGTAATATGGTTCTGCAAGCAGTCCTAACACACTCAGCCTCTATTTATCCTAATCAGTGACATCCACATAACCAGGATTGCTTAAAATGAACCCCTTCCGCGCCCCAGAAAACGCACATTTACAGAGACCCCATTTGTCATGGGTAAATTGAGGGTCAGTAAACTTCGCCTGTATCCTCCAGTGGGGATCCAGGACATGCATCATAACGTTAGGAGAGAATGATTGGCGAAGGCGAGCTGTCACACATTTGTCAGGGGGAAGGGAACATTATTTGCTAATTTCCCAAGCTGGGCACTGACAGGGTGCTTCGTCTTCAGACCTTTGGTGACCAGCATGGCTTCGCAGCTATTAGTACAAGTCAAGTGTTTTTTTTCTTCTTTTTTTTTTTTTTTCCTCACTGTAAAGCGGCAGTAATAAGAGCCACTCGTTCGACCTCACAAGAGCGGAGCACACTGGGTGAAGGATTTTGGATGGAGTAGATGCCCCATACAGTGAGCTGCTCTTGCCAGGCTTTAGTTGAGGCCAGACAGCCTTGAGGGCTGATGGATCACAAACTTTCCTCGTCAAGGTGACGCTATCGACTCCACTGCACCAAAATCTGACAAAATGGGTATGAGGCAGTCATTCATCAACATAAGGACAAAGAGGTCATGTGTGCTTCACTCAATACTGGTGGAGATCAAGAAATGTCAACCTTGTAAGGGATGGAAAAGGAAGATGTTCATTAGTCTTAAGGTTTATTTTTAGTTAAGCCTCAACTACAATTTATTTGTTCAAAAAAAATAATTCATTTCCATGTCTTCCCAAACTGAAAAGGAAGACTTAGCTCAGCAGATCCGACATATAAATAGTGATTTCCAGTTCTTAAATCCAAAATTAAACTCACTTCCCTTTCCACTCTCGGAAAATTGTTATGTAGTCTTGGACCCTCCTCTTCCCTAAAAGAAAATTAAATAAACAAACACAGAGACGCCTTTATCGCAGCACATCAGATAGGCCCTGTGCTGTTGGGCCTGTGGATCGGGCCTATCCTTACGTCTCCTCTCCACCCTGCCGTCACTTTGAAGTCCCAGACTCAGAAGCTGATCAGATGGAGAGCTTCCTTTAGCATTTCCTGTCCTGCAGGGTTGGGTTTGGTACTCTGTTGGTTACTGGTCAGTGATGGGGTGTGGCCTACAGTAAAGATATGCTATAATCAAAGGCATTCAAAGAGGTATGTAAACAAGTTTAGAGGAGGACTCACAAACACACACAAAATGCTCCATATGAGCGTTGTACATTTAAAATTCCTGAGACGTTTTTTAATCTTATTTATTCCGTTTTTTAAATTCACCCTGCAGAATGAACCGCTGTGAGTGAGGATAAAATGTATAAATGTCATCGCCACAGTCAAGTTGCTTGTAACCA
The DNA here is from genome assembly GCF_902827165.1 of Trematomus bernacchii. Taxonomy (NCBI): domain Eukaryota; kingdom Metazoa; phylum Chordata; class Actinopteri; order Perciformes; family Nototheniidae; genus Trematomus; species Trematomus bernacchii. The sequence continues at coordinate 10,744,239 of NW_022987828.1, forward strand.
GTTGGCACAACAGATTTAGCATGTGTCAAAGCATGTTATCCACTAGCCATGTCCCCATACCTGCCTGTCTCATTACAACTGTGGTATTTAGCACCAGCTCCACAGGAGTGGAGCAGACACTCGTTGCCAAGTTAGATGGGCCCGGTTTGAAGGCCTTGTGAGTTTGTGTGGAGCGCGACAAGGTTCCACGGAGGAAGGTCCTTGTGTCCAATTAGAGGGCTGACGTGACACGTGCTCGCACTCCCCCACTGTCAGGCAGCTTGTCAGGTAGGCTTTGAGAAGCACACTGTGGCATTATTCCACAGCGTGTTATCAGCAAGTGACCTGTGAAATCCAGCTCCGGGAAATTGATTGAAATAAGTACTTGCAGTTGAGCATGTATTTTCCCCCATTACACCTCTCTGTGAAACATATTGTGGGTATCTTTCAAGAGAAAAATGAAAGTATGGCTGTGTTTTTTTTCCCGCTCCAAGTAAGGATGGTATTCATTGATTTAATTTTAATTGGACCCACTTTTTGTCCCACAGTATCGTTAGAGGTCTGTTTTCTAATGGCTCTTAAAATGGATTGTCCTCAGTAAGTCACAGCATCAGTCCTCTGCCATAGGAAAGATAGACAGAGGAAACAGGGAGGGGGGGCTCTTGATAGACGAGGATCTCTCCCCTCCTCCTTCCTCCACCCCCTCTTCTGGCCCCATTTTCAGTATGATCCACACCCAACGGGCTTTAAAAGAACTCCACACACGCCCTCCTCCTCTGCCGCATTTTGATTGAAATTCATCGGCAAGTTTATTGAGAAATGAATGAGGGAGGCAGCACGGTATTGACTTTGAGAGGAAAACACAACTCATCTTGAATGAGGGGGAAAACGCGGCCGTAATTTAGCCGTCATCGATCTGTGCCCCGTCCATGTATTGATCTTCATTTTACAATATTAATTTGCGCTTGCAATCAGCTGTGAAGGGAACCCATTTGATTTCTGTTGGCCGGTAATGTGTGAAAGTCCGCCGGCGTCCTTAGAGAAGTGGCACACATACTTTAGATGTCATCTAAGAGGATTGAACAGGTGTCTTTGGCCCTTTCTAATAATACAGCCGATATGAAGGGAGTCTGAAATTATGGATGTGCAATCTGTAACATTGCTCCCTTTTAAGCGTGTTAATTACATTTTATCTGTTGCAGGAGCAATATCTGCTGGAGACTGTAACTGTCTAGCTTTTTTTTCATCTGTATTGGCTCAAAGTTCATGAAATTTCAATGAACATTGATCTGTCTCCATTGATTTATCCTAACTGCAGATCTTTGAAATTGTAATTTCCTGTTCATCTTGAGACTGCTGGAGATGGAATCACTCAGTGGTAACAGGCTGCAGTGGATGGAGATGATATGGTCAGTGGTAAAGCAGACGAGGTTTGCTTTGCGTGGGTTTGCTGTGAAAATTCCAATTTGGTGTGGTTTGCTTTTTCACTTTTAAAGATGGACTCTACATCTGCATGCGTGTTTTCTATTTTCTCAACACTGGAACATATCTACTGTGAAGCAGCAGCATGACTTCTGCCTTCTTTGTGTGCACATTATTCAAATTGAACTCCTGACAGTATCACCGAGAAGAGTTTTCACTCTCTAAATATCTCCAGAAGACTAGAAGCGAGACAAGGTCATTATGTGTGTTGATGCCGTTCTGAACTGCATCCATCTAACAGACCGCAGGTGCCTAGCAGGCTTCAGTTTGACAAGTCACATATGCAATAACACTTGAATGAACTTCTGCCTGCGCTGTTTATCTGTCTCCCCCTTTCCAACTCCCACTCCACCTCTAATTTGTGTTAAGGGGAAAGAAAAAAATAACTGCTCAATGGTGTAGGAGGAGTGGAGATAAGCTCGAAGCAGTTAAGTATAATTAGCGAAAGTAATAGCTGGCAAATGGCAACAAGGCTAGGTTTTTATCTCCTGGAAAGATAGAGTTATCGTAATAAGCTGTAATGGCTGGCAGGAATGCTAGTACTCTGTGCATGCTTCCATTCAGCCTCATAGACTTAACAAGGAACAATTTCCCTTAAATTTACTGCTTTGCTCAAACATTTCCCCATGTTTATACCCAGATACTGTAAGTCAATACATGTGTTCAATCCACTTCCATATAGACCCAGGGCACACAGTAGTATTGCCATGTAAGCACTTCTGGCTGCCAACGTCGGCCATGTTACACTGTTCCTGTGGAGCGGTTACTCATGTCCTATTTCTAGAGAACATGGAGAAGGAGCAGCAGACCACACTCTGATGCCATGTACACGCCAGCCACTCTACATTTTAAGTGAAGTGGCTAGCAGGGGCAGCTAAGGAGCTCTCAGGGAAAATGTGTTTTAGTAGCATGATGGAACGGAAAGACTAAAGCGTCAGATCAAAATAAGATTGGGAAGTGCACATTCCAGGCGGAAGAATTCCACTGAAACCCTGCCATGAACCCGCGTACGCATGCGTGATATTGAAAATTGGAATGGATATGGTCACAGCTGCACACCGAGTCATGCATTCCTTTTCTTCATATTCTGAAACATGATCATTTACTCTCTAGAGTGAGACATTTACTGAAATATTCATAAAAACATATTCTAAACCTGCGTGAGGAAAGAGCAAGTTTCCTTTTTTTTATGGAAATGAGTTGCCATATTCCTTTACAATATCTCTTTTAGTTACCAGTTGTTACATTTAAAACGTATTTGCTGTCACTTTGCTGTCTTATTGCTTTTGTTAAATTGTAATCATTTCTGAACCAAAACCATGGAAACAGATCTATGAACAAATATAGGTCTGCATATGCAGCGCAGGCAGGGAACAAGATATACGCGTTGTAATTGAACAAAGCATGCAACCTGTCTAAATCTGCAAAGAAAATGAGAGAAAATGAAAATTCTATTAGTCCATAATGTTCCCTCGGCCCCCCTTCCCATGTGCTCTTCATCTCTCCTGCAAAGTATTCAAATGCAAGCCCTGCCTTAGCTCCCCGTGTCTCTTTTTCTCTAATTATCCATGAGGTCAGTAAGCAAAATGGGGAAGAAGCCAGGAGATCAATACAAATTATCCCTGAGCAAACCAGTGCTGACAGTTTGAATTGCAGCATATGTTTACCCAAAATCAGGCAATTTATCTTAATATCAGGCGAGTAATGCAGCAGGGGTGAGAGTTCACACAATCTCTCCACCTCATAATTACCCGCCTCTAAAACAGGAAAGTGGTATTGATTGGCCGCGAGCCGGGAAGCGGGCGTGACTGGAACGTGCCAGCGACCCCCCCCCCCCCACTCTACACCAACCCCTATCATGCCCCCCCTTAGCTCCCCCCCACCTTCTTCGGTCCCTCCTCCCCTTCGGCTAGACTCCCCACCCAGGGCAGGATTTATGGGATGTGTGTGGAGGGTTTCATGTTTCCTTGCAGCGACTGAGACCCCTAGCAGAAGGGGTAAGAGGGACACACACACACACACACACACTTCTTCCACACCCTCACCCCGCCCTTCGTTCACCATATTGTGCTGGAAGGACGGCGAGGGCCAAACTAATTCTGGCATGCAAGGGCATCTCGGAGCAGCTAGATTTGCCGCTTATATCTTTAGAAGAGAGTAAAGTTTACGACAGAGTGTGGAGCCGGAACATAATGATGTGCCAAGGATTAAAAAAAAAGACATTGGGTGAAGAGGGGACAGTTAAGGGGGGGGGGGGGGGGGGGTGGCTACTGTCAATGTGTGTGGTGTAAGAAAAAGTAGGAAGAGCAGCCCCAATGACTCTTGTGAAAGCTCAGCAGATGAAAGAAAATCTTTGCCTGGAAGAAAAAATGTGTGGAGCGATGCGATGAATACACACATAACACATTTATTGTCCAGATTGAATATAAGTGCTCAGTATATATCATCAGCAGCTCTTACAGGATTATTGACATTGTCTGTGTCTGTCTGCACCAGTGTACATGGTATGACTACAAAACTGTCAACTCATCAACTGACAGCACCGTTTAGCGCTAATGCAAGTCTCCATCAGCTGTCAAAAGCATTTGCATGAAATCAATAGCAGATGGCGGTCTGTGTCACCAATTTCATTACGCCGGGGTTGTTACAAAGATCATCTCCATGATAGATGAGATGGCGACATGTCGACATGTGGAGATCATGCCTGACGCTCGGACTGCGACTGCAGAACATTGAGCCATGTTTTAAATGTAAATTTGGATGTAAATTCCTCCATATGTAGGCATTTAGTACTGTGTATAAACTGTAACAAACTCGGATTCAGTCTAAACTACAGGATAGGAAAGGATACTATACCCTCCACACATCATCATTCTCAGGTCCGCTTGTACAGTGGGGGCATCATTATCATTGGAAAGGAACATCAAACAGAACACCTCTCCTAACCTAGGGCTCGTCCTGTACTGTACGTCTCTCCGGCTGTGTTCCCAGCATGCCTGGCGGGTTGTGTAGGCCCCAGCTGAGGCAGAGGACAGGAGAGCGTGATGTATCACCCTGAGAGAGCCCACTGACAGCCTCTGATGATGGATGGCCTGATTATGGAGTGCTTTTTACACATACACAATTTACATCACACTGAGCAGCGGGGTCTGGCAGGGCTGCCGTGCACATTCACTCTCAGCCGGGCACGTGCACTCTCACACACACACACACACACACACACACACACACACACACACACACAAACACACACTCACTATGCATGCTCCGGTGTGTGTACACATGTATGGGTCTGCCGGAGTGCATAGATAAGAAAGGGGGTGGAAATAACAAAAGAAAGGGGCAAATTCCTTGCTACAGCCTTGTCATGTACGATCAATAAGGCAGATCAATCCTTTATTAAGGAGAAGATGGCGTTCCCCCCACATTGCGAAGCGGACCTTTGTCGTTCCGGGACACATGATGACATGTCAAATCAGATTTCCAGCAGTGTATGTTGTTGTGGCGTGGGGTTTATTCAGGTGTGCACGTCAAATAGGGCCGCATACCACTGTATCTGCAAGCTAGATCCTTTCTATCGATTAGCACCTCACATTGTCCATGCTTGAACACATAATTGCTCCATTTGATCACGGTCGAGCTGGCAATTACTGTATTCAGGTTTTGGCAGAAGTGGTGCATGTGTTTGTACATGACTGTATTTATGCGTGAGTGGGTGCAGTTTGTGTGTGAGCATGCTTGCATGTGTATTTAGATGAGAGGGAACAAAAGAAAAAGTGAGACACATGAATGTTCATTTTCCAGCCATGACTCCCCGGCTCGTGCTTCAGTGGCCCTGCCTGTGTGTGTGTTTGTGTGTGTGTGCGGGGGGGCGTTCGTTTGCTTTCACATTCTCTGGTGTTCAGCAGGTTCAGCGAGCTGTGCGGTGTTAATGCTGAAATTACATGCTGAGTAATGAGTGATGGGCCAAATTACAGGCTGAACAATGAATAGAGGCAGGCAGCTCTTATTAGTCTCCATAGAAAGCCATTGATTTATGAAGCGCCTTGCTCGGCGGAGTTACTCTCCTGAAAATGATATCTACATTGAGAACTGATGTTCTCTATTAAGTCGTTCCTTCCCCCTTTTACACTGCTCTCCTCCTTTCCTCCCCTCCTTTTCTCCTCTGCCCTCCCTCCCAGGTCCTGCCTATGAGTGTGCACATGATTGTTTAGAATCAGGCGGAGCTGTAAGGAAGCCTTCAATTACCCATTAGGACTGTCAGACATAAAACGCCCTGCTCTCACCAAAGTCTGGGTTATGATTCATTTACTTTGTGCCTCTGATTCATCGCCCAATATGCCTCATGCCCCAGATTACTATTTGAGGGGTGGGAGAGATTAATGGCTCCATGGGATCTCCCGCCGTATTTCACGGGCCCAGTGTTGCAGTACAGTTGGTGCAGAAGGGTGAAATGACAGCAACTTACACTAGATCAATGTGTGGACAGCCTTTCACAGATTATTAAAGCTCGGTTAGATTAAAAGACCCCCGCTATGTAGTTTGCTGTAGTCAATATTCTCAAGCAGATAAAAAGATGGGAGGGTCCCTCTGAAGGATTCTCAGACTGATGTAGGTCATCACTGCTGTTAATGGAATAACACTCAGTGACATGAGTGTCAGAGGAACCCGTGTCAGTTTCCATCACTTGCCCCCCTGATGTTTCATAAAACATCTCCTCACCCCTGAGGTCTCTTTGAAATTAGGCATTCTGAAATGACTTTTGTTCTGTAAACTCTAACAGATTTCTCAATTAGTTTCTTCCTGGGTCAAAATTGAATCTGAAATGATCCTAATTGTTCCTCTCCCTTTTTACTTTCAGCCCTGAATGAGCCAACCATCGACTATGGTTTCCAGAGGCTGCAGAAGGTTATTCCCAGACACCCCGGCGATCCTGAGAGGTTACCAAAGGTGAGTCCAGTGTCCCTGCAGCAGAGAAACACAGAACAGCAAGCAGACAGAAACAGAGCTCGGTTATAAACGCCTTAACATTCTGAATGTGACAAATAAACAAAACATCATTACCATCAAGGCAAAGCACTGTGACCCCAAAACCGTAACAGCTTTGCTCCAAATATGTGGCTTACCCACTAACCAGCATGGTAATGGTATTGGTTTTGTGTGTGGAGAGAGGCGTAAACTCTCTGTGTGGCAAAATAGCTCAATCAGGCGTTTTCCTCTCCAGTAGTCTGTGGAGATGGTAATCTGGTCAGAAACGACGTCTGCACCCTCATTACCCCACTCATGTTTTCCTTTCATTTTCTGCAGCTCGATTTGGTTTAATCTTTTGTTTACAGAACCCTGTGCCGTAAACCCCCTAGTCTTACTGCAGCTAATAGACAAAGACTGCATGTTATTATGCTTTGGCTTTCTTATTGTTTTCTTTTGAACCTGGGTGATGGAGTTGAAAGCCACATCAGTTTGAGACGCACCGGCGTGGCACATAAATAGGCTGCCATGTTGAAAGACCTGAGCATGAACACTAAGGTGCACGTTTTATTTTTGTTGTGATTACCCTCCCCTTCAGAAACTCTTTGATTCTTTTAGTCTTTTCATTCCCTTTGATTCTTTTACTCTCTCCATTTCCTATTGATAAAATCTATCACTAATTGCCACCCTGCCAGTAATCATTTCTGTGACTGACGTTCCAGATGTGTCAAGTGTAATAATATAACTGATTACTACGTTCAAAACCCCTTGGCATGTGGTGAAGTGGGGGCCACCTCAGAGTTTTAATAATACTGTTAAACCTTTAAAGACCTTATCTATTAAATCCCAGCATGCAACACAGCAATATCATTAACGTCCAACGGACAATTTAATAAAGAACAGACTGTGTGGTAGCTATAGACGTTTGACCAAGGCAATGTGGAGAAATGGAACATCACAGCTAGTTCCTGCTTCAGTATATGAAGTGTTTCAATTAGACTCAGTCCCTGTGGAGACAGGAAACAACACCTAGACATGAAATGTTACTCTAATTTCAACTGTAAACGTAGACCAAAAGGTAAAGTACACTTACCTTTAATATCCACATGGCTTTCTCTATCTCCGCAGGCATCGCTGGTCTACACCATTTTATAAAGTCACAGAGTCTTTGTGCAATCTCCAGAACAAAGAGAGCACCAATGTTGAACACAGCTTTATTACAGAGGAACCTTACTTCTTCCCCTGAATACAAAGCGCTGTTGGTAGTGAGACACATTTTGACACTGAACCCAAGATTAGTTTCCTGGGCGTGCATACACTTAATATAGCACGCTCTCCCAGCCTTTGCATGAAACAATCACAGAGTGAGATGAAACCCTGCACTTCCAATAAACAACATAAATATTTGATTTGCTCTCTAATGGACCCAAATATGGGGTTCAGGGGGCATGTAAATGATCCCACCAAGTGATTCGTCATTGTTAAGCTTGCCATCTGAGGGTCAGCTCACGGGGTCAAAAGCACATTCCCAATAAAACAGCCCGCGGCGGGTTGACGCAGGCATGTACATTTGGAATGAGAACAGAAACGGCATATAGAAACAGCCATTACAGGGTGCAGGTGAGGTAGGGAGACTCTATAAAAAGAAGATAAGGCTGGAGGACGCGCGGTGTGCATTAGCAGAAAGGCAAATCGACACCAAGTCCACTCACCGCCTCCACCCCCCCCTCCCATGACTTCACCCTCCAGTTGATAATATTACTGCGCTATATTGATTTCCACCAGCCTTCTCCCTGGGACCAGTAAGACACGTGGTAATTGTAAGGAGACAGAAAGCCAATATGGGAGTGCTCATGGATAGCAAGGGATGCACGCTAATATTGTTGCTACACGGAGAAAAAGGGGGGAAGCTGCCTCTGATTGAAGTTTACCTCGTAATTCTAAGACAACATCGTAGATGACAGTCTGACCCTGTGGGAGGAGTGGAGATATAAAAATTCAATGCAAAGTCCAGAGTGAATATGAAAGTAATAAGTGTGAGCAGTCAAGTGATGAGAAAGGAGATTGGTTTGCGGGCATCGCGTTAAGTGAACAGAGACTTTGGAATTCACCCTCCTTTTTAAGATCTTGTTATAAAACAATTTTCTATTCATAATATAAAAAAGACAATTTATAATACCATTTTGTGCCCTCTGGCAGTAATGGACAAATAGACTGAATATCACATTATATCACACTCAATTTCTCTCTTCTGTAACAAATTAGATTCATTATGAAATTAAAAGTGGAAACTCAATATTGTTTTATTATTAAGCTGATTGCTTTGGATTCCTTTCTTTCCTCCCAAAATGAGCATAAGCCCATTCTTTTCCAATTCTTTGTGTAATCCACAAGGAGAAAATATTACAAATGTGTTCATGTCAAGCAATTACCCATGTATTTAAATGAATCTCTCTTCCTGTGCTCTTTGAAGTACCTTCATCTAATGGCCCTATGCTTCTAAATGCATTCATTACCTCAGGCTAGAGCTAACAGAGTAATTGCCTTACAGTTTTATAATGGCATTAGCACTCCAAGCTACATAACCTAGGCCCTCTTTTATTAACTGTGATAATATAAATACAACATCCATGTTAATCTAGTGCTTGAAGAATCACAAACGAGTCCTTTCAGACCCCTTCTCCTTATTGTTAGATATTCTTTATAACACATCATTTGTTATGGCTTCCTCTCATTTTTTTCTTGGCAATAATAACACAAAAAAAGCAGCCTTTAAATCTGAGGTGATCTGTCATCTGAGCAGCTCCATTTAAACAGTTGTTGAACACGGGACCTTTATGCTAAGCAAGGCAAACAATAGCAGAAATCTGTCACGCATTTGTCACAGAACAACAGAAATCATTTGCGGCCTTTAATTGTTTCAATTTAACATGGTGTGTTCTGATATGTCTCCATGACAAGAAAGCCAATTACACTTATGCTGGAGTAGTATTGAGATTTACATGGAAATGCCCTCAGAACACTATTCCGTGTTAATCGTATTCACAGCGTGAGCTGATATGCATGAATGCGTCTCGTCAGAAGAAAACAAACTTCTTCCTTGATTGGGTGCAGCACTTCTCATCATCCTCGGATATGACTAGGTTGCACTTAAGCATAGCCTTGCGAGTCAGCTTGGTTAGTTAAGACACCACGCGGTAAACGACAGATTAAGGATGAGAGGCAATATCGTTTTCTCTCCTCCTTTTTCCAAGCTGTCCTTATGTCACTGCTGCAAAGTACCATATGGACAAGGAGGGAGAGGACGTTTTACAGAGAATGAAACATGGCTTGCGAACGCGACAGTCTTAATTGCTTTAATTGTTGTTTAAAATTGAGAGCCATGTAGGAGATCTTGAAATATGATAGAATAGATTATTGGTAATTATTAACTGCAGACAAAAAGAAAGAAAACCACTTTATCTCACTCAGCAAGAGAGAGAGAAATCTGTTCTGCCTGATGAGAACACATCAAGACAGCTGGTCCTCTCATTTAGTCTACCTGCCTCACGACAACCATAATTCTTTATTTGTATGCAAACTAGATGCATGCAACGTTGAGCATACACACCAATTTCAGAGGTAAATGCCCATTCTAAGAGCCACCCATCCGGTAACTTGGGGTGGATTAAGCGATATGTTTCTATAAGAGAGCATGGCATACGCTGGAAGTGGCTTCTACAGTGATTCATCTTGATAAATCAAGGGCTGTGGTAGATATGCTCCTCAGGATGAAAGGGCCCATACACACACTCCGTAAACACTACATACGCTGTGCCTTGGAAATGCAGGCCAAGTCTTGGAGGCCGCTGTTTGAAGGCGCGAAGGCTGTGTTTACATTCATTTACGGCAGCTGCCGTCTTAATCCCACACTGCTATTGCCAAGTGATGGAACACTTCAGACAAATTACCGAGGCCCGCAAAAGAAAACACAGCGAATGTGGGAAGAAAACAAGCGCCATCTGAGATGTTTCTGGTGACAGATTTGCATTGCTTTTAACCAGAGTTCTAACAGCACAGTCTACAAATCTCTGCTCTACAGCAGGTGACAACAAGCAAGCATTTTAAAAACACACGCAACAGTCATGTCTGCAATTTGCCTTTGTCAGATTAGATGCACTCTAAAAGGAGATGAGGGTTTTCATAGAGCATATTGCCTTCTGTATTATAGAAAACAAAGAGAGCAGCCTGGTTGCTTGAGAGGGATTTAATTGTAAGTGCTGAATTCAAAGAGCAGATAAAGACACACAAACGGGCCAAACCCCACCTAGCTGGAAGCCCCAAACAGAGTGGGGGGAACGGATCCGGGGCCAACTCATTTTCAGTGTTAAGAGCCAAAGCAACACAGCTAATCCGCATTGTCAAGCGGGGGCAAGCATGCAGACATGGATAAGACCACATCCTGAGCATCCGTGTCCCCAAGGCACAAGCACCCAGCTCTTGCTGGATGGGAAGTCATTTGTGAAGTCCTTTGCAGCAGCCAGTCAAAGAGGTTAATTGAAAAATTCCTTAATGTCATTACAACAGAACTAGATTAACCCAGAGCTAATTCACTTTATTGTTCTGAAGAGAGGGGACTCGGCGCTGAACTCCAGAGCAAACGTGAGGCCCAGAATCAGGGGTGAGGTGTTGTTTTTAAAGGACCATGCCAGTTTAATTAAGATAGGGAACATTATTCACTGCTCTGCATGGATGGAAGGAGCAAAGTGGTAGCGCTGTGTAAAAACCGAACCGGTGCCTGTTAAATCAGGGTGGCTTTTATTTAGCCGCTTGAATATGTAAACATTTGTAAAGCTCTCCACGACCCAGCTGTGTAATGTTGTTTTTTTGATATTGTTTGTTAGTGTGCGGACCACAGGGGTCTTTTAACATAATCAGTTTGGGTCCTAACATTTACGCTTCTTGTTTTGCTCATCAGGAGGTGCTGCTGAAGAGGGCGGCTGATCTCGTGGAGGCTCTGTATGGAATGCCCCACAACAATCAGGTCAGTATCCACACACCGCTTACACCTCTGCTATATAAGGAACCATTGAAAATGTACTGATAGTATATCCAAAGGGTATTTTCATCACTATATCTGGAACGTTGTAGGCTACATGCGTTGTGTGTTAACCATCTAGCCATGAACCTTGCATCAAAGCTATAAAAACAACATAAATAACGAAACCGCTGCTTTCTCTACGCTTTCCAGGAGATCATTCTGAAGAGGGCAGCTGACATCGCCGAGGCCCTGTACAGCGTTCCCCGCAACCACAACCAGATCCCCTCTCTCGCTAACACAGCCTCCCACGGCATGATGGGAGTCAACTCCTTCAGCAGCCAGCTAGCAGTCAATGTGTCTGAGTCACAAGGCAACGACCAAGGTATGTGTTTAAGGATATGGCGTCACAAATCTGAGGTTTTCAAAAGTGGGGTCCTTAGGGGGATTACAGGGGTTTTGCAGCAAAATTAGAAAATTAACATTTTTTTTCACTCGTTTTAAATGAGAAGAATTGATGGAAATTATGTTTTTAAACACTGGGTTCACTCACCTTAATATAGGCAGTTAAAGGGTCCAATTAAGTGCCACATTTCTTATTAAACGGGCATCTGCAGCATGTGCCGATATAAAAATGCTTGATTGCAGCAGTCAATTCCCATTATCATTTACCGTAATAAGTGAACTTTTCTCTGCTGAATACGGCATTGAAGGAATGAAATGAATGAATTTTTTCTTTTCTATCTCCCACCCATGCTTTTTCAGTGGGCTACAGCAGGAACACCAGCAGCGTGTCCCCCCGGGGCTACATCTCCAGCAGCACCCCCCAGCAGTCGGGCTACAACTCCGTCAGCAACAGCATGAATGGCTACGGCAATGCCGGTATGAACCTGGGAGTGCCAAGCTCCCCCGGGTTCCTCAACGGATCCTCTGCCAACTCCCCATATGGAAGTGAGTAGCTTGCCACTATCGCACGCTGTAGTAGCACTAAGCTGCTGCTGATTTAATTCCAGCTCCCACATTCGTTTTCACTTCTATGAATCACTCGTGACAGGGTTATAACATTATTGATGGTGATAATATATTACTGTAGTTTTAGTACTTCGCAGAACACACATGTAGCCGAGGGTAGCAGGAATATTCCCCTTTTTATTTCTCCGTGTGCCACCTGTATTTGTTCAACCGGACGAGATGTTGATGGTAGGGGTCTGTGAGTACTGATCGTGTATCCCCCCCGGCAGTAATACTATCCTAGCCTTACCTTAACTGCCCTCTCCTTCCTCGGCACTACTCACAGCACGTTCTCACTCTCACCCCTCCTTCCTTCCTTTTCCCTCCCTATCGTCTCTGCAGTTAAACAAAAGAGCGCCTTCGCCCCTGTGGTCCGACCCCAGGCCTCCCCACCCCCCCTCCTGCACCAGCGCCAACGGCAACGGACTGCAAGGTGAGCCCCCCTCACCCCCTCATCCCTTCCCTACGGACTACTGGTCAGATACCGCTGCTCAGGCCTCTGTCCGGTTCGGTGAGGGATTAATCATTACAAATATATGCATTTTGACAGGCCAATTTACACCTTTCAGTTCACACTCACACACACAAAGCATGCCTATACACACACACACACACACACGACTGGAAGCCGCCGTCTGTGCAACGCAAACAAACCTCCTTGTTGCCCTTTCTTACAAATGATCCCCTCCGATGTCGCAGTAAAAGACCTTCCCCGAATTGTTTTAGTAATTATGTTTATTAGGTTTTGTGCATGTGTCATGACCAACATGATTACTTTGAAAACAAGCTTAGCCGTAGTGTGTGCCCCAAGATTAATAACATTGGGCTTAATGAAGTGGGAAATTAAAGTTCATCTTGCTACACGTTCATACTTATTAATACATGTTGTGCAGAAATTAATGAGCAATGCCTTGCCATCATCTGCGCTGGCAAACTTAAAAGCATTTCAACCATGACTCTACAAATATACTCAGAGCAATATAATAATACATCATCCCAGCACTTCACTAGTCGCCTAATTGTTAAAACGTGTGAAAGTACTGAATATATAAACTCTCCGGGTGAGGTACAGTTGCTAATGATATCCTAAGCAGATGGTCTTGGTAGAATAACGGAAGCTACCTTTGATCTAGTGTAATCTCTCTTAGATAATGACGCGGAGGCACGACTTGGGGAATGTGGAAATGTAGGACTAATGTGCTGTTCAGTGCCGAGGAGTGAAGGATAAAGAGAGGAGGGGAGGATAGGAAGCGATAGAAGCAATCTGAGGGGAGTCTGAGGAGTGTCTAGTACTGTAGCGCTGTGGCATTGTGGGAAGTGACCGTGTTGTTGCTCTGCCGTCACCACGGCCGCGTCTCCTGGGAGTCTGGGCCACTGTTTGCCATTACCCCAACGCCAGGAGAAATATCACACATAGCAGGACTGGCATGCTGGGGGCTGAAATGTCAGAGCAGGAGGGAGCTTTTCAAAGTCTCCGCGTGAGGAGGACGTGCAGCAGCAGGCTGGCGGACACGGCAAACACTCACAGGCACATACGCAAACAGGCACATTTAGACATACATTCACACACTTATGCAGTCAGATGGCTCATGCATACACACACGCACACACATTGAGACATACACAGAATTACAAATTGTTCAAAAGTATTTTTTTTTTAGCCATAACTGTTTTTAAGGCAAATCAACTAACCTTTTTTTTCTTCTTCTCTTTTTCCAGCCATGTCCGGCCTGGTTGTCCCTCCAATGTAAATGCACTTTCATCATCTCGAGCACCGGTCTACACATTACCACTTCACAGGAGCACACAGCAAAATCGCTGGTGTAATGTATAGTCAAACGCTTGTTTTTGTTTTTAAAGATGAAGGGAAAAAAAATGAAAAGAAAAGAAAACGATTTTCTTTTCTTTTAAATGACTTTCGCAAACCTGCAGAAAAAAAAGGATTTCAAGAGGAACACTTTTTCTTTCTTTCTGTGGGACTCTTTTTTGTGTATATCCTTCCCCCCCCCCATTGTATCACCCTTGAAGAGGACGCGGGATGACGAAGGGTTTATTTTGTATACCTGTCGGGTTGTGCTTCGGCCATGGACATGTCCAATCAACCACACATTCAATACTGGAAGGGACTCTGTGGACTCACCATCTGGTTGTAAAGTAAAAACACTCATGTACAGTACATTTGCCAATGAACTTCAAGACATTGTTTTTCTGTTTCAACTCTCTTTTAATAGATTCACAACAGTTGTGTGTCTTTATAATGTGACTTTTTGTATTTTTATGTGTGAGAAAAATACACAGGGGCCAAGTCAGTTTGAATTTCAACTGGAAAATATATGAGATATATAATGTAGAAAAATTGATCATAAAAGTACAACGAGTAACCGGGGAGGGGCTGGGTGGGTAAGGTTCTATCACGTGTCATTCCTGCATTTTAACTTAAATTTTGTAATTTATTGTAGCTAGAAATCATCCTCAAAAGTAAAAAAAAAAAAATCCTCTTTGATTCAACAAGCACACTGACGTGTACAAAACACTGCTCTGTTGATGAATATGATGTACTTCCATGTCTAGAGCTTCCTTTTAAGCAAGTGTGTTTTGCCATGTTTTTCAACTTTTTTGCTAGCACTGTATATTAATGCATTCCTAGGCTACTGTGAAGTCTGTTTCTTGTTGATGAGGAGCAGTCTCCCCCTTCTAGCTCCAATTCCCTTATGTGTTTTATATGTGGTTAACAATTGTAGACTATTGTGATATTGCCAAACTTGTGCTAAATATTTATACATCTGTCTTTTTCATGTTCTTTTAGATCAACAAAAAAACATTTAAAAAAACAAAAAATCCATTGAGAATGTAGGAGTATAGTAGTTCATCGTCATATTTCTGTTCCAACACACACTTGCGCTCACTGAGGGAATTTTGTAACATATCAACTATAAATAATGTATTTATCTCTGAAATTTTGTATATTGCTTTTCATTATGTATGTATTAATCGTCATGCCCTTAATATAGTGATGCAGCACAGATAATTCAGCCAAGAACTGTTGCCTTCATTTGTTTTCTTTTTGTATTTGATGAAATGCAATGTGCATATATTTCACGTGTATCCTCAAAAAATTTGTGTTACTCCGTCAAGACTCTCTGTCCATTTTTTAAAGGGGAAGTCAAACTTCATTGTTTATTTTTATATTGATTTTAAATTATCTATACAGACCATTTTGGAGAAAACTTTGTTGGTTGTATTGTCAAATAAATTGTTTGTGACCCATATGATAGTTGTTAAGATCCAATAGAGACTAATGTGCATGAGGGACAACCTTGGAGATAAAAAAAACACTCCATTTGTGGTTGTATTTTTTTCTGTTTTGTAGAATGTATAGAAGTCATTTTTACTCACCACTTATGACTCTGCCACATAGCTTACATGTGTTTACAGGGAAGAAAATAAAAAAATGTCAACATTTGGAATGGAAACAGAAATGAATAAGTGATGTTTTATTAAAATTTTCAGTAAAAACACAATAGCTCCTCAACTGTGGACTTCTTCAGTTTAAAGTACAGTTTGGCTGGCAGACAAACTGACAATCAGAACAAAGAAAAAAAGACAGTAGAAACTTCTGAAGACAAACCTGTGATTCGTCTGTAAGTTGTAGTGTTTAGACTTTGCCATAGAGATAACTGTAACCTGTGGAAAAGTGTAACATCCATAAAAGATGAAAACTGCTCTTTACTCACATTTTTTCCACAAAGCACTCTGACATTGTGACATATTCCTACTGGTCTCTGTATCAGCATTTCCTGCATCTGTAGCGCTTCAAAGGTTCATTGTAGTCATTCATAAACAGTGCAAGCTTTTTATTCAAAGCACCCCAAATGGGGCTCATTCAAATCCCTCATTTCATTGCATTAAGCCACCTAGTTAATAAAGAATCAATACATTGAAAGAGCAAGGTTATCCTTTGTCTATAAGGGCTGGTATCGTTTTGAACCTCTTATAGTTTGAGCGCTGAAAGGGGGGCCAAAGTGAAATCTATACTCATCAAGTGGGTCAAACAGAAGGATAGAAGTGTTTGAGGGAAGAATGGTGTTCTCCTTAAAAACAACTGCGCATCTTATCTGGCATCCTGAGTGGTCGCGGAGAGCAGGTCACAAAATGTCAATTTCTCATCAAGGCAACATTGTCCGAGACCACCTCTGCCTTTAATGCACAATTAACCGACGGCAAACCTGAGTGGCAATCAGCATATCACAGCTTATTATGTCAGCCAGCATGCACGGATCTCACGGCGCCGGCAGATAGTCCAGGAGCTGCTGATAGCGCAAAGGACAGATGCACTCAAAAGAGCCATTTAATTTTCAGCTGCGATCGCCTTGTGCTTCAAATCATCCCCTCGATAATCCAATGTGTCTGATAACAATTGCCACACATCTGCTTCCTGACATTGCATTATCTGTTTCAGATACACAGGGTTGGATCCATCGCCTTGTTCAATGACAAAACGCTGCACAAACTGTACTTTTATTTAGTCCTGAATGTCCACTACATGAAACCAAGGAAACAGTCTTTCATCGAGAAAACAATAACCCTGAGCAAGAACAGAAAAAAATGAGAAAGGAAAAAAAAAATATCTGGGGGTAAAAGACAATCAAAAAAAGACACGTTTGCGCAGTTGTTGGCAGTTTTAAGAGCTCTGAAGCCTGGCAGGCAGGCTGGAGGTGCAGTATATTGTCTCAGCAGGTTTCCCTGTACCCAACGACCGGCCACTAGCTCTGCCACACCACTCAATCATTGTGAGAGCCTCTTTATTGGAGAAACTCTAATGGCCACCCTCCACCATGATCTTAATGTGTGCATTAAATATTTATAAATCCTGGGTCAATAATGCCCCATAACCAGAGCCTGACAGACCCCCACCGTACCATGTGGCTGCCTCCCTCTCAAACACAGGCTGAGGTCAAGGGGTCGCGCAATCAAAAGAGAGCGAGGCTCGCCACATCCATATGTTGCCACTCTTATCAAGACTTTCCTCAGTACTGGTTATCTGTCAAAGGAAAGAAATATTGAAAGCAATATCGATCTTAACTAGCCTTGTGTTGCCGAGGGCCACGCTTCAAACATCTGCTCGTGCATTGTTATATTTCAAAAACACCTCCTCTCAATAATATAAGCCTGAGCGGTAATATTGAACATCTCTGTCTGACGCAGAGTGCCTGAGCATGACTAATAACCGCGTTATTAACAAGCGTCACCGGAGATTCTTAAAAGTTGATATGCAGGCTGAACATTTCTTAATTAGCGGCGGGTTAATTGTGCGGCCTGGCGTCTCCACGGGTGACTCAGTGGCTTTACGTGACCACAGCCCGGCTGCTCTCCTGTGCTGTTCAGGTGAAAGATTGCGCTCTGGTGATAGCGCGCACAAAAGAGCGGCCGGACAATGAGCCAGTCAATGGAGAGCTCGAGTTGAAAGAGCCACAATGGCCGTGCATGCTGGGAATTGGGCTGGATGATATAAAGGAATGAAACCTTCATTGAGGCCATGGAGGACAAGCATTCAGAAAAGAGGGTTTTGTTTGCTCTTTATCAATCTGCCGTTTCCCATGAGGAAAAACAATTCAAACTGACCTTAAAAGAGAATATTACCTTACGCATCCACTCCCTATGTAACTCTTATTGAGGGGGCTTATACATTCACGCTTAATAGATGTCGACGTGATAATACCTTTGTGCCAATTTGTGTACAGTATCAAGTCGGGGCGTCAAATTAAAAGGCGGACGACAGTTTGTCTTCCATGCTCCGTGGGCAGTGCTGAGAAGTACTTTTCAAGGATTTGTTCCGCGGACCGACAGGATTTGTGTAACCGCTGAGTGATGTGCTTTGTGAGGAGAAAAAAAAGAACTCTCGTGAAGTTTAGACATGAGTAGGACGGT
This sequence comes from Trematomus bernacchii, assembly GCF_902827165.1. Lineage (NCBI taxonomy): Eukaryota > Metazoa > Chordata > Actinopteri > Perciformes > Nototheniidae > Trematomus > Trematomus bernacchii. The sequence goes on from NW_022987828.1 coordinate 10,762,624, forward strand.
GCTGCTGCGACTCGTAAAAACTTTGAGATGACAATGAATCAAAAAAAGGGACTATGACCTTTTTTTGCACAATCCCACATTTGAATTGAAACAGGGAATAGGAGCCCTTTTTTTTTTTTTTTAAACGGTCCCACATTAGCGCAGCCTCGTGTCTGTGAATCGGCACATCAGAAAAGACACTGCTCCCTTGCAACTGTACACTGGGAGTCAGCTTTGCAAGGAAAACTCTAGATCCTCGCGAAGATTTCCACTTCACTCGCTGCAGTCAAGGAGGATGAGCAAAGTATCCCACTGCTTCAAAATCCATTAAACTTGTATTTGGGTGTCATTTGATACGTCATCAATGTTTCAGTGCATTTCAAACCCACAAAAGCAGGATTTACCAGTGACAGAAATACAGTATTCACTATATTTTCCATTTACGAACTTCACTTAGTCCAAAAATTACGCTGTAAAGATTGCCTGGTCAGGAAGTGTTAGGCTACGGTGATAAAATAATATCACTTGAACTGTATTTCTGCCACAGTCTCCACCACATAGAGCTCCTTTCATAGTACCCCTCTGTAGTGCTTTGTCCAGTAGTTCTGGATATGATATCATCTATTAATAATGTATTGGCAATGGATTACATAAAAAGGGAGCAGAAATAACATCCAATATTCATGCCCCCTGAGCTTGACTGTGTCCAATCCGTTTGGCCCATAAAACCTTAGCCCCATTTCCATATCCGCTGTGGGTCACGACAGGTCTGCCGCACAAAGGCTCACAGAGCAGCTCAACTCAGGAAAAGGGCAGTAAAAATAGGGTGGTTTTCTGAACCCTTATGAAACAGCCCCCCTTTGGAAAAAAAGTGAAAAAAGCCCTTTTCCGATTTCAGCGCCTGTGAAAAACCTGGTACTGTATTTCCCTCTTTAATTGTGCCACTTGAGAAATTGACGTGCCTCTGAAACATGGCATGAATCTCACAGTTATTGCAGTCCCCTTGGCAGGGAATGTTGATACAACATCTGCATGCTATAGAAAGTAATGGAAGTAGCAGAGGTGGCAGCTGCAACTCTACAGGAAGTGTGCCATTTTCAGGCAGTGCTGCTGTGAGAACCACTAACTGCCAGCCTGGTCTTGCAGGCAGCTCTGATTGCCAGGACACTATGACAAACACGCAGGGGCTGGGAGTGTTGCATCCTGGGGGATGACAGCTTCTGTTTGATTGTCAATAAGGCTCATTAGCAGAAAAAATGGAGAATGCGAAAAGAGATTAAATGGCTTGAGACAGGGTCCCCCTCATGTTTCATTACTGAGAATTTATCAGAGCTTTTATTTCATCAATTCCACGAAGAAAGAAATCACTTAATGCTTCGCCTCCAAAATATAGAAGCTGCATTTATATTCATAAAAATCGATGCATTTTAGATATTGTAATGAAACACAAGCAGTTCCATCAGAACAGACCCAACCAGTGCTAATGGTCCCTTTAAACACCGTCCACACCTTACAGAAACCTCTCAGAGCGACTCTCATCTTAAGAACAGTGGCGGATGTTTCCCTCCATCTTAGGGAGGAACGGCCAACAAAGCAGCGTGTAAGGGCCTTTCCCTGAAGAGTCCTTGTCACGCCGCGCCAAACCTCTGTGATTATCGTTGTTTTTGCAGAGAGTGTCCATGCCTGCCAATACCGCTGTTCCATAAATGAATTTGGCCCCTCGTCAACGAATTACCTAACACGCAGAACTGTGTATGTGTCACATCCAATTCCAACTCACCGGCTTTGGTGGTGTGTGTCAGCTGGAGGACTTAATCATCAATCGTCAATCATAATAAGCGAAGCACATTGATAGGGCTCCTTTTTTTTTTTTTTCCAACACAGTTAAATAAAGTGTAAAGGGAGAAGTTAAAACTGACCTTGTTAAATTGGGTCCACAATTTATATTCCTAATTTAGTGTATGGATTAATTAGTCTTGTGTGTGTATCAGTTTCCATGTGGCGAAGCTTAGAAGCTATATCCACTTCATCAAATCACTGCCCGCTTTCATAAGGAAACTCTGGAATGATATCTGTCAGTCTAATCTTGATGTTTTTGCTCAGAACGGGCTTTGCATATTTTTAGCAGCACACTTTTAATTAATGCCTAATTGGACGATTTACAGAGAGGACTTTCTCCAACATTAGTTGCTAATCAATAACCCCTATCTCACATCATGCAAAATTAATCACTATGACCTGTTATCAGGCCTTAATGCAACCACACACACACACACACACACACACACACACACACACACACACACACACACACACACACACACACACACCACACACACACACACACACACACACACACACACACACACACACACACACACACACACACACACACACACACACACACACACACACACACACACACACACACACACACACACACACACACACAGAGAGAGAGATATGCACATGTAACACGCTAACTGGCATGGCATGCATTTTGCACGAGGCTGAGGAATCTGGCTCATATTTTCCGTCTCCCTGATCCAATCCACTCCTCTCCCCCGTCATATAGATCGGAGTCTGCGGGGGCCAGAGGCGCTGACAGAGCCCAGATGCTCCCAGTCTGTCTGGGGGACTGGGGAGACTGGTGCCATGGGGTCCTGGAGCCTCTGAAGTGCCGCCCCTCCGTCAACATGACCAAGGCTAGACCTGCACTTTCTCCAGGCTGAGACACTCTCCTTACCACGCTGACAACCACGCTGCGTAGTCACAGATTGATACACGCAGGGATACCCGCTCTCACGTTATGTAGGGTCGTTCATCAGCCGTTCCTAATTAGAGACCCCCAGACCAACACTGGAGTTCATAAGGTTACAATGACACACTGGTACAAGGTTACTAACACACACACACTCGCATGCTGAGACCTCTCAGGGTTTCTTTTACTTTCTCATTTAATCCTGCTCTATCTCATCAACAGTGTCCTTAACTTGCTCATGTCGAGGGGGGGGGGGGGGGGGGGGGGGGTCCTTTGTTCTAAAGAAACAAAACAAGAAAAGGCACCAATACGAAACCTCCATCCTCCAGCTTTATCTCTCAAAACACAAAGATCATTACAAGAGCATCAAAGTATGCCATGTTTGAAATGATATTTCTCTTTGTAGTTGTGCGTAGCGTGGAGTGTGTTGGTATTAGATGCTGCTGTGGCAGCTGTCGTGGCTGGCTGCGTGGTGCCGCCGTGTCAGGGCCTCCGAGGCCGGGCTGTCCCGGCAGACAGACAGAGGGGGGGGAAACCTGATAGCGCAGCCAAGCCCCGCTCTAATGTCTGTCTATCCAGCTATCTGTGCCCTGTCTATCTGTCTGACTGACTGTCGGACACTGCCTATCTGCACGCCGGATACTCCTCTGGCTCCTGAGCAGCAGTGCAATGCTTGCAGCTGAGTTAATACGTTCCAAAACTTTTATTTTTTTATAAGCATCCAAACTTCTTGAGCAAGATTAAAAGCAGCTATTTATAAATCACTTCTGCACGGTCCCCACTAAGCTTGCGTCTTGTGCCAAGGGTTGCAGGTTGTGATAACATTAGACTCATAAGCCGACATGTATGAGGAGCACGAGATGGAAGCACAGGGTGTGTTTGTTTTTGATGTGGGGGCAGAAAATTGCTCTATAATGAGGAGGGGTGCCAGGATATGAGATGGGAAGTGGGGAGTTGGAGACAGGATATAAGTTATGAGAACTGATCTAATGTTAGGAAATGCAGAGGTTGTTGTTGCTGCGGCTGTATGAGCTAAAATGCATCTCGCTACTATCGGCCGTGATTAATAAAGCCCGGCCAGGTCAAAACACTGCACGAAAGCTACGGATGCCACCAACCATATCCTCGCTTTTTCTGGGGCTCAAATGAGTGTGTGTCGTATGTGCGGGAGAGTGTGTGTGTGTGAGGGGGTTAATAAATGTTGAATCAAACGCCGCACGAGACACTCACACTCCTTAAGGGTTGCCCATTAGCGGTGTGTGGGTGCATGGGGAGTTTATCAGTGTCTGGGTGATTTATGAAGTCAGACTCAATATCATCCACTTCACCCACACACATATGGACATACACATGTGCACACACCAACATGCATGGCCACATGCTCAAACACACACACTCACACGCATGCAGCGCGCGTGCACGCCAGTACTCTCTCTCTCTCTCTTCCTGGAATGGAGGCAGATATTAGGCCAAAATTAAAGGTTTCACAGAGATTAACAGTGCGGATGATGAGATCGTCTCAGCCTCTTTTAATCTAATTCCTTTTTTATCTCCGAGCCAGCATGATTCGGAAGTGGAACACAAGGTACAAAATATCACCACAAAATAATACAGACATAATAATACTAATAATAATAATCATAACACTGCTACTGAGGCTGATAAATATTGAAATATCATAATAATGTTAAAATTAAGAAAAAGGTGTGAATTATTTTTAAGAGATTCCTTGGCTAGCTCTGCAATTACACAGCCAATTACTGGCGGCGTGTTTGAAGCTTTGACGCTGGACTTGTTTTTCACCATCAGCCACAGACCTCTACAGACATCAGTATCTCTGGCTGCTAAATTCACAGCCTTCCATAGAATTTACTTAGCCACGAGAAAAAAAAGGAGGGTGCTTACAGTGCACTTCAGAGTGCGCCTGGCTTAAATGGGACCCCTTGTGGCTGTGTCACAGCTCCCTTCGTTAGGGGGCTGACTGTAGCCTGTAGTCACCACAGGCATCATTAGCCCTCTGTGAAACCACAGACTGAGTCTCATTCTTCATCTGCCTGTCTGCTGCCTCAACATCTACGCTGCGATGCTGCTCCAGCGGCAGAGAAAGTGAGTCCAGGAGCACGGAGATGATGGGATATGAAATTCAAAAATGCAGCAAAGTTCAAATGTATTCAGCGAGCGGGCCACTTGAATTGGTTGCGTAAAGGTTAGAGCCGAGGTTATTGTTGGAGGGCGGATTATTAGGCTACCTGTTCGTAGCAGAAGACGAATAACTATGGGCAAGTAAGGGTCGTTCTGAGGCTGCACTAGACTGTTAGGAGATTCGAGAAAAGACTAAACTGTCAACGTTACAACACATCATCGCGAGGAAATTAAATAAATAAAAGCGCAGGACACATTCAATTAAAGCAACTTCTATTGCTAAACACACACCACCACTGCTGGCCTCTCCATATGGTCTTTTTAAGAGAGAATAATTCATCCCAAAGGGATTAAACGGGGTTGTGATGAAAATAAAATAACGTATAAACATTTAAGTTACAGATAAAATGTGCAGGATGAATTCAAGGTTGAAATGTTGATTTCTGTTTCCCGTTCTGTACTGCCCTCTAATGGAAAACACTACTCAGAAATAAAAAGAGGGGCTCTGACATCCAGAGCTGCAGCGAGGAGAAGAGACATACAGCATAATTAAGTATGAGCTGAACTGAGTGAACACTACATGAAATCAATTTTTAAATTAAATGCAATTAAAATGATGAAAAGGCAGGATTTGTCATTTTGAGATGTATTTATTTACACATGTCTAATGTAACATAAGTGCAGTATATAATACATAAGACGTCTCGGCTCTAGGTGGAGGATAAGGCGAGAGCAAACAATGAGATCTAAATGAAGACAAAACAAATGCTTCACTACAAAGCTTTGTAGCGGTACAATTCAGAGCCTTTATCACTGGATGTTGAACAAAGCATTCACTTGGCAGGAAATTAAAAAACCAACGAGAGGTACAAAGACTAATTCTGCTTAGGAAAAAAAAACAACAACAACAACAACAATGCAAGAGACATATTTTTAAGGGAATAATAATTCTTTAGAAAAACCATTCCAGCACTATCTGGCAAACGCAACGGAGACCCACGGGAGCATATGTTTGTAATTCCTACTGTTCTCTGTTTAAGTTATTTTTGTACGTTCTAATTCTGCAACAACTCTGTATCACATTAACTATGCAGCATCTCTATTCTTAGATACAAAAAATAATGAAGAATAAACTGAATATCTACACGCAGCAGTTGTTCCACGGATTGTGCCAAGCACGCTAAACTTTGTGGCCCTGTTTGTGTTCTTAAAAAAAAGAAAAATCCCGGCCTTCTGTGTGTGTGTGTGTGTGTGTGTGTGTGTGTGTGTGTGTGTGTGTGTGTGTGTGTGTGTGTGTGTGTGTGTGTGTGTGTGTTTACTGAATGAAGGACAGTTGGCCTCTGTCATGCGTTAGCCTTCCCTTCCCTGCCTCTCATGGGTGAGCAGCCATTGTTTGAGATGGTCGCCCTTGCCGCTCATGTACGGCCCGCTCTGTCCACTGCTAGAAATGACTCGGTGGCAGGGGATGAGGAGAGGAACCTGGCACAGACAGACGGAGACAGAAAATTCAACTCGGAGGAAATAAACATGTTCGTGTTCTGCAAAATTACACATTTTCACACCAGCGGACAACGGACAGACTTCTAACTTCTTCTCTTAAAATAAAAAGTTATTTTCCAAATGTATAAATTCAGGACAGATGAAGGAAAAAGCGTGTTTTAGTATAGGGGATTTATACTTACATATATATATATATATAAATTCCATGAAGGATCAGAGCCTTTACAACAAAACTATGATGTCTTGTGAAAAAGAAAAAGAAAAAAAATACAGATCTGCGCTTTTCTGTTCTTTATCCTGAAGCTGACATGTATTGTCACAGCATCACAACAGTTGGAGGTGTTGGTAGTAGATATGTATTATGTATGAAAGAACGTCTGATTTAACACATAAACGGTGCGACTTAAAAGTAACCAACATGCAGAACATATGAATCTGCATTTTGCTTTTTTTTGTGCTTTTTATGTCGGTGCACTGCATGAAAAACAAAGTGCCACATCCGAAGTGTCTGGGTTTGATCCTGCACAAATCCACATTCAGGGTGATGGCTCAGTCTTTGGGTGTAAATGTTTTTTACTCTTTAATAGTGTAAAGCAAAGAAGCAATCAAAAATTAATGGGCAAAAACACCAGCAGGATGAATATTCAATCGAGAGGGTGTCAACATTAAGATCTGATAACCCTGTGATCATTAAAAAGAGGAAGTCGGTGGAGCGTTTACTCTTGTTGCAGACGACTGCCAGGGGGGTCCCGAGTTCTTTGTAAACTAAATGGCTGGAGAAAGATTAAACAAGCAAGCCTAAAACACTTCGATCATTGTGAATTCAGAACAAGAAGAGTGGCAACGGTTGGCATGAATCACAGCAATTATTCCCTTTAAAATATTCTTAATGTTGCCCCCATTGTCTTATCGTTATAGTAAATACAAAATCCTCCCAACTGCGGCTGCTATGTGACTATATTTCTCCGGTTATCCCGGCTTGATTGCTGCACCTCCAGCCTTTTATATAAAAGTTGGACATGCAGTGTGTTTCAGTTCAAATCCATCATTAAACCCGCTCCCATATCAACAGCAATAAAACTTTCCGAGCCCCAGATTAACCTTGCAGACAGAGAAATACTGCTCGAGTATTCCGATCAATACTGTTCCCCGGGTTTGGAGGGAGAGCAGGGTACCCTCAAGGCCTGCGGATCTGCCTCCTCACTTGGGGGGAAAAGAGCACTACACCAGGCTTATCAATACTCAAATCCTGGTGAAGAAGAAGTGCCACAGAGAGGCGAGGATCGATCGAGCACACTGAGCTTTTCACAGTTGAAGCCTGAGTGGAGCAGCGCTACTGACAAGTAATTGACACTGACAATCTGACTCTGGATCTGTATCAGGAGCTGAGGGCTCAGACTCCCAGCCTCCCTGACGAAAGGAAGGAAATGTGTGTAAAACACGAGACCGAGAGCTATTATACAGCCTGCAAAAGCAACGCCATTGGCTGATGTAATATATAAAAGAATATGAAGAAACTAGTGCAAAACACAGTGGTTTGCTTGCATTTAATTGGTGCTTCAAATGACTTTTTTTATATTATAAATCCCTTTCTTCCTGCTTTACTAACAATAACAGTGCCAGGGTAAAAACACAGCACTGAGATGAGGCTGCACGCGAGCCTTTTCACTGCACATATGAGGGATAGCATCTCACCGGCTGTATTTCTGCACAAGAAGTGTTCTCTGCCTCACAGAGCACACCGGTGGTGCCCACAGCACTACATGGGCAGAGCTAAACGGGCTTTGATCAAAGGGTTTGATCAAAAGAAGACACACCACTTGCCCTCTAGCCCTCCATTTTGTACACAGTGGATTCATGGGCGAAGTGATGCAGGCCAGGTTTCAAGACAAGAAACGGAGATTTGCTGCGAACATCTACAGTAAAGACTTGAGAGAACAGGAACAAAAGGTGTGGGCTTAAAATTGTGCTGTAGGTAGACTTTTAGTTCTCCGTCGCGCTCAAAGGGAGCCGTTTGTTTCGCCATTGCACATGTTCGCACACCTGCAGATTAAACCACACATCCTGCATTTGTAAATGTATTTTTCCTGCAAATCTTAAGTAATTAGTTGAAAATAGAGCCTCTTTAAGAAATTAAAACAGATCAGATGGACTTTTTTTTATTTTATTTTCATTGTGAACTAATGTTTTTGAGCACAAATGTACCCACACAAATAGATGACATGTATCTATTTAATATTTGGATGCTCTATTTTTATTTACTGATTTATTCATCTACCATAACATCCATTTATTTAACCTTTTTCTAAACTTTAATAAGTAATTCAACCATAAACTGTTGATGTAAAACCTTTAAATCTATTGGAAATCATTTGTGGAATTTTCACATGATCCCCAAATTACATTTTTAAGACAATTTAATTGGAGCAATAACTGATACTTATCTTAATTATAGATTCATCTGTTGATTATTTTCTCGATTAATCATTAAGTCAAGAGAACAAATAATACATATTTTTATCACAGTTTTCAAGGTTTAAGGTCTAATACCAAAAAAGATTGTGTTTACATTTAAATGAAACAGCAAATTGTCACATTTTAGAAACTTTACCACAGATTGATGTTTTTTTAAAAGTAAAAGTGAACTGAATGATTATAAGATGATAAAATAGTAGTTAGTGATTTTTCTGTGAATTGATTAATTGTTTCAGCGCTATATTTAATACTGTAAGAGATGTTATGGTGTTTGCAGTGCTATCTTCACATTCATTATTTACTACCGTTAGAAATAATTCACTTTCTTCTTTAGTCTAGATGCAAAATTCAGAGTCATTAAAATCTCAAAATCATAAAACTCAAAAAGGGAACTTTCCCTACCTGACTGAATAAAGTAAGTAAGAATGAAGCCTGTCAATCAAAGTCAGCCACACTCACCGGGTTCCTCCTCATGGCCCCTCCCACCGCCCGGGCGGCTCTGGGGGTTCCCGCCATCTCAGCGAGGCGTTTGTACGACACGGTCTCTCCAAACTTCACATCCCTCAGAAGTACCTGCAGCACGCGGCTGGTGAACGCGTCTTCACCACAAAGCAGAGGACAGGACAGGAAGACACAGAAGAGAGAACAGAGGAAGAGAGGGTTCCTCATTTAATTATACATCTACATGAGAGGCTGATGACAACAAGACAACACTTTAATACAACGTTGATTTTCACTCCTTTGAAACAAACTGGTGTTTTGTAATTATAATCAAAAGTTTGACATTTTAATCCGCATTATAGTTTTTCATCATGTCCAACCTCCCATGTTAGAGGTCCATCCCCTCTTCCAAGGGGCTTTGTAGGACTCCCTCTCTTCTCTTCACAATACTCATTAAACATCTAAATACATAGAAGTCCCTCAATTTGACCTTAGAACTAACATTAACATGCTACACAAGCTGATGTGAGAAAATTATGTCTATGGCAGAAAAATCTAGGTTATGCTTTGAAAGGTCACAGCTAAAATTAAAAAAGTTCGCTCCTTCATTTAAAAGGATTAAGAGAGGCCAAAAAGACTGCAAATCTGCTCCAGATTTTTAATAATAATAATTTGAATGTTGCACACCATTTGTGGCAGTGGGATGACTTTGAGGTTAATCAGACCAATTTGTCCTTTTAATTGCTTTCTATTCAGAGTAGATTCATTATATCATCTTCACTTAAATGGCGGAATTCTTCAAATCATCCACAGCTTAACCGACCACATTAACGGCTTTGATTTCATTAGCACTTTAGCAGTAGCATTATCTTTCTTCCTCTGGATTAGCAGGCAGTGGCTGAGAGGCATGTTTGTCTAGTTCAGATTTCTAAAAGAAAAAGGGAAACGTATTTGAAGCATCTCCGAAACCTTGAGACATTGATGCAGCGAACAACACTTTTTTTTTGTTGCACGGGGAACAAGATGGGGAACAATAGTCTCGTTATCAAGAGGGGGTGAAAATCTTCTAGTACATACATGTACTCAGTCATGAAAATTCAATTAGTGATCTCCCATTCTCTCTCATTTATATGGTCTAAGAGAGCACATGACAAGTGATCTATGAGAAATCCCTCTAAATTGGCATTGTGTGAAAACATGTCACACCCCTGTCTCTCTTCTACAGAGTGAACATCCTTTGCTCCCCAGGCTCCCTCGCTACCTTATAGTCACTCTCCGCTACACAAAGCCACGCGAACAAGGCAATTTGCCTAAACTGGGGGGAATAAGTGTAAAACCTAAAGGGGATATATTTGATTGATGCGCACCCATGTGAGTTCTTTGTCTTGAACAAGGCCCGTAGGTACTGTTTAATAATTTTTCAGGTAATAATCACGCTGTCAACGAGATGACGGGCTGTTACGCAGACAGACTTAATGTTATGAGGGGATAAGATACACCCCTGAAATTTCCTTTATGCATTATTCTCCTTCATAAAGCTGGGATTTGGCCTCATGATGTGCGTTGTTAATATTGGTATCTCTTTGTCACCGCTGGGTAGATGACAACTTGTCCAGACTACAGCTTTGACAAATCCCTGTTGATGCGAACGTTATTGACAAACAACCAAAGTCACGCTCACTTTTACCTACAAGGAGACTGAGCAACAAGCTACAGGGCTGTTCCACACCTTCTATAAATCCTGAGCAGATGTTTTACCTGGAAGGTTTTACTTCTCCGACAATTCTGGACAAAAACAAGTGTCGGCGCTCTCATCTGCCGGCATAGAGGTTAAAGAACTTTGCCCTCATCAGTGTCAGTGACAGAGACTCCATGCGGGTCACTCGAGGTGACCAGCAATGATTTGGAGAGCAGTCCCCTAGCCCCATACTTCATAAAGGGCCTAATACGCTGTGTCTGGGGGTCAGGACCCTCTTTAGATCGGGGTGCAGTGATGTCAATTGTTTAAATAAAAGTTGAGAGGAACCACTTACATGTTTACAGGCATCCCATAATTATGTCACAGGTCATTACCTACCAGGAGGCCAGGTGATAGAACCACCGCAGAGGCACGGACAGATTGAGCTGGAGTAAAATCGAACAGATCTAGTGATTATGAAGGTATTGACATATATGATTGATTTGCTCATAATGTTGTATATGAGAGCAATTTGGAAGGAGGAGAAATACTATAATAAACTTGAATCCATCAGCCCAGCTAATGATAGCTTTTGGGAGATGCCTTCCAGCTGACAGTCACCTCAAACATGATTGTGACAATAAAAAGACAATGGTAGAAATGCAGCTACCTCATTATCCTTTGTGTCTAATGGGAGGGAAGACTTTGACTCCCAGTCAAAGTGTCTCTTGAGTCTGGAGGGATCCGTACTTTTGAAGGCTGACGGGGTGCCCATGATTCTCTGATTATTCGATATTCTGAAAACGTTCATTTCCCTAATTCCTCTCCACATCACAGGGGCGAGTCCTGGTGAGTGTCTCATCTCGCCCTGTGCTGTGCACAGGGGGAGGTTCAGCCTCCTGCAGGAACAGTCATTTGGGCTTTGAAGAGCGCCCTTCCCCCCCTTTGCCTGGCCCCCTCCCTGCATATTCCCTGTGCCGCTTACCGAGACTAAGATCCTCTCGTCTGTTACATATGGATGTATAATTAATGAGATAAGAATATGCATCGTTTTGAGAACTCATGATGGTGTCTGTGTTTTTTGGAGGGGGCCATGGGAGTGCACACACACACACAAGCTCATTGCGCACGACACGCGCACACACTCGCCATTCCTCTAGCTCCGACGACCAGACTTGACTTGTGTGTGATGTTGCACATGACAATCAGTCAGGCGGCACAGAGAAGTGCTCCTCGCTTCTCCTTTCATGTCACCTCTGTTGCTCAGGTATATGGTGACAGCTAATATGAAAAGTGGCTTGTTTTGTCAGAAATGTGTAAATAAACATGGCAACACTTCAAGTGAAGGTCACAACTCAATATTACATGACAAGTGCTGCGAGAGCGCTGTCGCGTTCAGGTTCTCCCACAAGATAACTGAGCAAACAAAAGTTGGTTGTCACAGATTGTAATGACCTGATTAAACTTGTATTTTTTTCCCAGGCAGGCGGCAGCTGCTTGACTTGATCGAGTATGAATTTGTACGGCACAGAGGCAAAAATAATAATACTTAATATTTGTGAATTAACAAGAAGAAAAAAGAAACCTTCTATTTTCTTCCCTCAAAAGACAAATACTCCTGATGCTCACATTTAACATTTTGATACTGGCATGGCCTATGGTTCTGACTACTGAGAGCAATCCAAGTCTAAACCCTGTATTTACTGAGCCCCAAAACAACAGGCGAGGGAGAGAGGTGGAACACAGCACAATCACCTATTCAGATCAGGTACTAATGAAGAATTCCATCTATCCTGAAATTTAATTAAAACCCCAAAGACTTCAGATGAGATGCGATTTGAAAGAGCCTGGGGCTGGTACACAAGCACTTGGTGGCGAAGGGAATCACACTGAAAGTTGATATCGTAATTGGTCCTGATGTATTTCTGCATTGCCTTTGCGGGAGCGTGGGACTCATAGCTGTATACAGGGTCTCGATGGAGTACCTGCTCATTGAAAATGCCATCACTCAAGCACTGCAGATCTGCATGAAATTAGAGAGCAACTAGGACCTGATTGCAGGGGAAGAGAGGCACAATTGTTAAATGCATATATTAAAGTTTTTTTTTTTCCCTGTGTAGGTGTGCTTCTGGGTCTAAATGAGCACTTCTGCAAATGTTTAGGTTTAAATGCAATGAGCATCTCAGTGTGACAAAGACATCGCCGGTAATTGTTTTGAAAACGGCACGAGCAACGGTAAGTTTATGATTTGAAAAGTGAGTTGTCAGCCTGCGAGTACTGCTTGTTTCCTGGAAACAAAAGCGCCAGGGATAATTAATTCCTCATTTTTTTCCTGAGCGCCCTCGATCATTCACTCCGCGGTCAGCACCCCCGGTTGAAATGGACACTAATTGTTCATTTTTTTGGGGTGGGCTCATTTTACTCGCCCTAGGTGACTGGTCAAGCCAACAATAAGCTCATTCAAACTTTTACCACTATTCACATGTTGTCATTGAAGAAAAAAAAAAAGCTTCCTGTCTGAAAATGTCAAGAGTGGAATTCGATCAGTTTCAAAGAATGTGCCAAGAATCATGGAAAAGCTTGCCAAGACTAACACGCGTGGTAAGAGCTGCCACAGATTACTGAACCAAGTTACAGCTCTGTGTTCTGTTCTCTCTCCTTTCACTCACCCACTCACGCGCTTTTCCTCTGCTCTCGCACTCTCCCTCTCTCAGCCATAAAATACTTCATTATAACACAGTGAGCCAGTGAGTGTAAGTGATGTAACTGACAATTAAGAGTGAAAGCCTGATCCCAGTCATGGCTCTGCAAATATTTATCCATGACAGACCTCCTTGCAGGGCGGGGTGGTGAAAGGCGGGGAGGGGGAGACTCCCAGTGGTCTGCGGCTCACTGAAGTACGCCTGAAGCCATTCAACGCCGCGCTGCAACTCGGGGCTCGTTTCTGCCGGGCTGTCGTTGACCACACAGCTCAGGGGGGCCGCGCCGCTCCTGTGAGGGATATAAGGCAGGATGGGGAGTTGAGGTGGGGATCAGAGGAGCAATCATAATACCCAATTCTTTCTTGAATAGTGCTAAAATATGTCACAAGTGTGCAATAACACGCCACGGTTGAAACAGATGCAAGATGGCATCATTTGCCGAGAGAAACTAAAGTTGTTAATCAAGACGTGTTTAAAATCTTAAGTTCCACATTTCAGCTTTTGGGCTTTGACAAATATCAGAGCTGTGAAAGAGGGAAAGAAGCCTGAGAAACTCTAAAGACAGTAATCCAGGCATTTGTTCCAGAAGATAAACAGTGTATTTATATGAAGTGCAGCATGATAGAGTATGAAAGAAAACATTGTCGGGTCATGAGCAACGGCGCTAACAGTTTATTTCAAACAACTTTAAGGAAGCAGAACCAGTTTGTGGAAAGAAAGGGTGTTTTCAAAAGTCTTGCAGCTGCTACGGAACAAAGTTAAGAGCAGCGTTAACAACAGTTTTAACTCTGCTTGGGTCTAGTTTATAGTTCATGACAAGAATAAATAGATTTGTTGGCCAGAGTGGTGCTGGCCAGCAAAGCACTACACTTGGACGCGCATCTTAGCATGAGTAGCTGCTTGGAGGAATTTGCCGATGGTTGAGTTGGCATCACTTAACAGCTGAATTTCTCTCCGCTGCTGACCACCCCCCAGGTCAATGCAAGCAGACTGACCCATATTTGACACTTAAAGACCCTACTGGGAAGGTCTTCTCTTAGCATGTGCATTACTGCAAAGTGGACCTCAAGCTGTGTTGTGGATCTAAAGCAGGCCGCCAATTCCATTAACTGGTGTACAGGACTTATAAATAAATAATATCACCATTTAAGTGCCCCTTTTTCAAAATTGGCTTATCCTGTATGGTATTAATAATAGACATTTACTTTGTTAAACACACAGACCGTCTCTCTCCTGCCCGCCGTAGCAACACGGCCCTAAAGTGTTTTTACACTTCTGCAGGTCACAGTTTGAGCATCGTTTTATATTGGACATGTGAAGCTGAGGTTTACTGGAGTGTTATGACTGAGCAGGTCAGTTTTCAGGGAGCCGCTCTCTCTGCTACTTTGTGGCTGTGTGATGAAAGTCTCCCGGGTGCTGTTTAACAGTGGGTGTAAATACAGTAAAAGGTGTAAATACTCTAATTTCTAAATAAACCACACAGCAGTTTATAGTTGAGTGGTGAAAACTCGGAAACCCACCAGCGGGTCCTGGGCTGAGACCCTCTCAAACAATGGCCATGGCTCATGGCAATCTCTGTCGGCATGGGTGAGTGCCCAGCCAGCCCCTACTTGTCATTGTCTCTCCTTGCTATCCCCCCCCCCCCCCCCCCCCCCCGCTCACCCTCCTCATTTCCCCCTCTCTATTTCTCTATCCTCCCACTCCAGCTCTTTTGGCTCCGCACCACCTACACCCCCCCAACACACCCACCATCCCCCCCTCCACTCTTTTCTCTGTGCAAGGATCTTCAGGCCACTGTTCCCCCCCCCCCTTCGCCTCCTCCCACCTCCACCGCCTCCTCTACCCCTCCGCAGCCCCTCTTTCTCTCTGAGAGGATGTTCCAGCCGCTGCACACTGACAGCTCGGGGATATTGTGTGTGGAAATGTTCCTGTTGGACCCGCAGGCCCTTACAATCTACCGGACAAAGGCTAGAGCACCTTTGCTTAAGGCTTGGCACCTTTGACCTCCAGCTCACACTTCAGACTTGTCACCGTGGCTAATTTTTCCCTCTCCCCTCAGCCCCTCCGTTATGGATGTGCCGGCTTCAAAGGTGTTTGGAGTGAAACAACATTGACAGTAGTAAAAGTTAATGCAATGCAGTACATGTTATGGCCGGTAAACAACACCAAAATAAATAAATAAAAGTGGAACAACATCAGTCGAGCTGAAGTCTGTCACCTCGAGGTGCAATGGGGGATTGTTTTTAAAGAGCATGTGGGCAGTGGAGATGTAGCTCCTGCGCTGGCAACATTTCCAGTCGCTTCAGTGAATTACAAATCAAGCAGCATCATATCATGTTTAGAGTGTCCAGTCTGGCATATTAGAAACTCTGCCCTTCAAATGTTAGATTAGATATGTGTGATAAATGTTGGGTTTATCACAAAGAAACTCTCAAAGTAGGAGCAATATTTATATTTATTGGCCCATTTATAAGCAACTGCCATCACTTGGTTGGAAAAATAACAGAATTATAATTAGTAGTGGTCAGAAATACTATTTATATAACTGTGTTTCATAAATAAATTCAGTATAAATTTGGTTTAAGCTAAATTGTTATTTATTACCTTTTGACTATTGACATTCATATATTTTGTCAGTGTCCTTGAGGCGTTTACTATTTCATCACAGGTAAGGAAATAGGAAACTAATTCCAAACTAGCCAGGATCTGCTGCACTAAAAAGAATATTTCCCTTGATAGAAGATTGTGATTTGAGAAAATTTCTAATATTGTGCTCCTGTCACAATCAATTTCCAATTACCATAAATCATTGCAGCGTAAAGTGGGACTCATTTGGAGTTCTACCTATTTTCCAACTCTAATATAAAGAATGAATTGAGCATTTATATAATGTTAGAGGTTATTTCATTCATCCTGGAGGAAACAATCAAAAGAGACAAAGGAACAAAAAAAGAAAAAGAATAGCTGGAATTAGATTTGTCAATTTCCTTTGGCATATTCTGTATCTTTAGTTGCACTAAGACTTCAGTAAGACTTTTTCTATCATCTGCAGACGCAAGAATGGAACAGGTTAACCACAGGATCTAATTGAAAGGAATCTGGCGAAGGGTGTAATGGTATATTGCACAAAAAGGGGAAAAACTCAGAACTCATGCCTCCATCCTGTGAAGCGTGATGGCGCTCATCCTGACTCGATCGGCTGTCACTTTTGACACAGCCTGCCAGAGTTCTCCTTCACCGATCATGGGTAACATGGCGGGTCAGAGGATGAAATAGAAAAGGCCAAGAGCAGTCCAATATTTTCCTCAGCCTTATAGCTGCAGATACTTAACTCAGAGACGTCAAAGACTCAAGAGAGCATGAAAAAAGCCTAAAATGACTGTCTAAAAAGGGAAAAAAATACAGCATGTCTCTATGAATGTCAAGATCCTGATGGTCTCTGAGCCAAAGGCTGTGATACAATTGTAAGCCACTAGCTCAATGCAGCGCGTTCAACCATTTGAAGATCATTCAGATGCCTATCTAGCCACTGCAGCACTAAAGTGGAGAGCTTTTCCGAGTGGTAAGCTGTAAGGAATGCTTCCTATTTCTGTTTTGGGGGGCGCATGTTTTGTGCTCCGCTGTTTCAAAATAAAAACAACTCGGCCGGATAAACTGCTCTCCAGATATCCAACAACTCTTATTAGCGAATGTCCGCCAAAGAGGCCGCTACACTCAATCCAATACATAAAGGTGGTGGTAAAATACTGCAGAGTCGGCAACAAAGCACACAACAATTAGGTCTTCTCCCAACTGGCTAGCCACAGGAGTCAGTGAAGGCATGTATTACCAGAGCCCTAACTCTTACTCCATTATGTAGTGTATCCACACCCCGACGCAGCAATGTTTATCTACAACAGACTACTGAGCAGTTTCAAATAGTGTTTTTAGCCTCTATTCTCAAGTGCCATAGCAAGAGATTCCAATTACCCGAATGGTAAGGAGCTAGTGAGGGAGGCATAAAGTACATTAGGGATCCCCTGTAACTGCAGGGACCTTTTAGAGCCTCCACTGAAGAGGGCCGAGAGACTGGAGGGACAGTGACCCTGCATGGATAGCCTCTGTCAAAATTTGACCACGTCAAGCACAAAGGCATTATGGGAATCCAGTGTCACCAAGTCCTAATTACTGTCTGTGTTCAGAGCAAATTACTGCCTTGTTCCTCTGATTAGCGAGGAGGCTAATCTTCACCTGTGTACGCCAGCACTGCTGAGGGCCCTTGAGTGTTAGCGCTTCGTCTTCTGTAATTTATTTTTAAATCAGTGCCCGCTCCCAAGAGTTTTGAGTGTTTTGTTGTGAACCGCTTACCATGATCCCCACCACCGCCCCCTCACCCCTAAATCCTTGACTAAATCCTTGTTTGGTGCCGCAGGAAGATAAGCAAGAACAACACTTGGGCATAATTGACTCGTACTCCTCTCCAAGATGTCAGAGCGGAATCATCTCTCTGCATATTGCCTCAGTATGTCACACACTGTACACTTCTGCATGTTGCAGATATAGAATCCAATCAAGTTCTAAAACAAACCAGTACAACCCTCGCGCCGGGGAAAAACTTCCCGGTCGACAGCAGGGGAAAAAAAAGGAAAGAAAAAAAAACTGCAAGGAGCTGCTTTTAGCTGCGTCCCTGCAGTGAAGGGTAACTCTCGCTCGGCTTACGTCCTCCTGGAGGTTCTGTTTTAAAAACACAACATTTGCACATTTTTATCTGAGTGAATGTTATTGTCTCGTCTGCGTGGGGCGGTTTACAGGTAGTGTGTTACACAGGTGTTGGTTTACACAGGAAATGGCACATGCAGCCTGATTGGGATGCTCCCGAGAGACGGAGGCATAAACGTAGAGCACAGATGGGTCCAAGGGCCACTGGGAGCATCACCTTAATGAATACGCAGCTGAGTACTACACTTCATAACATGCAAAACAATATTCTAAGGCCGCAGTAAAAAATAGAACAAAAATCTTCTGAATATCATTACACAATGAATTATTCATACCATTTCTAAAGGGACCACGTCAAAAAGTCTCCCCCCTGCTTTATTGATGATTTCATTCAATATCTCGGCAGATGCTTGTTTATATGACAAAGCATTTTAGTTACCAATGTAAGCAGTTTATTAAGCACACAGTTGTGTCAACATATCTAGCAAAATAACAATTTAAATTGATTACAATTATGTGTCAGACTAAATATAAAAGAGAGAGAAAAAGAGAGACGGAGAGGAAGAGAGGGGAATTCTAGTGGAAAAAAAATAAGTTGTTGATATGGTTCCCGGTGTGTGAGCACATCATGTAAACAGGCCCCAAACAGGGAACACATTTACCATGCCGCTATTCAGTGTGAACCAGGACATTGATTCACAACACTACACGAGTGTGAGAAAAACGATAAATGCATCACCTCAGATATTTCACACCAGCGTTGGTAGTGTGTAAAAGCTGTTGTGACAGCTTGGGTATTAGGACTGGATAGATGGAAAATGTCTGGCTGCTTATGAATGCCAATGTGAATGGGGTGACGGGTTTGACACAAAAACACTCCACCTCAGAACAATTAGGCTGTTCTCAGGCCCCATCCAGTGTTGTCAGTGATAATGGAAAGCTGTGAGGATAACTGGTGATAAATAGACTTTAACACCCTCCTCCTTAAGACCAATGCAGTCCTGCAGTCCTCTCATATGCTTAACTAATCATGAGCATGGCCAGCAAAATTCATACAAAAGACTAATTACTGTTGTACTTCACTTCAGTCTCAAAGGCCTCTTATATAAGGACTTGGGGGTTCTCTTGCCTCTTTTCTCCTCTTGATGGGTATTTTTTTACAAGTAGGCCTCATGCTAGACAAAAGCGTTTAAAAATTGGTGATTGCTTTCATCCGCTTTAATTACATTCAGAAATGGCATTTCTGCCACATAATACACCCCTATTGTTTCAGAATTATCTGGCTTGGGGAGTAAAATCTACAGTATTCCACGATGCTCCCGAGCTAAATCGCCTCTTGAAATTGAAATATGCAGCTGAAATACAAAATAAAAGCCAGCCTTTGCTGCTGATATAGTGGAAGCGCCTTGGCTTTCTCCAGAATGCTATTATTATGCATATCCAGGTAGAAAGTTAATTAACCCAAAGCTTAAGCTAATTATGGTAGCAGAATGCTATCAACCAAACGCTTTCAGTCAGACAGCTGTCCAGAATTTCATTTGCTAATCATTTGTCTTTTGCCGGAGCATATGGTACATTTCCCCACTATCACAGCAACAACAAACAGATGAAAATCATTAACTAAAAACAATGTGCAATTTGAAAAATTAGACACGGATTTATAAGGCTTTGTGTCAGAGAAAAAAAGGCGGATTTATGGCCTGGGAAATATAATGATAATTTTTGGATTTAGCCACTTAGGATTTTAGGCAGACCATGTGACTCAAGTGTGCTGGGAATTCAGATGCACAAATATATTGTTTATATCTATATGCAAATGAGACTGAGAAAGAGAATGTTTATCCGTGTAAAATTAATTACAATTTTCTATAGGAGCATATGCAAAGAGCTTGTTCTTAACAATTTTTAGCTTCTAGCACATTTTGTGCCTGTTTTTAACAACACAATATTTTTATGTTGTTAAAAGTAGAAATCCCTCAGCGCTGAATTAAATCAATTATTTTCCAAGAAATGCTTCATGCATTTATTTTTTCCTTTCTTTTCATAAAAACACATCATAGTGGCTGTTAAAGGGTGATTGATATCAGCATTGCCTCGCGACATTATCAGGCAATAAAGGCTACTCAGGTTCTAATGCAACATGTCATACACAGGCTCCTGTAGTACATTTCTATTGAGGACCTCACAAGCTAAATTGCTTTTTTCCTGCTCCCCCACATCTCAGCCAGCTTGACAGACAAATTGATCAAAGCATTGTAAAATAATATGCTCACAAAATGTCTCGGGGCAGGAGTCCAGCCCTTTTTTCATTTTTCACCCTAATAAAAAAGTACTCTATGATTTCCTCTGTATTATGTGTCTGTGCTCTGTGTGAAAGAGGCGAGAAGCATCATATTTCAGATAATAGTAATCTCCTGTAAACAAAATGCGTATCATTTTTCTGTGAACGCCGAGGCCATGCTAAAAACTAAAGGGGGGAAAAAGCTGGTTAACAGGGAGGCTGGTGCGTAGGGCCCCAACAGGGGTTGTTGAGATGTAATGAATTTGTTCATCTGATGGTGCCTTCAGGGCTGTCGTTAGACTGGCAGAGGAGGTTGATTTTAGGAAATGTTCCTAAGATCAGTTAGGAAGCAAAAGGGGCTTGAGACGTTTCTATTAGAAAGAGCTGACGGTCATGGTGTGTAAGCAATACTTCAAGGGCGTTTATGTAGCTATAATGGCATTTATCAATAACTATCTATCAATGCCAGGAATGCTATTGTTGCTGCACCGGCTGTTCAACACCAAGCAATAGTGAATGCTTAAAAAAAAACATAGAAAGCACAGTCGTATAAGCCAGCAAAGCTTTGAATTGCACACAAATATACTACTGTAGGTCTTACTTTACGTTATGCATAGATGTTATCTATTTCCCTTATCCAAAATATGCGCTTAGAGATCATTTATCACACTGACTTCCTAAGCCGGCACCACACCACATCCAAAGCTGGAAAGAGCCTTGTTTAGTATGTCATAAATAAATCAATGGAAATGGCTGATTTGAACTATTACTGCTACAGGCAGGCTTTTGTGAGATCTACATGTAAAGCCGCTTGCAAAGATAAGCCTATATTTTGTCACTTTATCTCGCCTCCCTTAATGCCTGTTTACATTGTGTTACTCCATATATCTGAGGTGGCTCTAGTTCCCCTGTCCTATGACAATAACATCGCATTCAACTGGTCGGGATAAAATCTAAACATTTTGTTTAATGATTTCTCGCTCACACCTTTGAGAACATACAGACAGCGGTGGGATCAGAGCATCACTTATGACCGACATAGCAAATGATATTAAACTGAGAAATGATCTAGTGATGCGAATCATTAAATTCATTTGCATATTCCTACTGAACCTGAACACACAAATTAAACCCTGTTCACAAGGAGATGGAGAAAGGTGCTTGCGCATGGTTACAGGACATCTTCCATAATCAAAATTCCATATTATTAATTTTCTTCCTTCAACTCATTAACAACAAGTGGAATGTTTTTACTGCTTGATGAATTTTGGGAAATAGCAGACAGTCGGGAAGGAAACACATGTTGAGGTATAATATACAAGGTCATTAATGGGTTTCCATAAATTACAATTTCAACATACATTTTCAAAAGGATAACTTCCTATCTGGGCGAATTGGAAAATGGTTTAATTTCCCAAACCATTCAAGTTTGTCAAATGCGAATCTGTGGTACATGGATATTTAATTTCAATCTAATCAAAACTAATCTGAGATGTAGGATGCGGACCTGTGAAAATAAGGAATGAGTACTTATTAACGCCGGGTTTAATCAGATTCAGTCGCTTCAGTAAGGCTGTCAAGACCCTAACAATTTTGAGGAATGGGTATGGCATGAAATGCAATCACATATTACATTTCTGAGTGTCGGTCTACAGCCAGAACTACTGCATACAACTTGAGGGGAACATAAATAAACAGGAACGAACAGTGCCTGCTCCCAATGGCCTTTGCTGACCCTACAGACATCCGCTCTAATCAACTCCCTTGAGGGTAATAAACAAGTTATTTTTCTGAAATTTCAAATATACTGCAGGAAGAATCACAACCACATGCCATCAGAAATCTAATTTCAAGCCCAACTGTATTCTAGTGCCCCTCATATTTCTAGTGCCTGCTTATATTTGCCCAACTTTCTCCGGGATATTTCTTGTGGGATCTACAAAAATGCCCTGCTTCCAATGAGGAATGGTAGCACTCCATCACACGAGTGGATTCTGTCCGCCTGTAAATTTCACACCTTTGTTTATCACGTCACCAGCCCGGCTGTTGTACAGTACCTTTCAGCAGGTGCGACATCCATTAGGATCTGGATGGTGTGCACACCATTCTCACATCCTCTGACTTGGATCGTCCCCAGGGGGCTCAGCAATGAGATGGTCTTCTGAGTGCACTGGCTCTCCCTCTGCTTCTTCATCTCGCTGCCCTGCTAAGGAAGCACAAATTACACTGCGTTCATTGACATATTCATGTGGCAACTATCACAATTTCCCACATACATTTGCATTGAATGATCTATTGAAAACCTAGCGGGCCACCAACGGATGATGACTTACATATTTGAACACCTAGCCTCCAAACAATGTCATGATGTGACTTGATCCCTACATTACTATCCAATATTTCTTTTGTGCATGGAAAAGAATACGCCTATCTAACCAATAAATCGCCCATTTTTTCCCCTCTTTCTGTTCTATATATCACATAAATGAGAAAAACAATGCAGTCTGTTCCCTTGTCTGGTGGGGGATTCCCAAGATAGCTCGACATTATTTTCAATCCGTCATTTTTGGTTGATGGTCGGGATGTTTTTCTAGCATTAAATTTGTTCCTTAGGGTGCAACTCCGATGGGATTCTGGTTTCCAGCCCTTAACAACAGCAAAAACGTGCAGCTTTTCTGACGACTGAGATGGATACTGGCAATAACCAGACAGCAGTTCCTTTTTTATTTTTACTTTGAGGGAAGGAGAGATGATTGACTATGTTATATGTGAGTTTTTGAGAGATGGGGGTTATAATAAATAAAGGTCACATTGATTGCAAGAGTTTCAACCAAGGAAACCTTTCCTCCTTCCACCTTGATGTGAAAAGTGTCTAAAGGGTACAAATACAATATGTCTTACTCCCTCGCTTTTTTTTATTTTTATTAGTACAGGTAATTCACATTCATATATTTCAAGTCACACGTTTGTTGTGTGTTGTGCTGCAAAAAATGATTATTTGATTAATAGATTGTACTACTGAGATATAGTTACAATTGTTTATATTTTCCAAAAACTGTGAAAAATGTCTTATACATTTTTTCCAAAGTGCTATTTTGTATTCTTTGCTCCGACCAATACTCCAAAACTTAAACACATATAGTTTGCAGGGCATTTAAAAAGGAGAAAATTAGAAATCCTCAAATGTGAGGCTGTAACCTGAAAATAATTGCATTTTGAAAATGTGCGTTACACTTCTGTTACTTACTAGATGCAAGCTACGTTATCAGGCAATAAAATAAAACAACTGGAGCTCAAACAAATAACCGATTAATTGCAACCAGTAATTCATTATTTTAATTCTCCTTTTACTTTTTTATTCTAGGAAAACATCTAAACATTTCCTAATTCAAACTTCTCCAATGTGAGGACGGTCTGCTTTCCTTTGTCTTACTGTATGTGGTAGTAAAGTGAATTGTGTGGGGTTTGAGCTGTGTCAGACAAATACATTTAACAATTTAAATTCGGCCCCTTGAGCCTTAGGACATTTTAAATAATGATAAACTATTTTCATACATTGTATATATACCAATTAATAATACATTTGAAAAAATGTGTTGCAGGACTTAGACAACCAACTAATACATCTGAAAAATACTCCAGTGCTGCATACAGCTTGTACTTTTAATTTCAAGAATAGATTTTTTTTTCATTTAACAAAGGTTATGTGATAAGAAGTAGTCATGCATTTACAGTATTTCATTTAGACTTTCAGTTGCACCCCCTCTTCACACACACACACCACATCTGTCATGGTATGCGATCACAAATGCGTCTGCTTCAACTTTCTTGTTTCTACTCTTGCAGCTCTCACTGTATTCATCGGGGGTTTGCCTGAACTGACAATAAAGGCGAGAATTTTCTGAGCCAAACAATGGTACAGTGCACTTTGGATAAGCGCTGAACACACTGCCTGCCATTTAGCAAGCTGGTAATAGACTCATAGATAGAATAATGGACTTTGGCAATAATGGCCTTGGCTAATAGTCTACACTGATTAAAAATAATGCTATCATGTTTGTTTTTGCGCCGTTTTTGGTGCACAACACTAGTCTAAGTGACTACTTGAATGTTCGGATGTTTACACAGCTCTTCACGGTGAGGAACAACAAACAATAAGCAGCTTGTGTTGTTAAAAATCACTGGCAGCATCCCGGTGCTCGTCAATCATTTGACTCGTTTCTCATTACACTAGTTCCTGGTCAAACCTGCGTGATTAATTGAGTAGAAAGCGCGCGGTGACTGTGTAAATCCCGCATATCTCCATATAGTGTTATTTTATATTGAGTACATTTATGCCGAAATCTACACGGAGATCGCCGCAAATCTTTAAGTGTGAAAGTATTATCAAACTACAAGAAACACACCTTTTTAAGTAAGTGTGCATTTAAAATGTTATAAATAAAAGCAGAGGTTCGTGACTTAAGGCCTACACGAACTAACGTTCAGTAGTTTGAGACTATACGCGTATACATTTAAACCGCATTGTATGTCAGGCTTTGTTAAGTAACTTTAACTTTGTAAATTAGCCCTGTATCTTACAATGAAGCCTTTTCATCCGTACGGTGTTTGAACGACGTCCGCTTCTCCTCTCTGCAGAAAGTCTCTTCCTGTTTCTCCAGACTGCGTGGTCGAACCGGCCAATCACAGGAGGCAAAAGTCACATCTCGCTCTGTGATAGGCCGATATAAAGTCCTCGTTCCTCCCCCTGCCAGGGACAGACACGGAAGGCTTGTCTAATGGGTCTCAAGTTGGGATTTGGGGTCCTTCAGGGGGTCCCTACTCCCTAGTAAACTGAAGACTAGTAATGGTAGTGATTTAGATATTGGATTTGCTTGATATTTTTACAGCAGGAAAAAATATGATAATGCATATTTTGAGCATTAATTCCAAACACTGTTATCTTTCCACTTATAGCTGAGACGTTTCTGTGTCTCCAGTGACAGTCAGGTCTTCAGGGTCCCAGACATGATGTTTGTGGATAAAAAACACCTATGTGCTGCCAACAACCAATAACATCTTATGTATTACCAACTAATAAAGTCAGCATGATAGTATGAACAACACATGGGTGCAGTGCACAATCCTTTTTATTAGAGTTTAGGCAGTTTAAAGGAGAGGTATAGTTGCCTTTTGTTGCCTGGAGCAGTCATAGATTTAACTGAAGCATATATTTCAGTCATTATGGCCAAGTGTGTGGCATCAGTCATGTATTGTTTAAAAGTGTCTGTTGTCCTCTGCAGCTTTATTTGTTATTTCTGTGGTGCCTTCAGCTCTCTGCATGCCTCTGTTTGGAAGTGTAGGCCGGTGTGGGCCACAGCCCACACCCCGTCTCAGCGGTGAGGGTGGGAGCGGGGGAGAAAACGCCACCCCTGCAGAGACCATTTTGAAATCTGTGAGGATTTCCGTGCCATCTGGACCCGCTGCCAGTCTGCCCCAGATAGTAAGGGTTGGCAACGGTACCCGACGGTGCAATATGGCTCTCTCTTTAATGAACTACTAACTGTCCCCCGTTTTAATTGATGTGACATTTGAGCCATTTATCTCTGACATTTCAATGAAGGATGATTCTCAGCCTTGCCATTTACTTTTTTGTGCTATTTTCTAAGAGTCATTTGCATTTTTCTGCTCTAAACCTGCTTTTTGTCTCTCATTAGCTAATTAGAGAGCAACATGCACAATTAATAAAAATGAACATAACCTAGTTTGATATAGGCTTGATGAAGGATAATCAGAAAATCACTGTTTTCTTAATATTGATCAAAAATGATGTGAAGGGCTACCTGTGGTAAAAGGTGACTTCGATAAAGCCTTGTAACCTTTACCCACATACCAACATGTAGCCTACAGTGTTGGACAACTTATGTTCGCAGCATGGGGAGAATCAAGCTCAATTAATCAGCATATGATTGCAGTAAGCAGCCCCCTCTGCTGGATCTTCTGAGCCATACTGTTTGAAATCATTTTAATGCTGCATTCAGTGGCCAGACAATTATCATATGTGGCAGGCGGGGTGGATGCTTTTTGCGTTTGCTTTATTTCATTTAGAGAAAAACAATTCTCAAATGTGCAAATTTAAAATTATTTAAATACATGTTTTGCTTTTTGTCATTCTATATTTATTGTATATTAATTTTAATTACTGCTGGCACATCAAAGCTGTTTGGCACATTTTATATTTTGTTTGTACAGTCATGTATATTTATTCTGATAAGTGCAAATAATTTATTTTGAAAACAGGAAATACTTTAGCCATGGTTTGTTGAAATAAACAGCCTGAAGTGCGTGTGAGTGACATTAAAGTATGGTATACGAAAGGTTCCAGCCTCAATTGTTTTCCATAATGACACATATTTTCAATCTTTTTAAGATATCCTTTAAAAACACGGCTGCACTGATGACGACTGTTCCTTTGATTGTGAGCAGCATCATTGCCAAGGTGTGGTGCCCTGTCTGTGTTGGCAGCCGGGCTGATATCTTTTGTTTGAGACTCAAAGAGCTCTTTTTCCTGTTCAGCTTCCCTCACTATTTTTGTTTGTGTGAGGTGTTGATGGACTTATATGTTGCACAGTTTCCTTTTAGTGTACAGCACCAGATGTTTGTGAGAATAACAACCCTAACCTTTTTTGTCATAATGACAGAAATTGTTTATTAGCAGTTTTGTCCATCCGGCAATGTATGATTGTCATAGCTCACTCAAATACTGCCTGTGTGTGTCTTGCTCTCTTTTCCTGTGTTCGCAATCTCACTCTTGTGTTGGCGTGGGAGGAGTTGAAGTCATTTATGATATCAGATATTCTCTAGGAGAGCAGGAAAGTCCTGACAGACTGAACAACCACCATCCTCTCAGAGTGCTGTGTGTGAGTGTGCATTTTAATCAGGAGAAATGGCTCTGTGGGCCTCACATTGCACATCGAGGAGGTCTGGGTGTTCTCATTGTGTATACCCAGTGTACAGTAGATGTTATGTCTGTTCCTCTAAATCAAACCACGGAGCAGGGAGGAAAAAGGCAAACTGTTATTCTGTTCTTTTTACTTTGACACTTTGTTATTCCACCCCTCTCAAAAGAATTAGCCTGATCATCGTATAAGCAATGCCGCAATCACAGAGACGTGACCAAATGTCTCTGTACCCTCTAGTGCCCACTTATTTAGTGTGCCTGTGTGCCTCCGTCCCTCCATCTCTGATATGATGTGGCTTCTCTATTTTACTGTTGACATAGTGCTATGAATGTCTGAGCACTTTGCAAATGAAGAGGCTTGAACTCCTGACAGGCAGTGTCGCCGGCACCATGACACACTGGCCCGCACATGCTGTGCGGCATAATGATGACATTAGGATCCAGTGATAATATCAGGACGCACTTCAGATAAATGACTGATAAACCAGGGGTTGTGCCTCTCGTATTACACGCTTGACAGAGCAGCTAATCAGTGTCCAAGTGACTGCTATTACATAAATCATGAGCTCGACTTTGATGCATATTCCATCAGTGTTCCCTATTCATCACGTCATCTGGGGGAGACTCTCTGGATGACTGGCTGCCGGGCCAACACACATTTTAAGAGCACATTATGTTTTCATTAGAATTTGATATGATCCATTCCAGTGTTGATTTGATTTTACGTGCTCGGGTCATTTGATAGGAAACTACCAAGGAGAGGGAGTGTATTGTTACACTCTGCAAGCTGTTTAGGGTGTCATTTTACTCTCGCTGGCCACATTTACAGTCAAGATGCTTGTTGATAAACAGAGATGTTTTGTTCATTCATAATCAGATTTAATTGAAATTGTCAAAAACATCTTTATATTTTATTTATTTACACTTAATTCACATTCTTAGATAATTCACAGATTCACGGTAAAATACAGATTTCAGTATTAAAAAACTGAGAATTTCATTTTTGTTTTGATTTTGCAATACAATCAGACACGTTCAGAGATGAAGTTGGAATGGAGGTGTGGGGTGTTGAAGTGAGTCACCATGTATGTTTTATTCTGCAGTATTGGGGTCAGAGGATGTGAAGGTGGGGGTGTTAATTTAATCCCCATTCTTACCCAGAGCATGGCCACACTCTCTAAGGAGCTTTATCTCTGACAACTGTGTCAAATTAGAGAGGCCACGAGCCCCTCATAAAGAATATGTCTGTCAGAGTACATTGTTCCTGGCCTCTGAAATATACGGCCGAGAGAGACAAAAATAGAAGATAACACCGTAGTCCCACAGTTGGACTTGAACATGATGAAATAATTTTCTAGCCATGTGATCCTGTCAGCGAGACAAACCGCTAATAAAACTGACATCCACATATTATTCTGTACCTCTGGTGCTTTGCTATTCATAGATTTCAATAAGCATTGTTGTATTCACAAAGCCTACCTGTTCCGGCATTATCCCGGATGTTTGTGTGGTCTAATTGTTTTTTATCTTTTATGCTAATAAAACGCTTGAACAGAGTTATTTAGAAAACTTTATTGGATGTTAATTCATTGTAATTCGGCCTTGCTGCGTGTAATTGATGGGAGTGTTACATTCCATTAGGCATGGTACATAACTCTAGGTCAGTCCAGTCTGATAAGTGCCCATCATTTATCTCCCTGGTATCATCGCTGTCCCACAGTCAAACATGTAAAACAACTCTTAATGTTCTCCCCAGTCCCCTATGGGTGTTTCTCCCTGTTATCATCATTGCCTCTATTCTTGAGGGACTTCCTCTGGAGACAACATTTTCATAGACCTTTGACCTAAACCATATTTTCCATTTGAATGGTCTGACTAGTGAATATTTACAAGCATGTTTAATGTATAATAGATCTCATCTGCGAGTATCAGGACTCATTTTCTGCTCAGTCAGGTTCTGGTGGTATAGCCTTGGCCCCTTGCTTGAGGTAATATTGACCCCTCTTAAAAACAAATTTACCTGGGCCTCATTTAGGCCAAGTAGTATGCATACATATTGTACAAGTCCTTAGGGCATACATGTTTATAACAAGGAAAGCTAGCGGTCTCGAATGTAAACATCTTAGCACTGTAATATTATTGTATCAGTAAAGTCCCAGAAGGTGGTAGATTTAATAATGTGGGTGGATTATATAAGAGAGAGAAATAAAGCAGTAATTTGAAATTGTTTGGGGACCTTTTGTGTCAATGGTTATGGAGGCTAAGGGACAATTTCATTCCCTCAGGCCACTGTTAAAAAGGCAATGACTTTTCTTGTACATGCACAGCATTTTGGAATCTACATGCGTTACTAGCACCACAGGCCTTTATCATGTGATTAGTAATACATAATACATTTGATTCTATTATCATGCATGGAGAAAAAAAAAAATGAATGAAGATGGTGAAAGGAAGAACACGTTGATGATGAATAACGTCTGCAGAGAAGTGCTTGAATATACATTTAATAGTGAAACAGATCTCGGTTTGCTGCTCATACAACCACAGGGTTTTTAATCTCTTTCTTGCCGATGAAAGTCCCAGTAATTGCTATATTTCCCTTTTTGTTTCAAGGACCTTTGATGATCCCTTGGCTTGCATCAGAGGGCAAAGTCATTAGTGGAGAAATGAGCTCAAGTGAAGAGAAAGAGATTGCGGGGCTCCCAGCATGATTGGAAACTTTGCCTCACATTGCATCCTAATTTGAATTCAATTTTCAATGTATGTGATAGATAAAGACAATTAGAAAATATGTACTTAGAAAAATTGGTGACATAAACCCCCGCTATTTAGCATTTATAAGTACTATATAAACATGTAATACATATAGTGCAGTTCAAAGCAGATGTATGGACATTTTTTAAATGTTTATTCATTTACAGTATTTGACAGCAATTATAGCTTTCTCTTTGAAGACATAATTTATATTATTATAAATGTGTTTTACTATGTCCTTATTCACTATCAGTTTGCACAACAGCATACACTTATGGGTGCCCACAAATATATAAATAAACATTTATATCTGTTTATATATTATTACTTTACAATATGTTATAAACCCGTTAATAAATGTTTATATACAAACTACAAATGCAGTCTTATAACACTTATAAATGACAACATCTATATGTCCGCCTGTGGGCATCTGTAATTGGATGCTGTTGTGCAAATTGTGATACACTTTTGTAAAATATATAAAAAATGTCCTTATAGAGGAAGCCGTAATTGTTTAAAAATGTTATACATTACTAAACATTTGAAATGTCCTCATATGGGGTTTCAAATTCATTGTCATGTGTTTTTAAACAACCCACTTCATTTTATATACTGCTTATAAATAGTAAATAGTGAAATGTTTCTGGGCAACAAAAAATGTATTTCTCTTTGGAAACAATAAATGTTTGATTGCAGAACCGCGGGATGACATTCTTTCCTACATTTTTTATTCAAAGGTACACTAACCTTTAATTATTCATATTATATTTTATATTTGACATCCTTTAAAAGACATCCATATGACGTGGTAAATACATACAGAGGAGTTACATTTCACACAGTAGCTGAACAGGCAATATGTTCTCTGTTATAATGCTGCAATCATCATCAAGTTGTTGCGGGAGGGGGGAGGAGGTGCAGGGACATGTGAAATATGAAATGCTGTCAATCAAACTGCGGTATACAACACACTGTTGCGGTTGGGTGACAGTGGTTCTTTCATGTAAATCACAGACATTAGGAATAAAAGACAGGCCTGTTGACTTGTTTCATGCTGGGAATCGGTGGCCCAGCATGTGTTGCTCTGTCTGTGCTTCACTCTCCTGTGGAACCGCTGTCCCATGGGTCCTAGCACTGCTCCCTGGGGTGCACTGCATATAATTACCCACAATCCACCCTGAAACAGCTCTCATTTACAGTAATCAACAGTCTGCACTTCAAAGGATTCATGTGGCATCAGACACCAAGAGCCAGTGTGTGTAATTACAAATTGTTATTATTGCCTCACAGTTACTCCTCTATACTAAAGCAGATGACTGTGGTAACGAAGGAGACTGTAAGATTCCCGCATGTTATTATTATTATCATTTGTTTGGCCCATTAAGGGTTGATGAGGGCAAAGATGATATCTTATATGCTGTTAACAACTTCAAAAGCAGCCTTAGTTCAATATAAGGTCTGAACAACAGCAGCAAAATCATCAGATGTCTAATATTATACAGGAGGGTGTGTGGAAAAACGGGGGGTATGCTTCATCAAGGGCTTAAATTTACATGACTAACGAATTCAGACTGCAAGTAAGAAATGCAAGATCATTTGATCATTTGGCAGACATGATGGTGGTCTGTGTGATAATGGTCATTATCATAAACCGGAGCCATCATTAGGCTTGATTTCAGATAATGGTCAGTGTGGAAACCATTTTATACAAAGAAAAGCCTCTCCCCATTAAAGACATATTAAGTGAATTAACTCACATCATGAGTAGGGAATCACTGTGTGGTATTGCCTGGAACATAATGTGCTTATAATGTGAAGTGATTTCTCCTGACTGGAGACAACTCAGCCAGTTTACATTCATAATAATTAGTTTTAACCCTGGAGCATCAGCCACTTCACTACAGACAACAATATTTAATCTTTTAGTTCCCATATTAATTTATCAGAATTACATATATTATGAAACCTTAAATATGTGTGCTGAATTATTTGTGAAATATGCAATGTCATACAAAGTAAATGTTCATATTATATACAGTATAAAATATGATACTGTATATCTTTTTTTAATTCAGTCATCACTATTATCTTTTGCACAAAGCATTAATGTACATATAGTACAAAAAAAATACATAAATATGGTGTGAATTAACATGAAGCTAGATTATGTGAAGTGCATTATTGTTAATCATTTTGTATGTTTATCAAACTTGCCACAGTAAAGCAAAACAAAATATGTAACTTGTAATGTTCAGAAAGGACGTCTATTAATTTCACATTTTATAATATATGATTCTTGCAGATGTTGTTTTATACATGGATGTATCTGTGCATGTGCAAATATACAGTACATACCTGAGTGATTCAGTAATTCAGAGCTGCTTCTTCGATTTACCTCCTGGCAAAATGGCCGCTGTGCATCCAGAGAGACCACCTTCAGACATGACATCCTCGGCTCTCTGCTGGGAGGAGCAGCGTCCTCCACAGAAGCTGCCTCTGACCCTCTGGCACTGCTGGGCCTCATCATTGCCGGTCCATTAGGAATGCTGGAGCAGGTCTCCAAACGGGCACTGCTGCACCACATTACTCCTACCCCTCACTGCTGGCACGTCCCCTAGGGGCCAGGTCATGTCATGGCATGGGTGCCCTGTGAGTGAGCTTGTACCAGGTCTGCCCTTGACATGCCCCCCTCTACTCCTCCTCCTCCTCCGTCTCCTCCATGGAGAAGGCAGAGCAGACCGTCCGGATGGGGCACTGGGGGTGCCAGCTGGTGCCAGCTGCGAAGGGAGATATCCAAGGTGGCGGACACCTGTCCTAACTCGCGCCCCCCAGCTCCCACAATGCATCTGGTGCGGCCCGGCAGACCCATCGTGGGGAAATGAGGCGCTAACCTTGAGGAGAAATGCTCTCAGCGTCGCATTAAGAGAGGCCCTAATTGCTGAGCGCTAGCACTGCCAAATGACATTAGGATGTGCTGTCGTTTACTTTAACATAATGGCTCAGCGTGTTTTTTGGCTAAACTTCCTTTGCTTCTCTGAGGTGTTTCACCACAGTGGCCATTTTGGCCCTGTCATGACCAATCAGCGGAGGACTTGAGGATGATCGCGATTCTTGAGGACAATAATTCTAAAGACATTTGAGACTTGGGCATTCAGATGTAAAATAGAGCACTGCGGTGGGAGAAAAACATTGCAGGGAGCCACATGAATTCTCCATACTATGAACTCACTATACCATGTAAATGGCTACCATTTGTGAAATAGCAAGTGCATTAACTGTACAAGCTGGGTGAGTGATTGTATTATTTATTCCCTTTTTTATCTAACCACATGCTTGTATGGCTTTGTCGTTTCAAAGAAATACTAACACAGTCCACTCAGTGTGATTAAATTACACAAGCATGCTCATTACATTATGCATACTGTAATAAGAATAGCCCTGACCGGTCTGTAGCAGTATAGCCGGCTCCACAGAGAATGATCACATGTTTCGCTGCTGTACTAGATTTTTGGGGCACCCATTAGCAGAACAAAAATCACCTTTGATTTAATGAAAGGTCCTCATTTGCTTACCGGCTCCCCTCACTTACGGGCACATGGTTAAATTAAGCACCCCCACCACCACCAGCACCCCACCCCCCATCCTTGCCTCCATTCGAAGGAGAAACCGTCCCCTCTCCTGCAGTATAATGCTGTGATGATTCTATGATCTGGTGTTTCAAGTCTGCAGGAGTGTCAGAAATCCACTGCAAGGTGCTTCTAATTGCAGATACACCTCAGCACTTGAAAGTAATGAATGTGAGCATGGTTAAACCTCCAAGGATCAAACGCTAGTAATACATCATCAGTTCTGAAAAGGGTAATTCGTTTCCCTTCGCCAAGCAAAATATTAGAAGTTCAGATAGGGGTTTTTATTATTAATTTATTCTTCCCCCAATACATGATTTTGTAATTGAAGTGCTATGAATAAAGTAACCCATATATCTTAGCGAGCCACTATGCATCCGTTGACTAGACGTGGGATTTGAGTGTGTAAATATTGTCTGTAGCGAGTCGCAACAAGGATGATGCTTCCTCAAACACACTTTGGTGATATGTTTGATTGGATTTTGAGCCATGTATTTCCCAAGATCATAACAAATCATACTTTATTGTGTCTCATCTTAGATCTATAGAGTTATTTACAGTACTTCCAGCAAGCTTAACTACATAGTTTTGTTTGAAGTTTTGTTCAGATAAAGGCTCCTGTTGGCAAGCCTTTTTTAAGTCTTAAAGTCTTCAATTGAACAGATCTTTCTTTTTACAACTCAAGACGGTATTTGTAGCATTTTCCGTTCCCATACACTCAGTAATGTGCATGCACAGGCCTACAATCCAAATGTTATTCATAAACTTTGCTTCACCTGATCCCTGCGAAGAATATCACCTCCAGTCGCCATGGGGTAATGGTGCCACAGGGACCCAGTCAAAACAAGTCCGCCAGTTCACTATAAGATGGCCTCTTGCTGCTGGCTGACCCTTGTGGCCACCAAGCTGTTGACCCTGGGAACGCAGGGGTAAGAAGTTCAAAGCCCAGCTGTCCGTGCGTGATCTCCTCGTCTAGGCCACGGTTGTGCGCCGCGGGGCCACTTCCCCCGCTGCCTGAAACCGGTCTTCACTCAAACAAAAATCAGGTTATGCCATGCTCCTCCAATGGTGCTCTAAACTGCCGAAACTCAGTTGAGCGCAGAGTGTTTGTGTGTTCGCGGGATGTAATTTACGGCTTTGTGTTGAATGCGAGCTACCAACCTTGTGCAGGGACCGGTGTTGCGGCTGCTCATGGCATCTGCTCACGCGGCCACTGAGGAGCGGGAATAACAATGTGCCATTCACGGGCCAGATGATGTCCAACTGCGAAGAAGAGCTTGGACAGGAAGGGTAGGAGAAGGGCAAAAGAGACAGGAGAGGTTGATGGACTTTACAAGAAAACTAAAAAACTAAAATTCAGAGAAAAAGAAGCATGACATCTTTGACAAATCACAGTAACACGAGTACAATTCATTTCATTTATCACACACTTACAGCGGTGCATCCTGTCTCTAGCTTACTTACATAATCAATTCCTTGTTATTTCAATGGAGAGACAAATCTGAGATGTAGTTTGCAGTTAAAGCCGGGTCTCAGCGACCTGTCATCTGCGGTGCACAGTTAGGAGGTGGCTAACCCCTGGGGGGAGGAGAGAAAGTGCTGGGGGGTCTGAGGTGTAAAAACCGAGGAATTTCAAGGGCTGATAAATGAGGCTCTTCCTAACTGCATATGGTATGTGTTTTAAACTGACTCCCCCTCGGCCCTCCTTGTAGCCAGCCATCCTTCATGAGGAGTTCAGGGGCCCTCTGCTGTACATTGGGGCCCTGTTTTGTTGCCAAGACAGGCCCCCTGCATAGGCTGCATATGGGACTGTATGAGGTCTGGCTTGGCCGGCTTTCATGGCTTGTTATGGTGGTGTTATGAAGGCTTCACAGTGGGTCATAGTTAATTTACACTGACTTTGTAAGCTATTAGTTCTACAAAGAAAGTGGTTTGTCACTCAAGACATACACCTGCTACCTGAGAATAACAGAAGTAAAATTACAATATATCTAAAAGGAAAACAGCCAAAAGGCGTAGAATTGAATGACATCTGTCTGACAGTCTGTTAATGTGATCTTGAAGTAGGAAGAAAACAGCTTTAACACCACCTTCCTTTAAATAGAGTCCACATATCCAAGGAGGCACTCTCAATACAAAAGGCGGTACATGAACATGACACTATGGTGTTTCATAACATCAACAGCAGCACTTGTAAATTGTAACTAGTGACAATATCGTGACCTTTGGTGGTGCAATGAGCACTTAGTATAGGTGATTTCTGCACAATATAGCCGTCTATTGGCCACGGTGGTTGCTCAGAAGTCTTTTAACCAGCCAGCCGGACACATATACCCCCCGGTTATTTCACTGGACCTTTACCTCCTCTCTTATAATAGCACCCCACTCTCTCCGTCTTTCCAATGTATTCTACTCATTGTTTACTGTACATGCGGGTCCAGAGTAATAATAAATAAGGAGCGTGTGTGCCGTGCCAACATGATTGATTACGACAGGGAGGCAAGGTCAGGATGGAGGAACAGGCTAGGGCTGTCCGACTCATTGAGTTAACACTGTATCCGTATTGTATGAATGTCACCAGCGATCCTGTGATTTATTACTACAGCCACTGCTCAATTCTCTTTTTCTACCTCCCCCCTTCTTTTGGTACCTGACCGAGATACAGGATATGAACAGAAGTGTAGACAAAATTCTAAATGTCAGTAAGCTTGGTTACATCTTTATTGGAAATAATTATGATTTAAATAATTTGTATGATATCACTAAATATTATGGAGAGTTAAGCAAAAAAAAGCAATTTTAAATGTTTCAAATGTATGTTAATTATTTGTTTACATACTTAATATCACATATTTATTTTAGTAATTTAATCAGGTTATTCCTTTTGAAAGTGCTATGATTTAAAACACGATACACACTCACACACACATGCACACCTTTATAATACCTGCTCAGAGCACTTTCTGCTCAATAACAACAAGAAAAAAAAATCTGAAAGGACTGACTGAATTGTTTATTTGCTTGAATAACACACCAAAAAAAGTCATTGTCACTTTCAACAATATATACTGAACTACTCTTTCCTTTCAGAGGATCTAACCTTTCGTCTTGGACTGAATACACAATGCCCCTCTGGACCTCCGGACTGCTCACTCTTTAGTGCATGTCAAGAAGACACCAGTCTGGACTATTTCCTCTGGGAGGTGGGTAAGCAAGCGCCACGCTCTGTCAGTTAGCGTAAAATGTTTCAGACTGAAGATGGATGGAGACGACGTGTCACTATGGCTCAACCGGGCTTTCACTGCTGCCATGGCCATGTCCTGGTCACATCAACCCAAGCGACCGCATCGCTAGGACCTGTCCTTCCTTTTGAGTTAGCATATACACTACATGACAGAGCTTGTGGCCTTCACTCACACAAAAATAAAAAAACGTTCTTTTGGTAGGACAGGTCGTCCGGATGAAACAGAATACTTTCATTGATTTGTTTTGTTTCAGCACACTTTCACTGTTTTGAAAGAAGAAAAAAAGGCAGCTTGTCATTAAGAAGTAATTTACATTTCAAAACTTCACGTGAGAGAGGTGCAGTCAGCATGATGTCACTATAATATTACTCCACGGCTTGATTTGCAATCACAGAACATAGCGATTAAAACAAACCAGCAGAACTAGAAAAACTTGGAATGGTCTTCAGAGAGAGGACCTTGACATGGAAAGTCTTGGAGTGTTGACCTCTGCGTTTGACCTCCCCAAATATGTTTCCACAGGCAATTCCATAACTCTCCAGCCAACATTTAAATGCTTCCTGTTTGACAGGAAGTTCCACATCACTCTGTGGGACCAGGGCTAATGCTCAACTGTGCGAAACGGCAGCGCGCAGAACGCAGAGTTAATTTATATCATGTCTCATCACCTTTCTGTGGAAGACTGCCCCCACACATGTACACAATCAGGCAGAGACAAACATTTGAGCGCTGGGCTTTTTTGGTCATGCATGCTTCTGTGCAAACACACACATGCACACTCTCTCTGGGCTGGTAATGTACCCCCCATTTGAGTCAAAGGTACAGTATGTAGTGGCCATATACACTTTCTGAAGTAAAAGTCTCTGTATGACAAGATATTTTTCTCACACTTTTACTCTCTCTCCCTCCATCTCTCTCTCTGTGTCTCTTTCTCACTCACTCACTATTTCACAGTGTTGTTATTGGAATGTGTGTGTGTGCTGGTGCGGACTGTGAAACTGATGAATGACCAGCCATGGCAGATTCATAGTCCGGATCCTGGTGCAGCTGGAGAGGAAACTAATGGCAAGCTGGGACTATGGAGGTCTCAGAGCTAATACCTGTCTCTTCCATCAGGAGACCTGGGGGCATTTTTTTACACCCAGCCAAATAAGAGCCACCCCCCACCACCACCAGCACTCCTTCTTTTAACACCTTCCAACTCCTCACCGCCACCCCCTCAACATAAACCCCCTCTCTCATGCACATACATACACATGTATGCAGGCTGCACGCTTGCACGCACATGCAAGCAGTCAAGCACACAAGCATGCAGCCACACAGATGGACACACACCCCTGCAGAGCCCCCAAACTGTCCGAACTGTGGGGTGCTGGGGGAAGAGTTTAATAGTGAATGGGTGGCCTTACAGGTACTGGGCATCATCTGTCTGAGAGTAAATGTGCGGCAAAAAGACAAGGATGGGCACTTTACTGGACATTGGCTTTTTTGCTCCCTGATGATCAGACAGACTATGAAACGCTGCTCTCCCTTTGTACGGGGGGGTTGAGTCGTGCGGTTTGAAGTTGTACCCGTGGAAATGTTGTGGTTGTTCCCATTTCCCCAGCAACCAGGTTTAATATTGAACCCATGTCTCAATACATATATTAATGTTTGCAGTCGTACGCCTCCCAATGTTGTCCTCATTAGTGTTCTATACAGTGTTCATCCTGAAAGCAGGCTGTGAAATAGAATCAGAGCGCTAGTGGAAGTCATTAGTCAGTT
The DNA here is from genome assembly GCF_902827165.1 of Trematomus bernacchii. NCBI lineage: Eukaryota > Metazoa > Chordata > Actinopteri > Perciformes > Nototheniidae > Trematomus > Trematomus bernacchii. Next base: position 10,801,613 of record NW_022987828.1, read on the forward strand.
TTGAGTGTGCATATGTTCAATTGACCTGCAGTATGTAAATTCTTGCAATGCTGGCCTTGCATATGGGCCGAGTGCCTCACTGGAGGCCCGTCCAGCATGGTGCCTCATTACAGAGCGGCTTTCCAGAGTCCTCTCTGTTAATTAGAGAGCCTTTGTCCGTCACGTGACTCCGCTGGTCTGACACTCGGAGGTCACAGTAAGGACTTATGGATCTTCCTCCTGCTACGTCCGTTTGTCTATCTGTCGACTTGCACTGCTCTGTGAGTGTGTTTCGCTTCCACATTTCTCATTTTTTGGTGTGTATGTTGGACAGTTCTTCGATTGAATGTAGAACTCATCAGTCAACTTTCACAGTTGAGGGTTTGAAATAATTCAGCAACTTCCAAAGTCAATGTTTTGGTTAATTAAGTCTCTATTTCTTTAATCCACTGCGAAAAAGAACCAGGCAAGTTTTTCCTTATTTTATTCCTATCCATGAAAATGTCACAATTTTTCTTTCTCCTACCTTTCACCTGCTTGTCAGACTTGCAAGGCACTCAGTGAAATTATCTCCAGGGCAACAACAAAGCACTGTCAAGATCCCCAGCATCCTGCGGCTTAATTGTTATTAATTTACTGCAATTAAAATATGTCTCTCTGTCTGTTTTTTTTCATGCCTTGACAAGCATGGATATTGTTTACACGCAAAGAGAAACTGTTGAAGAACATTTCCAAGCAATGTCACTGTCTATGCATAGCTCGAAGCAATTCCGGCACACATCGCGATAAAGCCCATATTTGAATAGGAGCGGATATCAAACACATTCATTAGGTTACATGCTTCACTTGATTAATTATATCTGAAGAAAATTGCGGGCACTTCGGATCTTAGTCTGGTAGTATCGCCATGTGCCACGGATCCCTAATTTCCAAAAGAAAAGGGAGGGGGGCTGAAGGGGATTTTTTTTCTTCTCCCAGTCTATCCCGGACAGCCTGCCTCCCTCCCTAAGGAAATGAACGTATTCAAATGTATCTCCATCAATGAGCACAGTAATTATGAATTCAGCACTAATTAGTAGATACACTACTTTCCTTGCATATTTGATTTCCACTGTGAGATGTTAATAAGGGAAGTGCCCATTTTTGTCCTATCTCATAAAAATTCCAGAGTGTTGGAGAGGGGGGAGGGAGGGAGAAGGGGGGGGTAGGGTGAGGGAGGGAGGGAGGGCGTGGGGGGGAGGTGGAAGGGGGGGCAGATGGCGTGAGGGAAACAGGGGATGCATTAAGTATGCATGGAAGTCGAAAAAAATAAGTTTACAGATAATTGGCGTGGTTACTGAGGGGCTAAAACAACACTGCTTACCTTAGTTAACATTCTGCTGGCTAAACATTCCTTTTAAAAGACATACACGCATTGTATTGCTCTTTCCTCGTTTACAAGACAAATAAAGGCTTTCCACCAGGAAAAAAAGGACCCCAAATACAATAATAGTGTGTTGAATTACTAATGTCACACCCTTTTCAGGGAGTACACATTAGCATATGAATAATAGACAACCGATGACTTTTTTTTTTCAAATGTTATATCTTTGTTCAAATGTCATGAAAAAAAAAATAACACTCAAAACAATTTAGCTCTTTTACAACGCCAAGGGGTAATTACAATATTCTCCCTAAGAGAGAGAAATAAGAGAAACCCTCCCCTTCTTTGATAATGTTGCTGAAACATATTTACAGTGCACCACTGCTTGTGATTTATTAATATTAGAAGACAGCTTTTGTTGCAATGTTTTCATAGCCAGTGATTAGCACAGCAAGCTACACTGAATAAATTCACAAGTGGATTAAATTATCAAAGTGGAATAAATCTAATAATATAAATGTTCATTGGAAGTGAAGGACTTCATATTTCCAGCGCTGTCAGATTAGGGAGCAGATGGTCACCCTTATGCCAGTGTTACTGTGTGAACGCTCGTGTCAGAGGTCATACCTTTACCAATAACATGAACATATTTCTGGACAACACACAATTGCATTGGATACAGTGGATTTATCTAATTAATCCAATCATCTCTTTTGAATGGGGATTTCTGTGCCCATTGGTCTCCTCCTTTTTGACTGAGATTGGCGTCTTTGTGCCAGGCTGCCAGGCTGCCAGACTAAGAGGCTGGTCCCCTTCTCAAGGAGACTGTTATGACCATGTGGTGTTCGTGCCAACCTCTGGCTGCAGCGGGGAGATAGGGAGCGCACAGAGAAAAAAAAACCACAAACACAGAGGCAGAGCACATTCAACACATACATATCGAAATTACAAAATATACATATACTAAAAAAATCAATTGTGACATTGTAGTATACATGGATGTACATACTTATTCCGACACACACACATACGGACTCATGGGCAGACGGGCCTGTCACTCTAAAATCTACTTAATCTGTGATCAGATAAACTACAATAAAGGCAAGCCTGGCAATAGAGGGCATGGGCTATTATGAATGATCTGTATGTTGCTCAACCACACACACATGCATACACACACAGCAACAAACACGAGGACAGCCATACAAACACATACACACATACACACAAAGGCGGCCCCCTCACACTCTTATTTGACTTTGTGTGTGCTTCGCTGGGTTTATTATGACAGGCTGAGCGGCGGGGAGGGAATTAAACTGTTAAGCAGACATCAGAGGCAGTCTAATGTTTAATGCAGGAGCCGGGGCATGTGCTGACTGATAATGAATACAAACAGGCCAACGTCTTATTTGTTGTGCTTTTCATTGGGAACGACTGGGGTGCTTGACATCCAGAGCTAATGTACTGTACGGGGCTATTGTTCTAACCCCCCTCTCATCCTGCCTCCATATCTCTCTCGGTCTCACTCTCTTTTTTTCATTTCACTTGTCTTCCTTTATTGCGCTGATTCTTCAAAGCTGTGCTGTCACCGCCATCACACAACAAGGCCGTCTTGGGCTGGATGTGACAGGATAATGTTGTAATTCTCATGGAATCACAATCTCCATCATGATAATGTGTTGATGGGATGTGGTAATAGTTGTTAAAAGGTCACCCAGTGTGCTGTAATTGGCTCTTTCATACTTCACTACGTTTACTACGACAGAAGGCATGACCTCGCTGGCAGAGACGGTAAATATGCCATCTTGAGAGTGTAATTATACAAGCCAAGCCTTCTTGGATCTCTTTCTCCCGCCTCCTTTGCCCTCTCTTGCCACTCGTTTTCTTACAGTCTCACTTTAGATGTCCAAATGTAACTGTAAGCTGGCATGATGAATGAAGCAAAGCTGCAGTACAATACTGTACGTATGCCATGATTGGCATACGTACAGTATTGTTAGGAAATGGGCAATTGTAAAATGAAGAACTTATTTAAAGAGGCATCCATTTTAAAAGATATATTCAGATTCATTGTCTCGCTGAAATGCTTTGTCCACTTCATTAACAATGAAAACAAAGGATTAGCTGAAAACAACATAAAAAATATACTACTGTATAAGTGATGAAAAATATAAATGGATACCTACTGTAAGCGTGTACAAACAGTTTAATCACATTAGGATTTCACTGTGACAGCCCAGGGAATAAATAATAAAGAACAATCCCACACATTTATTTTTTCAAAGACAGCAGCTCCAGCTTTGCTCCTAATTAGTTCAAACACACAATTAAGTGGGAAAAATATGATTTATGCTTTTTTGGCATTAGGTGTTAAATTGAATCAATACTGTAATTAAGACAACGATACAGTAAGGGACTATACATAAAAGTGATAATTGCTCTAATTACACAGAGATAGTAAACATATGCATGAGAGACAAGGATCCTCCACATCATTTACAGGTATGTAGAAGCTTTTACAAGGTTACGTTTTTTTTTGTAAACATTTATTCACATACATTCATATTTTCTTATAAATGATTTATAAAAATGCAAGTCTTTTATAATCTTCACTGCTGAGGTAACATAAAGATGAATAAGTAACACATTTCATATAATGTAAAGTAAAATGTACTTACATTATTATGGGGAAAATTGCAACCTTTTTATCCATCCGTCCATTTATTTATCTTTCTATTTAAATGACTGAAAATGGTCAGCTTATGAAAAAGGGTTTTACGATTATGCTTGAATTGGTATTATAAATATATATAATATATACATATATATATATATTACCATTGTTTTAATAATTTCACAGTTTTTTTATTTTAAAGATAAGAAACATTCCTTTTATTTTTACCTCAACTGAGATTCTACAATAAAGGTTGAAACATGTTCCTTTTAATCTTGCTTTAAAAAGAAATCCTGCTTTATTGTATATAAATGTTTAATGTTAAATGAGTGTAAGAAAAATGTGTCAGGTATACCTGATCTCCCAGATGTTGAAATGTTACACATATGGTCATTCATGCATTTAAGTGCTGCATGTAATAGAGGATACAGATCCATAGCACCTCCCTGTGGTGCTGACCATCTTATTGTGTGCTCTGAATTGCTTCCACTCTTAATATCTTATCTCACATCTCCTCCACTTATAGTCCATTTTATCTACCTAGTGAGAATATCCTTTCCATTTTAAGATTACCCTGTTAAATTACAACAGCATAAAACATTAAAAAATACTTCTTTTATAAAACGTATCATCCGCTCTGACAATGTGCTTCATTCAGTTTAGTCGGCTATTGAAAACTGCTGCCATCATTGTAACATTGTTATGGTAACTGCTTGAGTGAAGTCACCAAATCTTATTGTAAGATCTCCTACAATATCATAATAACACTTGGAAGCGGGGGCAGCAGAGTTTGACAATAATATATCGGTGGAAATCTTTCCCCCTCTCTCCAGATCCTCAGTGAGAGGCACATCAGAGGAGACATTTGCGCTTTATGAAGTGCATTCATTTGGCCATTTGCCATGTTTCCTCACCAGAGGACTGCTATGATGAATGAGAGAAGAGAAGAAGCAGATTTTCTCTCCCACCTCTCGGCTCTCCCCTGTGATTACTAATACAGAGCCCTGCAACCTCCCACACCATATGAAAACTGTAGGCTTGCTCTCATATCCTGGGTAATCCTCAATTTCCCAGAATCATTAAACTGAGACTAGCATCTCTGATGGCTGCAGATACTTGACATATTATGATTATTACCATATGAATACCTTGTCGTAACCTAGGTAGTGGCGAGGTTACCTTAAAATCGATGTGGAAGACTGGCATAATAGCCTTTCTACGTTGTTGCAGTTGAGAATAAAAGCCCCTTTTTTATTTGTTCAAGATAAATCACTGGGATGTCAGTCCTCAGCTGTTGCCATGGTGGACAAAACAAACATCCAGATTGATGAAAAAGAAGGAAAAGTTTTATCTTTATATTCAAACTTTCTGTATTCAATTTTATGGAAAGAATTACATTTTATTGTTGTCTAATTTGCCAAATGTCACGGTTCGTTTCACATGCAACCAGCAGGATTTTAAGCCAATGATTTGACCACGATTATCCGGAGGTGGATACTCCCTAACTAACAGAGCCACCACGGACGGACCTGTGGTATGGAAACACTAAAACTTAAAACGCATCATTTACTGTACATATAAACTCACATTTCTGATTATAAATGCTACCCTTAGGTAAAACGGATGAAATGTATTAAGTCGAAATGCTGAATCCAGAGAATTAAAGTCGGCTGCTTCTGTGTTAAGGGGCGATTCTGTGCTGTGGAGGGCGGACCAGGGAAATTTATGTGGGAGAAAAAATGTATGTTCAGCGGATCGGCTCCAAACCAAACATATTATCTTTTGGTATGCCCTCCTCTTCATAGCCTCAATCAGTTGTTCACAGTGTGTAATTCGCTGACATGTTCACCATGCAGAGACTTAGGAGAACATGCTCTCTCTTTCTTTACCTCTAAGGGGTAGGATACTGCGCTGCTAGTGTAGCTAACCTGGCAGCTCTTCAAAGATTCAACACAGTTTACTCATGGAAGAGGATTTTCTTTTAAAGGTAACGAAAAAATGCCAGAACCAAAAACTGTTTTGTGTTTTCTTCATACCCGCTTGGTGCACAATGTACAGAGTGGAAGGTTTTTAGGACTTAAGGCAGTGTCCTCTGCAAGTTAATGACTAAAAATGTCCAGGAGCATCCAGAAAGTGGAAGTGAGTGAGAAAAACATTGTAGCCCCTGAGGGTTAGATTAGCAGATCTCTGCTCCGTCTTCTGCATCAGTCCTAGTGACAATTTTGGAGGATGGGTCAGATGAAAGACAACAGAAGGAAAGCAGGATCAAAAGCCACATGCTTTCCTGTATCCCTGCTTGTTCTAAGGGGCATACATAGTGCATTGGATTCATATCAAGGTCTTTCTACAGGGAGAGTCGGCCAACATGCAGTGGCCTTATTATTCTTTACTTCAATAACAAACCCACGTCTTCCCTTCTCGCCATCAAAGGCACAGCTCTCCAGAAGTGAAAATACACATCATATATGAGTCATTCATCTTCCTTGAAATTTAAATAACTCCTTTGAACATTGTCTTTGGTAAGTTGTGGCCAAATATGTAATTCCGCATTCGCTGCAATGTCTAACATTCGTCGAAAGACAATTCGGTGGCGGCCAGGCTGCCCCCGTCATGGTTAACACAGTGTAAGAAATGTGGCTTACTTTTCCTCACACTGTGAAACTACACCACATAACTTTTCATACCTTTCAATCGACTCCCATTCGCAACCCAGTAACGACATTCACTCCCTCGCCCTGAGTGACAATAACTAAGTTGTCCACATCCATTCCACGCAGTTATCCGCCCGTAGCCTATAAAACAGAAATAACGTGGAGGTTTACTCACAGTGAGGGGTTACTCTCAGACCGGACCTGGGCAGCCATTTGAAGTGACAGGGCCGCCCATCATGCGCCTCTAACGGGGTCAGGGGGCCTTATGGGGACTTGATCCAGAGCGAGGCCACGGGGACCGGGCCTTTAGAGAGGATGGATGGAGCCCTCGTAAGAAGGAAGGACGGGCTGATTACATCATTTTTCAGACCCACCCAAAAGGCCCTGTAAGGACCTTTGGGCAGCTGGATTGACAGTTGGCCTCTCTGCTAATACATTTTGGAGTGATTTGTCAAAATGAAGAAATTGTTCTTGCTGACCTATCTCGCTCAGCTGTGAGTGACTCAGTTGGAGAGACTTGACGAGACGAGCGACATATTTCTCATGCTTACAGTGAATATATGAGAGCCAAAGTCACCACAAAGCATTCATCATCATGAAAAACTCTAACTTGTTTAAGAAGTAGAAAATCTTTCAAGTCTGAGGAAATGACATTAGGGGGAACATGTCAGGAGCGGAGTTAATCACTTCCTCAGTGTGTGTCGTACTGTAGGTGGCGTCTGCTTCTGTCGGAGGGAAATATTTTTGTTTTTCTACATTTCCTGAATATCTACAAATATTCCCCGAAGGCATGCGATGTTGCGCCACCTGTTTTCAAGGCGCATTCGTTCCCCGGGGCCCCTCAACAAATCATCCTCCTTGTTCCTCCTGCGGGGAAAGAGAAACCGTCACTCTTGGGTTTTGGGTGTCATATCAAGCTGAAAGATGCTAGAGCAAATTCGACATTTCCGTCTGTCCCAACTGGTAAAGTGAGAATCAAAAAGCGAAGGATTTGTGAAATTAGAGGAGGTTGGAAAATCTAAGTGGGAGGCTTCCATTTAGAAAATCCGTCAGGCTAAACAGTGGAAAATCTTTTTCTTTGAAATTTTAGGGATGACTAGATTTTGGCTTGTTTTTTTACACGGTCTTAGTTTAACAAAGGTGGATGTATTCTTTGCTTTTTTCTTGTTTGCTTTAATGCATTAACCGGCATCACCACACCCTCGTCTTTGTCTCAGCAGTGTAGTCATAATGACTGACCTGGATTCATACTTCTGTTTTCAATCACCATCTCCCTCCAAGGTTATTGGCCAAAATCCAAAGGTTGTTCTGGGATTCCACTTTATCAGAGGCAGAGGCAGAGCAGCATGCGGAGTTAATAATAATTTGGTCCGTGTTTTACAGCTGTTACACAATGGACACTGTGTAAAGCTCTTACGACAACGGGGCCTGGGCGCTTCCCGTTTTAGAACGAGTTCTGTCTCTGTAAGACAGTCGATGACAGACAAATAACAGAGCAATATAAGAGCAAAGAAAAGAACAAGACAATGTAATGGGTGGTTATCTATAATGCACACATCCTGTTACATGTTGCTCTTTTTGATGCTGTGACTGTGAAGACATGTTCCCTTAATAGCAGAAGTGTGAAACTTTCTATAGATTGTCATTAGGCTCGCCTCATGTGGTGTGAGAAAGCTGAGTTAGGACGGCAGCAAGTAGGTGCTGCCACGCTGAACATCTGCTTTCTCCATTACCAGCCGAGCCAGAGCACATTAAAAGCTACAGGTAAGCGTTAATGCACTGCTCCTCGTCAGAGCCATGTGTTGTTTTAAGCCTGCACATTCAATATGTATCAGAGCCAACATTATGATAACTAGGTTCATCCAGGCAGCAAACAATGTTAAAAATTAAAATTCTGGAGTTTCATGCAATTTCCTGCAGAAAATAAAAGGAGTTTACTTATTTACTGCCTGACTCGAAACACATCTAATGATGAATCTGACGTCTGTCAACAATGCTTTTTTTTTTGTTGGGGAATAATGAATATATTTACAGTGTAATTCAGAACTACAGTTGCCTCTAGACAGTTGAGCTTCCCCTTCATGCACCTCTCCATTTTATTCAAAGCAGAACCTCACCAAAGGAAAATCTTCTATTATCCAGCCTAACACTGCAGCCTGAGGAGAAACACTGGGTAAAACAGTGACTTAATATTTCATATTGGTTAGATTATTCATCCACACAAAGACATTTCCCTTTTTTCCTCCCTCACATTGCAACGTCCTCATTAAAAATGGGACACTGCACATTGAAACTTTTTAAAAATTCAAATATTTTCTTTCAATCTTTAAAGAGCTTATATCTAATGAACTAAGATTTAATTTGGCATGGCTTAACATCCATTTGCACTGTTCATAATTAGGAATGCAGACCTCGGTATTAAAATGAAGGGGCAAAGCCCTCTGTAAGTTCCCAAGTGAAACAAGAATTGGTTCCACTTTAAGTATTAATTGATTGGCTTTGCAGTATCCCTTACTGGAGAAGAGTACACACACACACACACACACACACACACACACACACACACACACACACACACACACACACACACACACACACACACACACACACACACACACACACACACACACTCCACCAACACCCCACACACACACACACACACACACACTCCACCAACACCCACACACCCACACACACATACACACACACAATTTACAGAGCACTCATTTCTCATCAATCTGGTGCTGCTTCATTTGCCTGTCTCTCAGTCCCCCAGAGAGGGACAACCTATCTGCTAGCAGAGCTTAGCATTTGATCATGAGTGTCAATATCAAACTGCAAAGCAGGATTACACACTGCTGTCGTCAATAGGCGTAATGGTTTTACATGTGTTAAGGTTAACTCAGCCATTTAATGTGCATAGTACCTTAGAGATAATCACTCAAAAAGGACTTAAAAATGTCACACAAACCTCAACAGACCTGGGCTTCTACAATGATCACACACTATACTCAGAGGGTCTTGTTGCATTTTTCTCTTTTCTAAGATTTGACAGCTTATGACTATGGAGTAGACAATTCCTACAGTATGAAACTAGTCTTCAAGGTATTTGATTCAAATTCCTTACAAGGAATATTGTGTGTGATGTATGATCAGACTGTCTGCAGCGTCACCAGAGATACTATTATTGATCATAGGCCGACCTAATATAAATTCTGTTAACTGTTTATTAAGGAATAGCTTTGGTCCTGCACAAAGAGTATTAATTGTTGATCGTTTTATTTCACTGTGGACCATACTTATGATGAGTTTAGAAATATGAAATAATTTCTCTACTTACTTTTCCTCTTTGCTTTTATAAAATGTTACAAAATGTCTGCCTTCACTTTTATGATTATTTATGTGTGTGTGTGTGTAAGTGTTTGAGTGTATGTGTGTCCACGTGTAGCCATGCGAAGGAGAATCTTACATTTATTTTCACAAACCTAACACTCTGCCACTGTAAACCTCTGCCGGCACAAGTGACAGCTAAAAAAAATCCCCCACAATGCTGTGAATTAGGAACCGGTCTATTAGACACATGATCACATGATGTGGGATTAGTGGACTGGAGTCTTCAAAGCTGCTATTACAACTCCTGAGATGTGATACAGGCTCCCCCACTGCTCTCTGCAGGGGCGTGTGGCTCTTCCTCAGAGAATTACCTGACACCGTCGTGTCTGCGCTCTGGGAGACAAGTGCTGTGGCTCGGAGTGGAACAGCCAACATCAGTCGGAAATGCTCCCTCCATGCTGCGCTGAGCCAACAAACCCTGCATTTAATCCCATGTGTGAGCTGCCGTGATGGCTACATGAGTTGACATCAGAGAAAAGGAGTTAGGGTGCTAAGGCTGGAATGATGGGTGATAAAGTGGATTACAGATGGGGAAATACCATCACGGTTGAATAGTTTGTCAGACTCAAAAATGTTAATGATAGTGATTCGCTTTTTTGGTGATCTCCCTTGTATATCTGGAGATAGTGTCATGTTGTTAGAATTAGGGGTGGAGAAATTTCACATTTTATTAGGTGAAAAGTTTTAACTGTAGAATAATGTATAAATTGTAAAATAACCGTCGCTTTGTGGTTTAAATCTGAACGGATTTTAATTGATCTGAAGTAATAACAAAAAACCATCAAGACATCTGGCTTATGGAGGAAGGATTTTATGATTGCGCTGCATGCATTTATTTTTATAATTTACAATTTTATAGCGTTGTTAACACGGTATATACTATATCTCAACAAAGAACAAAAATGGAAGAAATAAAAGTGAAAAAAACCAACATAATTTGCTGAAGAAAAAAAAAGCGGTTGCATTCTGAACTTCAAGTTACCTTTTCTAAAGCTGAACACTGGGAATTTGGACCTCCCAGCGCAAACATTAACGGGCTGAAATGCAGCTCTGGATGTAACAAAGGAAACAATACCAGGGAAGAGAGCCAAGAAGGCAGAGCTGGCACGCCTGTTCCTGGGACCATGGGAATTTGGCTCCCAGAAATAATGGGGTTGAACAGGGCCCAGCACCACTGCTACTGTAGCTGGGAAAATGGTGCACCGCAAGCCAGGCTCCATCCAGGGAGACTTAAAACAGGGGAGGGAGGGGGAAAAAAAGAAATGAAATATACAGTATGGGTTGCACCTCACAGTGTGAAGTGAGATGAGTAAAATAATGGAGGAAGGGGAAGCCTGTCTTATGTTTGTCCCGAGAAAAGTGATTGTAAATCAAAAACACTGCCCAGCTTAGGGGCTGGATGTGAGCTAACATAATACACTGTATATGGACAAACTGCTACCTGGGCAGAAAAGGGGAAGGAAATAAAAATAGTAATAAAGCTAGGACATTATGAGGTCTTTCATGTGAGTGTTACACTGTGTGGCCAAAAGTTGAGGTAAACTCTATTGCTTTATAGTATACAGTATATATGTATAATATTGGTAATGTTAATGCTAGCAGCTCCTCTCCAGCCTAATTAGGACAATAAAGGGTTATGGGCTAATGTATGACTGCCATGCCAAAGCTAATGAATGCCTGGTATACCTTGTTTCCTCCCAAGCGTCCTTGGACTGTCATCTCCAACCTTTTGATGTTGTATCTGATTATCCAGGCAGCGATTAATCATGATTAAGTAAGCACCAAGTCTCTGAGAGAGAAAGCACAGGCAGAGAGGGTGGGTGGACAGCAGGAAAGTTGCCCAGGTTCAAGCCTTAATTCTGGGCAGAACAGTCTTCTGCTTCTGCCAAGTGGACACTGGTAATGAGACAGCAAAGTACAAATCACGGTGCTTTTTTAAGTGTTGTTAAAGGAAAGATTCATTATCCAAGCCAGGCTTTATCCAAGCCATAGTTGCGGCTTCCAAAGAAACGCCTCTTGCCTTCTGTGGTAACCATCAAGTTGGACACGGCTGCAGGTTTTTCGCATGCCCGGTGTGATTTGACAGCCATTTTTACATGTTTTGTTGATGCACAGACATTTCAATATACCTTTCCGCGCACCGCTTTTCCCCCTCTCCAAAAACATTTTCCTGCTTTGATATCAGTTGATGGAATATAAATGGGTTGGAGCAGACCTAAGGTAACCACCTATTGGCCTTCATGCATTTCTAATGTAACCTGTTTTGCCCATGCTCACAGAGTAGGCCTGGCTTCATTACTCCAAGGTGCTGAGTCTTTTGCCAGAACGCTGCCTTTTCAGCAAATAGATCACCCTTGTGACCAAGGTCTCTGATACTGTATGCACCACCTGAAAGCCATAGCTGTTTGCCCAGGTGCCAAAATAATCAAGTTCAGCTCGCATGGCAGGTTATGAAAGAATATTAACTGTGGGAATAACCCGGCTTGACATGCGTCGCCCGTATGCATGATCAAACGAGAGCCCTCTCCGAAAAGGAGTTTTCCAGGTAGGCCTACTGGCAGGGAAGTCTGGGGCTGTGATGACACCAACTCAATCATTGTTACTTTGAAGTCAGAGGGGTCAGTGTTGTAATGGGTTTGGACAAAGGTACAATGATTCTCTCTTTTTGCTTTCCGACCTTTTTCTGTTAATCCATTTAGCATTCTACGTCCGTAATGGATTTCCCAGCGAAGAGGGAGAGTGGAAGCTGTTGTTGAAACACGTTTAATGACGTACTGAAGGACGTAGAGCAGGGGCCCACATTATTGCCACTATCAATAATACAACTGTTTAAGTGGTCCACTTGGAATATAGGAAAATAATACTTCCCTTTCCACCACCCTGCTGCCTCTCACTGTGAGAAGTATTTTCTGCAATGAGGTCCGATGTGAAGGAATTCATTCAGCAAACCACACTACTGTGTCCCAGTTTTACTGTCAGAGGTAGTTTCTGTTAAAACAAGTAAAATGTGATTTTACTTAGAGGATTTAGGGTTTCCACCTTCATGTTTTTTCTTCACTGCTTTCCATCCATATTTCTTTTTTCCTCCCTTAAAACAGTATTTCAAGTTTAAATTATGGCAAATTATGTGTGTTTGGGGTGTGGTGAAGGAAAACAAAAATAACCCCTCATGACTGTACTGTAACTTAACATCTCCCTCACGGTCTAATGTTTAAGTGGAAAACTTCCCGACCGCAAAAGCATAAATCAGCCCTCACTCTCCTGTATGTTTCATTACAGAAATGTTAAATCATATTTCAGAGCCTGTACGAAAACATGGAGAGAAGAATAAGGAGGCATGAAGTTATGTATCTTGTGCCCATCAAACACGGAGAGAAATGGAGGAGATCACCATATAATTGGTTAGAGTGTGTGTACACATGTCTCCCTCCAGTTCCAGCACAGTCCTGCAGTTCAACACAGGCTTTGAAATGTGGATTCAAAGCTAGCGGACTTCCCTGAATCACTGAAAACCCTCAGGACATGGTTTGGCCTTTGCGGAGGTGGAAGCCAAATATGAGTCTGAGAAGATGAAGCACCCTGGCCTATCGTCTGTTCCTGGTAGGTGTTCACTCCCGATAAATATTTCATTTTGGTACAAAACAAATAACTTGACATAATTCCTCCCCCTCTCTTCCGAGTAGAATGACAGAGTGGCTGATTTACGCATGGCGAGAGGTGTAAAAAGCATGGAGGCATGCCGCTTTCCTCTATCCGCCATCTAATGGATGCAACCCGACGGGCTAACAACTGTTTGCCTTTTTTTCAGACAACTGTGAAGTGAGGACACACTTGGATTCATTTGAATTGCTGACTGTGATTTGTGAAGAGCTTTTTGACACTATTACAGTTGGCTAACTGCAGTTTGTCTCCCAGAATTTATCTCACCATTAAGGCTGCTATCGAAATAGTAAAAAAAAATATCCTTTTGTATTTTAACCACAGAAATTATAAAAGTGTTAATTATTACTGCAGAGGCAATTTAGTGTGCTCATTCAAGAGGATTCAGGGGCTAAATAGTCTGACCCTAGCCGGAGTTACATTTGAGACATGAAAGGACAAGCGATTTAAACTTTAAATCCACTGTGAAAGTGCATTAAACACTTAACTATTTTCTCATTTCTTTCTTCTTGAATGCTTGAGGCTGTCTCTGCTTTGTTGCATTTGTCAATCACTGTAATTTGGGCTCCATTTCCAAAAATAATTATCAGGTGAGTGGCAGCCCTTTGCCTGGAGTGCCAACTTGGAAGCGACGTGCCCAAGAGTATTAATTATGCCGCTCAAAATATGAAGTCTTTTAATAGAGAGGCTGACGTGACATCATTGTTTAGAGTCTTTCTTCCCCTACAAACATGACAATCACGGCTGTCCCTCTGGTCATCAGCAAAGATGAGGAGGAATTGTCAGAGGAAGTTATTAACAAGCTGTGTACCATGTGATAAAGTCAGTCAGACTCTCACTGGTACCATGTCTGTTGACTCGCATAGAGGAGAAGAGGAGAGCGCATGAAGAGTAAATCAACAACTTCAATACAGCTACGAGAGAAACAGAGCGAGCTGGAGATATGCAGAGCAACGACTGAGGGGGAGGTATTATGTGCAAAAAGCCTCAAATCTTTTAAATCCATGTACTAAAATTATTGCTGAATGTAACTGTTGATGCTGTACTCTGAGGACCTTCCAGTATCATACAGTCGCCAGCTTAAATCTCTCTTTCTCTCTCTCTCCTTCTGCCAGTCAAATGCTCACAAACAGTGCTGCACTGTAGTTGTGGTTCACATTCAGCAGTTGCTTCTGTGAAACCCTAAGAGGCAGAGACAGCTTCCAGGTCTCATTAGCATCCAGTAGCGGCTAATGCTGCCTCCCTATTACTGTCTGAGGAGCTGAAATTCAGTTGGAGATGAGCACAGCCCAGGGGGCTTAGGGTTGCCAGTTTAATTAGTGCCTGATAATTTCAATAATGAGTGACAATTCATTGGGGCTTTTTAGGTTGGCCCACTGTTTGAGTGCAAATCGATAATCCTCTGTTTCTTCCCCCACTCTCACGAGCAGATAAAGGGCGAGCGTGGGGGTGGCGGGGTGGCGGGGTGCTCTATCCCTTTGCAGGAATTAAATGAAAAGAATCAACTTAGAGAATGTCCCTTTGAAACCAAGAAAGGGAAGCCTATGTGATTTGATTTGCTGTTATTGGATGAGCAGGTGGGTCTTTAGTTGCTGTCGTGGGGTCCAGAGTAAAAACAATTTGCCTGGAGTGATACGGGATAAGTAAGTGCAGGGGGAGAGGTTTACACTTTTTTTCCGCTCATCCAAATTATGCTCTCGTGTTCAAAAGAAGAGAACATACTCTTATATGGAGAGGATACAATTATTGAGGTAATCTGAAAATATCACCCTCTAGAGCAAAATATCTGCGAGAGAAAGGAATCTATATTTTACATAAATGTTCTCTATGCACAGCTGTTTAACATACAGTATACCCGTATAATGAAATGATGAGGAATGGTAATTCATTCAATTGCCCCCAGGCTTAAAAAACATGTTTACCTTGGTTACTTGAGAAAGGTGTTTGAACCCTCTGTAATTCAGTGACAGGCAACACAGTCCTGTTGATGCATTACGAGAATTCCTCTGTTTTATTCTTCAAGCTATTTCACAGCTCTGTGTGCAGAAGAATAGGTGACGGTGAATTAAGTTTAAACAGGCGTTTTTCATATTCACAGAAATAATTATGGAAGGTGGCACGCTGTTTTACAGTGTTATTGAAAACGAAGAATCAATTTTAGGTGTCGCAGGTAGTGCATTAAAACACCAATTAAGCACATAACACCCAACCTGCATCCGACACTTGCAGCATAATGATTGTGGAAACAGGAAGTGGGAGCATATTATTCCCTAATTTACCTCTTCTGTCTTGAAAAGAAAATACCTGATGTATGCAAAACAAATTACAACTAAAAATTCAGCGAAGAAAAATGGAAGTCGATAAAAAAAAAAACACAAAAGCAACCGACTGGCATGGCGCCAGGCAATATGGAGCACGGCGCTCTCAACCTGTGCAGCAATGATAATGGTATAGCCTTATTGCCCTTTGCGACGTGTCTGCATTTGACACGGTATATGTTCTACAATATCCTGATACTATACTGAGTCAGCACACTATATCCAGACCTCGGCGTACAGCGACATAGTGAAAGTGCAGTGAGAGCATGCAGCATTTCCTCACTCAGTTAGCCTGACATATTGTGAAGGACAGTAGCCTAATTATTCCATGGCAATGGCACAGACCTGCCAGTCCCTTCAGATTGAGTTGAACCACAGAGGCTGGAGTTTGATTCCTGAGTGCCTGCTATGTTTGGAGTCAGATAGGATCTTGTCCACCGGAGATTTAATTTGGACATTCAGTGGTGTGAACCTGACCCTTATTACTCTATCCCCCTCATCACATGACCTATAGTCTTGCTCTATTACAGGCCCAAGAAAAACAGCAATCATTGCGTTAATGCGGGGAACATCAAGAGACTATTGATTGTGGTTACTTGCCGAATATTCCCTCCATGACATGCGGTTCAGTGCCCCCTTCGTGCTCATCTGTGGCAGTCTTTTTAAATATTCATGACGAGGTTGCCTTATGGTTCTGCAGCTGAATTTCTAATTGGGCCGTCAAAAGAGATACAACATGCCCTTAAGCAGCACCGTAACAGCGGTCAGCTCAAACAGAAATTGTGTGATTCAGCCACAGGGCTAATTAGCAATTAGCATTCACTGTTTACAAAGGTTTTTACCTGTGGGCCAGGGGATGGCTGAATTGAGCTTAAATCACTCCATCCTGCCTTTGAAGCTTCAAGAGCCGCCTGTCCATATCATAATGACTGGGAGGAGAGAGGGAAGTGCTTCTACTGTGTAACAACATAATCATCAATTAAGGCAGGGAAATGGCAAGAAGTGGGGATTTTAGCTCATTAAAAAAATCCCAGAAGAAAAAGTAACTCTGGATTTATATATATTTTCCCCCTGTCTCTCTGTCAATGTCTGCCATATTTAAAATTCAAATGATTGTGTCTTTCAAGATGAGTGGAAGTCCTGAAAATGTAATTCAGGGACTCGGAAGCAGACATTCCTAATAAGGGTTAAAATATGAATGACATTTGCTCCATGAAGCTGGATGAAAATTGCCTTTGCCAGTGATTTAGTCCCTCTTATTAGTTCATCCTGTCTCTAGATTTTGCCTAATGAGTTTTTTTATAACCATTATGACCAAAATTAATGTCAAACTCTTGAAATGATTGTGGTTATGGCCAACTTATAACTAAAATGTGTAGAAATTATACATATTGCATGGCCAAGTCATTTCTACGGTGTGAACATGGCATTAATACAGCAGTATATCTGTTATATGCTGCACACTGTAGGGTAGCATGTTTATTATAACTCAGCGTACTGTACATTCAAGGCCACCTTCTATTTTATTTTATTATATTTTTTGCTCCTTTTTTCTTGCATTTCTGTATGGTACAGAAAGATAGAGAGACATCTGTTAATTCCATAATGCATGTATTGCCCTCTTAAACAATGACAATGAGCCTGATTTAGTCCAATATGTCACTTTTATGTGATATTTGGGGATACCCGGTGGATAACCTGGCCCCGTGTTATGTATCATCACGGTGGAGCCACTACAAGGGCATACAGTATCTCATGTCTTCAACAGCTTTCCAGACATTAAAAAGAATATCAGATTCCCCCAACTTCTTTGAGGATGTACTGCCTTTGAGAGAGGACTTCTTTTGAGCATATCCAAACGTTTTCATCTCTCTCATTTTTTTAAATCTATTTTTGCCACAAAGTAGGGACTCAACACAAACTAATTCAGGGTGATAAAACTGCTAGAGTGAATTTCCTGCCTAACAAAGTACAAAGATGGCTGATAAAGGGCTTATTAGAGAACCATCATTACTCTCACTTTGGGCTGAAAACGTTGACTGAGAAGCACAATTATTTCCTGCATTTTTCGCTGATGTGGCTACAAGCTGAGGTGATGCTGAGGCTTTCCCCGACTGTCTGAGGGTTATTTGAGCGGACCTGTCAATGATGATATCCAGACAGCAGGAACAGTGCAAACTCAGGGATAAGAGTCAACAGTAATTAGAATCTATCTGGGGAGGCGGGAACACACACACACACACACACACACACACACACACACACACACACACACACACACACACACACACACACACACACACACACACACACACACACACACACACACACACTGCATATTATGATGAACTCATGTGTACAAACATTGCTCATATCACAGAAGCTCAAGAAGCTAAATATATTTACATTAAAATAACTGTAAATATTTTACATATGCAAAAAAAACGAGTGGATACACACACACACACACCACACACACACACACACACACACACACACACACACACACACACACACACACACACACACACACACACACACACACACACACACACACACACACACACACACACACAGCACCCATCAAAGACGTGTCCTTTAGTATGGAGATTCTGACTGTGTACTCCCCTTTTTTCCTTAATTGCTCATTAATGAGATGGAAATATATTTCTGCCACAAAGTTTGAAAAAGATGCAATCATTGAGAAAGCCATGAATCTAAACATTTGAAAAGGATATAGTAACGGGAGGCCCCCATTCTCGTTCTCTGAAAAATTAATGCAGCGCATGTTATATTTATTACAAGGCCGACTGTCATTCATTTTACCCAAACTAACAGAAATTAAAAGTGACAGCAACCTCATCAAGAATGAATGCCATTGTATTCTACACGGGGCTGGAAAGACAGGAAAAAATCTGATAATAACACACAGGCATCCACAGTGCATCTGTAACAGGGAAAAGCAACGCTCAGAGAAATGCTGTGAATGAAGGAATGGGGGCAAAATAAATCATAAAATACAGAGCAAAATGCCGCTTTATAACTTTTAGTTCACTTTTTATTCCAACTGCATTTTTGAAGTTAAAGCATGATTACGAATCTGACATACATCTTGATAATTGACATGGACAAAATTAAAAGAATAAACCAAATAAAATACCAACAGTGACTTGCATACTGAAATGTTTTGCACGGCTACTTCAGAATCTATTTTGAAATATTTTCCGAGATGTGTATAATTGCCGGCTCCACTCATTAAAGGAGAGGGGTTCTAATCTGAGAATGCTGCAGCTAAATGGTCAGGTTCCCATGTGAGGGAAATAAATGAAATATTAGTTTATTACATATTTAAATCTCTCTCCCCAGGCTGTCTTCCCTCTTTTTTTCCTGGGTTGGTTTGCATTATAATGTTCACCAAACAGTTTCCCCAACTAACGGCTTGCAACAACGTGGTCCTGCTTATCCCCTCTGCTTTTGGTCTAGATTTTCATAACAAATTACTGTGGTAAGGGAGGGAAGGGAGAAGCCTCCAACTTCCTGAAGAGGCAAAGGGGAAAAATTCATCTTTAAGCGGTACAAAGTTGAACAGTGCCTGTGGAACGTTTTTCACAGTGTGTGTCCGTTAAACATTGAGTAGACAGTCAACTGCGTATAATAAGTCAACGTTGTCAGGAGGATGACAGCAACATTTGGAAATAGGAAATCCATATTGCATGCTGCTTCTTGAGAAAAGCTTTTTCACTAAAGTGTGCAGGATTGCAATGCCCTTTTCTCTGACTAACAATGGTTTTATTAGTCCTATTTGCATGTCAGGTCCAAGGTCACATTAAAATTCCCCGACTGCTTTGTAAGTTCATAATCTAAGTCCTATCCATCAAAATGCTGATGTATCAAAACAAACAGAGGGCTGAGAGCAGAGATAGAGCACGGGATGGGCTCTCTGAATAATCGTTAAGGGCAGCCCCCTCGCTCTCCCTATCTCAGGTGTGTGATTAAAATCAATTAAATCACTCCTCTAGTGTCAACCGCCCCAAATCTCCTGACAAATGAAACGCTGCTTTAGGAAGACGAGGATGTTCCTGGTCCTGTCGTGGCTCGGCTCATATTCACAAATGAGATTAAGATTGGGCTGCTGAGGGATTTCAAAGGCCTGTTTTCCATAAGAGCATGAAACAGCCTGTGAAGCCCGTGTAGGCTACATTAAGTAGACTTGAAAGTGTCTGGAGCAGAGATCAGCTCCCAGCCCACAGTGAGAGTAACTAGCTGGAAAAAAGGGGAGATTATTTACCTGCATCTACAGAATGAGACTTTTATAGAGGGAAGTTGGATCTGTAGCAATGTTCTGTTTAGGAAAAAGAATCCAATATTCCATAAATTCTTAAAAGCCCTCAATCTATTTGTGACACAATATTATGATTTAGTCTGATGCATCCATTAATGAGTTTTTCATCTAATATTAATATGTATTAAATCATGTGTTTTGAGTCAATACAGTTTTCACCACAGCACTGCCTTTGCTGTGTGTCTTCAGACAAATTAAGCCATTTACAGAGCATCAATATGGAATCATTAAATGCCCTTTGTGTATTGTTCTCTATGGTCTACGGACCACCCCTCTTTCACTCGCTCTTTTTCTCTCTCACACACACACACAAACACGCACGCACACACACACACACACACACACACACACGCACACACTGGCTTGGCTCGCGCATCAGATGTGAGCCGAGGTTTGAGCCCTCCGCAGGCTTCTTTATGACGACAGTCGTGAGATCTGCTGATCCCATCTCCAGTGGGCCTCTGTAACCCCCCTTTGTAACATTAGGCAAAAGCGCTAAATCAAAGTGTGGAGTCAGCCCAGTGTGTGTGTTTAACGTCCCCCTGCTCTTGTCACCAATGACCAGGGGCGGGCCGCCACGTGTCCTTGCCCTATCCCCCGGTGTCCTATCACTCCTTTATCTGTCCACAAGGCATGGCCGCTCTCCCAAAGACAACCACACATGCATGCTCAAGAAGGGCCTTTTTTATTCATCTCAACACCCACAGAGAAAATCAGACGTCCCAAATTGTTCCCCTACAGCAGTTGTTTTATTCATAGAGATTTTTTTTTCCCACCACCATTCATACTTAAACCTATATCCATAACAATGAACATTATTTACATCAGGCAATTAGAATGTTTTCAATACCAGGATTTGTATAAGGAGAATCACAGGAACACTTTTGTGGAGAATTTCAAAAATGTAGCAACAACTCACACTTTAAATAAGCTGCAGAAATGTTTTCCAAACTGCAGCAAACTTATATAGGACACTGACCTGTATTTCATTTTTGAAGAGTAAAAGAAAAAAAACATACTTTTTTAACTCTGAGGTTCTTGTGGGAAAACAATAACAGACAGTATGTTTATTTGCGATGAAGCTACACAGCACAAAGAAAGAGCAACCATACCAAGGGATTTTCCTCACTCTTGAGAAGGGTACAACCAATATTCCCAAACCCATGCCAGGACTTGTGATTTCTGCTGTATGTTTTTTTTTTCTTCTCCTTTATGAAGGATGATCAAATCAAGCATGGAAGTGTGTTTCATCAGTCTGTTGGAGGGTAAAGAGAGACTTTCAAAATAATCCCTTAAGTAGATGAGGCTTCTTTATGTATTGCTTTTCTTTGTAAGATGCCGCGTGTTTCAAGATAGCGGAGGGAATGACAATTATGTTGAGATACTATCTTTGTGAATGGCAGGACCTTTTTCTGGAACCGAATCGCATGTCCTCACATCTGATATAGCTGTGTTATTATTCAGTCTCTTGACAGGTCATATTTTGTCAAATGAAATGCTGAATTGCTTCGTACTCGGCACGGCAGCTGAAGTGATACATGTAAGTAGAATTAAATTACTCCATAGCATATTACAGCCTCAGTGGGATTGTGGCTGTTCTTCCATTTTTAATAAGTGCTTATTTCCCATGGGGCCTTGTTGGGCACTGTGGGTCAACAGTGTCCAAGAGGGCAAAGCTTGTTCACCACATACTGGAGCCCTTTAATTGCTTGAGGTTATGAGTGCTATTATCTTCCTTTTTCTCTTTCATTATAGAGGTGCAGAGGTTCGGATTGACCCATCCTCTCAATTTTGAAAGCACTCGCCACGTTTAGCACACTTCAATTAAGTGTGCAGAGGAGTGCTGTGATGAGATTTATTTAATTAATTATTCCAGCTCTGTTTTTGCTCCTGCATATATTCTTTTTTAAATCTTTCCTTGGGTGTCCCGGGTCCGCTCTTATTTATTCTGTTGTGATAATGTTACAACTGTAACAGCAATATTTTCGGTGCTCCCAGGAGTGCTTGGTCTGACTCAAACATAATAACCCACGGCAGTGTCTGTCTGACTCTCAGCCATTCTCATTCCTGCTTGCAGCTGATGCCGTAACCCCGGCCCCTTCCCTGCAGGCTGTGCTCACGGCGGGCTCAGAGCAGCCACACACACACACACACACACACACACACACACACACACACACACACACACACACACACACACACACACACACACACACACACACACACACACACACACACACACACACACACAGAGAGAGAGAAAGGACCTGTAGACCCGCATTTGCATGGACACAAATGTTCATCTGCATACATATGGAAATACACACATGTAAGCAGTAACGCACAAACATGTCTCTGTTGTGTCTTTTATTGCACTCTAATCAAATTTTACTCAATTGCCCCCCTCTGTTTTTAAGTTGTTTGAAATTAAAAAGGCGCACCATGGTACACTTTTGGAGCTTAAAATGCTGATAAGTGGAAACAACAAAAGTTGTTGCAACATTTCTACCAAGTGCAATGGTGAAAATGTTTTGGTGTCCATTTAACTCCACAGTGAAGCACTTGCGGGCAAACATTGTTCCCGAGTAAAGGATTTCTCACTACAGAGCAGTGGCTTCATAGGGGGATTTGATCACTGTTACCTGTGCTGACAATTCCTCTGTTCTGTTCAAAAGAAGGGAAAGCGAATGACTGATCAATATAAACGCAGGTGTTTGGAGAGAAGCCTCGGATTGATCAGTAATAGTCCCTCAACCCTGAAAAAAAAAAGAACAAATCACAGGAAAGAAAGTGAAAAGTTAAGTAGGACACTGTCAGGGATTCCCTGGGTACGACTCTTGGAAAAACTGCACAGCACAAATGAAAAAGAACAGAGGAGAGCTGGTTGGGGAATTCAAAAAAGAATAATTAAAAACTCAAATCGGGTTCTTAACTGTGAGAAAAGGAGAGAGAGGGAGTGAGAGTGGGTTTTTTAAATCCACCAACAAGAATATACTTGGATGATAACTGCCTCAGCCGTAGGCTATTAAAATATTAACCACCGCTGTCCGAGCTGGGACTTTCCAAGCGGTACTGAGCAGTATCCTCCCCGGATACTGGGCCTGAGAGAAAGGCTCTGCTCCCGTTCGCTGCCCTGTGGGAGGCTCGGGCTTGCATGAGGAAGTGTTTTAATGTTTCTCAGATGCCTGGCTCACTGAGAGAGCTTTGACAAGGCAACTATCCTGGGTGTGATTTAAAGGTGTGCACAGAGGGAACCAGGTACTGCAGCTGAGGGCCTGTTAAGCTACCGGGTGCCTTATGAGAGGAAAAGGAAAAACTTTTTTTTGTATTCCCCTGTTACTGAGCAGAACTTGGTCCCTTAAGTTTGAACCGTTATTATAATATGAAACAGAGCTATAATGCTGCTGCTACCTGTTATTGTTCACTTAACATTTGAACATTTATAGTGAATACACTCACAATGCACGGTCTTGTTGGAAAAGACAGATATGTGGAAGACTGCGGAAATGAGCGTTGATTTCTGAATTAATTTGGCACAGGACCAGATTCCTCATGTGTGTAGAGTTTGTTTCCTTGTGATTTACTTCAATGACTGATGCTTCCAATAGCCTGCAATTGCCTGAAGCTTATTACACTCATAATGTATAAGCAGATACTTAGTGAGTGTACATCTAAATCATTTAGCGGGACTTCATTTAGGGGAACACATGGCAAGGCGCACACTCTTATCTCAAATAGTGCAATTGTCGAGGTTTTATTGACTCTAACAGCAATTATTTCTCTGAGTGTGCTTTCTGGTCTTTGCCAAATGTGAGCTGGCAGATTATTAAAAAGACAAGTGGTCTCTTTGATAGCAAGACAAAATACAAGGGTTTTATTTTTAGCAACTTTAAAGGGATGCCAGCTTTGTTCAGGTGAAATTTCTGCACAGAAAATAATGTACGTTCATGTGCTGCCTGTAGCAAGAAAGTCAGGGATTAAGATACAGCGGAACATTGGAAAGTTGTTGAATATTCAGAGTGGCAGGCTCTTTGAATGTTTCATGAGATTACAGAATCATGGCATGTATCATGGCATTGACTGGAATTCTTAAAGTAGCCTGAAGTTCATGGAAAGGGTGAGGTCTCTAATCTTTAATTCCCTATACTGTACAGTAGTGTGTCTCTGTCTCTCCCAGTCAAGTCCTGCTGTCCTGTCTTTGCCTAAATGTTCCTGACACCAACCCGTCGTTCCCCTCGGCCCGGCTCCCGCTCCGGGTTCATCCTCTGTAGTTTTCCTTGTCCCAGTTCTTCCCGCTTACCCTAGTCAGTCGTGTTTTGTCTCCTCTGTTGTCTCCCCCTGTTCCCAGTAATGTCTCATCTCTCCCTGGGATCAGGGGCCTGGCTGGCTGGCAGGCAGATGGGACAGATGAGGATGGCAGAGATTGGCTAATCCCTAATCTGCTGTCTCCTTGCCACTCTGGACCACAGAG
Source organism: Trematomus bernacchii (assembly GCF_902827165.1). Taxonomy (NCBI): domain Eukaryota; kingdom Metazoa; phylum Chordata; class Actinopteri; order Perciformes; family Nototheniidae; genus Trematomus; species Trematomus bernacchii. The sequence goes on from NW_022987828.1 coordinate 10,826,464, forward strand.
GAGAGAGGGAAGCACGAGCGCGAGAGAAAGAGAGGGAGAGGGTGATGGAGCCAGCTAGATGGAGCCAGCTGTCAGATGGAGAGTCTTTCATGGTCCTGCGCACACAACAGCTGCACAGGGCCCGCCTGCACGGCTCTGCATTATTAAGCATCTTTTTAGTTGGTTCCAGATGCAGACCTAGCTGTGTTTACCCAGGCTTTGTGCTTTCTTGCTCCCCCACCCCTTTCTCCACCTCCACTTCCTACTTCAACGTCCCGTCATTTCCTAGTTGCTCCACAGCTTGATGCGGTCAAAATCATTTGACTTCTCTCATGTGTCTTTGCTTAAGTATAATGTAATGTTCAAGCACATGACCTCTGCACCCGGAGGTAGCATTAGCACCTTAAAAGTTTAGCCTCATTACGAATTTCCAGTCAGAAGACAAGTATTTGAATCATTTAAACATGTGGGGACTTTTTTTTAGGCTTAATGTCTTTTCCTTCTTTTGAGAAGAAATGAAAGTGAATGGTTGGTGTAGCTTTTCTATACTCTGCCAAATGGATACCGTGATATCTACTGACATCAGATGAAAATAAATCTTTAGCTGTAGAACAGATATGACAATGGCAGAGAAGTAAAATGTAATTACAACATAATTAAATGGTTTCATCGCTGTAATTACATACCATTTAATGTGTCATTACGACTGCCCGTGTCTGCATATAGAATGTGCAAACAGGCAGACTTGTTTAAACACAAATGCACAGGCGCATACAAACACAAACATATGTGCACACACACACACACGCACACACACACACTCACACACTACACCCCCCCATTCACATATTCACACAGCAACCTTTTGCAAAAGCCAGCTTTGAGGAGGCTAATCTGTGCCTCGGTCCCGTCTCTTGTCAAGTTCAAGAGGGTTAACAAATCTTTACCTCCAGAACAGCCCTCCTCTTCCCCCTTTCATGTCCACATTTGTTCGCTGTATGTCCAAAAATCTACAGAGGCCCGTCCCGACTCAGTTGGGATTGGTTTAGCTGAAGAGCTGGAGGCTTTTCAGTTGCTGGCATCTGTTGTTCCTCTTCCCAGAGCTGCTGGCAGTCAGTTAATGGCCATGCTTGGGACCCAGAGAGAGAGAACAGTGGCTGATTTCCCTATAGCCATCGCACCAATCCCGGCACACCACCAACTGCAGATGAGCCACCAGCAGCTAGAAACATTCAGGCTAATGCTCCGCTTCTCTGAGAGTTCGGGGCAGATGTTCCTCACTTTCTGTGTTTCGTCACATAACTCAACACTGTCAAGTTTGTCTTTTGATTTAGGGTATTCTCCAGTGTTTAGAAATGTTGTGTTCTGGATCACCTAATGGAAACAGCACCATGATGAATGAGCATTTCAACTCTTTATTCTGAAGATGCTCACAATTAAACAAGAGAGCAGTCTATTGGCAGTAAGAGTTCTACATTAAAATAACATGATTCAGATCAACAAGTCATTTTTTCCTATTTTCATTCCTGTGACCAATACGTGGTTCATCTCGACTTAGTGCGGATCATGCATGTTATTATTGCAGCCACTCCAGGGCTCACTCCTCTGCATCTGCATAATACTGAAGGAGGTTGCTACAGTTTAATCAGTATCTTGTTACTCTAGAGAGTAAGGCTGGATATGTTATCACTAAGGAGGAAGTTCAAATGAAGCTCGATAAATAAATTAATGCCTTGATGATTAGCCGTCACATAAGCAATTAAAATGACTTCAAATTATTCATTTTCAAACAGGTGCAGCGAAAGAAGGGTGTGATTGTTGTAGTAATTGTCAAAATCGAACAATTTGTTTTGATGAACCTTCCATATGTACCTCTTATAAAAAATTAAAGTTGGCATGCATAAAATAATTCAAAGTCATTTAATAATAGAATCCCATATAGCATGTGTATCAAGGGTATTTGTGTCTCTTGTTTCAGTGTTGCCTTCGCCTTTTTTTTCTTTTCTCTAGCACACGCTGCTGAATGTTCTGGGCTTTGCAAATGGCCATGATAAAACAGTGTATAAAACTCAATCACATTCTTTTAGCAAATTATTAATTGTGACTGTCATATTCACAGCATCCTCATGACAATCTCACAACTGCCTCAGAAAAATACACTTGACAGCTCAGGACCCCAAATCCCACAATGAATTCGTCCTTGACACATCCTTAATGACGATCATCTTGATGATTGTAAATACATTATCATATCAGATCACGTCTGTGTTGCAATCATCACCTCCATTTCCTTTTAATTAAACAGCAAAGCTGACACCACATCTGTCAAAAAGGAAGTGAGACTTTTTGAAATCGGTGTGAACTTCTTTCTTTCTTCCTTATTCCTGTTCCACAGCAAACAATAGAGAGGGAAAATGGCTTTGAAAATAACAAGCTCTATCAGTGCCTATCTCCTCCTTGCACTCTCTGTCCCTCTTCCTTTACTGCTTTCTCTCCCCCCTCTTTCTCTCCATCTAACACTCTCACCCCTTTTCCATCTCTTTTCTCTCCGTCTTTCCCTTTCTCCCACCACTTGAAAGGCAGGGTAATGAGACAGCTAGAGAGCAAAGGAAGGTGTCCGCGGAGCATCAGTTGTGCAAGGAAGAAGTGAAAATTTACTGCAAATGAGACGATGCCAGTAAATTCATTTTTATTCAGATTACTGTCATCATACATTACGGCTTCTCTTGTAAACATTTGGCCTCGGTCTTTGTGATGAGGTGTCATTATTTGCCAGATTACGTTATTAAGCTATTAACACGTCAAGCACGGCGGGCAACAATACAGGGGCACGCTTAAACAAGCTGAAGAGAATGGAGGAGGTGTCACTGGCTTGACATATGAAGGCACTTAATAGCTACTGCTCTGAGGACAGAGTAGAGAAATTAAATAGACAGCTTTCAGCGGAGAATGGAGAGAGCTATTCACAAGTACTCAGAGCTGACTGAACTGTCTTTACAGGGTGATTATTTACTAGGCCAGTAAATAAAATGCTGCAATTTAGCTCTATAGAAAACATATTTCCTCTCACATGTATGTTTATGGAACCTATTTACATGTTATTGGCATCATTATTAAAAAGAGGCCTGTGTTTGTCTCGAATTTGAAGTCCCAGAAAACTGGTTGTTTGTTTTATAACACTGTAAATGATACAGACACTTTAAAGCATAAATAGTTTTTGATTTAATTCAGTAAAAAGAAAGAGGGGAAGAAGAAGATTATGGAGCATGAATTAAAGTTTCCAGTTTGTAAACTGTGTATTAACTAAAAAGTTTCTTGTTGTGTGTTGTTGTGTTGAACTTTAATTTTTCATCAAATCTCCTCAAAAAATGTCAGCATTATGAAATAAACAGAGGTCCCTCTGGTGCCATGAAGAGGCTGTACATGGACAGCCAAGTCAGCGGTTTTGAGTGGATAAATCCATGGTAACCTATTGAAATGGTTCAACCACAGCCAAAATCATCCACGACAGCCGATGGAGCCAGAGCCCCCCGTTCAGCCAGCACAGCAGCTTAGCAGTCTTAACAGGGAATCCACCACTTATCATCATCGGCATCCAGCACCACAACACTCCACCATGAAGAGGCTTGAGTTAAGCCGGTTAAAATAACACGAGACAATACATCAACAACAGCTTCCTCTTCCCTTTTGATGCCTGCTTAATTTGAATGGTACAATGGGCTGAATCCTGTTCTGGTGCTCGACCAGAGGACCACAGAGCTCTGTCCATCTCTCCTTCACATCAGAGGCTGCTGGAGGAGCGGGGGGCCCCCTGATACTGTGTGGGGTTGGCTGATAAAGGCCTTATTTCAGGGTCTTCCAGTAAGGGGCTGGATTCTACTCCCCAGCCGGGACGGCACGGACCGCGCCGGTTAAGGCAGATGCTAGAAACTGCAGTCGGAGCTGAAACACTGAGAGGGGAGGGTGGGATGGGGAAAGTGGAGGAGAAAGTGGGAGAAGAGATTGAGAGAAAAGGGTGAGTGAAAAAGAGAGAGGTGTTGACTTATAATGGATGCTACCTAGAGAGTTTACCATGCATATGACACCTTTAAGCTTTAAATTGGGGAGTTTAAAAGTTCAATCTTTTCACTTTCCCTTTTGTTTTGGGAGGCTATAAATGTGGCCTCATGGTATTTGACTTTTCTTCTAGGCGCTGACATATGACTGAGGTCCCATTACCGCCAGCCCTGTTTGCCATTGAGGCAAACGATACCCATTGACCGGTACGGGCCCTGAGAAGCATTTTACCTTGGGCTCATCCAGGACTTGACACGACCTTTGAACCTGAGGAGCGCAGCTGTCAAATGTCTCCCCTGTCATTCCCTTTGGAGACGCACTGATTCTTCACAAGACACCACACACACTCAGTGACACACACACTTTCACCACATTTGATGCATTCAACTTAGACACTCACACACCTCAAGTAACAAATTCAAGGTGGAAATTCCTGCTATCTATGGAAAAAAGGAGAAATAATAATAACTTTTTAACGCCACACTGAAATTCCAGGATTTAAATAACTGAACATACATATGAATATGGATTCATTTTTTACTAATTCTTCAGACTATGGAGTAGAAGGTCCTCATGAATATCCTCTATCATCTTATAAACATGTACATGTAATGGGAGGAGAAAATGGGGATCACATTATGAAAAGCGGGAGTGAAAGAATCTAAAATTAGTAACAGCAAATACAAGTTTTTGTTGCAAAAGAGGAGAAAAAGAAACAATTTCTCAAGCATGTCTTGATATGAAATCTAAATTTGCATCATTGTCTTCTGTTTCTCCAGCCCAGTTTGGAAGCAGCCATGAGTGTATTTATCTGAATCTCAGAGAGCCAGGCTCGTGAATTCACTGTGACAGGAGCACCACCAACTGGTCAAAACATGCCTCCTCAACACTAAATACCTGCCTACTCTCTCCTCTGATGTGCATTGAAAGATTAGTCACATGCATCCAGTTGCAACCTCTACATTTAAACAGTCTTGATTTATTCTTAGTGTGATCTGAAAAACAAGCAAGGTTTTTTTTCCACCTTAAAAACCCCCTCGGAGAGGTTGACTTCATGGTATCCATCATCATGCATCTTTAATGACGTCAGGCCAGGAGCATGGGGTAAAATCACAGTAGTGGCCCGAGGCTAAAACCAGCTAAAATGAGGTTCCTCTTACCCCTTCCCACGCAGAGAGAGCTGCACACAGGCCTGGGAGGGAGGGTACATCGCACCCATCGATCGCTGAGGAGGCTTGGCGGATGGCGGCCACTCGGTGGGGTTGATGGATACATTTGTGCTGTAAAAAACTCAGAGTTGTAACGCGGTGGGTCAGAGCCACGAGCTGAGAGACAGAGGTGTGACAAACGATGGATGCCTTGATTTATGGGTCCTTCTGTGAGACCGGGGAAAGGACAATCTCTCACCTAATTTGGTTTAACTGTAAAGGGCCTTTGGAGACCAACCGCACAAAGCCTAAAAAAGTGAAGAAACTTCACTCTATTCAAAACACATGTCAGAAACTGGAGCAGCGGTGTAACACTGTGCTTTTGTCCCAGTCAAAACTCTGTTGCACAAACCTCCACATTTCCCATCATCTATAATTCTATTAGTCACGGCACATCCATGGACTGAACAAATACTGTTTTTCACATTATAGAGATGAGAAATGGACTTGAGCTCAACTCAATTACATAGAGTAACCCTCAAACAAATAAGTCAAATATAGCTCAGGGCGAAAATGCATTTTATGTCACAGAGAGTAAAACAAAAGAGCAAGCAATAAAAAGATCTCCCACATTTCACAGCATACAGTATTTCTGAGCTATTTCCTGTAAAACTCTATGATGGTCTGAGTGTGGCTTGGAAACATCTTTCAGTTGCCGAGCCCCCAGCCTTGACCTCGGGGGTCAAAGTCAGTCAGGCTCTTCCTGTCTGTGGCTTTTCCCAGGATCCCCTGCCTGTCGGCATGTCAGCACCTCTCCTGTCTCCTCACCAACTCAGGATGTTGCTTTTGCCTTCCAAGAGTTTCCTGAAACCGGAGGAAAAAAAAAAGGATCGGTTTCCATGCAGGGGTCACTTAGTGTGAAAAAGAAAGCCATTAAATATTGCTGTTTTGTATATTTGACTCAATTTTACAAACTCGCTGCCCTTTGACTCGCGCCTATTTGTGGATGTGAGGAAGCGTCAGCCTGTGGGGAATGAAAAGTGCATAGAGAGAATCGTTTTTACGAAGGGTAAATACAAGACCCACCTTCCCCATTTTCCATCAATTTCTTTCCACACAGTAGCAACTCCTTCAGTTATGCTTCAACTAAGCATTATGCATTGCAAATAAATTATTTGCCATCCTTTTTCTTTTTCAGACAAGATGCTTTTGACATTTAATATAGTTTCCTAATAAAGGCAATGCAGAAACTGTAAGTCCAAGGCAGCTTTTATTGCTCTTCACAAATATAATTAAAACTGGGTCATGTTCTTAATGGTCTGATTAGAGGACATGTTGGACAATTAACCGGTGACGTTGCTTATAAAACGGACTGCTTTTGAGGCGAGGTGACTGGAAATGGGGCACATCATTAAACGGCATGTAGGTGCCTCTCTATTTCTTCCTTCCTTTCTTTCTTTCTTTCTCCAGGTACTAAAGGAAGAATGAACGCTAAATGACAAGGTTGCACCCCTGGCAACAGACGTCCTGATTACTTTTTGTCTCAAGCCTCACAGAAGCCTCAAATGAACTAAATGCTCTCAAGCTATTCACTCAATTAACCGCTGTGTTTATGATGCAGAAGTTATATATACGCACCTTTGTCTAAACTTTGATATTAAGTCTGTCATGGATGCTTAAAAAATCTTCCTAGCCTCTGCAGTACCCGTAACTCTTATTCCCTTGTTGAGCAGCCCAAAGAGTATGTGTGTATAAATGGAAGGCCTGTCTTTTCACATTCATTAAAAGTGAAGTTCCAAAATTAATAATGTAAAAATATGGGTTTTAATTAGTCTTCTATTCTGCCCAATGTACTTAAATTGGATCATCTGGTCCCCGATGCCCTTTCACTTAATAAAGAATTAGCCTGTGATGTTCTGAGCTTGACAGGTAGGATAAAGTGGAGAAAATCACTGCTGTTATATAAAGGATATATCCGTTTGTACGTAATTTGCAGCTTAGTCAATTTGACAGGGGGGAGGTTCCCAGCCATGGATCCCGTGCAGGTTTCCATTTAATGCATTTCTATCATGTTATGCCGTGACCACACCATTGCCTTTCACTGCTCATTTCTGTCATATAATTAGTGACATTAATCCAATTTGATTGGATATCTGCCTCACTTTGGTTCAAGCAATACTTTTGAGTAAAATCTGCACCTACATAGACACGGTATGTGCTACTGTTAGTGTGATCAACTCCACTGGAGTTAATAAGTGTTATTTAAAATGTACATTTCCATTTCTTTTTTTTCATGCTATATAATTACCTGATAATTTAAACTTTCACATGAAATGAAATTACATTTGTGTCTAATGTGCGGTGGAGACTTGCACACCACTTTGCATTTGTGCTTTGAACTGGTACAGATAAAACAGCTTTGACTCATGATCGTCCAAAGCTCGAAGCTCGTTCTATCTTAGAGGTTAAATAGGGGGGTTTAAAAGGAGGCTTTAGTTGAAAGCATATGGCATCCATGAGTGATCCTTTACATTCGGTGGCCATATACTGGTGTTTGTGTGCGGTTGAGTGGGTGTTGTCGCACTATTCTCAGGCAACGAGCCCAGACAGCCCTCACCCTCTCCTCTCTCTCTCTCTCTCACTCTCTCTCTCTCACTCCCTCGCGCGGGACAGGCACAGCTGTCAGATCAAAATCAATCGCATTTTAAAGGACGTGCGAGCTAAATATTTCATTCTTGCCTTGGGAACCAATTAAGTGCTACATATGAAGTCAGAAGGACTGGTTGAGCCGGAGTCGTACTGGTGCATACCAGCTGCTCCATTGCTTACACCAACCCCCCTTTACTCCATGCAAATGTGTCAGTGTGAACGTTCGAGTTCAATTACCTAGTGATGTTTTAAAAATGCACCAAAGCCAGACTGGCAGTCCGGAATTGGAGGGGATCCACCCCAGGTATGTTGTTTATTTAGTTGTTGTCTGTTGTGCTGGCTGTAACCCATTTGCCCTGATTGCAGATGTAAAGGATCTCAGGGATAGGAGGGACTGGGGCCTTCAAAGCGCCATGTGTCAGAAAACACCTCACACCGGATGGCAGGGACAACTGGCATCTATTTCTCAAACTATGACCCCTGATTCCAGCTCTCATTACACTGCATCACTCACACAAAAATAAATAAAACAAGTTATTTTCAAACTTGATCTTTGAGGATGTTTCCTCTGGGTGTCCTTTCTATTTCTTTTTGCTGAGGCTGGTTTTTGTCCTTTTTATTTGCTCTCTTCTCCATGTCTCTATTTCCTTTGCACTTTAATCAGATTCCCTGGGTATGATAAATCACGGTCTATGTATTCCTTTTGGAGTTGGACCCAGATATCGCATCCTTCTAGCAGCATCTGCTCTGTCAATCTAAAGGACAAGTAACAAAAACATTTTATACTCAAAGTATGCTCTTACACTGAAGAAAAGCAAGGGTGAAACAGTCACATTAGGAAGGTTAACGTGTGTATATACCTATAAGCTGAAGGTGAGTAGAGTGTGCCACTGAAAATGAAAGAGCTGGAAGTGGAAAAGAGGATATCTGAGCGAGAGAAAAATAAAAAGTGTAGAGAAAACAAAAGCAGAGAATGCCATAAAGTGAGAGACAAAAAGGAAACAGTGTGAAAGAGAGAGTGAGAGAAAGAAAAAGTGGGAGAAAAAGAGAGAGAGAGACAGGGAGGGAGTATGATTGATAACGGTGCTGACAGAACCCCTCTGGCCATGCTCTCTGTGGCAGTTTGGGGAGACAGGGCCTCCCCGCGTGAGACCGAGCTGCCCCTCGCCACTGTCCCAGCACACACTCCACATCTGGTGGGATCGCCCACGCTAGGTCAGGGGTCACGGCACCATGGGGCCACTTTCGGACTCACATCCCCAGAATGCTCAGAGAAAAACACAGGCCTGTCGGGGTCCGCACAATAATCAGTATTTTGAAAGTACAAGCATGAGCCTAATCACTCCCCGGGAATATTTTCGCTTTACACTGACCTAGGGAAAAGGTAGGAGGAAAAAATAAAAAGAACATTTGATTTCTTTAGCTAAACGGTGATGACATGGAGTATCAGAAAAACAAAAGCTCTGTTCAAGGTAAGCAGAGATTAATGTGCTGATGTGCAATGTGTGTCCTGTGTGTGTGTTCACAATCAGGGAATGTGTGTGCATTACTGCCCGTGTGCGAGGAGACAACACTGATGAATTAGAGATAAATAATGAAGTAGCTCAGGGACTGATTTGTGATAGCAAGAGGGCCCATCAACAGAGAACACTAATACTTTTGAATGCAATGCTGTTTGATGTTGATCAAGTTCAACTCGGTTGACAGGGCTGAGAAGACTGTAGGGAGCACAGGGACCGTACTAGAGAACCTACTCAGACAGGTGAAAGAGGAGAGGGACAATACCACTCAGACACACTCACGTAGGCAGCCAGTCACACATATGAACACACACTAAATCACACACATACACACTCGCCCAGGAACCCTGATCAAGTCCACAGAGTTGTTTAAACATTTTACCTTTAAATGAGAGTAGGTGAAGACTTTGTTTGTATACTCTAAGGTATTTTATTCAATTTAAAAAACAACTTTTTCGATAATGAACTGGGTGGAATTCTTAAGAAAAAGACATTTAATGACATACTGCCCTTCCAAATTCTGTCTATAGACATTCATGACATGCCTCTGTTCCTCCATTGCTTGGGGCATGGGTCATTTTGAAAGTGTCACCATTTAACCGGGGGGAGGGTTGGGTCTCCATACCTCCAGCATTAGCCCATGTGGGCAGAGTTCGGGTGTGTGGAGAGCGTGGCCTCATTATGAAGGAGATAAAGACCGTTAAGGCTGTTTGGTCTTGGGCCGGCTCCAGCCCCTATGGTGAAACACACCTGCTCCCCTCTTTAAAAAGCCCTGCTCCAGTTTAGCTCTTGGCCACGGACGAGTAATGACCTATCCAGGGGGCCGTAACGCCCGCTTCGTTTAGCCTGTCGTTAAGACCCAGAGTCAGCAGCATACTGCGGCACAGTACCGTGCCAAAACTCAGTACAGGGTGTCCTTGCCAAAGATCTAACATCAAGCCTACTCTGTTAGAATATGGATAACTAACTAGCTAACCACATTAATGAAATGGCGGAATACATTTGGCAACATTGCTCTCCACTTGAAGAATTTCTTTTAGACATATTGTCAGTTGGGTTTGATACTTTGATAATTCGACTGAATCATCAACATGAATTTATATCAAAAAATAAACCCTTGTATCTCAGCCAATAGGAGCACACTCAAGAATACAGTATCCACTTAGTAATTAGAGAACATAAAGTTGCAGCTTGACACTGCTTGGTTTCCTATTGTTGTCCTGTCTTTGTTGTTACACACACACAAGCACTCACAGACATGTACAGACACACTCAGTGAAGACACCGACACACGCGTGCCTGCACAAACGTACGCACCATGCACGTGCGCACTCAAACACATACAGAGGTACACACACGCATTCACACACACAAACGCTCTCACACACATATAAAGATTTCCCAGTTTCCCAGTTATGTTTTCATCAAAGCTTTTCTTTGGCACTACAGAGCAGCGTCAGTATGGTAATGTGTTGTGCTGCCTGGAAAGCTGTCAAAAAGCTCCCACCTTGGATGAGAGACCACGGTAATTCAACTGGGCTCCTGTCTTCTGTGTGTTCAGGTCTCCTCATTATTCCGCTTTGCAGGGTAATGGCGTCTTACGCTGTTTTATCTGTCAGCTCACAGCAAACTATAGTTTTTTAGCCCTGTATATTAGATGCTAACATCAAAGGCAGCTGTCTTGACACAGGAGAGAAAGAAAAAAAAATTGTTGCGTAAAAAAATGGAAACACTCCCGGTAGGCGAAAATTGAATCTCTTTACGTCTGGGGTGATGTGTGTATTGAGAATAGATTTGCTGGTTGGCGTCTATGTGTTTGTTCTCGAGTAAACAGCAAGGCTTGTTTGGGTGTAACTGTCAGGTATATGCGTGTGCCCCGTGTGAAAATGGGTTTGTTCGCAAAGTGGGAGTTAGAAAAAAAACAGCAACACAAATTCACTCTAGCTGTCTGATCAATGGGGATTTAAGTTACCAGTGACAACTGCATAGCAGATGTCAAGAGACATAGACCCCTCACACAACGTAGCACTGCTAGCCATATTCTATCAGCAGGTTTTAAGACTTGTCTCTTTTTACCCAGCTGAACGCCTCTGAGAAGTGATTTGTACATGCACCAGTTAGAACATGTGAGTTAGTTTGGAGTTTTTTTCAAGTTTGAAGAAAAGTGTGCTTCCAAAACTAAAGTCTGGCACTATCCAGATCCCCCCTCCCCTGCACTCACCTCTATTTGGGCATGTTGGGTTTCTTCCCCCTTGGGTGGTGTGGTGGCAGATTTGTATACAGTATGAGTGTGTTTATTGTAGGTGTGGGTTTGGTAGGTAAATCTGTGTTTATAGGAGTAGATGAATTTGTGTCTGTGTGTGTGTGTGTTGGGGGGGGTTAGGGTTCTTCAGAAGACGCGGGTAGAGCAAATTAAAACTCACCGCAGGAAATGAGCGCCCTTGGCACTCCTCTTCCCAAGCAGCTGCACACACCCCAACCATCATCTGCCATTTTGACACATCCACGGGGCGTAGCAGGCAGCGACAAGGGGGGAGCGAGGGGTGCCAACGCGACACCCACGGCTGCGAGCATCGCCGGGCCGCAGCCTCCAGCCAAACAGGTGTGTGACATCATGCCGCTGGTTCCTCTTCAGGGGCCCGGGGAGCAGGCTGGGGGACTGGAGCAGAGAGGGGGGTGGAGGAGGAAACAAAGGGAGGTTAGGTCTCTACCTGACAAGCTCATTGATAACGTTTGGGACACGAGCCCTGAAGTCGATGGCAAATTGCCTCTAATGTCTCCCGGAGATCACGGGCCAAAGTCAGGTGCTGGGCGCTAAATGGGCTCATTAGTTATGATTTTTTCATTCCTTTTTTGGACTTTGCGAGGAGTTTTACACACATAAACACACACACACGAACAACATGTCAGAGATAGTTGAAGCCAGAGGGCTTTTGCAAACTTGGGACGTCATCATAACTCAAGACAGGGTTATAGAGGAGCCCAAGTGTTGAGACCTTTTCCTCTCAGCTCTTGTAGCTCACACAAACCTGGACATATTTGGTTTCTTGTTTGACTATTTCAACAACTGAGACGTGCAGAGTTATCAAGGGGATACACAAGTCAAATCGGAATGATCTGAAATCAATCCCAAAACGACAATGAACACTGCAATATTTTTTCCTCAAACCTGTAACAAGAACTAAACTTAACAGAGAGACAACAAATGAAATAAGCACGTACATATTGAGAATTCTCCGCACGTCTCCCACATACACCCTCTTCACACTTCAGTCGAATCCCCCAGCGACAGATCCTGTAACAGAGGAGAGGGAGGCTGTGAGTAGCCTGGGGGGTTCCTAAAGGCACCCGTCTGGGACCTGCTTCATAATCAGTGGACAGAGAGGATAGTGGTGGTACGACTTCCCAGAGCCACTCTCTCCCCCTGGCTGCCCGAACTCTGGTAAGCACCCCAGGGCTACCTGTTAAGGTGCTCCCCCCGGTCCAGTCTCTCTTCCTGGGCAAAAAACTCACATGCAGTCTGCCGTCTACACACTGCAGTGAACAAGATCTGGGTGTTGATTGGATGGAGGTGACAAGGAGTATGTTTGCATTTTGTTTACGTGAATTTGTATACAAATTGATGTTGATGCACATGTGCTTAAGCACGTGTGGGCACATTATGCATGTGTGAGCAATATGTGTGTGTGTGTATGTGCTAATGCATGCACATGTTGGTATGCATGTACAAATGTTGTTCATTATTTCATGTCTTACTAAGAGGAGGTATATTATTGTTAGTTGTCAAGGAGATATTGCTAGGGATCTGGAATTACTCACCCACATGGACATAATCACATGCCAAGTAACAGCCTGGACAATACAAGTCTCTCTGCAGACCTCTCTGGCCCTTATCAACAATAATGCTTGTTAATAATGTGAAATGCCTCTAATTAGTCTGCAGTGAAATGAACTGCTGTAGCCTAATAAAAATGATCTTCCTGATAATAAAACATTCAAAAGACAGCAGCCCAGAGATAAGGAACACTCAAGTTGAAATAAGGCAACGGATGTGTGTTGTCGGCTTTTCTGGCTTTTTCGAAAAAAATACATTATGACATGTTGTCTAGGATCTGTTTTATCTGTCTGAGTTTTTATTGTAGTTACTGTAGGTATATGTAACATCGGCTGTGTTCCTGTTTCCATAGTCAGGAACAATATTCCCTTGACTGCGCCTCGGGGTATATCTCCTCCTTTCCGCTGTTCAACAGCAGACCTCAACATCACCACCGCTCGTGTAGATTCAGGAAACACTGTAGTGGTAAGCAAGGAGGCAGGTTGGGGGCTGCGGTCGTGGACTGTCTAATTCTGGGCCTGGCCGAGGGATCGGGGAGACATAGTAGACTTTAACAAACACACTGGCCATTTCCAAATCTGCCGTGTGCTCAGCCGTCCATGGTTCTCCAAGATATCTGGAGGAGAGGGAGGGTGGGCGGGAGGCTTTGGGGAGGTTGGGGTGTACAAGGCGGAGAGAGCCAGGACTGTGCCGTCTCTCCAGTTTGGTTTGGTCCGAGCACAGAGCCAGCTGGCCTCATTAGGACTTGATGGGAGGCGGGCTGGCATGAGACGTGCACATGCATGCACACATCAACAAATGTAGTGTGAAGCGTGGCCTGATGCCCGTGAAAGACCCACACGAAAGTTTGGTTTTTTTCTTCATTTTTTTTCTTTTTCTATTGAGTGCACTGTGGCTTATGGGCAGAGGGAGTGTATGATGTGGGAAAACATGATCATTAGTTTATGTCTCTCTTTAAGGTGCTGTCTTTACCTGGCTCACCTGAGCTACTTCAGTGCGCTCGAGTGCTTGTGTGAAGAAAGAGCGAACCATGAACAGGGGCAATGAGGGTCGGGGTTGGTTGGAGTGGAGTGGGTATAAAGGGACGAGAGAATATGATTCATGGTAAGGTGGGTTCATCACGAGAGACGGCCGCTGACCTACAGTCTGAGGGCCATTGGACCGGAACCAAGGCCTTGTTCCGACAGAGCGAGTGTAGCGTGAGCTGTGACGGATGGCGCCGGTCTGTTTGAGAGCCCCTGAGCAGGTGTGTGTCTCGCTCACATCTGCAGGCAAGCACAGTGAACCGAGACCAAATGGCAGACGCACGGGGCCCATCGGGTACCTGTGCACTGAGACACACTAATGATTATGGATGCAGGCCTATTAACGGTCACATCTGTAAGGGAGAACAACAACCAGCGCACTGGGATTGAGTCAGCAGTTTTAACTCCCCTTTGGAACATAGACATGCTGGTGTCAATGTTGGGATAAAAACTCAAGTCAATATGCTGCCTTTCCCCCGGTTCAGGTCCAGCTCTGGACCTCGCCTCTGCTCAGGCTACATGGAAAATGATGAGGCGCTCTGCGCTCATGGAGGGAAGACTTGAGGAAGTTTACTTGTTGAACTTGAAAACCGACACACACTTGTTCTGGATTTCAACACAGAAAGTAAAGGGCACTCTGAGTGGAAAAAAAAAAACCTGCTGTTGTAGCTACACGCTAAATTATCTAATGAATTCATCAACTTAAAAACAGCGTTAAATATTCATTCTAAGAGTATAGGTACTAAATTAAATATTACTCATTGACTTATTATTTAAAAATGCATAATATGATTTGCATAGTTTTATCCTGATAGGAAATAATAATGGGTAGTTGTCTTGTAGCGTCTTTCATGACGGATGAAGGCTGTGTCTTTTTGTTCCCTCATCATCCCTCTCTCCTACTTGCTTCTCATTAAAGTTTTAACAGAGGCTGTTTTAATTGTCAATCCTTTGACAGGTTGATAAAAGCAACTTGACAATTAAGTTCATTGGCTCTGCTATGCATATTAATTAGGTCTTATTTGGGTTTCTATTGTTATTGGAAGGAGCACTCATGGTGTAGCAAAATGTCATCCATTAACTTCCCTCTTCTCAGAACTTAATGTAATTAAGCGTGCTATTGTATGACTACGAGAGCAGACTCAAGAGAGAGGAACTTTTAGTATTCATTGTATAAATGAGTAATGCCATTCCTGTGACAACGCTACTTCTCTAAAATCAGCCATTCACAACTTTATTATCTGTAACAAGTGCTGTCTTCTCTTGTTTGGTTAACAGACAAAGGAAGCTTGCTTTCATGTCATTGTGTGCACACACATGTGCATTTATGCGTGTTAGTGTGTGTGTGTTTGTGTGTGGGTTTGTTTATGTATGTGTGAAGCAGAGATGAAGCGAGGGAGGGATTGTGGGTCAGAGGGGAACACGAAGCAGGACATAAAAGGTGCAGAGAGACTCTGCATTGGGAGGGAGGGGTAAGAAAAACGAAGGAGTGGTGGGGGTGTTTTAGCAGATTACCCAGTGCACCTTGCTCAACTCTGCAGGCCCACACACTCACATCAAAGTAGTACCCCCTATCTGCCCGAGGCTTAGTCGGCCCCTGTCCACCCCCCATGTCACTCCATACATCCTCCCGTTCATGTTGAATAATTGACAGTTCTGTTTTACATGCTCAGCATTTGCCAGGACATGGAAGTGTGACTCCAAACAGGGCATGACTCCGAGAGGTGCTGTGCGTTGGGTTGACTTCATTATTGTGGCCTACTAATGCTCCGTGCACACCCTGAGCTGAATACCATCAAGCATAATCCATGGAGGAATCGCCTGTTGAAACAGAGCGGTGGTTGCGGTAATAAAGATGCTTTTTTGCTGTGGTTTTATCGAAACTTAATTATCCATGTAGTTTAAAGAGTTTCCCTTCCCACGTGTGAGCTGACAGCAGGTTGCATTTCCTAGTCGGGTTTATGAAGGGAGCAACAACTCCCTTCATTACAATGAGACTTTTGCAGTTCCTTATTTGAAGACACTACTGTCTGGTGTGCACTTACACTCTGAATCTGCTGAACTTGTTGGATGTCACTCAAGTCTGCCAGAATGGCCGTGCATAGCAAAGGACAATGACTGCCAGGGGTACGTGAAGGGGCTGCAGTGTTTGTGCCAGGGCGATCTCTGAAGTCATATAAGCCATTATCAGTCTGTCACGCCAGGTCTCATTTGAGGTCTCTTAATAACAGTTAGGCAGTTTGGTGAAGACTCCATCAATGCCCCGGTAATAGCTTTTTAGAACTACTGTCGAGAAATTAGACAAAGAACTGAAGTGATAAAGTAAGGTTGCAACAGGGTGTTGAGTTTCTCTCATAAAGCACCCTCGGGTATATGCACTTAAATAATTTAAATATCAAAATATGTCTGGCGTTCTGTCTTTGCATCACACAGGTTTGTATGGATATTTAATCTTTACTGTAGGACGGTATAGTCCTTAACGCAAGGGAAATAAAGGCCTGGCTGTTCATTTGATAGTTTACCTTGACCCCTGAAGTGTGTCGCTCGCACCCTGAGGGCTTGGGCTGGCAAAACCTTTCTCAGTCCCCCCTGGGAATGATAATCTCAACGTGGGCGTTTACTATGGACACCAGACACAACACCATTAGCCACAGCTCCGCTGCTGCTCATTAGGACCCCCCGATCGATATAGGCGGCCACAGAAATCGCCAGTGCTGCGGAACCAGCTATCACCCTTCAGAGTTATTATCGTAAACAGCACAGGCCTAGGTTTAGGGCAGTACCACACTTTTGCTGTTTCAACTGTAAATGGAGGAGTGGGAGGGCAATAACTGAATGACTGACTTCAAAGGACGTTATATTGTATCACTTGTTCTGAAACTTTGTGCAGCATGGAGTCATTGCATTGCAATAACGTTAGACACAGTCAGGAAGCATTACTGTGTATGCGGCTCTGTTCTCTAGGGTTTGGTATTATGACATGGTCGGAGCAGAAAACCCTGACACAGAGGAAGCTTACTCATTACTGTGGAGATATTTGAGCGCTGATGTCTCCCTTATTGAGTGTCAAAAACAAATGAGTAGGTTTAAGCACAACTACAACATTTGCTGAGTTTGCAAAGCTACTCTGTGCACAACAAAATCGTGTAATGGAAAATAATCTAGAAATCTATGAGGTTAAAATGGGAGCAACTAAATGCAGAATGACCACACTGTTTTTAAAACGCCCAGCGCTCTGTGGGACCTCTGCTTGATATCACCATGACAAGATAATTTAATTATTTTCCAATTTTTCCCCTCCAAAACATGAGGTGTGGAGACATAAGTCATAGGAAATTGTAGATGAAAAGACAAAAAAAAATGATAGTCCATTGGTTTCTGGCAGAGAAGAGAATAATATTGAGGCAAAATTGTGAAAATAAGAAAAAGGGGAGATGTATTGATTTTTGGTGGAGCCGGGGAAAGAAAAGAGAGGGAATAAAGAAGTGCTCTTTGGCCGATGTGTCCAAATGATGTCTCAGGGGAGGTTCTTAATGGTAGGGGGAGGGGTGGAGGGGGGTTAAGGGGGTGAGGTGGGGGTGACGGGGGCAGGTGCCTACCCTGACTAAGGCATGGAACTGCCCTTAGGCTAGGGCTAATGGTATTGGCTGAGCTTACTTTAAGCAGCTCTTTCCTAATGGCCAACTATGAGTGTGCCACAGGATAGACAGGTATTGATTGGTTCAAATGCTCTTGAGTTGACAAGAACTGAAAGTCCCTCAAGCATATACAATCTTGCAGCAAATTATGTCACACGGAAAGGTGATTAAAAACAGAAGCTTGGGGCAGGCACACTCATTAAAAGTGTATATGATATTTCTCTTGTTGTCCTTGTATTGCTCACTCCTCTTTGTGTTTACTCCTCTTTCAGCCAAAGCCTTTGTCTCTCTGGTGGTTGTTTGTTTTTTCAGTTTTTTCTGAGTGAGAAATGTCTGTTTATACATTGTGAAATTCTACCAGCAACACAGCCTTCAAACCTTATTTTCCATAATAAAGATGCGGCGCATTGACTGTTGGACCTCCATTGCATCACTTAAAGTGGTGCACATGGTGTAGTTATGCACTTCATCAGTGGTGTAGGATTGCCATTTGAATAGAGTCAAATGGTCTGACATTTTTGAAAAATGAATACAGGTGTGATGGTTATATTCTCTTTAAAAAAGGTGCAGCATAGGGCTATAGTATACAGAGAACAATGCCATATATTTGCTTTGTTGTCATGCCCCCCTTCCTCATACACACATACAAAAAATGCTGTGTACAAGATTTTCTCTTATTCACATGGGGCGCTTTCTAGACTGCTTGAGGCATCTGCTTTGATTGCATAATTCCCAAGAGACGAACAACACAAAACAAAAATACTGACTGAATTCAGACTTATAATATACCGAACAAATAACATACCAGCTCCACTCTTCAAAACCATAGTTCTCTAAAGAAAAGGAATTGGAGAGTAAATTCAAAGTTGAAAGCTTAGCTGTTTCTCAGTGAATGCAGGGATGCGGGTGAAAGATGAAACAAACTTTTTCCTGGCTGGATATGTGCAGCATTACTAAAACAAATAGGCAATAGCATACGCACTTACGTACACTTTAACTTAAGTGGCACATATCAGAGATACCATAAAACATTTTTTAGCCGTAAATGCTGTAGATATTTCAGGAGTGACTGTGAGGAAACGTTTTATTATGCAGGAGGTAATACAACAGGTCCCCCACGTCATCTGCTGCTTTGCCAAGTGTAGCATGACAGTTTCAGGCAAAGTTAACAGTGTTGAACAAATGAAAGTTAAATGAAATGACGGGTCCTTTTTCCTCAGGAAAACTAAAAAACAAAAAGGAGAGAAGAATTTTCTGCATCCAAATGATACGGCTGCACTCAAAGCTCACAGTTTTCTTCTCTTTCGATTAAATGCTCTTTCTCTGGCTGTTTGTGCTTTACAGTGGAGTGTGCTACATCGCTACTTTCTTCTCTACAGGGGCCCCTGGGCTCCCCAAGCAATAGGAGTAAATTAGAGTGCACCTGTTCCAGCTCCAAGATAAGCCATCTCCAGAGGATTTCCTCTGAGTAAAATGAAGTGAGTGAAGAATAAACAGAATATCACAGCATTACTCCGCCAAGGTGAAGTTGCTGCTGCTCAGGGGACACGGTTCGTTTTGCACAACACCCAGCAAAATATCCTCTATAAACCTCTGTATGTGAGACTGTAGGAATGGTCTCTGCTCACAGCGGAGAGAATAGGCGCTGCACTTTGTGTTCAGACCAAGGCAGTGAGTCTGCTGCTCGACTGTATCTACTCACAGCCTTGACTTGAAATGCTCCTATTTGTGGTCTGGGTGTTGTGGTTTGTTTCCAGCATGTTTGGACTCTGTGTCAACACATCTGCGATAGTCAAACATCAAACCGCATACTTCCCCTCATTTTTTCCATTCCTGTACCGCTGCCAAATATTTTTAAAAGTATCTAATTAAGTCAACTAAGAATATTGTCAGTACATTTCTCCCCCTCTTCCCATCGGCTTAGCCACATGAGTAACTCCTTGTATGTTTCTTAGCGGAAATGAAAGGTGCAACCCCAGTGTGATGCCCAAAGACCACTGACCGTAGATGTCTAGAATGCAAAATTCACTCAGTTGGTTTACACATAAAAGGCAAGGATAATTAGAGGAAAAATGTAATTCATCATACGTTTGATAATCAGACTGATTTGGTCTCCTATCTGCACCAGAGCATTCAAATAACCCCCCTACTATTAGCACCCCACTCTCCCTCACACCAGTAGTCTGTTTTACCCTCTCTTTGTTCCCCTACAACACATTATCATTATTGTAGCTAATTGCATGGTTTGCCTTGAAGTTGTGCAGGAGACTCGTGATCTGGGGTTGAAACGTGGACAGGGATCCAGTCTTCTCCACAGCTTGCTTTACACTGCTAATTGCCGTTACCACAGGATAAGGCATGCTCCTCGCTGTGGCCAGCCGGACGAGGCTGGAACAGGCACGGGGCGGGTTGGGTGGGGGGAAACTATCACACAAGGGTGGTAAGACGTGGGAGGGAGAGCCAAGGGTGGCATAACTGAAGTGGGATGGGTAGGCCAGATTGGGGAGGGAAAGGATAGCGGTTGGGGGTAAGCGGGGGGGATGGAACCGGCGTTAGATGTGGGTCAGCGGGAGTGGAGTACCCTAAAGATTACAGTTGGTTAGTGCGACCCCTCTCTGACAGGATCTGAGCCCTTACTCCCAGCAGAGGTGGACCGTGGCATTTGGGAAACCCAGCTATTAGTGAGGCTAATAAAGCCTGGGCAGGAAGTTTTGAACCTTCCGTAGTCAAGAGACATTGTCCTGCCACAGGTCCACACGCTGAATCTTAGTTAATATATGACTGCAGAGGGTCTTTAAATGATAGTTAATAAGACAGAGGAGCTGTGTAAAAGACATCTATAGGCACCAATTTCCATTTTACAATCTCTCATAATAATTGTGTTTTTATGAGCGTATCTTTTTATTATCTTTGTTTATTAAAGGAGTGTAATGTGAGAGATGAGTTCATCTAACTCTGAAAATCTGAGATTTGTGCGAGCTCTGATAGTTTCTTAATTCAGATGGGAACGTTAGTTTTACACCACAGTATCAACTTCCAACTTCAAAATGAGTCACAGCTCCCCGATGGGGTTTTAGAAAAGGAAATGGAATCACAGACATAACTAGTGACAAAGCCTCCATCACCTCATAGAAGATCTCGCTCCATCTGTGAGAACTTTGGGTCTACCCCAGAAAAATAATAAATATCCTCTTCTCATGGCTGGCGCTTTTCGATCAAAAGGTGGTTTCAAGACCAAACAAAGGAAATGGTGTCATTAATGATATATATTATGAACTAGGGCCTCTTAGAACAGTTTCCTACAAATGCATGGATAAGGGGTTGATCTCTCTCCTAACAAAGGATCTCTAAAATATGAAGTGAAAAGCTACCCAAGATGAAGCTGGTAAAGACACAGACGAGGAAGAGCCTATTTCCACAACACAAACAGATTTCCTGGCCTTTAGCAGTCTCTTACTGGGATACTTTGAGACATATCCATCAAAACACAGCTGTATTCATTCATATTTCATACCTCCTCCTTCTCCCAGTGCTTTAACACTGTTCTTTGATCAAAGGAGAGAAGTCGGATCACAACAGGAAGGTTCCCTGCCAGCCAAGACTGTACTGTACATGCTACCGTATCGCTGACTTTAACTTCAGTCACCAACAATAATGGAATAATACAAATCAATGCCTTGTAAATGCAAAACTAAAAAGACTTAAGAAATTCATGAATTTCTACATATCAAATGTTTTAATCTGAATTTTTTTCACATTTCATAATGAGCTTGGTTTCAGGCCTGTGCAGTTCTGCTGCAAAATTGTACAAAATACTTTTTGTTATAAACTCAAACTCCATCAGTCAGCGTGCAGGAAAATTAACATTTTGTTTCCCAGAGTTAAAGATGATTGATTGAAGTCTTTGTTAGATTTAGAGGAATAACAAACTTAAGTGAAGGAATTGCTGATAGACTCGACAGCCAGAAGCAGATTCAAACCACGCAGCTCAAGAGTGTCACCATGTGGAGACGAGAGGATATGACACAGCAGTAACTGAGCAGCGCTGAGAGAAAACACTTTACATCAGAAAGCAGAAGAGCAGTCCTATTTTGATTTCTTCCCTGACCCTCTACTTAGTTTGTTTTACATATTTTTTCCAATTAAATTTCATGTCAACCGCTTTACATTAAGCCTTCTGCGTCCCTCTTTAGCTCACCTCCACCATATCAATTCCAAGACATAGCACTTCCAAAGAGTCTTTTCAGTAAGGCTCTGCGAGAAAAAGTGTTTGAAGACCTCCCTGACATTTAGACTCTCTCTGAAGATGACTTTGCCTTCTACTATAGCCTGCGGGAACATAGTAAGACCCACACTAAACTTCAATTGATATGCAGGGCCAGATTCCTCCAGGGGAAATTATCATTCTGTTCATAATAAGAGCCACAACAAGCACCTGGAAAATGACTTTATTATACACTCTGCTTCAATAAAAGTTTCCTATGACCCATCAGAAACACACACATGGCGCACGGAGCATAATCGTGATGAAATGAAAACTATATTATGCATATGATAGAATGCTTATTTGATGGTGGGCTGTGCGAGGATGCACATCTGCTCGCTTCGTTTGATTGGCAGGTGTGTTAATGCAGCGCTGTGGCCTTGGATGGAGGTGCTCTGAGACCCCCTTTTTCCTGAAGTCATTATCCAAATATGTTCTGTTTTTCAAACAAATGAATGGCATAAAAATCAAAGTATCAAATATGTATTGCCCTTCATAATGGAATTCCCTCGGAGCAAGGACACGTAACAATGGGCCATTCTCGGCTTCCTGTGCTTTCCCTCTCTATATGCCAGTGGACGTGACCTCCACAGATTTAACAATGGGGCATCCAGCAGCACGAGCACTTGGCTTCTCGCCACAGCCACTACGTGCACTAAGGTTGCTTTCATCTATTTTGTTATATTTAAGGATGACATCCTAGCCTAGTCGGCCTCTACCATTGTCTTCACCGTGATTATTTTCTACCGTTGTTTAGCCCCAGTTGTGGCTCTTTGATGAAAAGGTCGCCACTCAATTGGAAAACAGTCATTAAAATGCGGTGGGTACTATTCACCAGTGTGCATGGGGGAACCAACTCAACTGAGCTGGTTAATCAAAAGTTAATTATATAATTTTCATGCAGATGAGGGAAACATTCAAATGAATCCCAACTCTACAATCATTACAGAAAATAAATAAAGAAATAATTCTAAAATGCTATAAAATGTTCAGGGACCTGGAGGCTGTAAACAATATGAAGTTTAATTTGAGGTAAACAAAGTGAATATCCACCAGGGGGTCCGGGAAGGAGAAAGTGAGGTTAAATCAAATTTGGAAACATAGATACCAGCAGGTTTTGTTGTCCTGATATACGTGCAATTAGGCAGGTCCTTGATGAGGACACTGGGAGGGAGAAAGTTGGCTTTCATAGCAAATACTTAGGGATTATTTAAAGGGAATTCATGGAATTTAATGCGCTATCTGTAAACATTCATTATTCTCACACTCTAGTATACCAAATTGAATTAAAACCATATTTTAGGAAATGTTATAAAAGCACAATTATCCTTTATGAGGATGATGCAATATTATGGAAAACCCCATTAAGATAAGGAATACATCTATTCCTTTTCACTTTCAGAAGAAAATAACCAAGACAAGATGTTCTTCTGTAACTTTGTCAAGTAGAAATATAGTACTTTTAAAAAAAAAGTCTTTCCTCATCAAAGGAAATGATTGTGTTATGCAAATTACAACCATGAATATTAAACCAACGATGTGAAGTATCACAAATGAACAAGCATTGTTCTGGAAGTGCAATGGAATGTGGTTTAATTTCTTTTTAATTCTATGTGCTTTTATAATGTTCACCTTTTCCCAGTTGTGCCAGCGGGTTTGGGTTCATTGGCGTGCATTACAACCACGCTCGAACAATGCGGGGCCTCCACGGTGTCAGCACAGTTCATGAATCCTGGCCCCTTATGCACCAGGCGATTAGTATGGTGCTCTGTCTGTGGGGCTTTGCCAGAAAATGAGTTCTCTTTAAAACATATGCCCCCTGCTGATTCCTTTCCTTTCCCGATATGAAATTCCAATTTTTATAATGAACACCAATTTCTTTTACGAAGTGGAGGGAGGGGGAAAAAAAGTTTTATTCCCTTTCTGTTTTGGATGGCTGCAGTTCTCCTAAATTACAGAAAGCTGTTGTGGACATCACAAGCCGAACATGTTTTGTCTTTCATGTAGGGGGGGCTAATCAACATTCAGGTAGCAACACAAAAAATCATCTGGTGTAATTTTCCACATCACATATGCACATGACTGGTGTGGCAGAAAATGGAATTAGCCAAACTGTAACAAATTCAATTAAGTCATTGATTTCTAATAAATTGGCCTTAATCACCAGCTGTTGTCATGCTAAGATTGTTGTGTCACAAGTTTGTCATGCTTGTCGGTCGTGCCTGCTTTACAAAGGCAATTTAATCTATTAAAAAGCTCTTTTTTTTAAATTGCATTTTATATTTCAATAGCATCATTTCAGTTCTTATGACCAGATACACAGGGTTAGATTACAATGTAACTAAATAAAAAAGATTTGATCATTTCATCAGAGTCCAAAATCTTTATTACAATTTTAAATGTAAATCTTACAGACATAGATTTCAATTGATCTGTGCAATATGTTTTTTTAAAGTCAGTCTCCTGCGATCCTTCACCGGTGTTGATGAAGATGCAAATACAGTCCGTGTTTCTCTTCTCTCTTTTTTTTTGTAGCTCTTCAATTATTAGGGAACTTTCTCTTTCGGTCAAAATGACTGTAATCGTCATTCATCTGAAGAGGTTGAAATTAAATCACAGTTAACGGTTTCATCTGCTGCTTAAATATTTAATCCAACAAATGGTTCAATCTTCATTCAGGATAGCACACAAGGAAATACGCATCACATCTGCCATCATTCAAAAACATAAAATTAGGCATTCACATTTTCACTCATGCAAAAAGGGGGAAATAAAAACAGTCTTTGGAGCAGTTTGTATATTGTCATTGCTGCTTGGGAACACAATGGCCCACAGTGGTGTACTGTACATTAATATTGTACAATTGAAGTAGACATTGGTGATAAATTATGTATAATAAGCACTTACTACATTGTATGGTCGAAGCCTCTCTTGGGTCTGGGCACTCGCCTCATCGGGAAGAGACACCACTCCTCCTGTACCCATCATCTGAACACAATGAAACCAAGGTGGGTTAGAAATCTGAATCCAAAAGAACATTTACCAAAAAGAAGCTAAACTGAAACATTTTGGAGATTTTCCCTTCAAGACACCACATTTGCTCAAACTGTTAGACTCATCCACATTAAAAATCACTCACCCTGATGGTCGCCTCCAGCTCTCCCACACTCCTCTTCCCACCTGGTAGCCACCCATAGGACCAGTGCTGGGACAGGGTGACCTGCACCACCAACGCCAACATCAACACCTGCACCATCACTCTGCTGCTCGCTTCCATTACAGCTGCAGAGGGACACACATTAGTAATAAAAACAATAATGTCACAGCCGCTTCTCTCAGACCGGGGGTTACAAAGCAATGACCAACATTAGCAAAGAGTACTTCAGACAGTAATTACCAAGAGGAGCGAGTCTAACTTGATAAGCATTGAACAAACTTCATTGTGGATTGACTCACCTCTGTATTGGCTTTGTTTGCATGTGGCGCATTAGCCAGAGGGGGATTTTTATAGGTGTTGTAGGAGACGCCGTCAGGATTATAATCCCCCTCTCTGCAGGTGTGACACATTTACCGACTAATGGAACACAAAATACTGCTAATGGACCTGGCTAAGTGCTCCAATATGCTGGCGTCACCATGAGGGTTCAGAAAGCATGAAATATAGATCAGAAACATCATTGTGTTTGTATCGAACGCATCTGTGTATGGGGCAGATGAAAAGACAACATTAGGATAAAATCTGGCATTTCTCTCCATCTATAATTTATTGGAATCAGCTTTTATCAAACAAATAGTATCCATACAGATTCAAAAAGGCAGAAACATCACTGAAACAAGATGCCCATGCATTTATGTTTCACCAGCTGCAAGGCCTCACTGTCATTGCCTCTATTTCTTGTTCTTTCAGCATGGACATTTAATACAATGAAGTTAACAATGCAGTTAACATTGGTGATGAATAATAATCACAACGATACATTATGTACAGTAAATAAACAAAAACGATCAGTGTTTCATGTATAAACAGTAGAAAGTTGTTCACCCAAACCAAGCTTACTGTTTTATAAAGAAGTAAGCAGAAGCCTTGCAAAAATATATGCTTCTGATTTAGCAGCAATGTTGGAGTTTCCTTAAATACCAAACGTACTACCACTCAAAACATTTCATAATGCCCGTGCATGCATACTTCCTATTTTAGCTCTACACTGGCTCTTTCATTATACTTGTCCAGACAAGGTTCAACTACATCTCTTATTTCAATAAAACTCAAATGTTCTGTTTTTCTTCATATCTTTCACACTTTAACTTAAGCTATGGTACATTTTATTTTCCTTATAATATTCTGAGAAATTCATGATTCATACAGTAAACCATTATTTGAAAACAATGCATTTTTAAAAGTGTGTCTAATAAAACAAAAATCATCTGGCTTGTTTGTATTAAAATTGCGTCACTTGGTGACAGGTTTTGCATGATTAGAAATGTCTCTCTAATCAATATGGCACTGCTTAATGCAAACATGTAAAGTGGAAATGTAAATTTGTATAAAAAGGGAAGGATGTCATGATTGGCTGTAAAATATTACGTACGTAGAAAGATACGTTGGGATGTTATAATCCATTTTTTTCTGCCTGTTCCAATGTGGGCTAATTGCATTTTGCAGCGTCAGGCACCGATCCACTAAGTAATATTGCCACGGGCAACCCAAGAAAGTTGGTGAAGTTGAATAAAATTGCAACAGGCAGCAGCTGTTTAGTTATTCATAGACAGAAGTGAGAACATTTGCAGCGTCTAACAGAATGAAATGTATCTTGAGTCTTGTGTTTTTGTTTGAGCTCAAAGTAGATTATAAATATTATTCACACATGTCACACAAGACATTATTTTAGCAAAAGCAGTAATTATATTTACCATATTTCAAACACACAATGTATTCCCCTCATAGCAATCAAACAACACTAATGTAAAAAACAGGCATTGTGGCCAGCGACAAATTAAGCAGAAATAAAAATAAAATGCATGTTTTCCACAACAGATGAGATGCAATTAGGTAGTTAGCAATAAATACAATATATACAGTATACAATATCTTCATAGATTAAGTGAAATACAATCTTTGAATGTTTCCTTTATTGACCCTCACACTGTTGCAACATATGCAACATAAAACTGAAGCAGAACATACATATCGAAGAACCCAACCGTACCATAAACCACTATAATTACCATATTTTACACTGGAAGCCTGACGATCAAGCATTCCTGACAGAGGCATACTCTCCTGGAGTACAGATGTTTTCCATTATATTACAGTATGTTACAATTATTGTTTAGATCTGTAATCAAGTGCAAAGTGTAAAAAGAGCTTGCTTTAGAAAACAACATTCAGGAAAGGGAAATGCCTACATTAATTTGACAGGTATTATTTAAAATTGGCGTAGTCTGAGAAAATGTCAACAAAATCCTGAACCACTCTGTAGCAGTAGTCATATTGCTCCTGGAAGAAAAAGCAGAATAAAATAGTGTTACTTTGCATAAACATGTAGAAATAGTTCCAAACAACACAAATGTGAATAAGCTGACGGATTCTGCACAGTGGGTTTGATAGGATCTCTTTTACTCACCACAGTCTGGACCATGTGTGGTCTCTTCATGCGTAAACTCTTGACGGTCTGGAAAACGTCCAGCAGGCCTTCAGCCTTCACCCTCTCCAGAATGTTACTGAGGGCAATGAAGGTACCGGTCCGACCCGCTCCAGCGCTGAAACATGAAGGACAAAAACATTAGCAACCACATCACATTCTGCACACACTGGACGGCCTTGAAAATGGGTTGCCTTGCTGCAGAAGAACTACAGATAATTTAGAAAAATAAAGCTCAGAAGAAGAATATTTTAAATTCTCACTACTTCTACTACATTTCTTTAAAAGAATGCTGCAATGAATCTCTTGTAATCCTTGCAGCAGATGCTTTTTTCCCCATTTGAATTAAAAAGTTTGCAAGAGAAAAGGTGACCTTTGTGTAATAGTCCTAATAATCATCCCCACTTAAAGAAAGGCTAATCCAAACGCTAACACTAATCAGTTTGGAAGCTCAGTGTTTGACTGAGTCAATGTTTACAATGATGGTGGGATGGAGAGAGGAAGACACAGAGAGACGGGGAGCGAGTGTGAGAGTGATGTGTGATTCGGAAGCGAAGTGTAGAGAGACTTTGGGGATTGCATCGGGTTAGCCCCGTTTCCCAGGGGCAGAGAAAAAGCTTTAAAAAGCCCTTCTTAGACAAGTGGTGATGAAGGAATAGAAGAGAGTGATGACACCATTTCCTGTCGTTAGCTCATCTTATCAGATTAATCATAGTGGGAGTCAGAGGAGATTTCACTTTGAGAGGTTTTAATTGACTGTGAATCAGTGGATTGGATCAATCCCACAGGGGTGTGCTGCTTTAGAATCACTTCACCTGAAGCTAGGTTCTGATCAAAGCTTTCACAGCTAAGTCTTTATAAGGGATCACATAAGTGGTTTAGGCATAGAACACCAGGTCTACTGAGGCAAACTGTACAATTTATTGTAACAGGCGTTTGAGAGAAAAATGTATCTGGAAAAATGTAATTCCTTCCAATATCCCTCTAAAAGATTCAGGTGATAAAAGAAAAAGGGTTGAAATAAAAAGCACGAGCGGACAGAAACATTTATACCATGTCTGTAAAAATGTTCATCTGCAGATACAAATGCTGCAAAATTATCAGAACTGAATTTCCGCACCTGCAGTGCACAATTATGGGACGGTTTCCAGACTGCTGCTGCTGCCTCTGTACAGCGGCAATAATGTCAATCATCCCTCTTCCTTCAGCCGGTATTCCGATCTCAGGCCATCCGTGGAAGTGGAAGTGTCGGACGTGTTGCGACTTCTTTTCCTGGTGAGATAGAGTGCTTTCTCTGTTATTTTAATGCAGCTAAAGATGCTAGATATAATGACATTTCATGCATTTTAAACTGATAGAATAAAGTAGACAGGGGAATTGAAATTCTGTTTTTAAATGTTAGGAATAAAACGTTACGCACTGGTCTGTAGGTGAGCACCATGTCTTTGAGAGTGAAGGTTTCACACTGTGTGTCTGCAGTCAGCTCCACAGTATAATCTCCAAATGTTACACTGCCCTCTGATGGCCAATACTGGAAACACTTTTCCTGGTGGAGAAGGTCAGATGGAAATACAATCAGGCTTCATTTGACTGATTAATGTCCTATTCTTTTTTCTGTGTTTTCAGTGTGCACCACAAGAGTAATATAAAACGATTAAATGCATACACAGGCTGTCAGGAATAAGAAATAGGTCGAATAATAAAATGAAATGAAAGAGATTTTCTAAATGTGCAACTCCACTTTCCAGCCTGTACTTTTGCAGGAGCAGCGTACTGTACCTGCTCCCTCTCTTTGAGTTCGGTGAGCATAACGATTGAATGACACCTCCACTCCCACACCATCCTCCAGAAGTCCTCCACTGTGTGAGACAGTGGGCCCTGGGTTGCGATAAAATAGTCCTTCTGCCTGTAGCCCTGGAGGGCAGATCATCCGGTAAACAACACTTGAGAGTGCAGCAAACATCATATTTTGCATTGTTTGTAAAGGCAACAATGAGCTTTATATATACTTCTATGGGAAATCTATACAGGAGGTTGAGAGGGAGTGCTTACATCAATAAAGGAGGCATTGATGTAGTCGGTGAACTCCTGTCCTCTCTTCACTGACAGCATTACTCGGTTGAAATCATCTGCACAAGAAAAAAAGGAAAAATAAAAACTTTCCATAAGTGATTATTAATAAAATAAAAGTTTGAAAAGGCTGATGGAAAACATAACAGCTAAGTTCAAATGTTGCTGTGTTATTAAAGCCAAATGCGCCAGAGCTGATATCAGATTTCACTGTAAAAAAAAGTTGTAACCACAATTTCCCTTTCCCACTCTACTCTCACATTTCAGTCAAGATACAAGCTGTAGTTAAATGCCATTGATCATAGTCATCCTGATTAGCCGGATATCTGTGTATATCTATAAAAATAACCAGCAGTGTGGCACTTTGATGTTACTGGGATGTGATGTATTATGGATTAGTATCAGAGCAGTCCTTACAAGGAATGATCTGAAGCACACGGTTCTTCTTCATGTTGGCGGGAAGGTTTCCAGTTCTCATGTTCTCCTTCATTATGCGGACGTTGGTCAGTTTCTGTCAGGAGAAAGCAGGAGCAGATTGACATGATGAAAGGTTTGTTTTTCATCAGTGCAGGGCAGCTCAACGCTTATGAATATGATGACTCGGACAGTTTTAAAAACACAGAAGCTGGACAAAAACATTTTGTATTTTCAGAGATGAAGAAGAAGAAGAGGAGGCATTAGGGAATCATTTCAGTAAGAGTGTACGGAACTGTGAGAACAAAAATTAGAATATTTCACCACGTTATATTAAATCCTGTGTGGCAGATGTGGGGGTTCTTATAAAGTATTAGTTGATACAAAGCTTTGCTATTTATGTTAGTACCGCTAAGGGGGGCACCCTGGGCAAGTGTTCCTACCCATGCAGGGCGCAGGGTGATGGGGACGATTCATTACTGACTGAAATGTCTGAGAGTGAGCCTCTTTCATCCTACCCTGAACTCCTCCTCCAGGCCCAGCCTGTCGTGGGGAGCCCTGGTGTTGTGAAGCCTCTGCAGATGGCCCTCCAGAGAGCACACATCCAGCTCCGTGTCTCCATACAGGTAGTACTCCAGCAGAGCCTGGTAGATAAAGGAGTACTGCATCTGAGGGGGAACACAGAGGAAAAGGTGGAAGAAGTAGCTTCAGTTTGCCAAACTATCTTTTACTATTTCCGTGTATCATAGAGGAGGTTGTTTTTCTGTGTCCTCTCTTGTTTGTGCCTCCAACACTAGAGAGAGAG
This sequence comes from Trematomus bernacchii, assembly GCF_902827165.1. NCBI lineage: Eukaryota > Metazoa > Chordata > Actinopteri > Perciformes > Nototheniidae > Trematomus > Trematomus bernacchii. The sequence goes on from NW_022987828.1 coordinate 10,857,509, forward strand.
TGGAGCTGTCAGTCCGGGTACCACAGGCCGGAGAGGGTCAACACTTACATCTGTCTGGATGAGCTGACAGCGCTGCTCTCGTATTCTGCTCACAGAGCCGAAGACATCCAGCCTCTGTTCCATGTGCATCATGTCGATCATGCTGTCAATGACAATGAACGTCCCAGTCCTCCCCACCCCGGCACTGAGGAAACACAAACAAGGGGAAGGCACAAGGTCGGACAAAAGTGAAGCTATGGAAGAAAATGTCTCGGATAAGAACTTGAAACAATATTGTTTCTGTATAGCACACATAGAACCTTAGCAACAGAGGAACATTACATGCACCAAATGGTTGAAACAAATGTATTTCTACTTTTATTTTAAGCTTCTATTAGGGTTTTCGAATGAAGGCAAAAATCATATTTTATGACATTATAATAATAACCCTACTTAAAATTTAAATTCCTGAAACTAAAATCCTCAATTTATATAAAGTGATTAATTGGACAAATCAAGTTGATCTTTTTTTTGTCAAGTCATCTTTTCTTTAATAAAACTAACTTAGCTGTGAGTGTTAGGAAGTAGGAAAGCAAACTTTTGGAAAAGGCTTAACACCAGACATAACAAACTAAACAACATATTAAGATAACAACATGTATTTTGGAAAAGATTAACTATAAATAAATAACTGGTTCGAAAATAAATAAAACAATGGAAAAAACAAAACAGAAAAATTTGACGGTGAATTTAGAACTTCAATATCAACATTATGAATGAAGCTTCAAACTATTCTGTATATAACTACTGACAACACAAAATAACTATATAGAAATATAAAAATGCTTCTGCTTTCTTCTAATATATTGCCAAGCTATCCCTGTTCTCTTAACATAGACGTCAATTGTGGACAGCCTGGAGCATGAGCATGTGTAAAAGTGCTTCACCTCTGAAGCACACTCCTAATAGATTTACTGAGGTCGTTTGAGCAGACGGCTCCGCGGGGAGCAGAGCTGCCGTCCACAGCGGGCGAGGGGCTCCTCAATGGGCCCCATTCAAGAACAACAGGCCCTCTCCCCCAGCACCTGTTGCTGCAGTTGCTCTCTGAGCTGCTGATTTCTTTTGTGAGGCTTTGCACTGATTGGCCAGGCAAACATAACATATGCACTCTTCAGTATATATTTATTTATGCTTCAATTCAGTTTTTATACTCTTGACCTACAACTAAGTTGAGCTCTACAGTAACATTACCAAACCTAACATGATACAAATACAAAATAAGTTTATTTGTAGTGTTTTATACCTCAAAAGACAGAAAATATCCCAACAGGTCTGTGTTGAAAGTTTTAAGAACTGTTGATTTTTTCACATACCAAATTTCATTTTTGCGAATAGATTTTCTTGCAAATAGGGAAATTCATCATTCGCAAAGTATTTTCTTGTCTCTTATAATGAAATGAAGCAGCTCTTTTTATTAACTTCTCTTCACTGTATTTAATTACATTTATGCAAAGGTCTCTTTCCTATAGAGAGAATAAATCATCTAAATTCACTCCTTATGGTACAACTTGAACTTTCTATTGCAGGAAAGAAATTCTGCTGTGTCAACTTTTAAAAGCGGATTAAAACACTTTTATTTCACCAAGTTTTAGTTAAGTTTAAAATGTAGGGCTATTGGTAAGATCCTTATTTTAGAATCAGTATTATCATTCCGATTATAATAATGTGAAAATTCCTTCTTAACTTTGTCTATGTTTTTATTGTAATACCTTGTTGACTCATATTTTTTTATCTTATATATGTTTTTGTCAGAAATGATCTGCGCCTATTTCTATTTTTTCTTTTAAGCACATGAGGTCTACGACTGCTGTATAAAATGTGCTCTATAAAAACCTTAGCTGATTGATTATAGTCATATATTGTTTTCTGGCTTTTGTTTTACAACAGATTTTACCTGCAGTGCACAACAATGGGCCCAGCATACGTTGGATTGACAGTCTTGACCTTCTTGAGGAATTTCAGCATGCCGATGGGCGAGAACGGCACCCCGAAGTCTGGCCAGCTGGTGAAGTGGAGCTGGGTGACGAGGCGCGGAGCTCGGGGGCCGTCGCTGCCCTGCTGCGAAGCACAGAAACAAACCTGAGCATGAAGCATGTTCACTGTGCAGACACACATCAGTCAAATATACTATGCTACCTACTGGAAAAGTACCCTCAAATTGACTGAATCATTTGTCTTTTTTTGTCATTTCGCTACTTGTGACGGAATACAATTATTAAACATGTGTACTGGTTTGCCTCTGCCTCGCTCTCCTACTCATGAATGCTCTCTCAAGAGAACACAACGTCATGCTCTGTGTTCAGAGGATGTAAAAGCTCTCAGTGTGCCAGCTCGTGCTGCAGCGCTATACCACAGTCACAGTTTTCACAGAGTCAGAGAGGATATCTCCACTTCTCCGGCTTCAAATGGAAAGGGAACAAAGTGAATTTTGCAATCTGAAGGCTTGGCTGAGATGGCAGCATCAAAAACACACGGAGAGAACTACAGACACTGAGAGTGCTGTATGAACCTCTAAAGATGAGACATTTGTAGTGTTTACTGTATGTTAAATACACCTACACTTTCATGCTGGGCCCATAACATACATCCTTTAATATCCTTTAATTTGTTTCCATTTTCCATGTATTTATTATATTTTGCATCTCATAATAGTTTACTAAAATGTCTCCATGGGGAACTACACCATCTCAATGTAGCTTTGTTTCATGTTTAATTTTTAATAAGAATCTAGCTATTATGATGATAGGTTGTTATAACAATTAAGGAGTATATTAAGAACAATATTGAAAAAGCACACTATTATTTTAATAGCATGTGTATGTCTAAATAAAGGCATCATTTAGCTTAATCTTTGGTTGTTTTTATTGTGTCCTTATTTCTGCTGCACAGTATAATCACTTTTTTGCTGACGTGCTGTGAAGTCAGCTGAAGTCCATGCTGCTAACTGAGACACAGTTTTCTGTTTAACAATAATACAAAAGGTGATTTAATTAAACATTTTTTATAAACATATTGATATGTAGATCCACACATTTGACTTACATATTGAACACAGAACTTTCTAATGGTGTAGTCCACCAGTACAGTGACGTCCTCCATCGCCACTCTGATGTTCCCGTACATCCAGCAGCCTTTCTCTGGCCAATACTGATAACATTTGTCCTGGTAACATAATAAGAACAAGAAAGAGGTCAGTCTTTAATAACTATAAGAAAAATATACACCTTAAAAGGAAAAGAAAACGGTATTTTCATTGTATCAGCGTATGTTGTGTATCTTATTGGTGTGCGTACAGAAATGTGTATTTGACGTATTTTTCCCAATCCAATCCAAAGGCAATCACAGGGACTTTGTGCGACTCTGTCAGTCAATACGATCTTCACACTGACGTTTCAACTCATTAACTACAATCTCAGACTAATTATCATGGAGCCTCTTAGGATCTTATCAACAATTATTCCGTCATTGATCCCCATTGCCTCCATTCTGCCCTATCAAACCCGCAGTTGAGCTCTCAATTGATCATCCCTTTGAGGCTAAATTTAATGCGATGCTAAGTAATCTGCTGGGTGACACTTTGTATGGATCCTGGAAAAGGGGTCAAATAAATGATGCCCATGACTTTGGGTCATGTGAATACAAAAGGGTTTCATTAATGGTGAATTGAAGCCATATCGATTGTATAGGTTAAATCTATACACACCCTATTTAAAATGATAAAAGTGCATTGCAGAGGAAGAATACTTTTAGACAGACCTCTTTCCTTTCTTTCAGATTCGTCAGCATTACTATAGTTGCTGTTTTCTGCTCCCATATCATCCGCCAGAAGTCGGCCAGCGTCTCAAGCTTTGGGCCTGAAGCAACGTCAAGAAAAGTATTAAAATAAGGTGCAAATGGTTATAACTCGAATGCTTGCATGCTCAACATTCATTAAAAACTCAAGCAAACTGAAAAATGTACCTTGAGCTGCAATGAATCTGTTGTTCTCTTTAAAACCCTGTGTGAATGGACATGGTATTAATGAAAATGTGTCAAGAATCTTCCATATTACAAGCTTAATTGCTACTAAGACTCACATCTATGTAGGATGCATTTATGTAGTCTGAACACAGATGTCCATCAAGATGACTCAACAGCACTCTTGAATGATCATCTGAGGAAGAGAGAAGAAAAAAGATCCTGTAAATAATAGGCTTATTTTTCATTCAGCCCACATCACCCTACGATTTAGAGATCAATAAAACTGCAGTCTAAAGGTTACATTAATATTGTGTGCTGCAGAATACATCCTGACACTCACATGGTAAAATGTTTGGGTATCTGTTTTTCTCTCTGTTGTGCTCTCGGCTCGCCTCCTCAAAAGACCCGTGGTGGTAGTAACACGGCAGCGACTATAAAGAAAGAACCCCCCCCCCCCCAATACTCATGAGATCAAAATAAAGCCGGGGGTCGACAGCCTACAAACATAACATTTTATTACTATTTTCTGTATTTGTTCTGTGCTTGCAGGACAAAGATCTTAGTCAGACCACACAAACTCACATTGAACTCCTCTCTGAAGAGCTTGCCGTCATCTGCCGAGCGTATCCGGTACTCCTCCTCCAGCGAGTCCAGAGGGATGGGGAAGTACCTCTTGGAGGGCGAGGGGGATCTGGGAAGGAGGACCACTGTCTGCTCTCCTGTGTTTTAGGGAATATATGGCAGTCATACAACTAATGTTTCCCAACAGAGAACATTACAAGCTCTCATAGCACCTGCAAAAACAAGCCTGATGGCCATTAAGATTTCCTACTTTTGTGGGTACATGACAGAAATGATTTCTCCGGTCATAAACATGGTGCCGCTGCTGCTGCTGCAAGGAACTGTCTTAACTCAGAATTTGGCCTTTCCCCTAATTTATGAACTTTCTACTTGAAGTGAAAGTTTATATGACTCCCTATGTGCTGGGAAAGCCAAGGGCCTTCCAAGACCTTTCCAGCTTCCTTGGACTTCAGATCGTAAAACTTTCCTAGTCCATAAAGAATGTAAAGCTACACTTAAAACTAAAAAGAAATAAAAAGTAAAAGGCTGTATTATATTTTCAAGCACTTGGTGGTTATATTGAGTGCAACACAATGTTACCTTGTTCCTCCAAGAAGCCATTAGGTATTTTTTTGTCCACCGAGGTAACGAGAGCTTTCCTGTGGTTTTTGAACCTGTAGTAATCACACAGAGAGAAGCAGAGAAAGAAAAAAGCCTCAGAGAAGATAAAGGGAAGACATCTCTATTAGGAAAGCAAAAACAAGTGAACCCCAATTACTAGAACATAGCTGGTGAGCACATAAAGTAAGCAAACGATAAATACTAAAACCAATATCAACCACGTGAGAGAGGCAAAGCTGTTCCTCCTCATGTCTCCGTCAGGGAAAGAGCTCTGAGCCGGCTGATCAGTGAATGAGTCTGACCCGACCTGACCTAGCTGTTGTTGTTTGCTGGCTTACTTGAGAAGCAGCTGTTTACCCATAAGCCAATGCTCACCGCATGTTCCCCAACCACCCCCGTCCTGAAGTTTTAACCCGACACACTCTCACACAGACACACGCTTAAAGGGACAGAGACAGAGAGAGAGGAGAGAAGGCACAGACTCACTCCAAAACTAAAATAGCCAGATCTGAATGTTTCTTTACTCACCTGAGACAGTAGATAGTCAGCAGGACAACGATGATAAGAAGCAGGGATATGATGAGTGTCGAGGGCAACACATGAGCCCCCTGGTGGGTGGGGTTTTCTGGATAGAACACTAAGTCGTCAGTATACTTTTAATGAAAACAATTGTAAACTTTTTGATATTCAAAGGATAAGTTTGATGGGAAGTGCATATATAGTTTTTGTCTTGCTGCACTGTATCTGTACATTCAATTTGAAGCATTTTTATTTTGTGAGATCTAGAGGTGCTGAGAAGTAGATTTTCTCCCTACGCAGTAAGGCTAACCGCTTCCGCCGTTTCCAATCTCCGTGCTAAGCTAACTTGCGGTTATCTATTTATAATTTTTTTTTCATCTCAGTCTTTGCAAGAAAGCAAATCAGTGGATTTCCCAGAATGGAAACTATTCCTTTGAAGCAATACTTTGTAATTTTACTGAGTGGTGACCACTGTAACCACACGTGAAAGGATAATGTTATAAAGTAAAATGTAGTGTCACGGCAGAATGAGTAGCAAAAAGTCAGCAAACTGACTTTTTAATTTTAATTGCACTCCAATAATCGTGTAAAGTTTGCCAACATGTATTACCGTACCATAAGGAACTGGTCATACTAAACCAAGTAAGGTGGTATCAGCAGTTGTCCTTTAAATGAGCCGTATTAATACATTCAGCTTTGTATATGTATGCAGAAAAAATTGTTAGTTCTTCTTTCAAAAGCTAAATGCTGTAGTCTCACTGATCCTTTCCATGTGTTGTATGAATGCAAAGAAATAGACAAAAACATTTCTACAGTTACCTGCAGTTTGGTTCTCATGAGATGAATTATTCACAGCAATAGAGATCCCAATCAGAAACAACACCATTGTCACTGTGGATGGAAAAGAACCACAGTCACTTGTAACACAAAATCAGATTCAACATTGTAATTATTTCCACCTCCCACTAGAAGGCGCCACATCTCTACGAAAAGCCTCTGCAGCTGTGAGAAAAGATGCAGAGGGCAGAGAGGAGAGCTGCTCAGCTTTGATGCGGCTGGAGAGTGATGTCTGTCTCTCTGCTGAGCAGTTACAGTCCTTGTGGGAAATCTGCCGGCAGTCTGGTCCTGCCAGGCTGACTTGAAAGAGCTGCAGCATATCAAATAGCCTAATATTCAGACATCAAACCGGAGAGGAGGCTTTAACCCTCAGGTGACAGTAACCATATCCCCCGTAGACTGTGGATTTGACACTTGAGTTGAGCTCAATGTAGTATTTGTTAGAAGCCATCTCATTTTGCAGCGTTGTCTTTGATGTCCAGCACCGTTCAGCCTGGGAAAGCATCCTGCATGGTCACAATAAGACACTGTTCATCAATGATTTGAAATATGGAGGACATCATTTAGGTGTGATCTTCCTTGTTTCCTCTCTTTTTATACCTCAGTCACTCTCCCTCTTTATCCCTGAACCATCATTATATTCTAAACCACATTCTCACTTTTCCCTTTTTGCTTCATGGCTGGGAGCTATTTGAGATTTATTTTGGGAAGAGCTCTGCGAGTGTCTTTCCAAAATGAAAAGTATATATCAAGTTACTCACAACTACACCGGAATTAAATAGATTTTGACACGTTATCCTTGCGTCTTATTATCTCCGAGTTGTAGAAGCCAATTTCTTCAAACTCACATCCATTTTCCTCTTTTCTTCCCCATTGTTATAATGAGAGGGTAAGAAATCATAGAATAAATTGGGCAAACGGGGCAAATCTGCCTAAATGGCTTTGATGGAATAAATGAGAGAAGCAAGAACTCAGTGTCCTAATTCATCCTCTGTACCAAGTCCCCTTCTCGTTATAGAGGCCACAAGACAGCATGGAATAATTCATTGTGTCAATTTAGTTATTCTAGAAATGGGTCATATAGGGGCCTAATTTGTGATGTTTGAGAGAATTTCTTCCACATAACCCTAGGGGGGCTTCACATAACTGTATCTTCCCAGGCTTATGTAGAAAACGGAGCCACATGATAACGCTCTAACAATGTGCTCAAAAACAAATGTATGCCAAAACTTATAAAAGTATAATTGGACAACAAATTAGGGGCTTTGTGTTTTGCACATTATACAGTCTCTCTGCTGTTATAAACAGTACAGCACACAGGATGCTGACAAGATTACACACGTACCATCTGCACAAAACTGCTATATTTCATGTATTTAATCTTCTCAGTGCAGTCAGATCTGTATTTCTTTAACAATAATCACTGGACAAACACATCCAATTCCCCTAACACCCATTTAATGTCCCAGAATCATCGCTGCGTGCAAATCACAGATACACACAACGCCATTTCTCACTTCAGAGATGTATGCATGCCTGCACATACGTCCCACAGCCAAAGGCTATGTGTTGCATATGTGCCGCACTCTGTTGGAGAAGCCAGTGTTAACAAGCTGACAGTGTCGGCACCTGTTCCCCACTCTACCCCACTGGGCAAGTCACATTCACTCACACAGAGCCATCCTACAGCTCTATGCTGCAAGACATGCTGGGTGTACGGGTCAGTGCGCAGGTCGCAGCATATCTGTCATCTGCTGGCAGCTTCAGTATATACAGCAAAAAGCCAAGCCAGGAAATGAAAGAACAGAAGGGGCATATAAAGACATGTCAAATGCACTGTCACTTTAAATGACTCCATTAAATGAAGAAATGATGAGTCAAATCTAGATCAAAGATTTTCCGGTTAAAAGGAAAAATGGAATAGAATTGAGTCCTATGTGATGAATCATTATGTGTTGCAGTGTGGCCCTCTGGCCAACAGAGGGGATTGATGACACACATTGAGAGAACACTAAGAAGAGGAAGAAATATAAGGTGTCTTATTCCAGGGGAAGGCAATGTAGATTTGGCCAAATGATAACATACATATTTCACTTCTTTTTCAGACCAAAAGGAACAAGGGTTTTTGTGTTGCTCATTAAAGCATTTAGTAAAACATGGTGATTATAGGTCCTACAAAAGATGCTCATCGTTCTCCTTCATTCAAGGCTTCGAAAATGTAGTCCTTGATTACAAACACAATTTTTATATCTTCAGTTTAGCCTTAAAGGGCCTGATATTTATCATGTAAACAAGACTTTAATGAGAATTCAGTAAAGTCATGGCGACTGACAGGACATTATTTAACTTTCTGTGAGAATTAATGATGTACATTTCTTCATATTCCTGTTTCAATCTGCATTTATCTTTAAAGAATTTGTTATGACTCATTATGACACATTATTCACTATGGCTAATGCCATTTACAATGCACTATTTATATATCTTAATTAGCATATGACATCATGTGACCCTCATTTGAAAGGGGATTTGCTGGAGAGACCCACTTTAAATGAGGAAAAACACGCTTTGGTATAATTGGCCTCGCCATCCCCACCAGCTATTTCATCATTTATTCCAGATCCCTGCCTCTGTCTGTTTAATGAAAGACTAACAGCAAGGTGATACCTTCAACCTCCTGCACCTGCTTGACATAAATGTTTGCAGGCTATTAAATTATACTGCATCAGTTGAGTTGGGAGAGCAGAAGGAATCCATCCCATCCATGCATGATGCAATGCTAACATTTAAAATGCATCACAGGGTGGCTGAACCTTAATATGAATCATTCAACATTGATCTGCTTTGATTTTGTGAACAGAGATAAGATGAAGATAAGCATGACTGTGCATTACATGTGAGACAGCTAGATAAACGTAAAAAAAAACAAGTGAAAAATAATAAATAGTAATATATACTATACGTCTCTCACATTTCGAGGCACCCTAAAATGTGCCCTGGTGAATCTGTTCTGCTTCACTTCCACATCTTCCTCACCTTGGCTCCCAAACCATCAAAAATAAAAAACACCAACCACAGAAATATGAATTCTCTTTTCGCCCGACCTGCAGCGGGTTCACTCAAGTTTATCAATAATTCAAAGCAAACTGCTGGGGAAGGCGATGTGTTATCTATTTCCAACCAGAGTTTCAACAGTTTTTCCCCATGCTGTTTTAAAATGACTGTATTTACAAATGTAACCTTACAGATATAAACAGAATATTTTATTTTCCAATTCCATGAAAATCAGTTGAATTCAGAAATGTGTTTCTGCGAACACTTAAGCAGATTATAAATACCTAAAGCATAACAATATGATTTTATGCTGACCTCCAGCCATGTGTTTGTGGGGAATCTATTTGAGCTTTGCAGCCAGGAATCTAAATGAAAGTTTTCCCTGCAATTATCCTTTACGATTGTTTTGCTAAAAGCATGTGGATTAAACATGTAAAATTCAATGTTTACAAGTGTACTGCTGCGCTGCAATGAGGTGCCAATGGGAAACAGCTGTCAATTATTATGGACATTTTTAATGGTAGTCTTACAATCTACAAATCAGAAAAAATTGCAAACACTGCCAATCATGCATGTTTTACATTACTACTGGGCATCATTAAAAGACACCAGCACTAAATCAGTCGGTTACTTTTAATAATAATAATTATGTAAACTTTATTAATCTCACTAAGAATTTCAATGTAGTTTATGTTACACATATAAATGCATTTGCTCTCTTGACATGTCATTACATTTAAATCTAACTCAACCCTACAGATAATCCCTACCTGCTTTAATCTGCTTTTACATTTACAATCTATCCATACCTTAGGGTCATAGTGCATGTAGCTTATCCCATCATGCACTGGGAGGCTGGGTACACCCTGGAAAGCTATCTAGTGAAATCAAAATGGGTTTTATATTGAACAGTTATGAGTATACAAAGGGTCTATAAAACCAGATCGAGCAATAAGCAAAGTCAACCGTTAATGTCATCTAAAATATATGAATACTGTTTGTTGTGAACGTTTGGAAAATAGTCTTATGTGCAATAACTTTTATACACAGTTTAACAGGATGCGCAGCAAAGTGCAATAAAGCAAGACTGGTGTCTACAGCCACGCTGAGGCTAAATTCAGGCACAGCTAAATGCTAACTTCAGCCAGCATGCTAATATTGTCACAATGACAATCATTTGTAGCTGGTAAAATGTACAGTTAACAGTATTTCCTATTAGCTTAGCATTATAGACTAGCAAGTTACAAATAAGGCTTTTATTTAGCAAATATCTGGTCATAATCGGATTTTGGATACATTAAAATATTGACTTGATGATAGACACCAAATGTATTATAATGAATCCCTAGGTCTACATTCATGTCAGTAAAAAACGTCATGGCAATGCATAAAATAGTTCAATGTTTCAGTCTGGATTAAAGTGGTGAATCGACCGACAGACAGACAGACCAACATTGTGTATCCACTTTACTAAATGATGCACTACTGCATCACCACACGACACTCTAACATTACATTTATATTAATTGGAATGCACCACAGTACTGTAGGCTATGGAAAACGCTGCACGATATGTAAACAAATAGGAGCTTCACTGACCTGACCTTGCTAAAAGCTTACAGCAATTGAAACCTCCATTCCCTTGAAAAATATATGATTTCTAAATAATTCAATGTGTTCCACATTGTAGAAAGGACATTCATGGATATTTGCCAGATGTGATGGCTATTGAACTATGGTTTCTAATCTGGAACTATCAGAGCGATATCTTGAGGTTTGCTTGACTACAAATGTGTAATGAGGCATACAAAACACTGCTAAAAAATATAGGTGTCATTAGTATTGCAGGAAGGTATTTTGCATTATAAAAAGGTTAATAATGTTCTGTTCACAGGGGAACTAATACAAAAATATATACAATTGATAGCTAATGATGACATCTAATGTTTTAGTTTCTTCACAAATCAATACAGGCCCAAAGACAGACCCATATTGTGCGCTTGGCGAAGAATAGATGGCATGTCTTGTACACAACAAGATTTTTTTTTAGTTTCCAGGGAGAGTGGAAACAAAGGCAGGGCAAAAAAGAAAGGAAAACCAGAAACAGCCATTGTCAAGTGCCAAGGAAACGATGGGACGAGAGCACAAACACATGTCAGGGTAGTGTGGCAGCATGAAGGAGTGGAGAGATGAGAGAGGAGATGAGACGAGAGGAGAGGAGAGGGGAGAGGAGATGGATTCTGTGTTGGGAGATAACAGCTACAATGGAAGACATACTTGGTACACAGAGGCAGTAAAAAGGATGAAGCGGTACATCGCTGATATATCTTTAAATGCAGTTCACTCTGAGGCATTGCAACATGATTTCCTGTCAAAATACACATAAAAAAAACCCTCCTTTCGCTACAAATCCTCACAAAACCGTATACCCTATACTAGGACTGCTACTGTATCGTTATCTCAATCTTGTTTACATGTCTCCGATCACCTTCTGATGCATTGTTAAGGTCAAAAGAATCAATCTAGAAAGGAGACACTGTAATTATTAGATTATTTCCCATTAATAGATAGAATTACAATTGATTCCCTGAAGCGTAATTGACCTGTTCGGTGGTCAGATGGATTAATAAAAGACTTACACTTCCAAGCAAAGCCAGTGTGATCTGGTATCAGTTGACCCGTCAGTCCATAGCAGCCATGTGATCCCACTTCCTGTCTTGGTCGGACTTATTGAGGTCTCCTACCCTCAGTCCTTCTCCTACTCACATCCTCTCCGAGATATTGATGATAGTACCGGATGAAAGATGACTCAGTGAGGTCAGTGGTGGAGCCTGAGGCCCTTGTGAGAGCTTTAGATTGGGATCAAATCACAGGGGAACCTGGGAAATAAAAGCAAAAGACAATAGTTAGAAATGTTAACTTAACCCAAATGTCTTCTTTATTTTATATTCTCAAGAAATAAAAGAGGCAGGCCTTCTTTGAAACACTATTTGAGGCCAGGGAAAAAATACCCCTAAGACGCATGATGACACAACAAACAGATGTGAAATGAGTGGGAGTTTGCATCTGCGCACAGTATGTCTGAGAGAATGACTGCATTTAATCAAATGGGTGAGGATGTAAATGGCTAGTGTTAGTGTACTGTTTACTTCAACACCCTTTGTTGCAATTCCCTGAACCCACTGTCGCAAAGCAAAAACAACAACAAGCTATTTATCTCCAACCATGCAAATCTAATGATCCCCAAATGAGTCTTCCCAAACAGTGTCCGTGGTACACATGAGGAGTTTTCACACATATACAACTTGCTTCTAACAATATAACCTTCGAATATAATCACATTGATTAAGAGAGTGATGTTCACAGACAATTTAGTCCAATTAAAGCTACACGCAGTGGCAAATCTCTACATGAATTCGACTGTATACAGTGATGTTATTCTATTGCAGTGCTCGAGTCTGAGAAAAAAAGTGTGCCCCTCTTGCCCCTCACTCCTACTCTCCGAGTCCCTCTGCCCACAGGTGTGAGACACAAAGCCATATTGTTAACACTTGGCCGCTGTGACGCAGAGAGGCTGAAAGCAGAGGAGAAGAGGTGAATTAGTCACTAAACCCAGCAGGACGGCCCACTCAGTCTCAGTCTGGGTGAGGAGAATGAATGAACAATGTTTTAGAACACCTCTTTTCACAAGTGCTGTAGTAGCTCTGCTCAACTTTTCCAAATGTTTGGCATTTGAACGTAAACCTGTTCGACATTGAAAGCACCAACTTTATCCTGAGGACTAAACCTGGTCAATAGATCTCTTATAAATGAGACTTTAGAAGCTCTTAAACGTCATTGTTAGAAACACAGCCAGATATATCTACTGTCACTTTTCACATTGAACATGTGCTCTTTTATTAAATAAACTAAACGCTTTCATTTTAAGTTGTGAGTTTAGTGTTTTTGACCCTAAGAAACACTGATGCATTAATCAATAACAATAATCCACAGCTCCTCTCTCTGCTCAAGAGGATTTAAAAAATGTTTTTAAAAAATGTGATCAGCTCATTTTCAGACAGGTTTTTATATGAATGGATCAGGACAAAAAGTGAGTGAATCTTTTTTCCTGAAACTTTCAGAATCTCTTTACACAGAGGGGACACATGTATAAAGACATTGCATAATAGGTGACCTTTAAGATACAGAACAGAAAGATCGAAACTAATTGAGCAGGTCTCCCTTGAAAAAGAGATCAATGATCTCAATGGGATACACCTGGATAAATAAAGGTTTGAAATGAAATGAAATCCAGTAGAGTAATCCTGACTTTTTTGTTTGTTCATCTTCCATAATGTTATTAATTGTAATAATTGGCATCTATTATAGAAAGTCCATCAGTACTTTTTCCTGGCTCCTCCTTAACCACAGAATATATTAAATAACGGTTTTCAGAGGCCATGTAGCTCTCCCTGTGTTAGTAATTGACACTGACATGAAATTAATGAAGGTTTTCTTCAAGGTAACAAGTCTCAAAACAGGGATGGTATGGCACCAATTTCTGGATACATTCATCCAGCAGAGAAATCTCCAGTGAATTTATTCTATATGTGGAGCTAGTGAATGTACATATGATACAACAAGGTCATGCTTAAAACATATACTAAGGAAAAACTGTCAGGAAACAGCTAATGCGACATTTGACCTGACCTAAAAACATAAATCTCATCACTAAATCTGTCAATCAAAAATGAATCACAGAGTAACCAGGCGGAAATGGGTCTGTCCTCTGAATTTGAACACATTTCCGCTCCCAAGTTGAACTCCCTAGTTTATATTCAGAAGGTTTTTAGAAAAGTTTAGTTATCGAGCAGCGGTAAAACTATTTTAATAATAGATACAATAGGTTATGCGCTACACTCAAGTTACTTCATGCTTAAAATAATTAGGCTAGGCCTTTTGCTATGGTAATATATAATCATTAATGTTAAGAAGCCTCGGCTAAATGATAATGGGTATAAAAAATGTATATAATATGCTAAGTTATTCATACTGCATTTCACTTGCGCTCAAGTCATTTGGGAGACTTTATAAAGCCATCTTCATCTTTTCAGACGGATTATTGTTCCCTCTCTGCATCACACATGCAGTCAAAAGAATAAGGAGACATTCTCGCGGCTTACGATTACCGCAAGCACAAGAGCTTCCTTTCTGTGCCACTCTGCCCATTGACTAAGAGGGGAAACATGCAGGCCATTAAAGTTTTATTGGGAGTGCAGTCATCACCCAGCACTCTGTGGTTCAATCATTAATTCATACCAAAACAGACAACACTAAGTACTGTAGCTAAGCGCTGCTGCAGGGTAAAGTTGTCTCTATATAATATGTAATAAAGGATTAGATATAACTATTGTAGTCTTTTGGGATTATTATTTTAATCGTTATTTGCTTGGTGAAAATATTTAAAAATCCTATATCTGATGACGCTATTCAAACAACTTTAATAATGAACGAGTGTAATGAATAGCTATTCATGCTATTCAAATACTGCCTTCCTGACACATAATCCAATATTGATGGCTTCTGCCCCGGAGGCGCACATGATTTTCCTGAGATGATGAATCCACAGTTTTATATAAAATGAGGTAAACTACTGAGGGTTTGCAGAGAGCTCAGACGCATGCAGGAACCTTCATTGTATGATGCTCAACATGGAGAGCAAGCAGAGACTGCGGTTTGTCAGTCAGGCTGATACATTTGATTTCACACATGTGCGCAAGTTCAGATTGTGGTGACTGAGTATCTGTATATTAGTCAATTCAATTGTTGAGGTTGCCTACTGAAAACGTGCCTGGAGAACAAGAACAAATGCTGCTTTTTACAGTAGACAATAAAGACATACAATACAAAAAATATGAAACAGTGAAACAATCGTGTCTTTTCGAGAAAAAAACCCATTAAAAGACATTTCTTAAAGTTCATGAAATCTGCCAATTTCACAACACTAGAGAAAAAAGATCCAAAATACACATTTAGGTGGCCATTTGGGTGTATAGCTATCTCTTTAATTCACCAAAAGTTAACACTAGATAATGCCTTATTTGAATATTTGTTTGAGATGAAATGTTCCCCTAAAATGAATGAGCAAATCAGAGCCTGAGCATCGAACCCCCACGCTTAGAAATAAGTGGCTATCACCGGGGGAAATAGCAAAAGAATATTATTTTTATGCATTCATATTAGATGAGTAGAGTAATCTCCAGCCTCAAGTTTGAGGAATCTGAAAATGACACTTCTGGGACACAGCGTAGGTGAATCCAGGGACACGAGATAATGATTATCACAATTACAGCTCCACCATTCGTTCTGCTGCAGCTCAGCCAAGAGGGACAAGTGTGTTCCTTTCACTAGAGTCCAGCATACATGAATAGAAGATGCAAGAACTGTGAATCAAACTGTGTTACAGCAGTCCAGTCTGATGATTATGTTTTACTTGACTATATGGTATAAATACAATGTTATTTGTGATATTTTAAACTATTTTTAAGGCTTAAATTGGACCCAGCAGCTTTATTCTCTGACTCTTTCACACCTCATGATCAGACGGAGTGACAACATGAGTACTTCCTCTTCCCACAGCAAGTCACACCACAAGTCAAGGTTAATTTATAAAACACTGGCCTCTAAACAGATGCTGTATTAATAAGATGATAATCAAGTCTCGAGTGGGGGGCATAATGCACCTTTTTAAATAGGGTTGTGATGATGCAGTGGAGCGTGTTGTTTCTCATAAAATGTATGGACGTAGTGCAACACATTTGAAGAGTATCCCTGGTTTACATCAAGTTGCAAACATACAGTAACACAGCAGAACACACTTTATCATAATCAAGAGTGCAGTCTAATCAAAAAATGTACTGAGGTGCTTCACAAGGTTATGTGAAGCACTCTACTCTACATATGCAGAGAGTCCATACAGTTAATAATAATCAGCATCTACAAGGCCATTCCAGTTGTTTCAATGACAAACTGTTACAAGGGTGTCAACAGCAGAGAAAGAAGGCCACTTAGACAAAAGTCAGACAGTTCAGTTTAGCAGATTATGAAGGATAATTAACAAGACACCTAATGGAAAATGTATATGGCTAATTAACCTTTCATTAGCCCACATGACTGAATATGCCAGGCATGATTAAGAAGGGTTAAAACATGAATCAGTCTTTATAAAGTTACTTGTCTTCCCACATTTTACAAGTCATCTCCAGTTAAAATAGTTCAGCAATAAGCAAACATTTACAAAAACGACTTAATCTGTGAAATAATCTACTGTATACAACAAACCAATCACATTTCCATTGCATACTAAACTGATTATGAATGTGGAGATGCGTAATAAAACCTATGAGTACAGAAAAACAAGGATGGAAAAAGGACTTTCCATGACTGAAAATCAAGATACTGCAGTTGAGAGGGCATCATTTAACTCACACATAAATCTTTAACCATTCTTCTTTCGGACCAGGTGTTCAACACTCACCTCATACAAGAGGACACCAGTGAAGCATTGAATAAGGTTTTATGACTGTCATCTGATAGAGCATCTATGGCAACCACTGAATTACCCTCAAGCAGATGGACCACATATTATGTAAAAGAAATGCATCATGTTGACTCGGCAATGACTCATGTCTTTCTACACAGGATGTTGTTATATCAATGTCCTGTTTTCATTCATGCTCACGGCTATGCTCAATGACACCATTGTGGATGATTTCAACACATTAGGGTTATTCTCATTTTAGGATATTTAAAAGGCAGCATCAAGAAATGAAACCTCAAATTAGCATGTGTCTAACTATAGCTCATGTATTCCCAAGGAGAAAGAGATGTGGGCCATGTGTCCCAATATTCAGACCACAGATGAGAAAACTGAAGAAATTCTAAAATTAACATCAGCGTTTTGAGGCCATTTAATTAGGGATGGAATGGAAGTTGTTGTGAATGAGGTTATGGTGAGTGAGGGACATTTATAATTCATATCATGTGAACACATGGCATTTCCACCAGTTTCCTACACTGCAACAATTACAGTATGACATCTTATTGTCCCATTAATGTTGTATTCCAGATGTATGGGCCAGTCATTGTCATAGTGCCACAAAGACATTTAGAAATGAGGGAGTCTGAGATAAGGATGTGTATTTTATTTTGAAATCATACATTTGACCTGGATATGCCCTTGCTTCAAAATAAAATAAACTGGCACATTATTATATCTATACAAGAAAACAACCTATAGTGTGTAAAATACAGTGTCCAGTGTGCATGTTTAGTATGCAGCGTAGGCCTGTCTACATGTGTACTACCTGTACTCGCCCCCTTGCGTTTTCTGTCTAGACCAGTGAAGATGCTGCATATCGAGTGCGCCCCTTCCCTATAAAATCTGCTCGCAATTGCGATCCAAAATAACACATTTTTCACATGACACCACAATTAATGTAAAAAAAAATATTTGTACAGGCGAAAATGTTCTCATGGGGCATCCTGGTGATCACAGGGCGTGTGGATTTGCTCCACTAACCCATATTTACTGTAGTGCATGTTGTGTGTTGAGGAATGCTAGCAGCTACAGCATTTTCTGCTTGTAGCGTAATGCAGTGTGGACTAATTAAGATAAATGCACGGAGGTTAATACATCGCAGCTACACTGAGCACCAGGGAGAGGTTTAAGAAAACGAGATAAAAGACACACAGAAAACAGTCGGTGTTTGCGCAAAAACATGCAAATGGAAAGTAGCCCGGCTGGTTTAAAGAGCTGTTTTTTTTTTCCTCTTACCGTAGTACTCTGCGGTGACCTCGCCTCACACGGCGCAGCGGCTCCTGATGTCGGCTGGTCTCTTCCCTGCTTGCCTCTCCTGCTATGTCCTTAGGATGACAGCACAAAAACATCAAGTTGTCGAATCATGTGACCGGAGACGAATAACGCGTTTAGGTTCCCCTGATAGTCATATTTCCAGCAGATCTCTCCGAGGATGCGCTTCCCCCTCCTGCCTGAGCCGAGCTTGTTATGGCAGCCGGCGAGAGGAGCGGAGCGTGGAGACCCTCCCCCGGGCAGAGAGTGGATCAGGTGGACATGCACTCAGCATCCCTCACATTCCTGCATCACCACGATATAGGGCAGGCCTGTGCATAAAAAAAAGCTCAGTTAGTTCTCCTTCCTGATGATACATGGTGACATTTTAGCATGTGACGTTTGTTCAATAGGTCTTACATTCCTGTAGTGTCCCTCTGGGGTTTGCATTACAACTTCACATTGACTTTATCAAACTTTATGGTATTTTATCATGAATATGATGTTACACACTTGCATGTCCTGTGGCATATTTGTTGACAAACAGGCTTTTGTTTTTGTATTTTTTATTTAAGTTGTAATGAGCTCTATAAATCATCTTTTTAGTTCCTTCGGTCAGTAGAATACATCACACAATGAAATGGATGACCTTTGGAGTAAAATAATAATCTAATGGTTTTACTACAAAGTACTACAGCCTAATGGTTATGATATACATGCTTCCTCAATGTGCTAGCAAAAAGTTGTATTGAGCAAAAAGTAAAATATGGTTATACTTTTAGATATTAAGAACATGAAATGTAATCTTAACAGTTCAAGGGAAAATGTGTTTGTAAGTTTGGTATACAATGCATTTTTGTCAATTTCTTTCTTTAGTAAATTATACAGATTATACACAAATTGCATGCATGTCTTTATTCAGCTGCTGCATCACAGCGGATGAGAACAGTCACATTGTGTTACCATTAAATACTCGTGCACAGCAAGTGGCATTTACATGTGTTTCAGAAGACAAATGAGCTCTGAAGAAAAAGAACTTGAGGGCAGTTTTGTTAAAGGGCAGCTGAGCAAAAGCTCCTCTGTTCCCAGGATGTGCAGCCATACAGGCAAAGCAAATGTTATGTCTACAGGGGCTGTAAAGTATCACAAGGAAAAACATTTTTTTTGTGTATTGTTTATTATAATTAGAACATTTTTGTACAGTGTATGAGATAATCCTTTGGGGTTTTTATTGACTTTACAGAGACATGAAAACAACTAATCAAGTATAATTGGGAGGCTTTTGCTGACCTCTTGTGGAAGCTATGGAGATAATGGAAAGTTGTCAAAGTTCTACGTTCAGGGAATTGAAGATATATGAACATTTCTGCAAATTATTCCATGTTTGATGTCTTGTCATAAGGAACATTATTTGCTGTTTAGGAGCTATTTTTACTTTTGACCAATCATCTCTTCAAATTTCGACAGTCACTGACAACTCCCTAGTCCTGAAAAAGAGCTAAATTGACAAATGATTTAAATGATATTCCTTTAGCAAGTATTTCCAGTGTGACTGAATAATACTTCTACAAACTAGGAGTTAGGGCTGAGCAATTTGAAAACGAAATAGTTAACATTTTGAAATGACAAAAAAATATATTATAATTGCTCAACAACACAATATGCATAGCAGAATCTTCAGTCCATTTATTGCATCATCATTAGTGGTGAGTTATAAGCTAAAACTCACATTTTCAGAGCGAATAATTCTAGGGTGTTTGGGTCTGTAACACATGCACATGTTTGTATATTTGCAGCATTTATTCCATGTAGCACCAGCAGCTCAGCCATATTTCAGCTGGGGGCAGTGTTGCTCTATAAATTACATAAACATCTACCAATGCTTACATTGCTTGGTGGTTCATAAAGTTGTGTGCTTGTGTGTGTGGGTGCGTGCATGCAACAACAACTCAATCACCAACCTAATTTACCTCATCATATTATTGAATTGTTTTAGTTTCACTCCATATTGAAGTCAAAAAGAGATCCAACCCCCATGCTCGGCTCTAATTAACCGAAATGCATCGTGAGTGAATCATGTAGATTGCTCGCCCATCTGAAGTTAATTGCCATAAAAGAAACACTTAAGTCTGCTGGGAAAAAAAATAAATAATAATGTCTGAAATAGACCACCATCATAGAGCATCTCTGTTCACATCATTGTTTGAGGTTCAAATCATCAGTGCTTCATGCAAAATACAAATTTAAATTCACAAGAAGCATCGGTGTGTAAACACTACACCTGAATTCTTTGGTACCGGATATTTTCTTTTCCTCCAGATAACACAAAAAGAACACTGTGCATTTGAGTGAAGGGCATTTCATGGATGGACAATGAGGCACTAATATGTTTTAGTACGTTCTCTTCCCCAAGGCCCCAGAGACCTTTAGTGAGGAAATGTTTTCCTACCTGCATGTCAAAAACACTCTGACCTTCATCACTTCATGTTATTAGATCTGTGAGAGAGATTTCTTCAAGTGGATGTCACCATCTTATACGTTTATATGTTCTTCATATATCATACTTACACTGATTTGATTTATGAATACTTACCACGCAGCAGAAGCATACTGTCCAGGACCAATGAAAAACTTGAACTACACATCTTAAGCTGTGCCCTTGTACTTGAAGCATCTAAAGCTCTAGCGGGTATATTGTTCCGAAATAGGCCATGATGATAAGTGTTCACTAGTGACCACCTCCTGTGATATAAATTTCGCTTTCTCTCCTGTCTTTTGGCTCTGATGCCAGACCGAGAGAAAAGGTGCTGCTGTGAGCTTTATGACAAAATGCTTTATCCCCCATTAACCTTCAGAGTGGGTATCAGGGGGGGATTTCAGGTGGTATAAAGCACCGTTGTCAATAAGCAGGTGTGTCACCGAGCTCAAAGGAGACGACACATGCTAGCATGAGGCGCCCTCCGTCCTTCATTTCTCCTCCTTCTTCTTCTTTTGGGGTCATTCCTTAGCTGGGCTCCGACAGCAACCCCTGATAAGAAAATGATTAAGTATCATGGACTCGACCACATTCCAATTCAAGTCTCTGGTAGCTCTGCAGACTACACATAAAAAAGCAGTGTCAGAAGATTTTTTTTCTAATCAGGAAGTTATAATAGCTTTTTGGATTACTCTTCATATAAACCATATGTGTGAAAGACTGCCTGAATTACATCCGGAAATCCATTTACAGTACATTGTGTTCCTGAATGACACAGAGCAGTGTGAATCTAGATCAAATGATCTCAATGGCACAAATCAGGCTGGACTCACCTCTGTATCTGAAATGGATCATCGTGAGTTGACATACTCTAAAACACCAGCTTTGGAAACACACACACACACACACACACAGTACATACCCTGTACTGTATCAAAGGCAGATTAAGTCCACAGGGATCAACAATCAGCCGTGAAATTCAAACCGTGATGCATCTGGGTACCCATGAAAATGGAAATGGCAGCGGCTGATCTGTCGATGGGGACCAATCTGCCTCCTCATCAGGGCTCTTTATTAAAGTCGAGAACTGTCCATTAGAGCCTGTAATCCTCTTCACCCGGTGCCACACACGACCTTGAGGTGATACAGTACAAATTGTTTTAACAGTTCTCAAAGGGGTATAGTCAGAGGTGCTTTCTCTGCTGCTTTTCCTGAGTGACATGACGGTTTAGAAACAGGATTTAAAGAGGTAACTTAACTCTACAGTTTCTTACAGAGTCATCAGTCACATTACTGCTAATCATAACCAGCAGTTTAACTCATCCTCATCACGCTGGCATCGCAGTGTGACTGTTTTCACTGTCTGCTACAGGATTGTGATCGTTCCTTGCTCACCATAGTAGCTGCTTAATTGAGCTGGGTGCGCGTCAATGATTTTACTTAGAGGGGTTCGTCAAGATTCAGACAAGCACCTGGTCCTTTATGCGCCTGTAGAAGCCTGGCAGGAAAAACGATTACCGGCCTCATTTGTTCTCTATAGACAGTTGTGACCTTTCCAATTGGCACATCCTCTTACGAATATGACAGCTTTTCTTTCCTAAAACCAGGAGTGATCTTGCATTTAATATGCACATAAATTGCATATTCGTTTATTGGGGAGCTCGGAGCAAGAATGTACTGTACAATCAGTACGCCGTTGCTTTTTGACATTGTATGCGTCAGTTGTCCCTGGAAGTTAATGCTAGTTTCATTGTACTCGTCTTTCTCCATTCTCATGGCTCTCCGGAATAAAATGCTCCCTCTAGCAGCACATTTACATGCCTGGCATATGCTGAAATATGGCCTCATTTACTGTCCAGTGTGATGAATAAACAACGGCAAAAGTCATGCAATATTCACATGAGATTGTGGCTCCGGTGTGATCATTTGCAGCCATACACAGCTATTAACAGCTGTATTATTATGGATGACCAGCAAATAAGCCTTTTTTGGGCATTATTATATAGTTTGCCAATTCAACAAGAGGCAGAAAGACAGAAGCATTCCTCCAGGGCTCTCTTAACACTTTGAGACCCAGCGAGAACTATTGGCCTGTATGACTTGGTTGCTGGACCGTTAAGTCAAGGCAAAATACACACATGGGAAATACGGAGCAGAACAGAAGCTTTTACAGTACATACCAATACAATCCCCAGTCTCCCTTTGTACAATGTGGTTAGATTGTATCATAAAATGGATTTCTGCTGAGGGGTTTGAGATAGAAGCACAGGGAATGATTGCCAAAATCATTGTTTACTTGAATGGATTACCTCACGGTGGAACTGTTAGGATGTGCAATCAGCAGGAAATATCAGAGCAGAATGAACTAGCAGGACTATCAAAACGAAAAGCTCAAATAACGAGCGGATGTTTCATTTAGAACTGTTATCTTCACTAGGATCCACAGGATATTCACTTAACAAGTTTGCTGTGTATTTTTACGTGTGGCTTTACAGTTCAAGTCCACTTGTTTATCAAATAAACCACTACTGCTTTTAATTCTTTTATTTTCAAGTGTGTTGTTTTAGAGTTCCTATACAATTTCACCTTTCATTTGTTCATTCTTACAGTTTTAGTTGACAAGGCATTGTGTAGTTCAAGTATTCAAATAATTGGGCATTCGTGGAGAACAGGAAATTAAACTGAAAAGAAAAAAAGGTTCAAATACTTCCATATACAAAAATGGTTCATAGGTGAATGGGAAAAAAAACTATAAATTCAGTCCAGACAGGAGAATGCGGTGACCTACGGAGCACAGCTGACAGCTCGAATTACAAGCATGATGAAAAAGCAAAGAAGTGATGAAATGTTCTCTCATTTCAGCATGACACAAAAGGGAAGAATTCAATTTGAGCGTGTTAAAGAGGTATTCATCTTTTGAGTGTGAAGACACATGAAGAGAAAAGGCAGAGAAATACATTCCAGCACTTCTCTCTCTCTCTCTTCCTCTCTCCATGGGAGTGTTCATGCTTTTTGTTGTTACCTCTGTTTGTTGCGCAGTGTCGGGGTCGATCAGTGTCTGCCGCTCTTATTGTCTGCGGAGGCCATCTCTAGTGATGAGATTGTACAGACTGTGTCGCAAACATTCGAGCACCAGAATTCCCACACATACACACAACAAATAGTTCATGGACACTGTAATAATAATAATAATAATAATAATAATAATAATAATAATAATAATAATAGTAATAATAATAGTTCCTGTATCTCTCACACCTTTACGTCACGGCTTCTTTTTCAAGGTTTGAGCCAAAGGCCGTTTAGCTCGTTTTCTATCCAGAGGCTCTTCTTGTCCATCACTGCTTTCAACACTTCCAACAGGATTGGAAGCCAGTCCAAACCTCGGCCTAAGTAATGATGACCACAGGCACAACGACCATCTGTAAAGTGTCCACTCTTCCCTTCAGGGAGCTGGAGAAGGATCTGCTGTCACTCTAGCAGGGGAAACATCTGTTCCCATTAAATTACTGCGGTCCTGCCATGCAAGTTATCTCTACGGCACTCCATTTTACCGCCTGAGTCCTGCGCCTGTCGACAAGGGGATAAAACAAGATTAGTTAAATGACTGGGAATGGGGAAGTGGTAAGGGAAGGATGGAGGGGATTGGAGAGAGAGTCAGGGAGACGTCTCTCCCCTTGTCATCTGCTCTCTTACCAATTAGGAACTGGGGACTGTCCTCG
Organism: Trematomus bernacchii; assembly: GCF_902827165.1. NCBI lineage: Eukaryota > Metazoa > Chordata > Actinopteri > Perciformes > Nototheniidae > Trematomus > Trematomus bernacchii. Next base: position 10,882,128 of record NW_022987828.1, read on the forward strand.
AGTGAAGCAAAAGAGCCATATAATCACCTCATCCATCAGCTAAGTTGTCAATGAACAGCCTAAACACATTATGAGTAACACTCCGAGTGGCCCGTTAGAAAAAGCTTGTCCATATTTTCAGAATTTGTTTATGTATAGACGTCGTTATGACATTTACTTTTTGTAATGCTGAAGTTTTGGTCAGGACTTGAACTTGAACCTGTTTGGAGGTTGGATTTCGAGTTAGTTCATCCTGGACAAGGTAGAAACTTGCAGATGGGACATATGGCACATAAACCACATTCAGCAACATCTGGTATCATTTGATTGTAGATGAAAGGGCTGCAACTGTGTCCCATCCAGTGTTGTTATTTTTCTGTCAAAGTACGCATAAATAAACAAAGTGCAGCATCATTTGGACAGTCTGTTCAGTCAGCATGAATTAAATATAGCAGAGAAAAAAGTTTTCCATGCGTGTGAGTGTGTGTTCATGTGTGGCTAAGTGCTTTCTGTGACTCGAACCTTTGTAGCGCATTTCATTGAAGTTTTGACATTCTCATCTGACATCGAGAAAAAAGGCAAAACAGTCTTTGATTTGTATGCAACTATAACAGATGCTGCTTTAACTGAAGCAAAACAGAATATATTTTAGTAATGCTTCTTTTTAACCTGTATTCTAATTATTCACACAAGATGTCTCAGCTATTCAATGATTAAGATGAAGCTAAATGAAAGGCTGCTGTAGTCTACACATCTCTGAATAACATTTACTTTGTTACATGTATTTGAGTTTGTTTGGCAAAATAGTTTCTACCAGTTCTGGATATATTATATATAATTATACCAAGTTAGTTACATTGGTCTATATACTTCTTGCTACTTTTACTGATGCATTTCTCTATAAATAAGTGTGTTCAAAAGGGCTCAGAACCCTTAAACATATGTTATTGTCATGAAAAACTGCTATGCTTGTGACTGAGGAAACATGCCAAGGTGTTTGTAACATCCTTAATGTAACAGCATAAAGTAAGAACATATGTGCAGCCATGTGCTGCTGAAAAAGCAACACCCAGCAAACTATCACTAAGGTTTATTTAATGCTTACACTTGGCTTTTTTTGCCCCCCATGTCATGTTGGAGTCATGACACTGGTCAAACACAGCCCAATGGTTTAGAAAATTGTGAGTAACACATGATGGTTGGCTTTCAGTGTGCAGTTTGAGTTCCAGCCGTAAATGATGAGCATGAGAAGTCATTCTGTTGAAGGCGTGAAGGTGAGAGGATGGTGTGAGGAATACAGGGTGTGCCAGGTAAAAAAAATAGATATCCGGAGGGTAGAACAGCAGGAGGAGAAGAGAAGTATTGAGGAATACTGGCTCGGAGAGAACCCCTGCTGAGTATCATGATAAAGTGAGGTTGCAAAGACACAGGCTAAAAATAGGGATCCTCAGATGGAGGGAAACAAAACACAATGAGAGCAATACCTGCCTTCCAGGACCTTTAAAGCGCAACAAATACAAGTTATAACTGATCTGTTAAATGTTTAAAAAAAAATCTAATTGTAACACTGCCCACATTATTATGTATTAAGAGTAAATCCTCTCCAAATCATTAAGCTTGCTTTGCAGAGGCCCCATTATCCAGTATTTGATCATTACCACCTTTAAGTTCTGCTCCTAGTTGTTATTCTGTTGAAGTCTGACCCGCTTACTTGTTCAAGAACACAATATTAAATGTTTGATGATCACCCTAAATAAAATCAAAAAGGTGATATCTTTCCCTTATAAAGCTTTTAATTATTCAGTGAAGCACAGCAGGTGACTTGCAGCAAATAGTGAAAAGCAGCAGTGGCTATCATCTTTCACCCAGATAGTTTAATTCTTGGCACTGCTTAAGTCTGATTAAAGCTCATTGCTATGCTTTTACAATACAATGACTGGAGGCTGTGATAAACAACTTTTTAATTGCAAATGCCTGAAGTGTGACCAGTGTCAGAAGTTTGCAGTTTACACCAGGGTGCTGGTTCCTTTGCAGCATGGCTCACCTCACCTATCAGATGGTGAAATGCATACCCAGGCTATTCATACAGTAAATGCTGCTTTATTAATTGAAAAGGAAGGTTCAGTTTAATTGTATTTTTGACTTTTTTGACCTTTCTGCTTTACATTTCCTTAGATTAAACAAATTACTACAAAAAAAAGAACATGGTTAAAAGATTTCCCTGTTTGACTAGAAATTATGTAGCACTAAATGTTCATTATAAAATCCTTATTACCATCCTCAACATGTAATAAATCACAAAGCATCCTTCACCTGATAAGGACATCATTTTCTTTCAGAGTCTGCGGACACTAGTGGGCTTCAATAGATTCTCCTCGTTCCTCACAAAGTAACGATTGGTCCTTGGTGGTGGACATGGGTAATCAATGTGTAATTATTCTTTCAACGTGCAACAACATGAATATGCAAAGACAAGGACACACAGGGCCTCAATCTTTCTCTTGAGTTCTAATCATTCTGATGAAATACTGTTTCGTCCCCCATTCCCATATGTGAATAAATCAATGACATAAAAAGAGATAAGAGAACCTCTGCCTCTCGTTTCAGTCTCTTATAAATCTACCGGACCATGACTCCCTCCATCACTGGTTTCACAGTAGACTTTTACAAGCAGATATCTTGGCTTGTAATGAGAGAAATATAGATTGTACATGTTAACAGTACCTGGCAGAGCTTCTGCCGCCCGCTGTGATAAACATTTTGTATTATGCATTTTACCTTGAAAAACATTTTTTGCTGCATCATTGTTGCATCATAAACAACAATTCCCAGTGTGAAGCTGTCTTATCTTTCCACTTCCTACTAAATCCAAAAGAGTGAAAATGAAAAATTGGAGAAAGCAGCACCTCGCTTTCAGATTTCATCAATATTTATTCTAACAAAAGACCGTATCACCATTTTGTACAACAGCCACATTGTGAAATTACCTTCCCAGCTAACAGCAGCAATACTTTCGTGCCCTTGATGCTCGATGGTACGTTATGCGACATTTGTCTTGCATACATGCATATATAAGCATATATCTTAAAGCAAGCACGCGCCAATATCACAGCAGCACTCATGCATAGCCTCTACCTCGGTGTCTCGCTCTCAAATCACAGGGAGTAACACAAAGAGAAAGTATCATAACCTCTGCTGTGGCTACTCTTTGTAAATTGTTCCCTTTCAATTATTCATCACTTACATATTTGTCAGCCAAATTCTGGTGTGCTATGGAGGGTTTTTAAATATCGAATGGATTTCACTTCTTATAAGCTCTGAGTAAGCGCTAAACTCCATAAAGTAACTATCAGGCAACACATGACTCATACACAGGATGTGTCAGCGAGGCGCTAACAGCAGAAGAGAATCCCGCTGCATATGTCAGCATCACTCCCAGTCTGCCACTGCGCTGTTTGAAAGATGGTAAACAGTGTGAGAGCATCCCATTGAATGTGCCTCCCACTCAGATTCTCTCTGCTTGGGTTTTCCGACACTCTGCTGGTGGGAAACAGGGGGGCGAGGGTCAGGGGCACACTGCCCTGCTACTCTAGAGACCCCATAGTTCACGATGGGCTCTAATTGTGCTTCTGGAGTGGATGAGTTTCTGACCTTTACTGATTTATTTACACACAAACATCTCAATCATTATAGACGCTGCTAGCCATCTAAACTGAGAGAGATCCAGTTTCAAAATACCTCTTATAAATAAAGGCCCCTTTTGTAAGACAGCACATGTATAAGCAGTGAGACATGCAGAATTACATTTGCATACCCTGGCATACACACTCACACAAACTGAAGCTCAAACATACACCCTCACTGGAGCAGAAACTGAGCAGAGTCATATTATATTCGTACAGAATTAATTAAACTAATCAGTTTTGGGTTGCATTTAAATCTCCCTTGAAGGGACGTCTTCCTCAGTAATGTTTGCATTCATATTCAGGGCTAAAGATAACATTGTTCCACATGTAAGCCCCAGTGAATATGTTCAAGTTTGTAGAAAGGTCGTTAAGGAACATTCAGTCTCTCTTGGCCTGATTTGATCCCCCAAAGGAAAACTACAGCTATTTTATTTGGAGTCTTTTTGTTTGTTTAGGTTCAATTTGACCAGCAATGATTGATTTTCAGCCAACTTAAATGATTGATTAATGGAAATCATTATTTTACCTCATATCAACAGCTAATAAATTATATACATTATTTATTTTGCCAGCAGCATTGATAACATTACAGAAGCACACTGCTTTATTTACTATAATGCCATTAAAAGTAAAGCCATTTTTGGTAACCCTTTTCATGTTACAGTGTAATTACTATATGGTGTTTTTTGAAGTCATTGTTTGTTGATGTCAACATTTTCAACCTGGAACACATGGCTTGGTGGTGGCCATTGACTGGAACATGACTTTAATCAATAACCACTAAACAGCTCAATACAGCAACATGTTAAGCTCTGTCACAGAACTGATTAAAAACATGCAACATGCATAGGCTGCATACCGGGAACTTGGACCATCTGTACATTCTAGACGGAACAAATAAATCACTGAAATATCTTCTGTGTGTAAACTATATATGTTATTTTTTTTCTTTAAGGCAAGGCAAGCTTATTTATATATATTAAAAAAAGTCCTGTGTCTGTGGTAAAACATTAACCTGCATCTTCTGTATTCCTTCATTTAAAAAAAATTCATTGTTTACATGAATGGCATGTATTTGCATGTAATGAAAAGGTAGTTCAAACCTGACTGATTACTATTATGAAGAATTGTAATTGTCCTTTATTATAGTTGCTGAATTGGAATTAAAAGTCATGTTGCTAATTTAAAAGTTGAGTAAGAGATATGCCACGATGGCTAATTGAACACTAGTCATGCAAAGAAGAATGTAATTGGATGAGGCAGATATGTTGCAAAAGGATTAATTTATTAAATGAAAGCATATAATGAGAAATAAAGAAAAATCATCTCACGCCGACAAATCCCTCAAAAAGTGTAATTATATAAACATAACAATAACAAGGCTCAAAACATTAACTGTCATCTCAAACTATTTGCCATCAGCTAAATGGATATTTAATCTTTGGAGATCTGACTTGCATTTAAAGAGGAAACACATTGTCATATGCAAAGACCTGAATATTGGGCAGCAATATTTACACATGTACCAGTGAGAACCATATCATAAAACGTTTGACCAATTACGTTTGGCTGGCGAGTGTAATACTGTTGTTCACAGATCATACTTTTTCAAGGCAAAAAAGGAGATTTTTGTAGCACACAATGGTGGGCATTTAAGAACAGGAAAACATTTTTAAATATGTATTTTTGTTTGGCATCAATTACTTCAATTTAAGGGTCAAAAGAAAATGAAATTCGAAAAAAAGGATGTGAATAATCAAAGGTCTCCAGCCAGAAATAAAACAGGTCCATTGTAATCCCCCGTGTGGACTGGTTTGTGCCTTAAACTTAAAATTATCATTTTGTGCTGTAAGTAAGCATCAAGCAAATAGGGAGTAACTAAGTGTTGTTTATTGAGAAGTATCAACGTTGTGCTACTCGCCAGTACTATTGTAGTTTCTTGGTATACAGTATATTTTAAAACAATACAACATTATAGGTCCGTCCAAACATATTTGCTTGTGCAAATGAATAGTTGCATGCAAACTACATTTCCCGTCTTATCCATCTAGGTTCTTGTAGTTACATCAGTTTAACCATTAGTTAATTATATTCCTTCATAAAATTGGTATCTTTAGGGAAGCCTTGTTGTATCTCCTTTCTCCCCTTTTCTGTGGTTAGTTAGGAAGCTTATTACTGTCTTTTTGTTTGATCATTAAGACAAATGACTAGGTTGTTTTTTGGTGTGGGAGTTTATTGTTTTTGCATGCAGGAGACCCTGTAGCTTTTTTGCTGTCCTATTATCTTTTTGTAAACCATTAAAATATAAATGAATACAATTCAATGTTAAAATTAAAGTGCTTCAGCAGCCTCTTTTGTTGTTTTGGTCCCATATTTTCCTCAGAGATTGTGTAAAATTGTTATGCTTTGTCCTATGTTTCCCTTGACATTAAGTTAAGCTCATAACAATATTTCTTGATGCATCAAGTTATTGGTGATTATTACACTTGAAGTCTGCACTCACAAAATGTGTTCCTGATATGGCTGTCTATTATATACCCGTGAGACATAACCTGAGCAAATCAAATTAACAGGCAGTACACTCAGGATTTCTCCGCTGTTGCTCACCCACCATGTGTGGGGCGGTCACAGGGGACAAAGTGAACAGCAATAAAAGAAGATGAGTGAGGGATTTGGATAAGTCACCCAGGATCACCCCATTATATGAGCTATTCCTTTTTTAAACCCTCATCAGCATATCAGGGATTTCCAGTGCGGCTTTACCACAGCTCAGGCAAGACTACAGTCTCCCAAGAGAACAAAACCTTTTCTTTTTATACCGCTGTATGATGCAGCTGTTATCAGCTCATGAAAATAAAAGGCCTCTTTCTTTTATTAGACTTGACAAATTCCTGATGCAACAACGAACATTAAGGTGATATCTACAAAAACATCCTATGGGAGAGAGAATACTCTTTCCATGTGCCATCTATGCACTGACAGTTTGTAAATTAATTTAGAGACAACTGCAAAATACAAATCATAAATTGTCCCGATAGATTGTCGAATGCTTTCTGTAATATAATAAGGAAAAACAGGGTAAAGTGAACATGCTTTGAGGTCAGAACATGACAAAGTTACTGGGAGAACGCCAGACTGGAAAAACCCAGATAATAACATAATGCTGTGATGAGGGAGTCAAAGATTCTGTTTCAGATTCACATTGCTTTTAAAGTTGACTGTGTATAAGCCAACATGTTTTTCACAATGTGACCATTAAAGTGAAAGTGGTACCGCCCACGCCACCCGCACGCTCCTCACCCCTTTCCCCCTTCAGCTACAATATGTGCTTTATTGATCACAAGGCTGTTACTCGGATTGCTGTTGTTGTTAGATGTCATTGCTTTGGTCAACCAGAGCAGCCTCACAAAAACAAGACGGGAGACTTCTGGAAGCAGCCTGGAGAAAAAAGCACATTCGCCTATTAGCTGTGCGTAGACTTTCATTTCGCTGGTAGCAACAGTCAGGTAGGTTTGTGAGCTATAAGCTGCAAATACCCTAATTAACCTAGTTGTTTTTAATTCCACTTTAGCTGACAGTTGTTCTGTGTCCACTTAAAAAAGGATGAAGAGGGTAAGCATTATAATAAGTGACTGCTCCAGTTTGATATTTTAGGTGCTCACTTCAGAGAGAGGAAGGCTTATGTCCAGGCTAAAGTCCTTGCCATGTACTTGAGGTGAACTTATGTCAACTAACACAAAAAAGAAAAGCAATTAAATATTGATTTGGACTTCAAGGGCAAATGGATGTGGTTGGCTGCAGTCAGCAGGACAAAACCCCCTTATAAATGTTGCATGTTTCCTTTATACAAGTAGAACATATATAAATAAAGCTGACAATCACGGGAGGGATGTCTTTAGATTTAATTTCCATTAAATAACCTTTGCCAAGTCTGTAAGTTACAATTGGCTCTCTGCTGTCTCGAATTACACTTAAGGTTCATGATATAGCCTACTAATATTGGCCAATGCATGTTTGGGCAAACGGCCAATGACACATCCAAGCAAACTCGATTTGAAATGTTATGTTTCCTCCTATGCCCTCTTCAAATGGCTACTGTCTGTTTGCGTAATGTTTTAAGGTTTGACAGTCATGCCTAAACTGTTTCCTCCGCTTACCATTCAACTCTTAGTTCCTGTTGCTTTCAACCAACATTAATAATAACAACAGGTGGCAGATGTTTCACTCCGTCTCTTTAAATGAACCGCATTTGGCCCCCGGGCCGTAGTTTGGACACCCCTGCTCTAGACCATCGATTTTGCTGGCAGAAATGAGCATTGGCTAGCTTATCAAGCTAGTCTTAGCTCCATGAGTTTAAAGCTCCATCTGCTATTATTTTCAACAAGTCCTCCAACTCATACAACCAAATAGGTCGATTGTTCAAGCCCTTATTACGATAGCCGCAATGCACGTCGGGATATGGTGTTTATGCAATATGAAATCGGAAAACATTTTAAAAAATAAAAATAATACTTTATTCCGAGTGTTCTTGCTATTCTCTTTGGAAGTCATCACATAACGGCATTGTAATACACGGTTCGGCTGCATTAAATATGACACATCTGCTGTAGTTCTTTATTCATAGAGCCCTGATTAGAAGACTTCTGGACAAAGAAATGCCGCCGAAACTGAATACGTGACGTGGTGGATCATAAATATAAGCAATTACACAACATCTTACATTTCTTTTCACACAATACATCTCCTTGCAGTATCAAGTGTGTCAGCTGATAGAAAGGGACTTGTAGTTTTTAAAGATATTACTGATTTTCTTTGAATTAAAGAGTGTAATATACTGAGTTGAGAGAATAGTCAGGGGTTTTGGGTGATGGGAGACACATCTATGGAATCAGAATTTCAATAGCTGATATTATTATGTTTTATTAACTAGACCACTGGTTTTTCAACCCGAACCGCCTAGTGGTTAAAGCACGTTATTGAATTTTGCCTAACTTATGGCAACACAAAAGAAAACATGGGAGCGGTGGAGATGAGGAGGTGTCGGCGTTCTGGCGATTTACTCGGAAGGCTTCAGTAGAAGCTGCTGGGCGTCCCAGCAGCTTCTACTGAAGCCAGTCCCCAACTCCGGGGACTTCCGGCCGGGAACTTCGGGTGGCAGTATACGCCGTGAAGTTGTTTGCGGCCTGCCAGTAAACCCAAAGCAGAAGAAGAAGAAGTGACGTCAGCGGCTTCATTTGCCTAATCCTCCCTCAGGGACTTATTCCGGTGTGAACGCGATCTGTACTTAGTTCATGAGAACATGTTGCGAAACACACAATATCCAGCATGTGTAGTTCTGGAGGGGGAGGGCTGGGCTGGACCCGTCCGAGTCCAGTTTTGGATAGTCTGCCGTGGTTCCATTCCATTTCAAAGAGCTGTTGACGCTCGCCGTAACCTTGTCGCACTGCCACTCCAACATCCAATCACAGAGCTTGAGGACTAATCACAGGGTTTGTAAAGCAAGGCGGATGTTGTAGTCCCAAACGATAGCTGGGGATTCTGGGTAGTGTAGTGTCTTCGGAAACTCTGTAGTGTCTAAACTCCGAAAAAAATATTTGTTTCTCCGAATCGAAGGTTAAAAACACAAAAGCATTGTACACAATTTAAACCAATCAATATTGTGTAATTAACAAGGATAAACTGATGTTTTTTAGTGGATGAGTAATGCCGATATCACTGTGTAATCATTTGACAGTGAGGGGAATACTTCCGGGTTTATTATGAAAACTTCGAGACCGGAAATACTGTTTTCACCCTTTGAGGGTTGACGCTAACTTTACATGGAAGCTGCCGCATATACAAGGTCACCACCCTAAACTATACACCTAACAGCATCTATTACTTCAGCATGTGGAGAATTACAAAGCCTATATTTGTTAAACTATGATCGAACAACTGCTTCTCAGGGAAGGGAGCATTCAATTTCTCACTAGAACAATTATATATATATCTTGTTACGCTGGCTTGACTGTGTTGCTGGTTCATTTGCCTGAATTGTGTACAAATTAGACTCAGATTTATTTCTCTCTAGGCCATGTAATCGCTCCACTGTAAATCTATTACGGGGGGGGGGGGGAACATGAGGGGTAAATCAAGCACAGCAGGCTCAGCTATAGAGCAGGTGTGAAGCTACAGTAGAGAGGCTTTATTAAGTCACTGTCAGGTAAACAGAATGCAGTAGAGAGAACAAGTAGCCGAGGTGGGTGTCATTCTGACAGGCAGCACAGAGAGGAACAGGAGTAGCAGTGCCAGGATCAAGAAGCACCTGCTGCTCTCTTAACAACTCTTCAGCAGCATGGAAATGTGGGGAAAAAGACAAACAAAACACAATTTGCAGTGCAGTGAACCAATAATTCTGGCGTTTTGAGAAGAGACCCTAATAATAGCATGAGATGCGTTTCCAATTCCATCTCTGCTGAGACTGTAATCACATTATGCATAACATTTCTGCATCTGAATAACACTCGCCCTTTTACCTACACAGTGGGACACCACGACTGGGGGGGGGTCAATTTGCAAATACCAATCCTGCTCGTCTTCTCTCACATGCAAAGGTGGCACACATGTCAAAATCAACACATTTATGTATATTCATGTGCAATGGAACTGCCCTTGACATTGCAAAAGGCAAGGACATGCTAGAGAGGATTACTGCAAAGTAAAATATACAGACTTCACATGATTAAACTGTGTAACCCTTAACTAAGAAACATTGCATGCAGCAGTGAAACACCACTACAAAGCCAGATGAGCTCACAATGAAAGAATGACTGACAGATGCAATCATGGCTCTTTCTACCAATTGACTTTCCTAGAGTAATGTACATGTTCATTATGCACCCAGGGTACATCACTTTGGTGGGCTTACTTTTATCGATTCCTCAGCCTCACTACCTGCAACCACGTTTCTTCAGCTGGAACCATTGCCCATGCATCACAGCGACAGCACAAATTAAATAGGAATGACCATGGAACTCGTGTGCAATCCATAACTGGTATAGACCTATTAGGACTTTTGTAAACGCTGCTTGTCTAAAGAAAGAAGGTTTCTATAAGGAAATTAAAATAGAACAAAAGTGGTTTTGTGGATAGTTTTTTTGTCCTTATATTTGTGTTATTGGATATTTGAATAGTTTTGCCTGAGTTTTGTCAAATCCAAAATGCTTGTTGTTTCCCTCAATTATCTCACTCTATGTGGTCCCATTTTTCTGACTGCACTTCTTTTTTACATGCTGTGTTTGTGATTGCATGACCTAAATACTTTCAGAACCCTGGTGAGTATTGACTTGTTAGGGCTTTTTGAGTTGCGGCTTACCTCAGAGCCATTCTCTGTCTTCTTTGTCATCTTTTTTTCCGTCTCCTTTTCTTCATGTCACACTGTGGTCGGTGATTTCTCTTCACCAGGTTCCTCCTTGTAAAGATCTTCCCCTGTTGTCCTGCTGACTTCTTGGGATTGCTTTCACCTGAAACAAACAACCGTTTAAGTGTTGAGTCCAGTTGGAAGCCTGAACATCTCCCAACAGAAAAGAGCCAAGAGACCCTTTTTATATAATGTGTCAAGTTGAGGGTGCACAGTAATGCAGTAGTAATATTAGTCCAGCAAAATCATATATAAAAGTAAGAAATGTACAGTGATCATAAGAATATTTTGTTGGTAATGATGGTAATTTAATTCAAAGGAATTGTATGTAAGAATGTTCACAGTGTGGTATTACTGCTTTTTAGATAGTAAATGCTTCTTTCAACACATACAGAATTTAGATCACTATTCCATTTCAACAACGAATCATTCAGACATAAACATTATAAACAGAAATATATTCTAATACAAAGCAGTTCAATGCATAACATGATTATTTAGCTTCATGACAAAAAAGATCCATTTAGGATGGATAAAAGCAATATATCTACACGATATACATTCACACCTCAAAACAGCTGAAAAAGCTTAACATCCTTTTCATTTTGTAATTAATACCCTTGAATACCCATCCCTTGTGGAGTTAATATGTAATAAGGCTCTCCACTTTGGAAGTATCAAACACACATTGGTTGCTTTTCAATTGCACCTATAGATACACAGTATCATGCTTAAGTAGGACAAGCATACGGAGCCCCCTAGGGGACATGGAGAAGAAAAAAAAAAGATTGAAAAAAAATAATGTTTTGCGAGATCTCGCAAAACTTTTCATTTAGCTCAATGTACTTCCTGGTCAGTTCGGCAACACAGAAACCACAACAATGGAGCGGTTCATCGATTTTACTTTGAGCTTGGCCTTAAATATAAAGACTGCAAAACGGTTTTGCGAGATCTCGCAAAAAATGTTTTCTTTTTTTTTTATTCAAATAATTTTTTTTCTTCTTCTCCATGTCCCCTAGGGGGCTCCGTACAAACAGACGTTTGCTATACTGTAATGCTGAATAATAAAAAGGTTAGTGCATTTCCAACTTACATTAAAACCATAGGCATTTTTTGCCTGAATGTTCCTTCTATATCAGAGTAGCACATGATAAGAGAGGCCCTACGTAGCTGTGTACGTAGCCGGATGTATGACTACATGGATGACGCTCATGAGACACTGTGTTGAAGTTATGATAGCTATGTTCCTAAGATTGGCATGACACAGCCCCTACAGAGATAGGCATATGACTGTCATGTTTATTGCTTACGCAGGCCTTAGCTAATTTTAACTAATGTCAGAATACTGCTTTGAACCAGTATTCTTCCATCTTGTTGACTGTAACACCCTCTCTTGTAAGCATATCAAGGACTCTACTCTGGGAACTATTTGTCCCACGCAGCGTGTGTGATGACTACTTCCATTCTTGCAAGGATAATAAATACATGTATCCTGATATTGAAGACCAAGCCAGTGACGAGTGATATTTTTCTAACAAGTATTATGAAAGAAGGGATTTTAAAGAGCATCGAATGGTCTTGATATAAAAACAATCAGTTGCCTGCACTTCTACTAATCTGTATTCAGACCCAAACGTTTCTTATCCCACATGGGTCATCTTGAATCAATGGACAGTAATGCAGGAACAAACCCCCTGACAGACACACCTCCCCCTACGAAGGCAACAGCGGTGGCGAGATTGAAAATGGCTCAATAGGATTGCCAGGTAGACCCCCCCCCCCCCCATATAGGAGATGGATCCGCATGCTTCTCCCTGGGCTGCTCAATCAACAAGTCGTGGCTCTAGGTTACCTGGCTTTAGTAAGTCATCGATGACAGATACTAAACCTGGTGTATTACTTTGTTAACAGAAAAAAGGCAGACGAAAACAGTAGTTACACAAACGGATGGTTTTCACTCGGGGAATCAAGGTCTAAAAAGCCAAAATTGGAGCAGATTAAAGGTAGGGTATGTAAGTTTGAGAAACCGGCTCGAGATCGCTAGAATTTGAAAATACACGACCGGAGAAAATCTGCCACTTCCTTACAGAGCCCCTCCTCCAACACACACGAACGTGCACATGACCAATGAGGGCACGAGATAAGTTTGTGCACATGGAAGGCTGACAGGCAGGTAGGCCATCCAGTTATTTTAGCCGGGCCGGCTAAAATGATTGGTCGTGCTTTTTACAGTACTACAGCTTCCACAGATGAATTTTCTTTTATGGATTTTTTGTCAAAGCACTTAAGATATTCATTGCTATCGGGATGTTAAAAGCATTCCATGGAATATAACAAAAAGTGTATCTCGAGCCGGTTTCTCAAACTTACATACCCTACCTTTAAGCTCCCCGTTATTTCACTACCCTGAAGATAGTTTTCATTCTCAAGCGGGTCGGCCGAGTTGTTAATACAAGGACATCTCCTGGATGATGGAAAATAAAATCCCCAGTATTTTGATTTAGAGAAGAATTGAGAAGGATTGTTTTCCATTAGCAAGTACTGCAAGGTATTGAGAATTCAAATAAACATATTTTAAACTGAGCTCAACTGAAAGGGCTTAACAGTGGTAGCGTTTCCATTCACTGTTTCAAAACAGTAATACATTCAATTTGTAAGTCTTATTCAGAATATGCTGCTTACAAGTACATTTAGTTGAGCCTTTTTAATCCTTTATCCTCTCACAATACCAAATAGTCAAAGAAAATGTGTGGTGGTTATTGGTTATTAGATATTTAACACTTTGGACTATCACTTTACTTTAAATCTAGATAGTGGACTCTATAAAATGCAAGCAGCTGAAAAAGCACCTTGACAAAATAAATAAAAGTGAGCTTGAGCAAGAACACAGATGGCGTGGATCATGAACATTGTCCAGGGCATCATCGACTCAATATTGGAGCATTATGAAAAGAACAACAACGCCCCTGTCTCTTAGAAACTACATTTAAACACCATTTATTTGAGTTGCCTTCTTCTTTTCTCTGGCAATACCACTACCAATCCCTAACGTCAACCAAATGTTGTGAATGCCAGAGCAGATCTATACATTTGTACCTTAAAGTGCCACTTAATGTGTGTTCTTCTTTTGCTGTTACAAATTATTCATATTAAAAACGGTATCTACAAGAATATATTGACAGACTAAAGAGCTCTACTGTTCAATGCACCACGTTAATGTAGATGACACCTCACTGCAATCATATTCAGGCAAATCATATGTAGGCTTTGCAAAACTGTAATTGGGTCATCTTAATAAATGAAGCTGCATGCTGCACTACTAAGTTATGCATTTCTTGTTCTCGTGTTGCTACTTTTGTAGTTTGACCTCATAAGCAAAACAATCCGTTTTTTTAAAAAGTATTTTCCTTTCTTTTCAACACATGATCCAAATAGAAATTGGGAGTTTGGACTTTAGGGAAGGTCAACCCAGATATAGCTAATTCATAATGCAAATAAACATAATCTCCATATCAATGCCATTCAAATGACTTTAACATTAGCTTCAATATATTCATTCACTGCAGCCACCAAAGGCTTGTGCGCTGTTTGTAATATGTGGCAGCTCTCCAAATGGTCCCTTTGCAACAATGCCATTAGGAAGTCAGTGGTGGCCATTGAAGCGAGCGCTCTGATGGCAGTTTGAAGATGTCACTGACACAGGCGGGCCGATGGTTTTTAAATAGTTATTTAGTAGTCACTGACAGCACAGGAGACACAAACATACTCACATGTCATTTGAATCAAGTTAGCGACAGTTAATTCCACTCTGCGATGCCTGACTGGTTAATGAGAAGCTGTTGGTTTAGTGAAATATGTGAGAGCTGAATCTTTAATAGTCATAGCATTAAGAATGATATTCATAAGGATCGTTTTAAAACCTAATCATATATAGTTTGTGACAACATAACGTTTATATTTGTATAGAAGTGTATTCTCTATAAACACACATCGGAGTTTAAAGCAGAATCGTTACGCATCATTCGAATATTTTGGTTTTGAAAGCATTCTTTTATTTTCTTCTTTATGCGTTGCTGTGTTTGAGATGAGCCACACATCATCGTTCAGTGACAATTAAATACTTGCCTATCAAGTTGCCAATAGGACTGTCAACAATAATTGGCACATGAAGAGGAAGTCCTGGCCTAGATATCCGTTATCCATTATCTGATGGCTACACAGGAAATATTAGCCGTTGCCCCCAGAGGCTTAGTTGTCATCAGACCGATACTCGATGGGTTTCAAGATAGGGGGAAGAGTAGTTTAATGATCGTGGGTGTGTTTATAAGTGATGTTTGTTTGCCTAATCAATAAAAGACGTTAAGTCATTGAACTGATTGTGTATCTTATTTCAGCAAGGATGTTGACAAATGACAGATGATTTCCCAACATCGGTGTGAAATGTTATTAGATTAACAATTGCTCAATCTTGATCATCTGTATTCGTGTAAATGAAATCTCATTAATCATAATGGCTGATAAAGGGGATCTCCCCTTTGAAAGCGCAGAAACACATGTGAAATTGTGACTTGTTTTTAATAGTGATAAGGTTTCCTCTAATAAAAGGTAAAAATAATTGAAATTATTTGTTAATATGAGACACAAAATTAAACACAAAGACGTTAAAGGGTTATGATACTCAGCAGAGACTTGCCTGACCCTGGTTTTTAATAAGGGCTGACTATGAGCTGCAGAGATCTGTAGTGCTATGTATTTCCACTGGGACTGGTTTGTATATCGACCCAATACACTGGCTTTGAATACACCCATGACTGAGTCTTGCTTGCTTATTTTCTTCCCCAACCATTACACTCTCAATGCTTGGTTGCATCTCAGCTCAAAGTATCAAATTCTTTACTGAAATTAGACAATTAAACGTCACTTAACGCTTTGTAAACAAGATTTTAGGTAGGTAGGTTTTGCCATTATAATGCTAATGCTCTCGCAGTCATACCAATATTCTCCCTGTCCCAATTTGAGGTAGGTTTACTTCTGAACAGAATATTGAACATTTTCTGGATTATTCTGTTGAAGTCAACAGTGATTACACTGATAACGCAGAGCAGTGTTCCATTTATGCACCCTGGGTTTGCAGTGAGTGGGTTGTGTAGTCTTCTATGAAATCCCATTGTTGGCTTTGCTCGTTAGATGTTAATTTTCAACCCATTTGGAAATCTATAAAGGACATTCTGGGGTTGACTTGATTGCTCGATAACTGCAATAGCCTTACCTCACTTCAGAGACCGACTTTTTCTCTGTGTTGTCGTTGCATAATGTCAAACACACATGTCCCTTTTTCCTGTGAGGAGATATAGAATTATTCTTATCTAGTCTCATCGAGTTTGTTCCAGAATAAGGTCAGCTCAAATGAGCACCAGCATCAACCTGAGTCAAAACAAAAAAATGAATAATGGATTCTATTTGAAACGTTTTTTCATCTTGATTAGACATTTACTTTAGGGTTACCATGATCATCAACACTAAAAATATGAAAACGTTTTTTACAGACAGGAGGTTGGCATCAGACTAGTGATAGCTGTGGGAAGAGGTGTGGTTGTGGGGCAAGGTGGTGGGGTAGCAGGGGGCATGGTTATGTGGGGCATTTTGAGTGAGCGGAAACTCTTTGGAATTAGATGTGTTGATGGAACACAATGGAAGTTCGGAATAACCGGGGTGAACTGATTACCGGATCTGTATGCACTGGAGTTCATTGGACTTTGATGATCCATTAGGAATAAAGTTGCAGTACTCAATTCTGGAAGTAAATTAAAGTATCTGCAGTAAAGAAAGATAGTGATGGGCAGAGACCAGCTATGTGATTGTTGTTGAGAATATGGATGTGTGGGTAGGGAGACAGAGTGGAGTTATTGATGCTGAGGCTAAAGTTGCTGAGGCGTTTGGGAATGATGATGATGATGATCATGTCTGATTATCACAGTTTAGTTTTGTAAATGGAAGTTGGCTTGCATCCATGGTTTAGTTTCAGTGGGGCAGTTGTTCAGATTGGAGTTAGCTGCAGTGTTGATAGACTTAGTGGAAATGTTGAGCTGGGCATCACTGGCACAGAAGTGGAAGTAAGGGCCATTACAGGATATGATGTTTCCAAGATGCAAGAACAAGATGAAAGAGAGAGGACAGAGCGCCAAACCCTTGGGATGGAGGAGCGGGGCAGAAGGTGCAGTTACTGATGTTGATGAACTGTTGTCTATTTATGAGTTATGACCTTAGCCAGAAGAGGGCAGCGCCGGTAAATTACCCATGTATTTGTGTGTACTTCTGAAAGCGATAGCAGAAAACCAGGCTCCCAAGACACTTCTCAATAAAGAGCCACAGTACAAGAAGCTTCGGGGCATGTTTAAGTATGAACGTCCTATTAAAACTAAAAATATGAATAGTATGATCTATTTATCATGACCTATTCACATGAGGCAGCCCATTGCTGAAGTGGCCAGTATGGTCATTCCAGTCAGCCAACTCACATGAAATAGATTTTTTTGTAAATGTAGAAAACGTAGAGTCCAGGCCCCAACCTTTACCCAAAACCACTTAAGATAATAACCAAGTAAGCCAATCATCTACATTATCTTTGAAGACACAATGTTTATTAGCAATAGCAGAGCTTTGTCACCATCAACAACAGCAGGCAGCATGGCTGAAAATGAAAAGCCTGCTTCATGAATATACACGAACCTTGGCTCGATCTTTAACTGACATAATATTCTTGAGCACCAGTGCTTTAATAGCTTAGTTTTAGTCACCAACTTCAAACTAAATACACTTACACCTGAACAAAGTACTAGTGTAGACCTTTTATCATTTATCTTTGACTGCTGCTCATGTTCCTGTTAACCCTCACCCCCAGCATGAAGTTTGTGAGGAATGGATTGATAAAAGGTGCGATGAAAGCTGCCCTTTTTAGCAGACCGAGGTAGAAGCCTGCTGGGGGAAGTGTAGACAGAGGAAGTGGCCGTCTAAATGGAAAATAATGGAATTACAAAGGGAAGGAGCACACCTTCTACTCCAGGCTCATCAACCTCCACTCTCTCTCATCTGGGCCAACTTTGGTCTGTGACCTGAGCCCCTACTTCCCTTTGCCCTACCTTTTTAAACGATTGTGGTTCAAAAATGTCTTTCTCGATTTGACTTCATTTCAAAGCTTAAGATGTCGCAAGAAAGCAATATGAAGTGGTTCGGCACAACGTAGTGGAATGGAGTGAATGTCTCACAATCTTATGAAGGACCCAAATGCAGCACTCGAGAAACCAAGGTTTATTTATATTTATTGGTAATAATACCAGAGCAGAGGGATACCAGCAGAACAGTAACAGCCGGATGATGTGCAGGCAAACGAACCAGAGGACAGCAGGCAGAAGGTGAGTCAGGGCCGGGCAGAAGGTCAGGGAGCAGGCGAGGCGGGCAACGTAGGTACAGGCAGGGTCAGACAGGCAGGATAGTCCAAGGACAGGCAGGATCAGGGAACAGGCAGAGCAGGCAGGTCAGGGACAGGCAGGGTCGGAACCGGGTAGGCAATCTGGTAACAAACGCGTGAAAGACTAGCATGAAGGCAAAGTACGATCTGGCAACGGGTGTGTGTCTGGTGAGGGTTTAAATACTGGCAGTAAAACTAATGGGTGCAGTAGAGAAAGAGAGTGAGCAAAAACGTGTGTGTGGTTAACAGGTGAGACAGGTGAATGGAAAACTACTGGTGAATGATGGAGCAGACTGTGACAGAATGACTGATGAGTAAAGATAACATTCATTTTGAACATGTGTAAACAGGAATATTACCTGATCACAAAATTGAGTGGTTAAGTCATTGATCATTTTGTCTTTGCTCTCAAATGATTTTGCAGGATTTGTCAAGTAGTTAGGGAAAGGTAACATAATACTTTTATTATGCCATTAGCACAGATTTGGGTTTGGATCTAGTTATGTCAAGACGTTGCTAGAAATAGATGTTTTTGTGCCAGGAAAGGTGAAGAGATCAGGTGGCAGCAGTAGTGACAAAAAACTGCAGTCAAGACAAATAATCTGTCTTTACAGCCTGCGCAAAACCCTAAAGAAAAACATCTGTGATCTCTCGTTAGGTTTGGCCGTTATTGTTTTTCTTTCTCTCTGCTGTACCCAGTTATATTGCAAAAATAAATCTTGATCTCAGTGTTGTTACCTGATAAATAAATTACAATACAAATAACAACATAATACGTATTATTATTATTATTATGAATAATAATGAAATGTGGCCAGACAATGTATTCGCTTTGCAATCAAATACTGAGGGTATCATCATCATGACAGCATTAATGGTTTCACTTTGATATTTCTCTAGTATTTCTTTACACATTTTTACTAGCTAAAATTATGTATAGAAATGGACTGCCCAGACTTGATTGACGGGCCTCTCGAAGAAATTCAAAACATGAATCGATAGTTGAAGTCCATGAGGAGATTTGAAAGCAGGATACATTAATGTTCATTATTGAGCTGTCAGATGGACTGCCGGAACTTCAGATGTGATTTTAAGAATGATTGCTTCGCACTTGTCAGCAGAAGTTTCGTGTCTCACATATGTGATGATTTCCCCAGCCCATATACGACTAGTCCTACATTTAAAAAAAAAAAATTACATTATCACAAATATCAGATCATGGTTTGAGTAGATCCCTATTCTTTCTCTTTATTAAATGATAAAGGACGACAAAAGAACAGACTGTTTTAAAAAGAAAGATAAACAGCATGTCCGATGATTATAATGATGAGGCACTTGTTAAGCATTTCCTGGGCTACAGATGTTGGCAGATTAGCAGTACTTTGTAGTGGAGAAACACACTTCCTCTGTGTCAAACCGTGCCTAACCTATGCCTGTCTCTAAAACCCCACATGCATTTACACAGGAACACACTGTATAATTCCTCAGATGTTTTCTCGATAGGCAAGCCCTTGAAGTTATAATGAGTGATTTATGAAAGCATTCAACAAGACCCAGGCATTGTATTACCATGGTAATACAATCCCTGGGTCTTGTTGAATGCTTTCATGTATCACTTTGCTTTTTAATCACAAAGGTGTTTATAAATAACTCTTATCATTCAATCGGTGTGTAAACAGAAGACGCATCAATCCGTACCATACAAATAATTAAATTCTTGAATTGATTTCGATTTTTTAAGAAAAGCATATGTTAAGAAGTGTTTGTAGTTACCAGAAGTCATATAATTTCCCCTGATATGGGTAAAGTATAAATGAGAATTAATTTCTAAATGCTACAGGGAATTGAAAAGACAAAGATGGTCATCATATAAAAAAGGCCTAGCACAATTCTCTTTTGAATATTTTGTTGTTAATATGAAGTGCCATAGTTTAATGCTGACACATCTGTTCGACATATTGATGTAGATTTGTTGGATCCATAACAAGAAAAAAAATCATTTGTTTAAAATAGGCTACAAATGCTAGGTGACCTCCCCTCTTTCTTACTCCACATTCCCAGATTATTTTCATTGTGAAGGATATAGTCGTCTTTTTGCAATGTGCAAATAGCCCTTTGAGTTGAAAGAATACAAATCACGCAAATACACAAATCAGCTTTAAAATTAGGACCTCCACAATAATGTGAAACTATTACAATTAGCGGATCATACAAACTTAATGAGCAATTGAATTGGTTTATACCTAGATATTAAACCACATAATTTACATTCTCACACTGCTAGTAACCACTAAATCCTACACACGGGGCCTTTGAAACGACATATTCCAAACCTCATAATGTTGCAAGAAGGTATGTCAGACAATGATCAAATTCATTAGGAAACGTCAAATGACTTTTGGCAAAAACTCAATGTTTTAATCCTTTTAACTCCTTTTTTTTCATAAACACTCTGAACTCTTAACCTCAAAGAATGCCCACACACAACAAAATACTCCCAAATATCATGGCAAATTCAACACCGTTGAATCAACAGTGTTCCATACAGATAATGATATTTACAGATATTTCAATCCATCAAACAGTTGGTGAGATATTTTATTCCACACCAAAGTGGTAGGCCGACCAACCAGCATTGCATTCTCAACACACAACTAGCATTACGAAAAATATGTTCACTCCATCTAATATTATCAGGCAAACTGACAGGAAAACATATCGCTTACCCTGAATTTTGGTGTGTGATTTATTTCCCCTGGATCGCAGCTCTGCCTTCACTGTTTTCGGATATATCTTTGCCACAATAACAACAGGAGAAAATGTGTAAAATTATTCTTTTTGATCATAAACCACTTTGTTAAAACGTTCAGTCTCTGTGTTTCTGTGTGTCTGTCTGTGTTTGTGCGAATGTACTGCATACGGTATGACTGACGGAACAATGATGAGCCTTCCATGCAAAAAGAGGAGCTGCAGTGTTGCTTTCTGGTAATCTCTGCTTCTGTTGGGCTCAGAAAGGGAGCGTGCCGAGCTTAGGAGTGGGATGAGACTGTTGTGCAATTGATCTCTTTGACTGGATCTCTAAAGCTGCAACATAAACAGTAAAAAAAATAGACAAAAGAATGGAGTAGTGCAACTACAAACATACCACAAAAATGTCTTAAATGGATTGTCAGCTTGTTAAAAGCAGCAGAAAACGACAATCGCAGACATTTCAAAAAGTAAACACTGACTAGTAAAGGCAATACACATTTCTTTTCGAATGCATCTCCAAAACGTTTATTTAACAAGCTGCTAGTGGAGAAGGATTTGGAAGCAAAGTTCAAGAGAGGGAACAAATGTTCTGTTGGACATTTCAAAACACAGATTATCAAAACCCCAGAGTTTTGTAGTGTGAAATTGCCTAGTGGTGTAGTGTGAACAGTTCGGCAACCGGAAAGACCCTAACCATAAAATCATAGAATTCTTGCATTCTTCTCTTACCCGGCCTGTGAAAATAAAATGTCTGTAGTTCCCTAAGAAGATAAAAGTGTTCAAGTTCTAAGAGATACCAAACAGCGCTGAAGTGCAACAGTAAACACAAGTTTTCGACTCACAACACGGCTTGCCTATCTACAGTTTCTGCCTTTTCCCTTATGAGAGGTCATGCACAGGACTCAACAAACAAATATTTGGCAGATGAATAAACCATCTAAAGCTCTCTACCATCTCTTGGGACTGTCATTTTGGAAATCAAAACAGAATGTGAATGCCACACAGCTGTGCCAAAATGTGATTGCTAATTTTCTTGCATGACTATTCACTGACACACCACAAGAAAATCAACTTTCAATTAAAGACAATCTGGTACCTGCCCATCTATGCTACACTGAGCTCCTTTCTATCCCTGCATTATGAAATATATACCTGCGTCAAGGACCAAAAGGGAAAGAGTAAAATAAACTTTGGCATTTTTCCATATTTCTTCGTCTCGCTGTCTTACCTTTTTTTCTTCTCTTTCTACAGAACTTTGAGAGTTCAATTTACTGCATGTCTGCATTTGACAAAAAAGCCAGCCTAAAACTGAAAAGATAAAGGGATAAATTCAATCCTGTTTTGCCAGCGAAGAGTGTAAAAACATTGGTACTCCTGATGTGAACACTCTCAGCTACCACAATTTGTAAAGTGTTGTGAGTAAAGTGCCAATGTTTCATGAGACAGTACATACTGTATACACCTCGACAATCTTGGGACCTCCATGTCACAGAATAACATAACGTCTCTTTCTTTAGTCTATCCATGCATTAACATTGAAATCATAGTTCTGACAGTCAGTGCTCTAGGTATTAAAAGAACATTTATGATTGTAAAAGTAATCGATCGATAACTGTGGTAGATATCAGATTCCATATTTGGAGACTAGAAAAAACACAAATGTGAGGGGAAGGATACACAAAAATTACAAAACCTTTGCAAGGTCTCTGATGCAATATATCCAAGTCACCCAACCGTTGCATTTTTAGGTCCAATTAACTAATTGTTTCATACATACTCTGAAATCTAAACCTCACAGTGGGCCCACAAAGACAAACACAGCAAATGCATCCACACACAAATAAAAGAAAGTTGCAAGTCTGGGCGTTCAGGCTGACAAAGTCCTTATTCTCAGGAGAGCAAAATCACAGAAAGTATAACGGTACGTCCACACGGCAGCGTCGCGTGCTTCAACGGACACGCTTCCCATTCACTTTGAATGGGGTGACGTCACGCTTTGCCGAACTGCATTGTGGTTCCGTCGCGTCGCTTTGCCTCCGTTGCTCGCTTCGAAAGTTGAGAAAAGTTCAACTTTTCAAGCATCGACGGAAGCGCCAGCCAATCAAATCATATGCCAGTACAAGCTCTAGCCAATCAAACCGTGTGCTTGTGTGTCCGGGGCGGGAGATTAATGTGATTGGTTGTTGGTCACACGTCAGACATGCCCACCGGCAAGCTTCAACGCGACAAGATGTATGCAGAAGCAGCAGTGATGTTGTTACACCAATGGGAGGCAGGCATACACTAAACTATGCCCAGTCTACTTGAAACAGTGAGGAGAAGAAGGAAAAGGGCCACAGGTTTAGGGCATGAGGAAGAAAATAAAAAGAAAGAAGAAAATACAAAAGCAATTTGTTTATCCTGGAAAAACCAGGAAAAACCAAAATGGTGGCAAGATAGGTTGAGAAGAAAGTGGGAGAAATTAAGCTGGTTAAAGAAGTCTTGAAAATAGTCGTGATGTTGATTCGATATGTAACCAGTGGTAGTGATGGCGAGATGAAGCCTTATGAAGCTTTGAAGCTTTCCAGACAATTGGTTCGCAAAAGGGTTCGATACACGCTTCACCAAAAACTGGATTACTCGAACCACGCTCCGAAGCCTCGGCGCAGTACGTAACATCAGTACCAACAAGAAAGCTCTACTAATGGACCAAGTGAAGAGAGTCTCAAGAAGGTAAGATTTGAAACGTTTTTCTTTAATGAAGTAGATTTTAGGAGTGTAAATGTTTGACCGTTTTAGAAGGAAGAGGTTTGACAAGTATATAATGAAAGTTTGAGACTAAATCTGTTGTGCTACTTTAACCTAAAGTACTTGCTGGATAGAAGTTTTTTGGATCTTGTCTTGTAACCAGTATTGCATTTTGTTCCCAAGGGAATGCAGTGTTAGAGTTGTTGGAAATGTGTGCATAGACTGGTTGTAACTTGTGTGTAGTAGTGATTTTGCCACATGTTGTAAATCTGGGAACAGTGAATGTCAAAGAGAAGTCTGAGAAAGACAGAATCTTTGCAAACGGAAGCAACAAGGGGAGTTAACAGGTCCGGCCTTTAATTGAGAAGAGAGAAAGCATTGAGCTAATTTTCCATCTGTAGTGTACGAGAACATTTGTGACGTTTGATAACCAGATCTATTTAGCAGAGTATACAGTAGCATCTTCCATTTTAATTATAATATTTATTCTCAGCATTATCCCAGCAAGATTGTGGATCTATGTAAGGAAGCCTGACATATTCTCTAAAAAGTTCAGAATTAGAAAGAGCATGAACTTTTGCAGTCTAAGTTTATATGAACTGTTAATGCCTTCATGACATTTGACTGAATTCAACACCCTAGGCTTTTTTGAACAGCAGAACCTCAAATACAAAGGTCACAATGTCTAAATTAATTCAAATAACTAAAAACACGTCCAAATCCTTGACTGGAGGATATAAGCCCTTACTTCAGAGAGATATCCTTGTTCTTGTGTTATAAATTCAATATCGATTTTTTTTTCTGTGTTTTTTCTTGAGAATGTAACAGCTTCTGGCCCATGAATTTTTGAAATAGTAAAATATTGTCGGAAGAGATTCTTTTCTCCCATTCTGACAAAAAAAAAAATGTAATCAGTGATTGTCTTTAGTGATTTCCCCTTCCAGATGGGCAGCAATTTCTTACTGAATTAAGGGTGATTTAATTCATGATTCCATCCACTTGGAAAAAGTACTTTTTTTCATCAAATTAGTGCAAAGGAAGGAAACTAGTACCCTTTGTGTTGTTGTTATGTATTGTGGCACAGTCTATGGTACTTAAAAAACACGAGACCAGCCTACAGGAATTGATCTCTGGGCTCAGAGCAGTTGGGCATAAGCATGGTTTGGATAGCACAGGAGAACCTAAACACCATGTAACAGGGCTCAGCTTCATTTTGTCCTTTTTGCCAGTGCATGTGCGCAGCCCAGCCAAGAGAAAGGCTATTATCCTACTGCTAATCAACCTGATAACCTGCAGCTGTGCCTGCTGCCTGGCTGAGCCACCCTTCACCCACAGTGAGTGTTAAACCTCCGACCCTCTGATATACTCTCATATTTCTCATTCTCAACATTACTGATCGTTGAACAACCTCAAAGTCGTGTTATATACTACCAAACGGTGAAAGAATTAAGATGTAAGCCTGCCTTTTAGCCGATTACAGTCATACAAAGAGTTATGTCTTCATATTTCTTGTAAACCACTTATTTCTCATTAACTCAGACTGCATTAACTGATAACATTCAGATTTCTTATATAAATACCACCTGCCACTTAGCTATGAACACGTATTTTGAGCACAAATTCCAAACTAATGAATTACATTAGCTGTTTATGCTGAACCTATTCTGTCCTGGACTGCAAAGTATGTAAGCAATGAGGCGGGGGGAATTGGTTTTACCATACCATACTACATATGTTGAGGCTCACACCTGTCCAACTACATACAACTACATTTTCTGAACTCATCACAAAAGAAAACTCATCACAAAAGAAAAAGTGTGTTTCTGGCTCGATATACTTTGCAAACCTGCACAGCTTGTTCCTGATATTCTGGTTGATTAGACCTCTGCTCAGGTTATAGTATGGACAGTATTTGATTGGGAATAAGACTTTTTTTTGGAAAGCACAGGTGTTACTGATAACGATAATGATGCCTTTGATGATTGATATTTCAAATACGTTTTTCAGTGACAGTTTGACAGTCCCAAAAAAATGGAGAGCTGCTTCTGGTAGGCTTCTCAAATGTTTTACGTTGCCTCTAGTGGGATAACAACAATTTTCTAGAGTGTACATATTTGCATATCTTTTGTTGTTTCTGAAAAACAATATACTGAAAGAAGCATGAAGCAAGGAATGATAGACTTGCATTTCATTAGTGGCGTCAAGCTGGACAATTTGATAGGCACAAATACAATTAACCCTGTTCTATCCATATCCACTTGATCACAGAGTAAATGAGAATCAGACAAAAATAATCTCTATAGTTGAAGACTCAAATTCATTAAGGAAAGTCAAATTATGTAAAGCAATTTCTCGTTAAGAGATTTATCAGTCTTATTGAGAATAGCATGATGTGTCTCGTGTTGCACGCATTCACCATGACAAAACAATGAGATGTCATTTAGTATTCATAAGCACTTTGTGAATAAATGCTGTTGCATGTTACAGGTTGCATAAATAGACTTACTTTTGTGCTTCTTAAATATTTCAAAGAGTAGGGAAATGTTTTCACGTAGCTGTTATCAATTAATGTTAAAGAGTCACGTTGATCTCACACACACACATCCATCATTGTCCACATGCATTTAGCTGAAGTCCCCACAGATTCATTGTCCTTGAAAGTACCCTTGGGTCCAGTCAAAAACAATATGGCAATCATCTGTTCTGCCTTAGCCTTTTGATGCCAAGTAACATATTTGAGTGGCTGTATTCATACCAGTATACACCATCTGGTATTTTCCATAGAAGAAGCATCAAACCACAGGCCAACTCTCAATCAACAGACTCATGGACTTACTGGCGGGTGTAATGGCATTACACCGAACACGAGGCACATAAACCAACTGGGAGTTGATAAAAGCAAAGTGAAGTGAGTTGCTGTTCTGAAAGGATAATCAACATTTTGTCAAACATTCAGACCCACAAAAAGCAGCTTGCATGTCTCCAATACAGTATATTAGCTAATTCTACATTTTACGTGACAGTATAGAATAATTAAATGCATTGTGAATTCAACCAGGTCTCAATTCATGTGATCAGAAAAGTTCTAATAAATGGGATGCTTTGAAAGAAATGGTTGTAAAGTACATTATCCAATATCAAATATGTAAAAGGTGCATGATTAATGTATGTTATAGTGCTTTATGTGTACTGTACAAAACGTAAAAATGGAACAAAGTGAGTTGGCAGTACAACATACAAGGCATATTATTAAGGGAATCATATTAAGTGTTTTGTGATCAATTGGATTAAAAACATTCATTTTAGAAATGGACAAACAAAATGGAATTGTACTGTATGTGAATATAAAGTAAGTGAATATATTTATCTTTGGGCTTTGAATAATGAAAACTCAGGAAAACATGTTTAATGGTTAAACTGTTTTGCAGCTCATACAGTATATGCTCTCTGGAATAAACAGGTAAATATGCAATTTCTGTCTAATCTTATGCGCATTGCATTGCTGTATGAATTGTATATCACGTAATCATTTCAATAACTGTATAAACCTTTTCAAAATCTCAGTAATTTGCTCAGTAATTACTAAGAAGGTAGCTGTTTTGATTTCCATTTCAAATAAATGTGTCTTTGTTCAGTCGTCTAAGAAAAGTGCCTCGTTACTCAAGGCCTTTGTGACTGAGATAAATACTATTAGTGTTAATCCATGTCAAAATATTATGTATACCTCTCAACGCCTGGCATGTGAACAGTCTGATTTCCTCAGAGAGACCTCAGAGCTCCAATGTTATTGTCACTACTTTTCTTATTGTTATATGTTGTGACTTTAGTTAAGTTAAATTATATTTCACCCTTTTTAGATACATCAAATTGTATTCCCCACAAAAGCAGTTAACAAATATTACAATTATGAGTTTTTTAATGTGTGTTGGTTGCAGTCTTGGTTTCTGTTTGTTTTCCTGTAACTCAGCAGTCAGAGATGACTTTAAGCCCAGCAGCTATAACACAAACCCAGTGCAACAACATCAGCACTGGCATCCAATCGCTTTGTCCACAATTGGCTCATAGACTGGAAATGGAGTCATTTGGCTTTCTTTGGCTGTCCAAGCACATGCCTGTCTCCAGGAGATTGCTTGAGGGGATTTTTAAGTCTGTCTCCCGTTTGGCATATAACAATAAAGAGTAGCCTCAATCTTGCCGCAATTTTAAAGAAAAACATTGAAAATGGGAAGCTGTAATGAGAATACTGGCAGATGAGGTGATTCATCCTGGTTGTCCAAACAAAAAAAGGTTAATAGCTTAAGTGTTTGGAGCTCTTAACAGGAGGACAAACTGACCTGCCACAAACCGTCTGGGGCAGGCCATAGTCTAACTTAATTTCCTGGCTACTGATCAGGATGGGATTGGATCAGCTTAACTTGATGTAGGTCAAGAGAAAAGCAAACATCTGGAGCTAGTGGTGGGTCATGCCATTATTACACCCCACCTATAGGTGCAAGGCTGTATGGTTTAATCTGTTCAATCTTTTAATTCCATCCAATTATTTTGGTTTGCACTAGATGGGAATCACTGATATGTTCATGCATCAGTGAGTCTGCAGAAAGTCCCTCATAGTAGCTGACTTTAGTGGTCTATGACTTTTAAAACTGATAGAGGGAAGAGGGGGAGGTGATTTAGGAAAGGAATGGTTAATCCTTTAGCCCTTCCTTAGACATATAGCACAGTGTAAGAGATGTTTTGTTCTTGATGATTATCTTCCGCTCAGTCATTTCACCATGACCAATGCCATGATGAGATTTCTAATTAGTTAAAACTTCTAAAATATCTGTTCACTGAATCATTTTCAGCAACAATGTAACAACATTTTACAGCAGTTGGCAAAATGGTGCTCCTTTGACTCAAGGATACAGTGCGACACAGTAGTATATGGTCGTCAATTCAAGGTCCACAAAAACGTGAATGGATACAAATACGGAAACCAATCAACTACCATCGAACTTGAAAAAGACAGGTTTATTTTCTCATTAATTGTACTATATGTAAGCAGTCTGATTTAGGTAGCCTTGTCATGAACCTAAAGTGAAGATATTTCTAAGAAAAGAGTCGGCAAATTGGTGGATTTGTTTTTGTCATATCTCCCACTGAGAAATACTTAGAAAAAGGAAAAAAAGTTGTAAGCCATTGTAAGCAATATTGCTCCCTTCTATATGATAGTGTTGCGCCTAATAGGATTATGCAAGAAGAGGCTGTGTGTGATGGAGAGGAGGGTAGACTCCCATGATTTACAAGCCTGACAGGAACAATTAGGAGGGCTCACTCAGTGGGCTATTACTCAACACAGGCAAAATGAAAAGCCTGCCTTTCATTTGCATCAATGCAGCCATGAGGGAAGCAAGTGGAATTGTGGCTGAAAAGAGATACTCTAACTAGGGAGCCTATTAAAAGCTAAAATAGCCTCTGGATTTATATTTTGCACAATACACATAAACATTTTTGGCACAGACGTGTTTTTTTCCCCCTTGTGGGCTATCCTGCTACAAAACCCTTGACTCTAACCGGATACAACATGTTATAAATATTAAAGGCTGTGTATTGATAGTTGCTCATTATTGCCTGAATGTGTGTAATTCAATTCGCACCACAACTGGAGGGGTGACACATAACATTACAGTGTAGCCTACAGAACAGTCATTTTGTGCTACACACCCCAGGCTCTGTAATTATAAGCTCTTTGTTTCTGTTAATCTAAAACAATAGCATTGAAAGGCAGGACTCTTGTCTAAAAAAAAATATGATGAGAGAATTGGTATTCACAGCTAACTGATGATTATTAGTTTAATATGTTTGACATTCATAATCCTATACGGCATATTCTGGCAGTGTTTACTTCTATATGAGTGAGTGCAGGTAGATGAAACTCTAGAAACAGGACAGCACAGCAAGAGGCAATTAGAGCAGCTCCAGTATTTCTTGGCTGGCCTAATGGGTCACGTGTGCATGCAGCAACGAGGGACATCCAGCAGCTCCCATCCCCACATCTGCTGAATAAATGAGAGATCTCTCCAAAAAAGCACAATGTTCGTTGACAGCTGATCAGAGAAGTGGCGTGAGATGCAACTAATGCAAGTATGGCGTTGTTTGTGTGCGTGTGCTTTGAAAACGGAGTGGCATGCGGATCACTGTTGCAACTTGCAACCTATGAAAGATGATCTGGGCTACTGATCGGGAGTCTGTGCACGCATTCACTTTTGTCATACATTAAGTAGAGGAGATAGAGGTTTAAGCAGGGCTGTTTTGGCTTAATCCCACACCCACCTGCTCCTGCAGGATTTTGGACTATTACCGCCTGCTCTTCCAAAAACACAGTCCCGTTCCCCTTGTTCTTACTGTGATGTTGATCACTGCCGCCCTCAACAAAGTTTTCTGTTGCAAATCTGTCTCACACAACCCACAAGGAGGATTATACATTCAGTATGAAGCCTTCATGGAATTCATACTCTGATTTTTAATTGGTAACCTTTAGAAGATGAGAACTGAAAAAAAGCAATAGACATGGTGAGAGAAAATGAAGTCTTACTTTTTAAGTAAAAGTCTTACTTAAGAATGGTCTGAGTCTATTTAAAGGTCCCCTATTATACTGTTTTTCATCAATATATTATAGGTCTCAGATATAAAAAATAAAAAAAAACATGTCTCTGAAGTGTTTGGCTTGAAATACCATACAGATCATGCATTGTAGCATCCCATAAACCCCTCTGTTTCAGCCCTGTTTTAAAAGTGCTGATTCTCTGTCTGTTACTTTAGATGAAAATAAGGAGCCTCTCCCCACGCCCCTCTGAGAGATATTTGGTTAAAAAGAACACAATGGTGCTCTAGGAGGAGATTCAGGTGATAAGGTGGGTGGGGGGGTTACCTTGGTTGGTGATTGGCTAATGGTTACACAAGCCAAAAAACCGTTATGACATCATAAAGTGGCCAAAATCTGATCAGCTCATTTTCAGACAGGTTTTTATATAAATGGATCAGGACAAAAAGTGAGCAAATATTTTTTCCTGAAACTTTCAGAATCTCTTTACACAGAGGGGACACATGTTTATGTATAAAAGATATGAAAAGGTGGACTTTGCATAATAGGTGACCTTTAAGTCGCCCTGCCCTGTTTATCTGTCTGTCAAATGGGATGGCATTAGAGCCTGCTGTGTGTGTAGTCCAGTGTTGGGCCTCGTTGGCAAGTCACAACCAAGTCAGATAAACGTAGGTCATATGCTCTGCTGTAGCATACTCTGTCGTTACTGTTGTAAAAATGTGACACAAATTGTGTTTGACCATCACAACCCCCCGAAAATTTCAAAATCATAATTTGATCAATTTGGTTTCACAAGCACATTTTCTTTTCTTCAGTAAGTAAGAATAGGCATGAATGTAAAATGTGTGCCTTTTTGACCTAACAGTGGCACTCTGTTTATTTCACACTTCCAGGAGAGACAACGGGTAAATCCCCTCTCTTTGCCGGCTCACAGACCCCCAAAGGACGGACTAAACACCTCCAGCATGAATCTCTAAGAGTGGCACTCTGTTTATTTCACACATCCAGGATAGAGACCGGGGAAATCACCTCTCTGTGGCCCCTCCAAGACCCCCAAAGGACGGCCTGAAGACCTTCAAGATGTGTCCCTGAAATGGGGACTTAGTTTATTTCACACATCCAGGATAGAGACCGGAGAAATCACCTCTCTGTGGCCCCTCCAAGACCCCCAAAGGACGGACTAATGACCTCCAGCATGTGTCCCTGACATGGGCACCTCCATAACCTTGCACACCGTGAGTCCCCGGGCCCCCGCAGTTAAGCACTCCCCCCACAGACTAAACCCAGGTATTCACACCCACCAGAACCTCGTGCCCCCGGTGACCCTAAAAGGGGGGTGGATTTTGTGGTGCTTTTATGTCCGCTCATCAGCATCCATATTCGTCCTTCTTCACGGCACCACCACCCCTTCTGTGGAGGGTATTTTTTATCATAAAATAAGTAACAATAACTTTTGTTGTTGTTCATTCTGGATTATAATCTACCACTTAACACGAAACGAGTGTTAGATAATTACTATTATTTTGTGTATTTAAGGGACCAATTACAGGGACATATCTATATGCACACTCGACTGAATGTCTTACTGTGCATATGTAATCAACCCTTGCCTGAACCAGTGCATAAGTCCATGCTATTTTCTTTATCATTACTCCCCTAGGTGTGCTCAAGAAATTGCGATGATGTAAGAGTGTCTTTAGTCACGACGCCTCTGAGAAACATCTCTTATGGTTTATAAATTGAGATTTACTGCATGTAACAGAATTTTCTAGGTGGTTACATGAAGTTAATCTTATTTTACAAACCTATAGATGGTATAGTTAGAGGTATAGTCTAAGTAACCGAAGGCCTCTCAAATGACATTATACATGAAATATACAGTATATCATATATATGAAATTATCATCCCACCATTTTCCCATTATATTCCATTGCAGCCCTTTTTAAGAGAATAAACCCCATCACCGATGTCCCTAACCATCTGTTTTCTAAACGCCATTCATTTTAACCATGCCTTGTCTGTTTTTAAAGGTCACCCAAGTGTTGAATACAAAACAAAAGTCAATAAGTTAATACTAATTATCCTGATCTAGAGTGCAATGCAGAGAAGCATTGTTAAGAAGAGCAGGTTATAGAAACCACTGACATTTGCTGTGCTGTACCTGACACGGGAACATGCCACCAGCTGATTGGAGTCTATTTTGTTGTCCGTCCAACATCCTCTTTCCTCTTTTCCTTTCACGAAAAACTCTTCAATCAATTCCCAACAAACAACAAACTTCCTGGACGAGATATAGACCAAAGTGTTTGGTGTTTGGAGTTGGTGTATATTTTTAATAATGTATTAGGGTGCACACATTTTTTGTTTACTTGTTTACTACGAAGTGTATTTATAAAGTATCTGTGGATCATTGTCTTTGTTTCTAAGCAACTAGGGTTCCCAAAGACCAAAGCAGTACTTTGTTAAGAAAGAAAGAAAGAACAATTAGATGGAAAATATCTGGATATGCATCCACAATGATCATCTACATAGATTAAAAAACATTTTTGGACAGCGAGCACAGTTTTGAAAAAGAATGCCCTCGGGTTTGATGTATACGGTAGCAAGTTATTTCCTTGCGAATTCTGTTTTCAACAGAAAAACATTCATTTTTAATGCATGACGTTTAAACTCTCAAATTACCATCATTATACTTTGTTCATTGTTGTTCACTGGAATGAACATCCGCAAATATTGCTTTGTAAACTGCAGCACATAATAATCTCTTCCAACTAAATCAATGTTATCAACTTGGAAAGTTGTCCACTAAAATGTCATGTTTATGTCTTTCCTATATCCACATGTTACACACTCAAAATCTGTTTGACAACGGAGATGCTATAATTTTACAACCCACAATCTGCCTGCTGTTTGGATATAGAACATTGTGGAGAAAATCCATTATTCCTGAAGCACAACTCTCAACAAGTCACTCTTCCTCTTCCTAACACTCGGGGAACATTAGTAGGCTTAAAGTCACATATCCTGGGTTTATATCTCTGATGGGCCAAATCTTACCTGAAGCACCTTTTAGCAAGACTCCAATTTGTGCTTTCCGAATTATATTTCATCATTCAGAAAGCCTTGAATCTCTGAACAGTATTCAATGTGTCCCTTTTCTCATGTGGTCTATAGATCACTCAATGTCTAACGTTTTGTCTAAAACACCTGATTGTAAAAAGAAAAAGCATCCCCTGCATGCCAAAGAAAGAGGCAAAGGCTAGGGAAAACAGTGTTTTATGGTTACATAATTGGAAACCTCCTGCTTTCATCCCTGAATAACCAATTTAACTGCAACTCGTGTCACACAGCGATAATTACCTCAATCAAATTAGAGACAGATCTTTAGCTCAGCCAACAGCCAGTTCCTTGAATTTACTTTGCAGGGAATACTCACTTTTGATTTTTGATCTCTTTTCATCAGGATGGAGCCTTCCATTGAATATGTGGTCCCAGCCCCCCGAAAATGTAATTGGCTGGTATTCTGCTGAGTCACAGCAGCTGGAGGGAAAATGTGGACCTGAATGTGTGCGTGTACAGTATGTGTCTGGATTGCAAATGATGTGTAGGTAAAGAATGATTGACAGATGCACATTAAGAGCAAGCAGCCTTTCCTCTATGTCACAGTTCATAGTAGTGTACACATGTTTTTGCAAAAATAAGTCACCAGGCCTTGGCTGCTTCTCAGATTTGTTCCATAAGCAGTTTGAGTCCAGTCTGTGGGCAGGATCAGCAGAGGGTGTTCAAAAGCCCAGTGTGCAAACCCAACGATGAGTAAGCACTTCTACTATTGCTCTTGACATATCTGACAGATTCTCTACAGTAATACAGAGCTGCAGTTTCATCTCAAGGGTTTATGAATTGAGACAGATTTGGGGAGTGATTCAAAACTGTCATTATTAAGTCCTCAATGCAATCTGCTTCGATTCAGCGGGGGCCGCCTTGGACAGCGGTTCTACGAGACACAATCAGGAAATTATTCCATCGAACGTAGTCGTGCAAGGTGCATTCAGAAGATTAGTGTTCACTATGTTGCAAAGGACAGTGTTGGTACTGAGTACATGTGAAATGAAGAATGCAAAGAGATGGAGGTTTTAAATAAAATGAAGGATTTGCAAGTCAGTTAGAAAGGTGGGGGGGAAGTGGTTTCACCTCCAGAGTAGCTGATATATTCATGCACCACCGTGATTAGAATTTATATTATACTACTGCAGTGCTAACAGCAAAGTCTTCTGTTCCAGGTAATATGTGTCTGCAGGTCTGGGTATGCACTGACTGCATGTGTGTGTGTGTGTGTGTGTGTGTGTGTGTGTGTGTGTGTGTGTGTGTGTGTGTGTGTGTGTGTGTGTGTGTGTGTGTGTGTGTGTGTGTGTGTGTGTGTGTGTGTGTGTGTGTGTGTGTGTGTGTGTGTGTGTGTGTGTGTGTGTGTGTGTGTGTGTGTGTGTTTGTGTGTGTGTGTGTGTGTGCAAGTAATGGCTTGCTGTCTACAGGTCCTTAAACATCATATCAAGTGTCTAGTTAAAAATGGACGTCCATATGGTGAGCTGAATACTATAGCTGCTATGAAGACATGGTGAGATTTTCTTTTTGTATTCATGCATAGAAATTAGAATATACGTTTACGGTGTTTTCATTAATTTGTATTATTGTTAATCAAACACCAGCTGTTTGAGAGAAAGTGGTACCTTCCACACACACTCCATTGAGTTTAGGAGCTAGAAAATGGAGAAGAAAACTTCCTTTACAATGTAATTTGCCCTGAAAAGTAATTGCTGCGAGTCGCTGAACAATGACGGCAATTTTGAAGTCAATCTCTTGTTTGGGTCTCATCTAAAACAAAACAACACAGGTAGATTTAGATAATGGAGTAGCCTATAGTTCAGTAACCTGCAGATCCATGAAAAACACAATTCAACATAAAAAGTAATCAAGAAAAGTTGGTCTTTGCTATTTCACCTTTCATTCATAGTAAAGAACAGTATGCCAATAGTGTTGTTCAAACAAGGGATAATGTGTTAAACAATGCCGATAAATGAATGTCATACGTTACATATTTAAAAGATAACAATGCTCTGAGCACTGAATGGAAATGGCCTTCATGCTTGCAAGGTCTTGAGTGACATACTAAATCTAATTTAAAAACGCACCCATGCTGATACGGCCCTCGGGGTTACATACTCTAATAGTTGTGTGGGAATATTGCATTCCTTGGCAATAAAGTGTCATAAATCATGGCTCATAGATGCTGTATCAGGGGTTAATCCCCTGATATTCTAGCCACACACAGCGCAGTCTGCATGTCTGCTTCACTAAATGGCCAGTGGGGGGTTAGCTACCACTGAGAAGTATATATGAGCTCAGATGTAAAAACTGATGAGTAACAGTGCTTTAATGGGGTTGAGCAGAGATGACATCTTCACGCATGAAGAAACTTCAAAGCCATATTTGGTGAGTCACAACTGATGCCCTCTTAGAGTGGTTTTCTGGAGTTCTTAAATTAGCTGAGATATATTAAAGTCCTATCTACACATGTGTGATTAACATATTTTCATCTACCACGCTGAATATTATTCGAAGTTCATTTATTTTACAGAGCAGCGCACAGTGCATATCTATTTACTAATTCCACATAATTGGTTCTGTTCTCTGTGCTATTCTGAGATGCATACATTTATTTGATACTAATGCATATCTGAAAATATCTTGATTAGTCGCAACAATATGGGCTGCCATGGAAACCTCATCTTCCAGTTTTGAAGTAACGCGTGTAAAGATAAATGGGAACCAAGAAACATCCAGCATCACTGAGGCTCAGATATCATTTCTCACTTTGAAGTGTGTCGTGGGCCTGAGCCTGCAGTTGGTGTTGACACAGTCTCAGAGCAAACAAAATCTGGGCCATTATGTATTTAATGATGGAAGAGGAGGTAGAGCTCTCCCACCCCAAGAGACTGTCACTTTGACTCTCTAGGCACTGCGGGCAGCATGTGCGCACCACCGCAGAGACTTAAAAATAATATTGAGGCTGCAAAATGTGCAAATATTGAAGTGGCCCCTCTGCAATGCCATTGAAAACAATAACAAGAAAAGATACAGGCAGGGTTATCTGGGCTATTATACAATAGTGATGAACCGCCATATCCTGCATCAAATCAAAATGCTTGTGCGTCTAGGTTACAATAAATTAAATGTGGCATTTAATTTCACTATATTCATGCATTGGCTCAGTCCAGTTTGGCCCAGACTGAAATATCTCACAAGCTAAACCCATACATTTTTTATTTTAAGCAGATTCATTGTCCCCAGAGGATTATGCAAACATTGGGGATACCGTGACGTTTCCTCTAGCGCCACTCTGAGGTGGAAATGTGTGGCTCAAAGTGAAATACCTTGACAGCT
Source organism: Trematomus bernacchii (assembly GCF_902827165.1). Taxonomy (NCBI): domain Eukaryota; kingdom Metazoa; phylum Chordata; class Actinopteri; order Perciformes; family Nototheniidae; genus Trematomus; species Trematomus bernacchii. Next base: position 10,919,160 of record NW_022987828.1, read on the forward strand.
ATGGGATGGGTTGCAAAATAATGTTTCCACAAATATTCGAGGACCCTTCACATACATTTTAATGGCACTGATGATCCTCTGACTTTTTACTCTTTCACCACCAACAAATCAAAGTTGTAATCAATCAAATATTTTTAACTCTACTTAAGGGACTGATCCAGTTTAGGTGTAAACATAAAAGTTTACCAGACGATAAATCATACTGACTTTGGTGATCCCCTGCCTTTTCCTCCAGCAACAACCTGAGGTTTGGAATTGTTGTTTTTTTGAAAATCACCAACATTTGTCCAATACTTTTGTTTATGACCACACACCTGAAAAACTAACATTTCTCATGAGTTTCAGCTATGCAAAATCCACTGATTAATTGTTACTAAAATAATCTTTCTGAAAAGTTACCTTAAAATGAAAAAAAATTAAAGTATTCTAGTCAACATATATTTATAGTGTGCAAACATTTAACTCTCTGAGACTCATTAGTTCAAGCATTATCTTAACTTAAAAGGGATATTGACGGAAAACATGTTGAACAGATTGGTTCCTCACTACTTGTGAGTCGTTTGTTGATCCAAGGAAAAGCATGCTGCTCTAAGTCTCCAAAGCCAGATTAGCTGTGTTTGAATGTGGTCTCAGGAGGGCTGGGAACACAGTGCATATGCAAATACATTCACAGACAACCAATTACTCTGAGAAGTCCTCAAACAAGAGTAGGCCACATAAGAGACATGTACTTTCTCAATGAAGTAGGCAAAAGCAAAGCGTGACTGAGGGTCAGAGACGCAGGGATAAAACATGTTGATCAAATTGACTTAGATGAGCAGATATAATTGAAATTGGATTGTATTCTGATAGAGTTGTGTCACTGTTATGGATGAGAGGGACGCTAAGATATTACACTATAACACTATTATATAAAAACTGATTTGTTATTGTTTTTATACTCCATAATAGTTACTCAGTAATCATCTGCAGCCAACAGGGAAACAATGGGTTATGTAACAATTCTATATTACATTGATTATTTATTTTGAGTTTACGTGCCTGTGTTGTATAATGGAAATGAGTTAAGCAGCATTAGCGTTGGCTTCTCTGTGGGAGTTTTTACAGATAGTTAAGCCAATTTTCCAGAGACATTAATAGTGATTAATGATGTTGTTTTTAATGCTATTTGTTGTTATAAAACGAGTGGCTGTTTTTGTATAAAGACACTTAAAATATAGCAGAGTCAATGCATGAGAAGTGTTATCTCCCTAACCAGGACAATATAATTTAACAGGAGGGCAATTTTGAGAATGACCACCATCCGTGTACCACAAGGCACACAGTATGTGTGTGAGTGTGTGTGTTTGTGTGTGTATCCATTACTGCATTTGTTGTAAATTCACAAATAATATGATTACTCCAAGTAGAGATGGATCCATGCTAGCAAGCTGGACTTAGACAAAGTTGTGCTTTGGTTCAATCCTAGCCCCAGCCCTCTAACATGCTCACAATGACAATGCTTACAAATGTGATGTTCTGTAGGTTGTTGACCATTATCACCATCTTACGTTGGCATGGTTGCATGTTTTCTGACACAAAAACTGCTTCTGGTTTTAGAAAAGAAGGTAAAAAGAAGTGCTGCAGCAAAAATAAAGCACTTTTCAGACATTAAAGTATTTAAACACAATACAAATATGAACCGGAAAATGAGCATAAAATGGCCCCTTTTTAATATAGTTATATGAAAACTAGAAGACTTCCCTCTTTTCAAGGCATGCAGCCAACAAGGTATTGTTGTTAGTTTGTCTGAATGTTCCTGTTTCCACATTGCATTTGGAGAACAAAAGATTCAAATAACCCAGTAGAAAGAAAGCCTCTTGACTCTGTCTGGAAATTACAAAGTCCATTACCCACAATGTATATCTGTACTACATTTGTGCCAATCCATCCGGAATATGGAAATTGACCTATTGGTGGTGCAAGAGGAATTTACGTTCATGCTTTGGAAATGTTAGAAGAAAGCTTCATGGCAATGTCTGCACCAAATAAGTGGACCGACTTTTCAACAACCCAATGTTTTTGCTTTTCCACTTGCAAGACTACAGCAACTATCCTTTTGTGACTTCCTCAACTGTGATCATTGTGCTCAATACCTGGTGTCTCCAATGCTCCAATTATCATTCGGCAAACACTTTCATTGAGCCTGTTCCATCAGGAGGTGTGAAGCATCCTCTCATAGTGATGAAGTCCCTGTTTATGCATGTTTGTGGATATACGCAGTGATCATACTTGTTCTGATCCCCATGTGTGTGCTGCATACAGTAGGATAAATACTCATGAATAATTTAGATAAAAGATCAAAGTTTATATTTACTGCTTTTGTATTTTCATAGTCTAATTAAACCTTTCTGTTTCGCCTTGGGATGCTCTGTGGATCTGAAGGAAGCATGTGACACTGCAAACTCTCCTTCACCTGTGAGACTGCACAGAGATAGGGAAATCAATCGGGGGGAAAAAATAGAATAGTGTTTGTTTCTGCACCTGAACATTCTCCTTTATTCTCTTATGAAATATCAGCTGTTTCACACTTCTTCTTTTTTTAACTTTCATTGATGTACAAATGTCCCTGCAACCACTTTAAAGTCTCTGCATGTACAATCTGTCCTCAGGGATCCAACCATAATGAATGGTTAAGCTGACAGTCATCGGAAAGCAATGCAGGCTTCTTTGCATAAATCTGGACACTCCCCCCACAGCCTCTGGCAGGTCAATAAACGATGTAGTAGAGAAGAGATTAAGGGAAGTGGTGGAGGGGTGGAGGGGTTGTCAGCTCTGTGTTGTTCCACTCATTAAGCACAGTGAGATTAAGCTGGTGTTGAGACTGGGGGGGGGGTCTGTGGTTTGTGGCGAGGTTGGATCTGCATTCAAGCAGTGGGCACAGTCAGATTCTCGTCATAGGTCTATGAGCAGGCAGAGCTGGGAGGAAAACAGACAATTAAATCAATATGACAGCAGTCAGCAGATCACTGCGCCGCTCCCCCTTGCTATTTTGGAAGAAAAACACATTTTTGTAATGTTTTCTCCTCCACAGAAGCAGGTTGCTCGCATAGGAAATGAATGGTTAAACTTTGATCCATTTAATGACATATCTAACCTACAGTAATCAAAGATAAATACAAAAACAAACAGTGCTTTGAAATATAAAACTTTAAAGCCCTTGTGGTATTCGTTCTACAGTAAATAACTAAACTTGGATCACTGTGAAAGGTACATTGGCAAGACTACAAACATCTCTTGGGGCAATCTTATGAAGCAGAGAGTCAAACAATGAAACTCTGTGTGTCTCCCCAGGTCATTAAAACGATTAAATCAATGAATTTACTGCCAGCTCTCTTAGTTTTCTTTACCTTTTTCAACCTGTGAGGTTTATAGTGCGAGTACACAAATCCAATCAAATCACGTTTATTTGTCCCAATCATACACACGTACAATTATTGTGTGCCTACAATTTATTAGGATACAAATAAAATACATTTTGTTAGGGTTTCAGATGATAAAACTGTAAACAATAAAACAGTAAGAGCATGAGTGAGTCTCAGAAAAATGTAAACAATATAACCAGTACATATATCCTCTAAATGAATGGTATAAATTGCGTGATAAATAAGTAAAAGCCCCAGTGACTTTAGCTGGATGGCCTGAGGGAAGGAAATACAATTAAATAGAAACAACATAAGGGGACACACTCTTTGTTTAGTGTTGGCCTGTCGTTTTGTATACTGCCATTTTAAGGCACAGAGATATCAATCCTACCCGTAAGAGCCTTTATAAAGCAAACTGCAGGACTGAAAACCAATGGAAACAGATAAATGACTGCAAAAAATGTCGGTTTTAACTCCGTAATGTTAGCTTTGCAAACACATAGACCCAAACGTCGCTTCATGAACTTATTCTTGCATGATACAAACTTGTTTGGACAAGACAAGTTAGACTTTATTCCAATAAACTAACATTGTGTGCTGTGTGCTGTTGTTCCCATTGACTAAAGAAAGCCAGTATGTTTTGGATTGCATTAGACAGCACAGGTATGCTTTAATAATAAGACTTTATACACCAATGGGCTAAGCCTTGAACTTATAAGAGGAATTTAAGAAGTCTGCTTAATCAATATTCTCCATTTTCCAGTGAGGTACATTCCTTTCAGTGTCTCTGTCTCACTGTCTCTATTACTGCTCCACGTCATTTCATTTTCTCTCTCGTCTCAGTTTCTCATTAACACCGCCGCCCTGTTGGCTCCTCGCCTCGTCTGTTCCCAACTTCTCCTTTCCTTTGCTCCATTTAGCCCCCTTTGCCACCTCTCATAAACAATGTGTCGGATGTATGAAAGTGAGGGGGGGGCCGGAGACATCCAATTAAAAGCACAATGCATTATTATTTCGGACCCCATCCCCCTCCCCCCCCCTCTGCAGCCTCCCGAAGCCCTTCAGATTATATAACAGCTCAGTGTCACTGGAGCCCAGCCTGTGGAGGACAAGTTAAGGGGGTCTTCGCCGATGATGCAGCTCAGCGACTCTGGACTTTCCCCAGCAGCTCGCATAGCACACTACCCCTCACTCTTCCTCCTCCTCCTCCTCCTCCTCCTCCTCCTCCTCCTCCTCCTCCTCCTCCTCCTCCTCCTCCTCCTCCTCCTCCTCCCTCCCCTTGCCATATCCACCCACCCATCCACCCACCAGCCCACCCTCTCCCTGTCTTTCTAACACACACATACACACATACACTCAATCACGAATGCACAGGGATTGCAGCAACAGCAGCAGCACAGCGAGATGGAGATCTCCGCTGCGTGTGTGAGTGCCTATTCCCGGTGAGTGCAGGGACAAGAGGGAATGAGTGTCAGTGGTGCTTGAATGAGATGTAAAAAAAGGAGAAGAGAGCAGAGTAAAAGGAAGAAAGGGGGATATCAGTGAGGACCCAATGAGGTTTTTGAGGCTATGTCTTTTCTGCTTTTTCCTTTTCTCATCCCGATAACCTGAATCTTTTGCCGGATGTGCCACAACTCCTCCAGCTGTCACTGCGCCGGCTGCCTCTCTCTGTGTCCTCCCGCAGCCTTTGAAAGCTGCTCCAGTGGCTGGACGGCACCCTGGCACCCTCTGAATACATGGATGAACACTGGCTCTACAGGGGATCTGCGCCTTCTTGTCCTTTGCACCTCTGATCTGTTTCTCAAGGTAAGAGTTTCCTCTTTTTTTGTTGGAGTTGCACACATATTCACAGGTACTGCAAAGAAAAGAGTCCGGGTTTCATCTGGTCTGCTTTTTTAAATTAAAGTTGATATCCAAAGCATGTATGATTTATGACTTTTGGTTAGTGATGCGTGTGTATGATCCCCTGTATGTATTAGATGTGAATATATTAGGGAGGGGGCATTTCTGCATCCAAGCATTGAAAGGTTTAATGACTAATCAGGAGAGCACGTCAAGGTTTTTCTCCACATTTGAAAATGAGGATGAATGGTGATGTAATTTGATGTATATACTTATTATAACGTGTGTCTTTGCAGCATCTGACAGACATGCAGTATTAATCTGACGATGCAGAGGCTGATTATTGAGATTTCTGTACTTGTGTGTTCTCTGGGCTTTATGGTGAAGAATATTGATGAATGCTCACTAATAGACTATCATATGTTGTGCTTTAAAAGGCTGAGGGAGTGATGATCATTCATTAGAAAACACCCACAGTATTAAGTGGCGAAGGCTATATGACAAATTGGTATGCGATGAGTGATGTGCTACTCAAGGCTGAATTTGATGAAAGCTGGATTCAGACTTATCATGACTAATGACATGTGTGATCTAGGAAGCTCTTTGGTGCTGCATCACATACAGAGCTGCACTTATATTCTCTCTCAGTCTTTGTAGCCCTCCCCTTGCCTCTCACCCCTCTCTCTCTCCGTCTCTGTCCCCCTTATTTTCTACATGTCATTGCTTGACTACCTGAATTTACAGGAAACACTGAAAGGGTACAGCGTTGAGGTGACAAATACACTGACGCTTGTCTATCTCCAGTTTTTTCACTTATAAATCACCTTCTACACTACACCTGAATCAATCACCACATCCACCTGAGTACACATGTGTGCCCGTAGCCCGACGGCTTATTAATCAATGAACTCATCAGGGTGATGCACCAGGGATGTAACCTCTGAAGTGATGCAGGCAGAGTGGCTCTTCTCCGTTTGGTTTAAACAGAAAGATACCCACACTAACTGCAAAGCAAGTGATTAGAAAAGAACCTGAAATGCCCTTCTGCATATCAGCCTCTCCAAACTTACTCTTCCCAAGGATCCATTTCACATCTAGTGTTCTCATCCAGGACAAATAAGGATGGGACCCTTTTAAACCCTCCCACTATTCCCCATACAGGAAAGTGCTGCTCAGTCATAAATCTTTTAAGCCAATGTCATAATGAAAAAACTTTCACATGTGTAGCCGGCAGCCCAGATAGCTACACATAGTTCTGGACGACAGCTGGAATAAGATGGTGTGTATAACTGTGGAGATGTGGAAACCGGCTCGGATTGTTCTCTAAAAGATAATATAAAAATCTGAGACCAAAGGGGCTTACATTGTTTCTGGAAGAAGAGCGTGATGATGTGTTGGGGAAAAGATTACTGCAACGCGGAGGGTGTAGGGGCCGGAACCTATACTGTACTATTGCACAGTAGGAATGAATAAGACTTCACATGCACGCAAACCCTATGGATTGGATAAAGGCTGCAATATCTCTTTGTGCTAAGTTGGTGCAATGTCACGCTCTGTAATTTATGCAAATAATGAGAAAAAAAATCCTCATACAAAATGGATACATTGCAGAGCAACAATGCGTACTGTACGATGCATTAAGCACAGCATCAACCTGCATCGTAATGAAGAGTGAAGTACTTGTGATACACATGTTTTAGAACGTATTACTAAATTGATGAGCTGTTGCTTTGACCAACATTACCATTCATGATGCACTCAGTTTGTATTGATTGTGCAGCAGAGGCATGTTTAAGGCCACTATAACAACATTACGTAACCATTAATGAGATTGGCTAGACAGTGTTATGCTATGTAAATCATCTTACAGATGCACTCCTGTAATTATTGCGTTGATGAGGGCTGTCAGGGATGTAAGGCGATCCAAGCAAAGCTGCCTCTTTCTCCTTGCTATGCGATGGGGCTTAAATCATGAGTCAGCAGTGTTGTAGTCTTGCTATGGCATGGAAAATGGATTCAACTTCCCTATTAAAATTCTTTACAAACAACCACGTTTCTGCAACATTGTGGTCATAATAAATCGATCATGATACTGTAGTGAAAGGTGTTCTTTTCCTATACATGCAGCATTTTAGCGTGAAGAACTGAAGGGGCAATTGGAACAGACAACGTGCTCTGCCAGGGTACATAAGGAGATTTGAGAGGATTACTTTTGCAATTTTAGAGTCAATGCATTATTCATAATCCTTTGGATAGCTGAGGCCAAATCAGGGAAGGACCTCAGGTCATTAGCAGAGATATAGCATGCTTTGAGAAGAGGAGGAGGAGGAGAACGACGATGCAAAGGAGATTCTCACTCAGCCATCCAAATATATTCATGTGTCTCAGTTATTCTGTATGTGTATCTGACTTCCAACAATAATAAGTCATTGCTTTTCTTGATTCCCATTGTGTGAATTTCCATTTAGCTGCTTTACATGCCTTATATGACGGCATGAGAAATTGTATGCGCTTAGAGGAGACTTCCTGCAGATGTGATTACCTTTTCAGGAGTGTTAGATTGCCACATGTGACTGTAAAATGGCATGATCACATGTGGATCAGCCTCAAACAAATTCCCTTTTATCCGTGGGAAATGCTTCTGAAAAACATCTCACGCTAAAATCAAAGTGCATACTAAGCTATGTTTCAGAACAAATACCACCGCGAATAAAATTCAGCTGCTCCAAATTTCACAACAACTGTGGGTAAATTCATGACACAGCACACCATATTGTCCGTGCATAATGAGACTGAACAAGTTGCTTGTTTTTTTTCTTTCTCATCTGGCATTGAATCCATCGCAGTGACTGAAGTGACACTAGAAACTGTTGTTGGCATGAGTTTTTCGCAGCATTAATAGGAAGTGAGATGAAACACAGTTGGCTCTAAATATTTTCATTTCATTAACAGTTTGGGCTGAGGGTTAGGTTACAGCGGACCGTCTGCAAGGTTAAACACATGGCAGGACTCCCAATGAATAACCCCATGCCTTTTATTATCACTCGCTGTCTGCTGTGTGTGTGTGTGTGTGTGTGTGTGTGTGTGTGTGTGTGTGTGTGTGTGTGTGTGTGTGTGTGTGTGTGTGTGTGTGTGTGTGTGTGTGTGTGTGTGTGTGTGTGTGTGTGTGTGTGCGTGTGCGTGTGTGTGTGTGTGTGCACAAACACACTCTGGTGACACACCCTTTCACACAAACATTAAAGTGCTCATATGTATGTATGAACACTCACACTAAAAACTATGCAGGGTCACATAGCATAGCTTTGCAATCCTTAAAAAGTGCGTATCATTTATTTGGTTATGACGTCACTGGAACTCGAAACTGCAGATGTACATCGACTGCAGATCAGAAATGAAAATTAATCTCATCTAGCTTCTCCTTTCACTAATTTCATGGGAGTCGTTAAACTGACAGTAAGGAAATGTCTCGTCAGTATAAATTCCCCAACTGGAACAATCACATTGATGGATTTATGGATTCTCCCAATGATAAAACATGATTACTTTAAGAAAAGCTGCGAAACCATGAATATCTTGCTTTTGTGTGGTAATAAATGATTCATTGAGTTTATTTATTGCGTGGCGTCTTGTCATATGAAAATGATTAACCAGCTCCTCCTGATGTTTCCTTTCAACCATATCAGACATCATTTCATTTCCTTGTGCTTCTTGATATATTTCATGCTCGAGCTGAGAAATGTGTTTCATCACGGATGAGACAGAAAATGCAATATTTCTCATTTGATCATATGGACCTTAATTTGATACTCTGCATGGGGAGTGACTACAGTAGCGAGCTCTATTATGCATTATCAAAAAGGTTTTTTGGCCTCCTTGTTTGATCAAAGGCAGTTTATTTATTACATAATCAAAGTAAATCAAGCTTTCCCATTAAAACATGTAAAATATATTGGAAAAACTTGATTGAATCTTGTTGATAATGATGAATTTAAGTGAAAAACTACTTACTGATTAAATGAGATATTCACTCGGTTATGATTGGTAGATCATTAGTACTCTGTGACAGTGGTGAAAGCACATCGATTCTCACTCTTCATAATGCTACATTTTCAAGCACAAGAAGTTATAATTTGTATTGATTTACCTATCTATAAACAACTATGGTTTAATGGCTTCAAGCAATTATTGAAATTTCTAGCAAACTGTTTTACAAACCCATGCTATTGTAAACCATGGGCTTAATATATATATATAGGCAGATATCTTTTGGAGACTTTAACCCTTCTACACTCAAGTGAAAACTAATTTAAAGATATGTCCAAGTCCTTTCAAGCCATTAATTAGGCAATGCAGATTTTGAAGTGAAGATAATACATTTCCTCCCTACGAGTTTAGACTCAGAGCCTAAAGGGGGATCCAGGTGCTGCACATATGGGCTGCTGTTTAGTCATTTCCTCTGCCAGCTACTTTAGACCACAAGGGGAATATATTATTTACCAAACACCTATTAATAGTGAGCCAACTGCCCCACAGCTATTCCTTAAAAAAAAAAACACCCTTAACCATTGCGGGGAACATACTATCAAGCAATCTAAGTGCAGAAGAATGCATAAAAAATATGTCTCGTGAAATGTTATGTCGCATTGATAAGGAGATGACCGTAAGTGGGTGAGTACACAGGGAGCTTGAGATTGACAATGATTAGGGCTGAGTGTACCAGTGTAGAGCACAGAACTGGAGCTCAGACGTTTAGATGTAATTATGATATGAAGAACAGTAGAGCGAGCTGTCATATAAACCCATTTGTGGAGTACGAGCGTTTCCTAATGTATAGCCGAATATGATCTGTGTGGGTAAAATGCAAATGAAAATAAACTGTACTGTATTTGTGACAAAAGAGTTTCTCATAAAGCCAAGGGAAGGGCTGCAGTGTGTTTAAATCACTGAAGCTCATGTGCACGGTTCTCCCTTAAGCCTTCAGTGACACAATAGGAAACCCCAGAAATGATATGAGCTGAGTGGGAAATAGGCCACAAATCCAACTGAGCACAAATCACTTAATGCTGAAACATGAGTATTGCTATTCTACCACTATATAAATCAATAACATAAATGAGTCACGATGCGTTTGTAAAACAAATGCCAGATGAAAAAAAAAGGCCTGCTACTCAAAGATAGCATTCACAAGCACACCTACGGGAAAGCAGCAACAGCAGCCGCCAGCTTTGGCACTCCTAAAGTTTAATGATATTGTCAAGCATACAAACATCTCCTGAATGACATGCACTCACATTAAATATGCTGCTATATGTTAAGATAACCGGCAAATACTTAGCCCGATAAGACACATCCGTGATATGGCAACTTGACAGCATAACACCCCAAGTTAAAGCAAAACCGTGCTTCAAGCTCAATGCGTGTAATGAGGCTGACATCTGACATAAGTCAACGCATAGAGTTTCTGAAAGGTGTCAACACGAGCAAGAGGCACACAAAATTGTTATTCCAAAAAGGTGTGCAGAAGCAAATTATCAGAATTTTTGGCAGGCATGCTTGTTTATAAAAAACTATAGTGCGTACTGTAACTAGCAGTTGCAAGTGTTGGAGGAACCAATGAGCTGGGTTTCCAATTAAAAGTGTCTTAGCGTTAGAGTTTTAGCTTATGTTACGTGTTGCAAAAAATGCGGGAAATAGGGGTGGACGTATCATAAACCTATACTGAAGATTAGCTACATTGAGTCCTTTGTTTCTATATGTCAACACAGAGGATGCCAGTAAAAGCATTTAATATAGTCATAGAAAACACACCAAAGTGTAGTGACATTTGGAAAGTTTGACTTTTTGATTTTCTTTCTTCAGTCTTGAGTGGTTATAAATGTTTTCACTTTTGTCACATTTCAACATGTATATTAATAAATGATGTGTTCTGAATTGTGGAACCTATATTTATATCAGATATTGTGTCTTTAAGGATTATCATTTACTACCAGGATTTAAATGTATGGTCTCAGAGGAAACATGTGTTTACAGTACCTTACTAAAGGGATTAGATCCTCTCTGATTTCTCCCACTAAATATGGTTAGACACACAAACACTGATTATATTTTTCTTTTACCTCTTTCAGAAAATATGGTGAGCAAAGAAGACGCCAACTACATTGTTCTTTCAAACTCAGATGACTCCGATTCAGATACAGGCCCCTCACACAGCCTTGATGCACAGTCCGGACCAGAATCAGGCAAGCCACAGGTGAAGAAGAGAAACAAGGCTTTACAAGTTCGTTTTAGGGATATCTGTGAGGCCCAGAATGAGTTTCGGGGAAAACGCTCCAGATCCATTTCCTCCAAAGTGACACAGAGAAAGTATATGACCATGCCCGCCAGACGCTCTATTCCAAACGTGACCAAGAGCACCGGAGTCCAGACTTCGCCGGACCTCAATAAACGATACAAGACTTTCCCTTTCGAGAGGAAAAAAGGACATACATTCAAACATACTGCTTTGGTGGAAGATTATAAAGGACAAAATAATGGTTTTTTGAGCGATATAAAGACAGTAGTAGATGAAGGACAACCCATTGGCGATTCCTCAAAGTACAAGGGTAAGATTGTGGGGCAAACTAAAGCTTTGCTTCACCACACTGATGACACCAGTGATACGGAGGATTTGCTTTCGCGTGCCAACTGTCTGGATGGACCCTCTCGTCCTGACTCTTCACATTTCTCGGAAGAGTGCCATCAGGTTAGCCCTGCTTCAAAAAGAGAAACAGAGTACCAGGGTTGTGGGACAAGGACCAAACACAAAGGATTACCCAAAGAAGATACGGACGCTGGCACTTCCTCAAAGCGCCAGCTTGCTTACTCAGAGTTTTCCCAGGACAAGTCGAGGGGCGCGGGCCCTGTTGCGTGGAACTCTTTGACACAGGTGGAGTCTTTAGGAAGCCCGTCTGTGAGCTGTAAACGGAAAAAGGGTACACAGCTAAACGAACAGCAGTCACAGACGCTTCCCCATAGTGCCAAATGTTCAGTGCAGTCACAAGGGCATAGTCGGACCAGGCATGCATCAGCCTCCTCTAAACTTCAGCAAACAGTTGGGGGGGACGAGGGCTTTCCTCCAAGAGACACACGAGCCCCAGGCATGCGGAGCAGCCAGCAGATAATGCCCTTATCTGAAGACAAGGATATCAAAGTGCAGCTGCAGGCGATGGAGAACCTCATCAACTCCAGCCAAGAGACCATCAAGGTGCTACTTGGAGTTATTCAGGAGCTGGAGAAAGGGGAAGCGCAGAGAGGAGGGTGAGTAGATTTAGCTTTACAGTGCAACCAAACAAACTTTCTACACATATGCATGTTTCACAGTGTGATGTGAAGGGCTATCAATGTCTTGGACACAGTGGTTCTTTGACCTAAATGCTCACATCAACATGATAACATGCTCTCATAATGACCATTGTGACATGATGATGTTTAGCAGGTATGTTGTTAACCATCAAGTTTAGCATATCAGCATGATATAACTTGCTATTTAGAACCAAGAACAGAGGAGGTCTGAGAAAGCTGGGTATGCATGTATTTGAAGGCAAACCAAATAATTGAATAAACAGATATGTTGACCTTGTGATGGTGCTTGAGGAAAGGTCCTCTGCAAACCCTTAGTGTCTTTACCTAAATGTACATTAGTGCATTCAATATTTTTAAGATATTTTCTTAACAAACCAGAGAAGTCCACCTCATGCTTCTGCTAATAGAAAAATAATTTGAACCCACAAACAACTTATTCTCTTGGAACTATGAATATAATCGTAAAGAATGTGCTAAAGTTAGTGTTGATATATATCTCTGAATAAATCAATTAAAATGGATCTGTCTGTGGCGCGAGTGGATGCATCAAGTCTTTATGTAGCGTTTCAAATAAACAGCACAATGCAAATGCCTTCTAATACTGTCTTCCTGTGTAATCTTAACCCAAGGGCAAGCTTTCTCTGTTATTTCTTTATGTGTCATATTTCATTAAAGACTTACCTGTAAAGGAGAAAACGCAGTAACAAGCTTCATAAAGTCCTCGAGCCATTCCCACAGCCAGACTCCTACGGCAGTGCAATTGTAGGAATCAATGCTAAGTACTCCGTCGCAAAAAAAACTCAGAGCAACACAAACCAAATTGTATTTAAGCCTTAACCATATCCAGTGAAGTACAAGGCACCCCAGTGTGGCTCTGTGGAAGTTGATTGTGAAGGCTCAATTAGTGCTGGCTCATAACGCTTTGCCTTTCATCTCCACAGAACTGAGCCTGCTATAGAGCCTTCACTGTGTTGTGTTGCTTAAGTGTTATTAGAGAGGTGCAGTTACAGGATGCAAAGCCTGCCTTACACAATGCATTCCCAAATACTCTTCCTTTTGTTGCATGGCTGGGCAGTCAAATAGCCTGTTTTAATGATACACTTTGAAAATAATCCAACTAAAAGCCTCCCTGTTCTCATCTGGGATAAATAAGTTATGTACAGTGATTTTCAAGCCAATTTTTTCAAATGTATGCAATGCCAAGAAGCAGTCTATAGGTCGTGCAAGAGTGTATGCACAATGTTGTCTTCACTTTACTGTTTATATTGGAAATAACTACTACAAATTATTACAAAATATCCCACTTCTCCATTTTTGGCCGATTTTATTTACTGTCGCTCATGTGCCGCATGAGACAATAAAATTAAACAGAAAATGTTCTGCAAAAGTACAACAGGAACTCAAAATGAAGCATGTGCTCGACAGCTGCTTCACATCTCCTTTAGTACAATAATATTGCACAAAACAGATACTCACCATTGACTTGTAAACAGGAACAATGCATGTGCTTGTCATCTGTTTATCATCTCATCAGGTTTTCCAGACCTAACAGGAAGTGGTTTGCTGACACTTGATTTTTGGTATTGAGGATAATACAGTTACAGAATACATGACCAGAGAGTATGCATTGTATAACCCTCCATATTCAATGTTGTTGTTGTTGTTTTTTACGTGAAAGAAGATTATTATTCTGTGGCATGACCTCGTTTTTTATGATAACAACAGTCCATGTGTCAATATTATTTCCATGTGTGATGCATGCACACTGTATCTTATACTGTTTGAATACAATTGCCATAGTACTGTTATTCATATGCAATAATGCAACATTTGTCATTATTATCATCATCATAGAAAGACTGTCTGCTATGTATACTATATACATAACATGTATTTCATGTAGAATGACAAACCCGATGTTTGAAGCACATCATACCACATGAGACAGTGTGGCCTGCTGAGTTCTTGTTCACAGGTTATCGATAAAAATGCAAAATACTATGCAGTGTTCAGGCAGGCAGAGCAGCAGACACAAAAGTGGGGGGTGTGGACAGTAAAAGTGGAATGCCAAGGGCAGGACAGATCCCAGGACAGCTGACATGGGCAAACCACACAGATAGTGACTCTGTGCCAACAAATGGTCAGCTTAAAAAAACCTGACCGTTTTGACCGTTCTCAGAGGTGCAGTTATTTTTTCCCCATGACGCATCTATGAAACCTTCCTCTGTGACAATGGGTGCTTTTTAATACAGCTCTTTATTGGGTCATGAGCATTTCACCCATAATGGGAGTGTGTTTTTGTGCAGAGTACACACAGTGATTATGAATTTAGGTTAATACCCTTTGATTATAAGAGAGAAGCTCTTTAAATTTCAAGGCTGTACATGAGCGGCCGGCAGCAGTAGCACTCTGTGGACCCTGTCACTGCGCTGAGTTACTGTCCTTGCACACAGCTGTTCAGAGACATCATTTGGGAACAGGGCAGGATGGATGAACTTGTTGACCTTGAGCTCCCATCAGCGTTCTCGATCCTCGCGCTGTTCTCTCTCCCCCGATGAGGTCACTTCTCATGTCAGGGTGAACCGTTGCGGTGTGACACCTCCACATGTCATCCTACAGGGTGAGGGGCTGCAGTGACAGCAAGCAATTACAGAACATGTGCGGCTCTAACACAGCCCCTCGTATCCCCCCCCACACCACTGCCGCCTGCCTTTGCATGCAGTGACTTATAGTGCACATAACATTAAGCAGACCTGCATGGTAAATTCAAATGAGGATAAATGAAAAACTGGCCATATGAAAGACTAGGAGTGTTACACCAAAGGCATTGTATATTTAACACGTCACGTTTGACATATGTATGCATAAACCTCTGTGGTGAGATAGCTGAGGTTGTTCCTTTGTGAAGGTCTTTGAACAGAACAAATTAAAACTGTTCTACAGTAAAGACACTGGCCCCTCAGGTCTGTGTACCTATCCCATGAACAGAGCAGGTGCAATTTGTCTTTTTGATTGCTTTTTTTAATCGCTTATGTTTTATATCTAAAGCAAATTAAGTTGGAGGAGAATATAAAAAGATATATACAGCATAGCGCAGAATGTTACGGTATTGATTTCTCATTACATATGATTCATGCAGCATTTAGTTGTTATTTTCTTCCTATTGCACAGCTAATAGACACAGAACAGATTTGATAACTATGCCATGGCAAAGCTAAGTAATCCTGTTATGTAAAATCAGTAAGTCTACACACTTGATTAACCAAATCTGAGAGAACTGCAGGATCAGATCAGAGCCCCTGCTGCATGTTCGACTGTTAGGAGTAAACAACACTGGGTAAAAACCAAGCTGAACAAATTATGTGTGATACATGATGCCCAAAGGTGTTGAAATATAAATGCTAAAGCCTGTCACTTGAGATCACATACATCTTTTCATCTCTCTGTTTACAGGCTCACCTACCGAACAGGACAAGACACAGCAAATTGTGACACTTGTCGAAACAGCGCATGCATCATTTACAGGTGGGCCCTTTTTAACTGCCAGTGTTTCATTAATGCTGCAATAAATTGTGTTTTCTGTTTGATTATGTGATTCAGTGTGAAAGAGGGATGCTTCCAGGAGTATTTGGTGCAGTGTTCTGTTTAGAAAATGTATAAGGATATGTAGTATCTGGATCTGACAGAGGCAATACGGTTTGATCAATTGAATAGATGCAAATAAAAGCTTTTGGGTGTAGTATTAAATTATAAAATGAGCATAGGGCTATGAAAATAATTAAATGTGCAGTTACTGGCAGTGCTGTACTGCACCATGGTGTGTTTTTCTACAATGGAAGATGAAATACATAATACCTCCATTATCATTTGCGAAGGTTTCTGGGGAATGTATGGCCTCTCTGTAATAAATCAGTAATCATACACAGCAGTGGAAAGTGAATTAGATAGGGTAGGAAATTACAGTGGGCCCTGTTGCACAGTATATGAGGACCTTGAATTTCATTACAACCCATAAAACGCTGTTCTCTATTAAAGAACAAATGATGCATTAACTCTTTTGATTTGAAAAAAAATACACAGTATAGCCGCGGTTTTGTGTGGTGTAAGTGTTCTGTGTGACGAGCTGGAAAAAGGCTCAGAAGCGGGAATCCACTGAAATGGTACCCTTAATTTAGTTGTCACTTCACTCCAGAAACCTGTTCTGCTGAACCCACTTGTTACCCTGTTATCTAAAACAGGAAACAGACAGCTGTTTGGAAAATGCTCATCAGACACTTCACTCTCTACAGTTGGACCTTTGGGGTTGGGTTTCGATTGTGCATAAGTGAAAGTAGCTCAAAAAGCACAAAATCATTGATGTAAACTTTCCTTTCCTTTCTAAATATGATACATGCTAATGTAACATGATATTTTTCCCAAACTTCTGCTTTATGCTTCTCTTTCTACAAAATGGAGATTGTGTTTCTTTTGGATTCTTATTGATTAATTTCAGATATTTAAAACACAGTTATTGTTTTAAACTAATTTGGACACATACTCATGGACATTTCTCGCAAAGAAAGAAAAATGTTCTTTAAGGTTTCAACTTTATGTTGCATTTTCTACAAGGATCCTCATCTCTGTTTTCCCTTGACAAGTGCATTGTTTCAAGCTGACCTAGATTGTGTTTAAACACTATATATGACCTTGAAACAGGCTCGCTATTTCATATCAGATACAGGGGGTAATGAATGATCGCCCTTCACAGATGTGTTCCTTCCTATACAAGTGTAGCATGACAATTCGTGTATTATCTGACTTTTGTCACAGAAATAAAAAAAACGTGTTTGATTCTGAAATGATAACGCCTCATATCCAACATGTTGGGGCTAGAAGCTAATAAGCAAGCAAAGAAAACATATTTTACCCAAAAATGTTTATACTCCAAAAGATGCTGCAGGGTTTCATAAAAGGTGCTGTCCAGGGGAACCTCCTCTGTTGCACCCGGCACTCTAAAATCCATCTATAATTAAATGTATTTCCTCGTCCATCTCCATAACTGTCACGTCTCCTTAACCTCCCCCATCTCTGTCATCTGCTCTGCACTCGCAAGGCACTTTTTTGGCATCTTAATTCATGTCGAACCATTCTTTATTTTTGTCAGTGCACCTCTGTTCAGATCAAATCAAAGTTTATTTATATTGCCCAATATCACAAAACAGATTAAAATGAGAGAGTACAACAAAAACTCAGTAAAAACAATTAAATTAAATACCATAAGGTGTAGGACTAAGGAGGACACACATAGGGACATTTAGAACCAGCTCTAAGTATAGGCTTTATTAAAAAAAGAAAGTCTTCAACAAGTTCTTTAATTTGTTGCACACAGTTGGTTCCGGAGCTCTGACTCCTGCTCTGGTTTTCCGGGAGTTACCAAAAGACCTAGAGAGTCAATAGGGGATTCAAATATATTTTAGGTATAATGGTGCCTTTCCATTTAGTGCTTTGTAGTTGAGTTTTAAATGTGATTCTGGACTTTACTGGGAGCCAGTGTGAGAGCTGATACAATGTGAGTGATATGGTACTTTGTCCTTGTTTTTGTTTGCTGCAACATTTTTGTAGACGACAACTGTTGTAATATTCCTTATATTTGTTGGTCCATTTACACCATTACTTTTTTTTCATTTTAAATGTAGGACCCAAAGCTTATTAATTATGTTAAGGATAAAAAAACACCTTGGAGCTACAATTGTAACCTTACAATGCACCTCACACTAGTCTTCACACTTTTGAACGTTAACACCCAAACTGACCCAGACATGAGCCGCCGACTTGCCTAAGGAGCATGACTAAACAATATTTTATGTTCTTCTCCTGCTGCAACAAACCAGGATATTTGGTCTGTTTTTGCTCCAGGTAGAGTCAAAAATAGAAACAAAATGCTCTCCTGTGATATCTCTCCAAAAACACCACAATTGAACAGACAGAGGGCTGCAGAACGACAGACACTATCACCAGTGAACTGAGAGCACAGATGTAAACCTGAATCAGTCCAATGTGAAGAAATAAGAGAAACTCGACACTTCTGGGCAAAACAAGATATTATTGGATCTGAATCTGATTTTCTATAAGAGACACTGGCAGGTGTCGGGAGGAAGAATAGCTACTCTCCTGAGGACCTGGTGTCTGACCTCACAAAAAAATCCTTCAAGTCTTGTCTGCTTACCTATCTTTAAAGACATGTGGGACTAAATGATGTTTTCGAGGCAGATGGAGTTCACTTAAATAGGATAAAGCTGTTCACCTTCACCTACTCCTTCACCCAGCTGTTCATACCACTTCTCAAGATGTTGAAGTAAATAAGGCCATGCTTAGTGTTATAAAAAGAAATGTCTCATTCATGCCAAACAAATGGTATGATTACTCTGACAGCAGATGATTTTAATCTTTATAATTTACAGATCCTCAGATGTGACAAAGCAGATGTGCACATTTCTTTTTGGGTTACTTTTTCTTTTTTTAAATTGTATGCGCAGTACTCCTTACTTATTACAGCCAACATCTAACATTACTGCAGTGAGTCTGTCTGTTTCTATTTGTATTCCCTATTTTTATCGGTTTAATATCATTACTGTAGGTATGTAGGTATGTACTGTAAGTAAGTGAGGGTTTCAATCTTGGGGTTAAGGCAGATTGGCTATGTAAGAATATGTATAACTATTTCGATAAATGTCATAGGATATGATTTGACTGGACTTATTGTGGTTAATATTGTTTGTGGCCAAAGAATGCATTTAGGATTCCTCTAACTAAGAAGAAAACTCTATAGATTTAATAGCTACATAATGACTAAAACAATAATACCCC
This sequence comes from Trematomus bernacchii, assembly GCF_902827165.1. Taxonomy (NCBI): domain Eukaryota; kingdom Metazoa; phylum Chordata; class Actinopteri; order Perciformes; family Nototheniidae; genus Trematomus; species Trematomus bernacchii. Next base: position 10,938,593 of record NW_022987828.1, read on the forward strand.
TACGTAGAGGAGCAAAGAAAACTCCTAAAGCCTACGGCTGAGTTTCTCTTTTTTCCCCTGACTGCTCCTATCCCATGTCGGTGAGGCAGTTTGGCTTAAACAACAAACTACCAACAATTTCTGATGGCAAAGACGCGCCCCTCAGTCTGTTGACACTAAACCAAAGCATGTACGGTAATAAAATCACATTAAAGGCACACTCTGCGGAGTAGTAATAAAGTGGAAGATTATTATTTCATCTGCGGTCTGTATCATTAAACGCTGTTTATTTCCGATCACCCGATTAGATTTTAAGTCATGGAGTAGAGCAGAGCCTTAGCTGGCAGCAGTGTAGTGCTCCATCATGGTGCTCTGTGTCTTTGCCAAGGCAGTTGTCATAAATATCTTAAATTCTGCAAATAGTGCTGTTTATTATTCTTCAGCTGCACAAACCTTCCAAGATTGAATTATGTTTGTACACAGGAAAAATAAAAGCATGTATTTATTGTTTATCTCAGCTCTTGATGTCAGAATAGCCTTTTTAATCTCATGTGCAACTTCCTCACCTCATTAGCAGCACCCTGTTATTATAATAGTCTATTATCACAGTGAATTAACCTGCTGAACGGCCAGCAGAAATCACATTACACTGAGGAAAATTGAAATAGGGCTTGGAAAAGTCAGTGCCTCAAATGGTTAGACTGGAACTGCATGTTGCAACTCTAACTGAGGTAGACTCCCCTGAGATGTAGCCCTTAATTTTAGAGCAGTCCACAACCTCCAGTGTGTTCGATAAATTCAGCACTTGAGTATTTGCTGAGCTCAGGTATCAGCAGGTCTCATCCATACTTCAGCTCCCCCCCCCGACAGTCACCCTCGATATACTGCAGCATCTCATACATCACTGCAACAAATAGGGATACATACATATGGCGAGTAAAAGGGAGGAATGGAAAGACTGTATGGATGATCATTTAAGGAAATAACTATAATGCTACTGTCTATCACATCAGGAGAAAAGGTATGTCAAAAAGGGTCCTTTCACCCATTTATCAAAAAAAAACTGAGAATGCATGTTTTGTCCATATTTTGGGATGGCGAACTGGACTCAATACTATTACCCATGAGCCTCAGCTGCCAGTGCAATGGGAAATAGGCAAGCTAGGGATATACAAAAAGTGGTAGCAAATTCAAAACGCTTGTTTGTCACATTTGGGTTTTTTTGTAATACATTTAAAAATAATAGTATGGTATACACTTTACAGTACTTACAGAGCACATACAATCTTCTTAGAGTAGAATGTTGTGAATGCTATGTTGTGAATTCCCCATCTGTTTTCTTCTTTTTATGGGATTTTATTCAAATATATTTTTCACAAGTCCTTCAATTTCAACATAACAGTTTTCTTTTAACCAATAGCTTGTCATTTGCTACATTTTTGCTACCCATATTACTAGAAATAAGTTAACATCTTCTTCTTGATCCCCACTGGCTTTTTTTTTTCCAAGTAGTAAGATAAGTGGATCTTTATTAAGATTAATACCATTTTCAGATGCTTCTAGCTTTTAATGAACAAAATGAACGACTGGGGTTTGCCATCTGCTCAAAATTCTTTCTAATTTGGTGTGTCTTAAATTTTAGAGAATTATGATCCTCCACATACAATCTTTTCAAATGTTGAATTCGTTTTTCATATGTATTTTTCCATTTGTTTTTTCCGTTGACATTCATTTGTTTATTTTGATTATTAGCTAGTATTGTTTTTACCATCTAAGTAAGGAAGTTATAATATTTAGCATTGTATCATTGAATGTTTTAAAACAATAAAAAGTTAACTTCTTAATTGGAAAAAGTAACTAAATGATAATTGGTTGGACCACATTGTGATCCAATCTGATACACTGATACACCGATATTGCTAGAAGAAGGTTTTTAAAAACAATATAGGGGTTGTAGTATACTTAATGGACAAAAACAAGATGGAAACTGCTCTTTATAGTCCCTTGTTATCTACTTCTGTATATCAAACAAGATTTCTAAGAGCATCCGTTGCAAATGATGTGTGTCCCACCACTGAGTCAACATAGAATACAAACCCAGTGTTACAAACAAAATCCGATCAAAGCGTTAAAGCATTTTATCCCTATCATGCTGCGTTGAATAAGAACTAGCACTGGAATCAAAGTACACTCTGTAGTTGTTTCCAATTTGGAAGTAACAATGACTTTGAAAAAGAGTTAAGTTCAGGGAAAGGCAACTGCAAAGCAATATGATGAGCTAATTAGCACTTGTATCCCACGCTGCGATGGAGGAGCCGTGGTTGTTTTGGTGAACAATTGTCAAGATTGCTTATTCTGTTTTGTTCTCATTAATGAGATCGGGTTTTTCTTTGAGCCTCTGTGAAGCAGAAAGCTATGTAATAGACAACAGCAATGGCTGAAAAGAGAGAAACATGACTGCTGAAGAATCCCAGCATCTGATTTCCATAACCTGTGGGAGGTATCTGCTTCAACTGTTGCCTGTCTGTCTGGAGGAAATAACTGTCAGTCTCCAGGGATTCAATCTACTATGCCCTGTCATGTAGCTCTGAGGATGTTACACTATACTGGGTCTGAACCACTCATCTTGTCAAGTGAAGGGTTTGAACTTTGAGTGGCCAAAGGGGAAATCAAGAGAGGGGAAATGACTTTACGCTGAAAGGTTGGCAGTAGCGGTGAGAGAACAGAGGCTGTGCAGGTATACACTGCTGAATGAATAGAGTATGCTGTGCTAAAAAGACTCATCACAGCAGCACAATCCCTCCCAGGAGCTACAATAATTGAACGGTGCTCAGCACACCACGACCACAGACAAACAAACAGCTCGCCACTGATCAGCAACAGCTACTCACAATGCATAGCTAAAGAGATGATTAATCTGCTTTGCTAAAGGCCAAAGCAAATCCTCCCTGTCTCCAGCCGCTTCAATCTGTTTGTGTGGAGAGATGATCTTAGATATAAGGCTTTTGTTTGCTGCAGCACCTGCTCCCCAGAGCCACCCACATCAAACAGTGCTGCCTCCGGCTTCCCACCGAGGCATTTGTCCACGGCGTTTAGTAATTGCAGTGATATGCCAAGTGATTTATTGCTTAATAATTGCTGAGGCTATTCACACTGTGATCCTGGTCTGCTTTCTGTCAAGTCAACATTCTTTAAACAGCAGTTGCAAAGACACATTTTTCAACAAAAGATACAAATAGAGATTAAGCTGGAGGAAATTAAATGACAGATGCTGTTTCCACCCGGGGGAGTTTAGTGAACAATGCTATTTGCACCCGGGTGACAATGCTATTTGTGGTGTGGCTCAGTGGGATCATGCGCTGGTCTTCGGATCGAGGAGAGCAAGCTTGAGTCTAACTGCAGTCAGCATATCGTTGTGTCCCTGGGCAAGATACTCTGCTTCTGTGGGGACTGCCCACAGTATTGAATGTATGTAAGTTGCTTTGGATAAAAGCGTCTAACAAGTGACATGTAATGCACCCGGGTGTAAATAGCATTGTTGACTATAATCACCCGGGTGTCTGTAGTCAACAATGCTATTTACACCCGGGTGATATAGTCAAAAATGCTATTTACACCCGGGTGACTATAGTCAACAATGCTATTTACACCCGGGTGTTTATAGTCAACAATGCTATTTACACCCGGGTGACTGTAGTCAACAATGCTATTTACACCCGGGTGTTTATAGTCAACAATGCTATTTACACCCTGGTGATATAGTCAAAAATGCTATTTACACCCGGGTAACTGTAGACAACAATACTATTTACACCCGGGTGACTGTAGTCAACAATGCTATTTACACCCGGGTGATTATAGTCAACAATGCTATTTACACCCGGGTGACTATAGTCAACAATGCTATTTACACCCGGGTGTTTATAGTCAACAATGCTATTTACACCCTGGTGATATAGTCAAAAATGCTATTTACACCCGGGTGACTGTAGTCAACAATGCTATTTACACCCGGGTGATTATAGTCAACAATGCTATTTACACCCTGGTGATATAGTCAAAAATGCTATTTACACCCGGGTGACTATAGTCAACAATGCTATTTACACCCGGATGACTGTAGTCAACAATGCTATTTACACCCGGATGACTGTAGTCAACAATGCTATTTACACCCGGGTGACTGTAGTCAACAATGCTATTTACACCCGGGTGACTATAGTCTACAATGATATTTGTGGTGTAGCTATTTTCACCCAGGTGGAAATAGACACTTTTAAATTGAACAATGGATAATATGTATAAGTTAAAGTTGTAAAACAGTTGCATCACATACTGCAAGAAATAGAAATTGTCAGGACGAAGACCTTCTCATTGTCAAGGATTCAAGTGTTGGATTTGAATAGAAGTATGAAAAGGAAACCGTACATAAGAAAAAGAAAGGAAGCAGTTTGCAAAAACAGGTTTTGTTGTGGTGCAACAAAACATATTTTTTATATAAATTCACAAACCAATGCAGGCTCTTGTACATTTGATCCAGAGTTTGATTCATTAAAAGTCAAAGCCTTCCAAACATCTATGCAGTGCTCCATCCAGTTTCTCCCCTGAAGGCTTTATTAGAGCTCTCTTGTTAATCGACACTTATCTTAAGGGTGAGGACAGTTCCCAGGATTAATTTTGTCACTTTGAGAACAGCATATCCTTGAGCTAACTAATTACACTGCCCATCAAAGCCCTCACCCTATCATACAAAGCTTAGTACTTTAACTTGTACTTGTGTGCCTGCAGACAAGAAGAGGACTTCATGCTTGACCTTGACATGTCAGATGTCATCTCTTTCGGCAGCTTCAGTTCTCCCTTCCACCTTTAATCCTCCAGACTTTGAATGACAAGAATAAGCTGTAAGCAGTAGTATTCACTGTGCTTCTTAAAAGCAGTGCCCTGAGTAATGGTTAGTATTAAAAAAAATGAAAAGAGAGGATGAATAAAAATGCCAAAAACCAAAAAGCAACATTTTATTTTGAGGTGAGGATGAGTGTCACTGTTGCATGCATAAAGCAGATAATTCATTCTCTTTTAGATCATTCGGATGCTCTCAAATATTTATTGCATACCCCAGGAATAAATACATTAACAGAGCACTACAAATCAATAGTAATAAAGTGAAAGGAGATGGTGTATAATAATGCATTTATCCCTAGCTTGAATACAGGCAGTTAATCAGGATCTGCTTGGCCTCTCAATGGTTTCATTTGGAAAGGATTAAGCCTCACATTTCTCCCAAGCCTGAGAGATTTAATCGGGGAGAGAGTTCAACTAAGGTGGCGGAACAAAATCATACAATGACCAGCCTGGGATTACACTTGCGGATGTGAAGGTCAGGAGCAACCCACTTTTTGGCATTTTTTTTAATACAAATATAATCTGTGCAGGAAAAGCCCTTTGACTGCATTGCATGAAAGATACCGGGAGGATGCAAAGGAACTCTATTACTCGGAGGAGTCTGTGAAATGTAGATCTGTGCCGCAAGACATGTGTGCTGCCAGGGTGTCTGTCAGTGCATTTGAACTGTTTGCCTCCCTCCCAGCCTCCATCTGGACATCAGTGGATTACCAGTATCCACTTTTGACTAACGAAATTGACTCATGAATGTTAACACTACCAAAAAGATAAATCGCCTACTTTGACAACTTTTTACTGGCAATCAAGATATATACCATGAAATCCTCACATTTAAAGTTCAATTTTAAACTGAATAATGTACATATATGTACTAAACTTCTCCCTGTTTTGCTTGTGTTACAGTGTGGAGCTGGACTTTAAACTGCAGGAGGATAAAATACAGCCCCTGATTAAGAGACTTTACCCTCTGGATAGTCAACAATGCCCCGCTCTGCCTTACTCCAATGAAGTGTTCACATCCACCCCCAAGCGCAAGTCCAAGACAGAGTCCAAAAAGCATTCTCGTTGGAAACTTTGGTTCCTTTGAATAATACATGAAGGTTTTGGAAACAGCCTTTTTGTTGGGCACATTAATACCCCTGTTGTTCTCTAAAGGGATGAGGGAATATTCAGAGGGAATAATCACCACATGAGGATGCATAAGGACAGAAACCAGTTCATTTTTGGGGATCTGAGTTGAGACTGCACATTATGTCAGCTAGGGGACAGCAGAGACAAATAACAATTTAAGGTCTGCCAAACCTTTTCCTGGCTTGTTCGCTGAAGAGGATGGACACACACCTGCAAAAAACTAGGTGAGCTTTGGGATACATATGTTTCTTAGCTGTGTAAAGATGGATGTTATTTCAATACTGCACCTCTCACTTTATATGCGCGTCTTTTTATTGCCTTCTCCAATGCAATGCACTTTTGATCTTATTCCTTTAGAGCATATTGCTTGGCCACAAGAGGAGGCGCCATGTGGAGGGCCTTTTTTAAGTGAAGCTATAACCTTTTGAATGGACATCAGCCCCACCTACGGCAAAGCACAAACATTTGACTATTGAGAAGAAAATGCGTCAAAGACTGAAATACCGTACAGTACATGGCAGTGTGTCAGCGCTGTTCTTATTACCCTGTCTCTTCTCTCCTCTTCCTCCTTTTCTCTTGCTCAGTTTGTCTGTCCAACTGACTGTCTGCCTGCATTTGTTAATATCCCCTGTTTCCTCCCTCTCTTTCAATCTATGTCCCTTTATCTTTCTCTGCCTTTCTATCTTTCTCTCCATTTAGCTCACTGTGCAACTAAACAACTAGCCAGCCAACTTTGCCTCAGTCATCCCGTCCTTTTCTGCTGGCTACACTGACACATAATGATCAGAATCTATTTTAGAATATCTGCTTGTTTTTAGCAAAGTATTGTGACATTTTAAAATGTATGAGCGCCTGCTCTTGAAGCAGGTCAAATTGTTGAAAAAAATATCTTGGGTTAGGTCACATTTTTACCAACATATATAATGTTTTGACTAATTCCAAGGCAGAATATTTTCTATTATATCTGAGAAAGTGTCTGGGTTTTTTGGAGTTTATTCTTGAATTTCAAACAAAACGTAAAGGCTATTTTGACATTTCTATTTAAGTCTGCTAAGAGTTTGCCTTGCCTATCAGTCATTCATTGGGTCACAGTAAAGCTCTGATGTGATGTCTTGAACCGACTCTACTTCTGAGCAATTTGTTTCATGCCCAGTTGGCTTACACTTGAAGTGTGTTTTGTAAAAATAATTTATCTTGCCATTCCATCTTGTGAAATATAACATTTTTTTTCTTTTTTAATTTGCATAACACCATTACAAAACACCAAACATCTGTTTAACAACCCACACAAACAACTGCGCACTGAACTTGCAAGAGTAGAAGGGCTATACAGTGCTAATGGAGTATGGTAGCAATCTTACAGCAGAAAAGACTTGTAGCCACCAGCTTTGGTAAAGTACAAAAAAAAACACTGATGATGTAGCAATGGTACCGAACAAAGCAGGTATTTACTGAAGTCTTAAAGTGATTTTATAACAGCAGCTCTTATGTAGATGATGGTACTGTTTAATGTCGGAGAAATGTCAGGAAGACTCATACTGGCCTCCCATCGTTAGACCACGCAGCATTCAGGTCACCAATTTCCATGCAAAGATCTGTACCTTGAGAAAGTGCAATTTAGTTATTATGTGAAATAATATGCATTTTTCTACTGTTTCTACATCTCGATTAAAACATTTTCAACTGAAAGTGCATCAGTGTGCTCCTATGTCTATGACAGCTAAAGGCAATAGAGTTACTAAGTGAGGAGCCATTTTGGGAGATCAAGACCTTTTCATTCATTTTTTCATAGTCAATGTTACGTGACTCACAGTTGTAGCACTTCTACAGTTGTATTGGCATGAACTCTCCTTCTTGACTCATCAGTACCAAAAGATTAACAGCAGTGTTAACAAAAATAAAATAATACAAGCTTGTATGGAGGATCAGGAGAAAAGGTAGCTAGGACTCAAAACATTCATCACTTCAGTTTAAAATAATTTGATGTGCAATAAATGAAAAACATTTTTTCTTGCAATCTGCCTGACCAATTTTAGTGTTTGTTTTCATGTTGGTTTGGTTTAGAGACTATAGCGCTGCCCTTTGTTAAGAACTACAGTATGATCAAAGGGCATTTTTAATGCTTCAACGCGCTGATTTGCACCTCTTGGATTCTTCTCCATAACAACAGCAGCTGAGGCTCATGGGTATCGTATTTACTGGAGAGCTGTCCGCATGCCAAAATGATGTGATGTGACAAAATATGATATGCCAGAATCACAGTTTAATTTATTCAAAGCATTAGCCAAAGCACTACCTATCTTGTAAACGTATTTTATCACTTTACATCAACATTATCATTGAGGGTCAAATTTGAAATGTGAATTCAAAATGAGAAAAAGACCGGAGACAGCAACTCTTTGTGACTGCAGACAACTACACCAGGAATAGGTGTAGTTACAGCCAGAGCTGCATTCAGCCGCTGTCTGACAGTCCACATGTTACATCTTTTGTGCTATAGTGAGGCAGAGTTGGACCATGACCAGGGCTCAGCAGCTGTATTGTGGTTGAGCTCCTTCTTCTCCCTTCTAATGTGATTAGTGCTCAATCGCAAGAAGAGTCAAGACCAGGAGGCGAGAGGGGTTCCAGGCCATCAATCTGAGTGACCTGATACCACATCCATCCCTCTCACCCCCTGATCCACCGCACAGTGTCTGTCTCTTTCATTCTCCTCAGCTGATTCTCTGTAGCTTTTATTTTACCAGTGTCCTCCATCATTCCTACAGCACTTTCTTCCTCTATTTTGTTACCACAGCCTTTTGTTCTCTCTGCATTCCTCTCCTTCCTCTGCCATCTGCCTCTTAATCTCAAGCATGTGGGATTACCTATTTTCTATGTAGTTCCATCCATATGATAATAGTTTTAAAATGGGTAAAACATGATTGAGCATTGTCAAAGAAACTGATAAGAATATGTTTATTTTATTTTTTTATTACATTATTTCAACATTCAAATCATTTCTCTGAAAAATAGTATGAAGATTCAAGGGTGTACAGATTCGAGGTACTGCAAATTATACATTATTTTTTTTAAAAACAGATAAAAAGAATACATTAAATCCATCCCTAGATGTAGTTCCACTTTGTAGCACTGTCTGTAAAAGTTGTAACAAGGATATTACATGATCATATGAAATATTATGTCAAGTACAGTGAAGTTTATTCATTAATATCGAGGACTATATTATATGGAAGCCAAGAATACATAAGAAGCTTTAGTTTGGGATACAAAATATCTACATTCTGTCAATTGTGATTAAGCATCATTTTGGTTTACCATATTTTTATTTCATGATGTTTTAGATGTTTTCTGTTTAACCCTGCATGGCAGAAGTGGCTTACGAAATATGGCATATGGCAAATATGGAGTCTGTTTAGGCCACACCCAATAGTGATGTCACAGTGCACTGACACCCTGGAGTACACATCCACATCGCAAAGATAAACCACTGGAGGTCAACAAAAACAGCATGTACTTTCATTCCATTTATAAATAGAACAGCAAGAGTGTAGTGTATAAAAAAGTGTTGGATAATGTGCATATTATAATTAATGCTGTAGTGTAAATCATATTTCAGTTTCTCTTGACGCAGATGGCCTCTCTTGGATCAATGCTTTTTGAGTGGCATTACGAGTGCTCTTGAGGAAGACCATGAAGCTGGATCCACCGGTCCCTGTGGTGTTCAGCGCGGTGCCAACACCTCTCAGTGGGCAGCCCATGGCCTGAGAACCGGGCAAAATAACGTACTTGGCCACAGTCTTGAGGTGGTAGTTCCTTAAATCTACTAGCGCTGAGATACAGGAGTTGAAGGCCTGGCAGAGATCGGAGCTGGGGTGGGACAGGATGAAGTCTCGCAGAGATGGACAGACAGACAGAGTCTCAATCAGCCGACGGTGGGCGGGAGGCATGTACTCCCTCATGCGTGTCAGGAAGGCTCCTAGATAGACCAAATCAATGATGAGGACAGAAAAAGAGACTTAGAACCTTTCCTGGAAACACTTTCTGCCGGAGCAATCAACTGACTGCACAAACAGCGTGATTTATTCATGAGAAGCATCAGATGGGTCAAAGGTTGAGGGAAATGCATCTTTACCTGTCTCATCGTCATGCTGGATGCAGAGCAACGCATCATAGCACTGAAGGGCTGAACTCTGGGCTGCACTTCCGCCTGATAACAAAATTGGCTCATTGCTCACACCTTCATACAACAGCCCCCTTGGAAGCATGGGGTTGTCTCGCCACCTTAAACAGGTCAAACCACATACATAAACATCCTTTTTGTGCAAATAAGAAGAACACAATACCATTTCACCTTATTCAGTTAAACATATAGTGCAGCAATAGAGAAAAGTACAAAAGGAAGGTAGAAGCAGAAGGGAATTTCATCATTTTATCAGCACCAGATGAAATAAATGTTAAGAACATGAATAACAATAGCATATTGTCACGGACCTTAAACTCACCCTGAGACAAAAATCCTCAATGTTCCATGAAACGCAGTTGGATCCACATGATCTGAAAAGAGCACAATTCCATTTATTGTAATAACCTTGAATTTCTCTACCTTCATCACAGGCACAGCATGTTAATTGGTTCAATTGAGATTGCTCTGTTAATTCAAACTTACTGTGCATAAGTTTGAAAGTTTCCTTCATCTTCTTCAAAGACTGAGTCACTTTCACGAGACCTCTCTGTAGGCTGCTGAGGTCAGAGATGTTCATGGCGCGCATCACCTCCAGAGCTCCCTGGTTAGAGTTTTTAAAAACAATTAGCTGCAAGTGAAAAACACACAGGAATGAGATGGTGTCTTAAAAAAACAAGGGGACACATGGACAGACGTCATTGGGCCGAGGTTCTGAAAGAGTTAACAAAAAAGAGGAAGTGTTACAGCAGTCAGAACTAACCGTAATGCCTGAACTTGCAGCCATCTCGACCAACAAAGATACAATAAAAAATCCCCTGCAACTCTCCCCACCAGGAAAGGAAAATATCAAATCCAAGTTCCTGTTTTTGAAAAGGATGTTTAGAAAATATTATGACGTGAACATCACAAGTACCAAACTACAAAAATTATGGTCAAATTGTACTTCAGCAATTTGAAACAATGTGATAGTGACTTCTGTTTTCCTTCTACTCACCCAATTTCCATATCCCTAAAATGAAAAGAGAAGCGCATTCAGTGGTTAGAGAAATACCTCGCTATTTTTATCTTTGAGTGATTGAAAATTAGATATGTACAGTTTTATTGTAATGTTACTATTATAATAAAATAGTGTCTGTGGAATAGCGACATGAAGTCAAGTCATTAAATAGGGCAATAAAACAGCAATACTCACCCTGTGGGATCCCTTAATTTCCAGTTGCATAAAACTGAATCTGCATAAGTCAGGATGGCAGGAAGGCCGAGCCTATCAGATACCAGCCAATAAGGCAAAGCCAGGGCTTTAGGAAGAATCTGTCAAACAAGAATAATAGTGAAGTCCCAATCTAGTGATGTCTTAGTGAGATTTTAAAGGTTTTGAGCCAAGGGTATTTAGATAGCGAAGGCAATGGCTGTTGGTCAGTAAACCACTTTGAACCAGGCTGAAACAAAAAAGGATGGATGCAATGATACTTTGGTGCCAAGTGGATGAATCCTAGTGACTTTGAAGAGTCCCCTGACATTTCCTTTAATGCCACTTCTTGGTAAAAGCTTTAACTTGTACTCATGGCAACTACTCAATGGATTAGACCAATATTTAGAACAGAAACTGCTGATTACGGATTATGTTTTCTAATAAGATGATTAACCTGACATATAGCCCCATCAAAATTGTTAAAATGAACTTGCCTTAAAACCAAATACCTGCAAAACGAATGACATTCCCATTAGCCACACTTTTGGTTCAGTACCAATTCACCATTGATAACATACAAACAAGCTAAATGTAGATGGTGGGCACAACATTCTACTATCCTAACATTAGCTTGTTAGCATGTTGATGTCAGGATTTAGCGCATCTTTTCTGAACCATCCCTGATTCCTTTGCAATTTAGTGTTTTACCTGAGCAGGTGATTGTTGGCCTTCCTGCCATACATATCCCATGCTGATAAATCCCAGCGCTAGGTGAGCCAGCCTGAGCTCTCGATGGTTGCTCAGGAGATTGGGACTCAACACCGGCATCTGGATTGTGATCACATTGTCTGTTTTCATTAACAGTGAACTCCACCGAGAGTTCACAAATGAAACTGTAGGTTTCACATTTACATGAATGGTTTTACTACGGAGTTGCATTAAAAAGGCTTTGTCAATTCTCACCTTGTGAACCAGATCCCGTAGTTCACGTGACTGTATCAGATGTGTGAGATTATTTGCCAGGTCCAACCACACCTGATAGTGATCTGGAAGGTGATTCTGAAGGATAATAACAATAAAATTACTTTTGATGTTTTAAAATGTTTCTTTGCAATGGGGATTTTCATGTAGAGTGTAATCAGTAACATAATCAGCTCTTGTATTTCTGAACTGCATGTCAGGGAATGCCCGGTGCTTTCAATCAGACAGAGAAAGCTATTTAAACAGGGGAGCCAGTAGAAAACTGAAAAAAACAAGCAGAAAACAGGGAATGGCCTAATAGCTGCTTTTAGCTACAGAAACCAAATAAGTGTGTTGGTGAATTTAGTGAAAAAATGCAGAAAAGTTAAATAATTTGAATCAAAATTGTTGCAGCTCAAATGCATTGCAATGACTTTGTTAAAAACTTGAAAGTGAAATGTTAAACTGGAAGAGGTAAAATAGTGATGAAGCTTAGGGGTAGGTAAGTTTGAGAAACCGGCTCGAGATACACTTTTTATTATATTCCATGGAATGCTCTTAACATCCCGATAGCAATGAATATTTTAAGTGCTTTGACAAAAAATCCATAAAAAAATGTCATCTGTGGAAGCCGTAGTATTGTAAAAAGCACGACCAATCATTTTAGCCGGCCTGGCTAAAATAACTGGATGGCCTACCTGCCTGTCAGCCTTCCATCTGTGCACAAACTTATCTCGTGCCCTCATTGGTCATGTGCGCGTTCGTGTGTGTTGGAGGAGGGGCTCTATAAGGAAGTGGCAGATTTTTTCTGGCTGTGTATTTTCAAATGTTAGCGCACTCGAGCTGGTTTCTCCAAAATTACCTACCCCACCTTTAATATTTCAAAGAAAAGTAAAAAAATGTATAAACAACAATATGTATGATGAAGATTAAAGAAAAGAAGAACAATAGTGGAATACTGTTGAACAACATTCGCACTAATAAGTATGTTGAATACTATACTGTGTGTGGCTTCGCCAGTCACACAGAATTAACATCCATACTGACTGATATGTATACGTCTTGCAACGTTTACAATTCTCTAGACTGTCGACTGATCTTTTGATTATATACTATTTATTCCTGGTATATCCTTAGATAAGAAGTTAAGCAAGTATATCCAAATTAGCCATTATATTGGTAAAACAAATATTGGTCATATGGTTGGCTTAAGAAGAGACAGACCTTCTCCAGATCAATTATCCCTTATAATCTTACTTAGAAACAAACATTATTATGAGTCCCAGACCAGAGGGAATAGTTGTGCTGTACACAAAATACTTTAACAAAGGCAATAGATGGATAAGAGAAAATAGTCCTCAGTGGTAAGCAAATACAGAATGTCCAGTCTAGTTTTGTTTTTTCATAACATATTGCAACCTTGTTTCAGATCTCCTTTGTGAGAAGAAATAAGAGAACAACTGAACATACCAGTGGCTCTTCTAGGATAAATCCAAGCTCATCAGAGATATCAAATGCATCGTAGTCTTCTTGAAGTGCTTCTCTGCTGTTGGTCTCCATATGATCTGCCCTGTACTCTACTGAGGGAGTTTTGCTTAGAGAAGTGAATTACTCATGTGACACACTGATATCAATAGGGTATATCACCTGGTTTGGGGAATTTGTCACCTCCTCTTCTTGCACAATCACAACAGTAAAGAGCCAATCCCATTTCTTTTAGGAAGGAGTTCACAGAGAATAGATACAATTCCCCAGTGCAATACAAAGGACATCTTCCCATTTCTTCAGTTTTTGATGAAAGAAACTGAAACAAAATCTGCTGCAATATAATATATAAAATAAGAGTATACTGGCACGTTATGCTATACGCCTTATTGCAATAATAGTGATTATATTTTTGTTTGAATTATTACAAAAAAATAAACATTTAATGTTGATTCTCCACAACGAATTAACCTTTTGGACAACTGTCTTAAATGTCTTGTGTATCAAGAAAAGTTCATTGAGGATTTCGTTTTTATTTATTCTTTTTTCAGCACACTATACTTTCTAATAAATGGATTGCCGAAAATGAGCCGAAAATGCGCTTATGCGGCTCCACAGCCCCCTCCGTCGACGCTCGCGAAACAGAGGACCTCATCATATAACTTTGCGTGGGGCCTCATGTTGGCCAGGGACGGCCCTGTGTGTACCAATATGAGTCTTTCAAAGGGTTGTGTCAGTTTCCTTCAGTTCAAGCTGTTTTTACATAGGCCTAGGTGATTGTTCTTTTTGATGTGCCTGAAAATATTGATTTCATTGCATACCATATCAGTATGTTATATAGAATATATTATTTTTCTTAATATCTAGATTTGTTTCCAAAGCATGCTGATTTTAGTAACAAGAAAAGCCCCAAAAAAACTCTATAATCGTAAATCATATCTATAGATACACCATCATTCTAGTAATATCATAATACATTAAGCTTGAGTTGGCACTTTTCTTGTCATGCATACATTAAAACTGCTTGATATATTTTTGAATGGCGACACCGGTTCCATAAATGCTTTGTGGAGGCTGCTTTGTCGTCTGTCAGTGGGAGGTGCTGGGAAATTCTGGGCTCATTATATCTATGTACAATGTTTAATTGTCTGAGAGTAACAGTTTATGTGAAATATTCGTTGGGAAAATAAGGGCGTGAATACCGGGACAGAGATAAGATTGACTTTGACCTTGTGGAACCTTAGAATCTCACGTTCTGGTCAGAACTCTGATTCGCTGTATTGAACCCGGCCAGAGGTGGATCCAACCAGTAAGGACACCTGGGGGAGTGAGCAGCTCACACAGCTCCTCCTCACGGACTCTCTGATTCGCTTCGGAGTAAAATGGGAAGGAAGATTCGACACATCTCCGCCCCAAAATATGGATATAAATACTGTTGTTTTTGTATGTAAAAATACTTCTGGTTTGCTGAAGGCTGGTCTAGAGACGTGTAAACCGCATCCCAAACCTGAAGTCCGTACTTCTGGTTTCCTGAAGGCTGGTCTGTCTACCTGTAAACCGCATCACAAACCTGAAGTCCGGAGTACTCTGTAAAACTTGTATACGTGTTTTGTTTTCTACCACAGTAAACTCAGATAATTGTTATAACTTTTGATTCCGGTGTTTTCAATTCCTTTCTTTATTAAATAGAGATCAGCCTCATCCAACGAACGGCGCGTAGCAGAGGGGGTGGCTATCAGCCACCACGATAGGTGTTCTGCTCCAACAAAACGAATATCTCAGCTGTTTTGTCAAACTGCTGTATCACAGTAACATAGAGCAATTGTCTCCCCCACCACCCATCATGCAAGCCCTCAGTTTCTGCCTCCCATTGTCATTATGCTTCACTGCCACAGCTAGCAATCTCTCAAACATGTAACCCTCCAAAGAGACAGCAGAGAGGCGGAGGGATGAAAGCTTTGGTGTGCAAATTAATTTCAAGACCAAGTTTAACGGACACAGGGAGTGCAAAGGACAGTATATTAATCTGTTACAGGAGAAGTATAAATTGTTAAAAGGGACTTTTAGGAATCAGGCCAGCATCTGTGGAGAGATGTTATACTTCAGGGTGGGAAAGGGGGTGTAGCAGTGTTGAAGTTTATCTTGTAGATTTGTTCTCTGTTTCAGTCACAAATCCTTTATCCGGTCATTCTTCATTTTGTCTTTCTTTCGCTCACTGTCTGTTACTTCCCAACTTGTTTTCTTTTCTCTCCCACATCCACACTGTCTGGAGGCTGAGGAATGGTATCCAATTGGCAGATCTACAGAACGAGAGAGAAAGACCTTTTATTTGTTCTCCTCCTTTGAGTGTTGGTTGTGTAACATTTTGTATGAGAATAAGATTAACATTTTTGAATTGTCCATACTTCACTTTTTAAAAGTGAATACCAGAATTGCATAGGTCTACTTTTAATAGTCCAACTCTCCAAACATCTACAATATTATGTGTAGTGGGGTAATGCAATGGATTAAAACAAATAAACACACTTCAGGAAAATAATCCAGCAAGTTAACTGATTTGGCCTAATGTGATTAACTAAAGAAAGAAACATTTTGAAACTAATTAAGGTAATTTAATCATAAACAATGTAGGCTAGGTAACAATTGGATACCAATTGAACACAAATGGGAAGGCAAACAGTGGGGAGAACTATACAAATACACTAATTGTGCATTTAGTTTCAGCTATTTTGATGATTGGTTCCTGTCAGGATCAGTTCGTGCCTGTGATAATTGGTTGTAGGTCAGGAAGAGGGAGGGTGTAAGAAAACAAAAAGAAATAGGGGAAAAAAACAGGAGTAAGCCTACACAACCTACATGCTGTGATGTACATCCATTATGTAAAACACCAGGGTCGTTTAGCCTGGTATATGTAGCCAAACAGAAGAAATCTGTTTTCAGTAGACCAGGACACACACTTCTTGTTAAATATCAGTTGATTAGGGTGAAATCATTGAGTGTGTCTGTGCTAACTGCTAAGCTAACATTGACTAGCTGCTAAGCTAAAGTCGACTAACTGCTAAGCTAACGTCGACTAACTGCTGCTAACGTCTAATTGCTGGATCAAAAGTCGCCACTGCTACCCAGAAATGGCCATAGGCCTACGTGTTTTTTGGAGAGTAGTACTTTATCTCCAACTGCCTGCTGGTTCTTCTTTCGGACTCCAAACTTTTTCTCAAGGACTGAAACCAAACTGTGAGTTACTCATGTGTGAATTTCTGTGATATTGCTCTCCTAATGATGGGAGCCCAATGTGCGTTCAGATCATAACATAATTAGCCTAGTTAAAGGGGTGGAGAGAAATCGAATGTTGCCCAAAGAAAATTTGAAAGTGTTCAAATTGTGTGGATTAACATTAAGGTAGGCTATAAACTCATTTTGTTGTGTACAGTATACTGTAGTTTTCAGGTCATTATTTGAGCTTTCCTTATTTTAAAGGTATGTTTTTTGTTTTTATTTGTTTTGCTTTCAACTTAAAGGGTAGATACCAGGGTTCGAGTTATGTGGGAGCCAATGGGAGCTGAGCTCCCATAAGGAGGGGTCTGAGCTCCCACGGACGCAGTGAAATCATATATCTGTGGGGGTCGCTAATACATTACCAACAACCATTATTTTAATCACAAATAATGCATGTGTCAATGTAATTATTAGTATTATTTACGTTAAAGGTTGGGTAGGTAAGTTTGAGAAACCGGCTCGAGATACACTTTTTGTTATATTCCATGGAATGCTCTTAACATCCCGATAGCAATTAATATCTTAAGTGCTTTGACAAAAAATCCATTAAAAAATTTCATCTGTGGAAGCCGTAGTACTGTAAAAAGTACGACCAATCATTTTAGCCGGCCCGACTAAAATAACTGGATGGCCTACCTGCCTGTCAGCCTTCCATCTGTGCACAAACTTATCTCGTGCCCTCATTGGTCATGTGCGCGTTCGTTGTGTGTTGGAGGAGGGGCTCTATAAGGAAGTGGCAGATTTTCTCCGGTTGTGTATTTTCAAATTCTAGCGATCTCGAGCTGGTTTCATCAAACTACTACCCCACCTTTAACGAGGTAAATAGGCTAAAAGAAAAACATGTTTCCAAAAGAACAACGCATCTCTTGAATAACAATATGCCTGCACTGCACCTCCAAGGTGCGCAATACTTTATTGCACAATCTATGCCTGTGAGCGTGCTGCGCGAGCCGAGTGCGTAGTTCTCTCTCTCTCTCTCTCTCTCTCTCTCTCTCTCTCTCTCACTCTCTCGCCCTGTAATTAGTTGATTCAACTTCTTAATATCAGTCTAAATAATACAATTATGTTGGTGCATCATGGCATGTGGCTCATTAATAAAAAAGTACAGACTGTACAGCTATTATCTACCTCTTGTATAACTGGTCGGCCCCACCTGCATTAGCACAATGGACGAAACAAATACATTAAAGTAAAACCACTTTCCAGCAGTCAGCAGCACATTGTAAAAGCTGTTGATTACAACTGTTCACATTCATAATTAAGTAAAGATAACACCCTTTTCACCCCGGGTTACATTTTCCATTTGCCCTGAGAGGCTCAGTGAGGTAAAGGACTCTGAGTGTTTAGATAGTTCACTTTAGTCTAAGTTATCTCAGTGTGTCTCAAACGGTTTTATCACAATTTATGTAAACAAATATTTCCAAGGCACACCTTTATAATTATTAGGATAAATAAAAACAGGTTTGAAATCATTCCAATTTCATTTCAAACCTTTATTTAACCAGATTTGTCCCATTGAGATCATAGATCTCTTTTTCAAGGGAGACCTGCAGCATATAGGTTCCACATGAAACATAAAACAATAAAGGACATCATACATTATATTTACAGGATACATTTACATAGTTATAGACATTTACAAGTTCCCATAGTATCAACGAGCATTTCATTTAGCCTAGCTTTAAAAACATGCAGAGGAATGAGATTGCTCAGTTTCAATTCTTGCTGAAGATTGTTCCAAGCAAGTGGAGCTGCGCACATAAAAGCTGTCTTACCTAAGACAGTCCTTGCTCTTGGCACATGTATACTATAGGACAGTAAACCAACAATATCCTTTAAAACTGGAGAGATTAAAAATATGGATGAATAAATAAATGTTAACTGTATAAAATAACATATAATTGAACCAGCAAAAATCTTGTCTAGGGCAGCAAAATTGGTCAGAAACCGGCTCTGGTGTCATCCCCACAGCACCCCCCATTTGAAACATGTTCCCCACGGCTATGTACAACAATACGCCCAAGCTGCCCCTCCTTAAAACATGTTTACAGCAATTATCTACCTCATTGTTTGTTTTTAGAAAAACAAAAACTAGGTGTGTCTTGTTCTTGTTCTATCAGATGTTTAATGATTCAACATGTTTTTACACTTTCCTGTTTAGATTCTGCCTCGTGTTTGTTCTCATTGGGCCTTATGGAACAACAGTGGCTCAGTCAGTAGGGGCTTGGACTGTGAGCCGTAGGGTCGCTGGTTCAAGTCCCCGACCAGACCTAAATATGGAGTGTGGACTTCTACTTGGAGAGGTCCCAGTTCACCTCCTGCCCTGCCGTGGTGCCCTTGAGCAAGGCACCGGACACCCCCCTTCCCCCCCCACTCCCATTGCTCCCCGGGCGCTGTACAATAGCTGCCCACTGCTCCTAGTACTAGACTCCTTGTACTAGGATGGGTTTAAAAGCAGAGGCCAATTTCACTGTGTGTGCTATGTGCTCTGCATGTGTGACCATTAAAGAGGGTTTCATCCCTCCCTATTCTTTCTATCTATGTTCTATTCCAATGCTCAATTGCTCTAGTTGATTTCCTACTAAGCTAATAGACACTTTGGACATTTATTAATCCCAGTAGATTTTGAGTCATCACTAGGCAAGGCGAGGCAAGTTATTTATATAGCACCTTTCAAACACAAAGCAATTCAAAGTGCTGTACAAAAATATAAGACAATAAGATCTAACAACACTAACATGTGTAGTCAAATTTGTCTGAAAATGATTTAGAAATGTTGCTTCATTTGGATGGAAAATTTGCGAGGCGAAAATGTACCTCACTCTTAGTTTATGAAATCATCAACTCACTATATGAAAAAATGAAAATTGGCATCAACAGCACGAAAACAAAACTGGTTGCAACCATGTTGTCAAAGTAGCAGCAAAAAGAGCCAATGTGATGTACTGCCCGCTTGTTTGTTTGAGAGCTTGAACAACAACTGACAAGTGAAGAAATGCATGGATGAAATGTTGATGTGTGGTTCTGTTTCCTCTATATGCATTGAATAAAAACTGATGATTATTTGCGATGCATTTATGTGAAGCAGTATGTTATTGGTGTTGCTGGTTAAGATAAGTATGATGTCACTATTTTATAGACTAATATGTAGCTTTATCAATAATGCCGTGCCACATTTTATAAGCTATTTGTTTTGAATGTAAAGTAGTGAAGTGGGAGTTTAAACTAACAGAGATTTCATAAGTAGAGCAACTTCCTTATGCCCGGGCAGCCGAAAATATGTTTTGTGTGCACAATTTTGGGCCTTTGGGGACTCCGTAGAATCACCGCAGACAATTACATTTCAGGAAGTTACTTTGGAACTTGCATGTAAAGTTTCACGCTATTTTTTGCTAAATGAAAGTTAAAACGTTTCACTATCACTCATATCACTTTGTCTGATCTCTCTCTTTCTCTCTCTCTCTCTCTCTCTCTCTCTCTCTCTCTCTCTCTCTCTCTCTCTCTCTCTCTCTCTCTCTCACTCTCTCGCCCTGTAATTAGTTGATTCAACTTCTTAATATCAGTCTAAATAATACAATTATGTTGGTGCATCATGGCATGTGGCTCATTAATAAAAAAGTACAGACTGTACAGCTATTATCTACCTCTTGTATAACTGGTCGGCCCCACCTGCATTAGCACAATGGACGAAACAAATACATTAAAGTAAAACCACTTTCCAGCAGTCAGCAGCACATTGTAAAAGCTGTTGATACAACTGTTCACATTCATAATTAAGTAAAGATAACACCCTTTTCACCCCGGTTACATTTTCCATTTGCCCTGAGAGGCTCAGTGAGGTAAAGGACTCTGAGTGTTTAGATAGTTCACTTTAGTCTAAGTTATCTCAGTGTGTCTCAAACGGTTTTATCACAATTTATGTAAACAAATATTTCCAAGGCACACCTTTATAATTATTAGGATAAATAAAAACAGGTTTGAAATCATTCCAATTTCATTTCAAACCTTTATTTAACCAGATTGGTCCCATTGAGATCATAGATCTCTTTTTCAAGGGAGACCTGCAGCATATAGGTTCCACATGAAACATAAAACAATAAAGGACATCATACATTATATTTACAGGATACATTTACATAGTTATAGACATTTACAAGTACCCATAGTATCAACGAGCATTTCATTTAGCCTAGCTTTAAAAACATGCAGAGGAATGAGATTGCTCAGTTTCAATTCTTGCAGCACCCCCCATTTGAAACATGTTCCCACGGCTATGTTTTCATATTTAAGTTTGTAGCAAGTAGAGGGCTGCTGGCAGGCCCGGACTGGCCATCGGGAGGGCCGAGAGGTTTCCCGATGGCCTAGCGATCTTTTTTTTTTAATGTAGGCTATTGTGAACGCAACGCTGCGCAAATGTGGGTTTGCCTCACACAGGGTGACTGTCTGTCTACATGATGTGGCATCTGTTTCATATGGGTGTTTCCATAGATCTAGTCTCTTTATTTTCCCATCAAAATGCACCAGATTGATGCATTTAACTCCAAAATTAAAAATAAATCTTACCAGGGGGGGCATGCCCCGGACCCCCCTAGAGGATTTGAGGTCCACCCCCCAAAATATGTTCACATGGATAGGTTCCCAAATACATTTGCACATTTTTTAAAATAGTAAACCCCTGTCCATATGTTTATTATTGGGTGTGTGTTGTGTGTGTGTGTGGTGTGTGTGTGTGTGTGTGTGTGTGTGTGTGTGTGTGTGTGTGTGTGTGTGTTTTGTGTGTGTGTGTGTGTGTGTGTGTTTGAGTTTGAGTGTGTGTGTGCGTGCATGCGTGCGCACGCGTTAGTTTCAAAGACCCCCATAGAGCTCAGTTTATAACTCGAACCCTGCTCCTTTCCATTCATCATACATTTTACCCAATATATGTAGGGGTAAATGTAAACCTCTCTTCAACAAGATAGTGATAAGTATTTGTCTGATTAATATACATATTTCTTTCTCTTCAAAAATGTGTCAAATGTAGCCTTATATTCAAATAAAAAATATTGTAATTTTAAGTGTAAAAAATAAAGTACCAACGTAACTGTAGCAGCTGGCAATCTCTGCAACAGGGAGAAAGTCCTTAAGCAAACAGTCATAATGTAATTAAAAAATGCCAAACTGATGAGTCCTGGTATGCAAGATTAGAAATGGACAGACAGAGAGTGGAACACAAACTCATGCACGCACAACACTACCAAACAAATAATCTATGCAGAGTTAATAAGTGCTCATTCTGATTCATCCTGGCTTCAAGAAAGCTGAGCAATGAAATTAAGGTTAAGGAGTGTCAAACATAAGCCTGTTTAAGTCTGACAGTCCTATCCTCAGGGGAACTTGTTCAAATGTTGCCTGATTCCAGTTTTTTACCCAAAATTCGACTAATAACAAAAAGTAAATTTCACAGCAACTCACTCCTCAGTACACACACAGCTCTCCTTGGCTTTAATTATGTGATTCAAAAGTTGGTAGTGACAAAGAAAGTGCTGTTCCATACACTACTTATTGCTCTATGGATGTACACATTTTTTTTCTATGTCATCAAACTCCAAAGAGTTTGGTTTGAATTGTTGTCAAGATCTTTGTACTTTGCCTATGAGAATGATCACACCTGAGATTTAGAGCTAACCCTCTAGTCTACAGCATGCAGAGGAATGCTTAATTGGGGCTAAACCTGGTCTAATTAGGGTTTTGTTCACATAATGCATTATAGTTAAGTGTAGACCAACACTGTAATATCTACAATAAACCAGGTCAATTATAAGACTGTCTTCAGGGGAATGTTGTTATAAAATTTATATAGTTAATTTAAATGTTTTATTATTTGTGATGAAACGTTTGGAGCAAGGACTTCGAACACAAGGAGAAAACTGGAGAGCTTGAACTGATGTCAGACACTATCTCTTTGATCTAAATGTTTACATTTGACTATTCCTAAAAAGTAAAAGCAAGCTCTGCTGTTAGCAGGGACTGATTTGCTCCAGGGAACTTTGCACTTGATAAGATGGAACCACGGATGTCCTTACTGCTCTCTGACACTGTATGTCATCTTGGTCCTGTTCTTATCTGAAGAAGACACTGTTTTATGAATGTTTTGGGCAAGCTGAATCAACTCATCAGGTTCATACAAAGCTGTGGAGCTACAAGGCTGCTTGCCTGCGTCAAACAGGGGAGTAAGAGGAGAGGCAATAGCTAAGATGACTAACTAAACTAAAAACTAAAGGGCTATATAGAGAATGCATAGTGCACAACACTGGTAGAGCTGTGCACTAAGGGTCAAGACTGAGTCCGTAAACGCAGCATCCCTGGTTTGATTCTGGTCCTTTGTTGTATGCTATTTTCTCCATACAAGCTATCACTATCAAATGATAGCCAAAAATATGGCAAATATGCCAAAAAATATCTTAAGAAAAGTGAATGTGAGATTTCCCAAAATTGTGAACAAATTATGAACAATTGTGAATAATGAATATCTCACAGAGGACAATTCAAATGAATCAATAGCAAAGACATGTCGATTCAAAGTAAAACATCTGCTTACCGCTTCCTGTGGCTTGAGTGTTCCCCCATATTAACACAATTTTAGCAGCTATATCAGTTAAAATATGTAAATAATTGAAGGCATTCTAAAAGATTAGCAATGTTAATGCATTATTCAACCCATCAAATAAACATTTGTTAGCAGGACCCTTAGCATGTCATTGATATACAGTATCTTTCTATCTCAGCTGTGAAAACTGTGACTCTTTTGAACAATGAGAGGGATGATAAACTATGACAGACAATTTATCAGTCTCCCTTGTTATCCACACGCTAGTATTTCTCCTGAAGATGTCTCACCAGACAGGTACAGAGACCTTCCTGTTGCTAATCACGCCTCTAACATATATGTCAGCAGCCCCCACTAAGCCAGCCTGTCCATTATTTTGAACAACATTCACTAGTCCAGCCCCCTAAATGGACACTGTCAAGTTGGTTATTATTCAAAGCTAGAGGATGATTTGATAGGATTGGATGGTATCCATTCTGCCCTAGAGTAGGATGCCTTTCTTAGCAATGAACAAATGCTGGAATGGACAGAGAAAGAGAATGCTTTCTCTTTGTCCTTTTTGAACTACATATTTCAAATTATCTGTCACAGAGACTAAAGTTAAGGGCAACGCTGCAAAAGACATTCGGTAAAAGAATGAAGTTTGGAATTGCTGCTGTTTCTGTAACAAAGAAGTGTGCAGTAACCCCTGTGATTAAATGTGTGATGTGGTAAAGTCAAACAGCTAAAATAGAGCTGGTGTTTCAATAATTCAAGGTGCAAGGTTTTGATACCAAGATAAATTGAATACTAAGATTTGCTCTTATTGGTAAATAATTTATAATTCTATCTAGACAGTAAGAGCAACCCAGATAAGTTCCAAGGTTCACAGCTCTCCAGGTTACTGTATCACTCATTGGGTCTCCTTTATCAATACGTTGAAATGAGAACAAGTTTGTTTGTGTGTTTTTCACCACAATATCTGAAACTACCACCAATTTTCGCAATGGATCATCATAACATTACACAACGAGGCAAGTACTGGTGAAAGGCTAAGTGGGTTTATTCATATACTTCTCTTGACAATGTCATTAGCAATTCCCATTATCTCTATTAGAATGCTTGTGCAGCATAACGCTGTTCGATGTTGACCTTTGCATTAGCAGTGTTGATCCTTGCTAATAGTACCACTTGACTGACACTGTGTACAGATGTGTTCACTGTGTGACCCCGCGACACCTCACTGCTTACATTGTGTAAAAGATGGGTTAGTTTGTAAGCCCTCATTCCTATCTCAGATGTCAAAGTTTCCTTATTGTAAGATTTGTAAAAATGACTTCTATGTGTGATAGATCGAGACCTCAGAGCATTTTAAAGGGTTTATGGTGATTAATGGGTATACATGTCACAGTAATCAAGCTTTAATATATTTGTATTTCCAGTGGCTCTTACACTATGGAATGCACCATGCAGTTGATTACTTATACTTAAACAGAATATCCTGAACATGATTAAGACACATCAGAAAATAATCCACAGTTGTGCATCTCTGGAACATCCTTAAATTACGGAATATTAGTAGTTATAGTAATTAACATGTCCCATTTATACATTCAAGTCACCCTGCCAACATAGCGTTTGGTTAATTGTGTGTGAAAGCCCAATGTGCCAGGGTTTCAGCATGCAGAAAAATCCCAAAATGCCTTTTGACAGTTGGAGATTGTGTAATAGCTGTTGAATGCAGACAACAGTTGCACTTGAATAAATGCACCTATGTACGCAATTTGATTAATGCCTCTAGAAGTCATGGTATAGCATTTATTGTAATCTACTATGTGAAAAAAAGTGTTCATCTCTCTGTACTTTAAAAGTATTCTTTCTAATGTCTGCTCGTAAACTTATTTGACCTTAAAGGTTATCATTAGTCTAAGAATGATCGTTTTAATCTCATTTTCTTACAATTGAAGATATATATTGTACCTCCTCATTGTAATGTAATAAGTGTCATGTGGTCTGTGGTGTTCTGCATTGCAAAAGATTACATCTGACGACAGCCATCATTTTACCAAATATATAATCCAAAGACTTGTTAACAGGTTTTGTAATGTTGGTGCATATCCAGGCATATAACAACACGTTTACACATTAATGTAAGCATTATTGTGGGCTACATTACTAGAACAAAAAAGACAAATGGATGGACAGAATGGGAGAAGGTTATTCTGTTTTTTGCTAAACCCTTTTTCAAAATCATTTATATTAATATCTTATTATGATCAAAGGGGGAAAACTGTTGTAATTGAGATTTAAGATGGAGGCAAAATATCGTCTTCTTTTTTGAATTCTCTGTCTTTTAACCCACAATCGCTGCTACCAATGATCTGCGTCGTACTAACTGACCTGTAGGTCTCATTTCATCGGCAAGCTGAGCCTAAGTTTGTCTTGTGAGGAAACAGCAGCCCTGAGCTGTTGGATGATTAAAGTGAGTTGCCTGGGATCAGCAGTGGTCCCTGGAAGCCAGTTCTGACAACTTTGACATGCAGCCTCCCAGAGATGCACTGAACCAGATACTGTAGTGTGTCTTTTCAACATTAGGCTTGCAATGCTGCCAAACAAACAACATTAATCAACACTAATGACCCCAGTCAAAGGGGGGGGGGGGGGGGGAGGGGAGGAGAGAGAGAGAGAACACATCAAAGATTACGATTTTGTAAATAATATAAATTCACGTCAAATTCTCAAAAAAGACATGATTAGCAGTATAAAATAAAGCATAAACACTAAATAATACAAGTTGGGTTCTAACTTGGATCGGCGGTGATTCTCATCTGGGAATCTATAACCTCACATTCATCCATGAAAAACGTGCACGTTGAATGTTGCGCCTCATGCAGTCCGAAGCACTCTTGTGAATGTATTCATTCGTTCTGTGCTGACAGCAGGTTGTAAATAATAATTTGGCTCATACAAGTCGGGTAAGCATATTGTCTGAGGGATAGATTGCTGTCTGAGATTCCTCCGCTGTCTTCCAGTTTTAATTCCCAGACAAATGAGATGTTCGCAAGTTTTGACAGACTGTCTGTCATTCAGTATTATATAGCTTTTGGTGCAAATGTATTTGTGACTGTGTGTGTGTATGATTGTCTGGGTGTGACACCTCAAAAACAAATGAGTGTTGTTTGAAGAATGTCAAACAACAAAGAGGCCGCTTACAAACAGAAAAATCACCTTGAAGAAGACATAAGTCCATTTTAACATGGCATGGGAAATAATGTCATGATTTATTCTATGTTGAATGGGTTGTCATTCTGAACAACACAAAATAAACACATTATGCAAATGCTTACTTAAATGCAAAATCATTGTGCACAGCACTTTACTGCAGACG